>NC_071405.1:11498571-12125071 GCF_017976375.1 Cuculus canorus
AATTCCCTTTCTGTTAATGGTCTTCTGTTCAACCCATACAAGTCTCGCAGCTATGTAAATTTATGGTTAGCCAAAAATATTTATTTCTGCATTCATTCTCTATTTTAACCTACATGACTTATTTCCTCTCTTTGGTATTAATGAACAGTCAAGTCTGGAAAAGCTCAGACTACTGTAAAATGCCAAGATAAACATGAAAAAATCACATGCTTCCACTTGCCCCCTCCAGCTGTTTCTTAGCTGCTCCAAACTGGTGTCCAAGCAGCTCTGCTGGTGAAAGGATATGTATGTGCATCATGTGAACTGAGAAAAGAGCAGTTTAACAGAACCTCTTGGAAGGATCAGTAGAAAATAAGCTTACTAAAGAAAAGTTAGAAATAAAACCAACGACATAGATCAAAGCATTTCTAATGTTGCCAGAGAACTGCAAAGAGTGCATGTTTTTTACATAGTAGACGTTTTAGAGTTTATATATATACAGTTACAATTCGGAAATTTGACAATTACAGGAGAAAAATTTGCCACTCTTCACTGGAAGCTGCCTAACGAACCTCTCAAAATGGTTCTACAGGGTCTTTCAGAGATGTGGAAGTTAAACGTACACTTGTGTTTCTGTGACTGCAGAATAGATGTCACCAACAGTTGATTTTAAATGACTTAGCTGTTAAGGACTCTGGTCATTTGCAGTGAACTAAGTTAGTATGTCACCCAATCAATCTGAAAATGAAAAGTCACCTCATAATTTAAACAGATACATTGGAAAAATTTTTACTTCCACTCCATGGAAGTTGTACATGTGTGCACAACACAACCTGGCGCTGACTCAAGATCAGCTCTGCACTTCTGCAAGAACAGTGTCACCCATCGAGTTCAGTGGTTTAATACCACCTGGACAAAAATTTAAGATGAACTTTACCTTCATTATCAATATCATAACATTGCCTACTTGCAGATATATACTTCGAGATATTTTATATTCTCGCAGGCTGAGTGCAAGTGCCTGAAATTAAGGCTGTAGCTTAGGGTGATATAATGTTTAGCACAGTCAGGGCAGAAGCAATGATTAGCGACCACCATATCTAGTGAGACTGATGACAGAAGTGTGTTGAAGCCTGCCTTTAGAAACCAACACGTACAATGTCGGTGAGGTTTACTGTGCATTTGTTTAAACTTTCATTTATTTGGGTTTTTTTCAGGACTGTCCTAATATTATGTCATATTTACTAATAAAGCCATTTGTTTGTTGCTAGAAAAATGTTTAAATGCTCCCTGAGTGCAGGCACGACTCAATCAACTTAGGTTTCTCCCTAAAGGCCAGAAACAAACAAAATCTATTGGCAGACAGAAGGTATTGCAAGAGTGAAAACATATCAAAGCAAAGGTGGCCACAAAAACACCCTAAGGTACAATCAGCCTTAAAAATATTTTGATTTTTTTATTTTATAGGGGTTTTTTTAATATTTTTACTTCAGTACGAAGAGATTCTGCTTTAGGTTCATCAAGTGAACTGTGGAAAATACTGTTCCCTCCTTCAGAGGACTGCAGCCAGAAGACTAAGTCTTGAAGTCAAGCATCAACTCATTGTTTGCCATTATGGTGTTATAGACAGAAGCTTAAATTAAAACAAATATTCTATTAAAAAAAAAAAAACCAACTGTACAGCAGAAGTGGAGTAAAAGAACACAGAACATGTTGTCTTTACTTTCCAATGTAGCACTGCAATCAATTTTTGAACCCTAAGAAGCATTTGACTGACCTCTAATAATGTGCTGAATCCATTGAGCTTCTTACAATCTTGGGAAAAATCTGTGGTTTGAAAAGTAGAAATGAAAACTATTTCTGCAGATCACATTGTTTATTCCTTTTCAGAGATGAAAAATAGCAGAGCTGGCTGCTGGTTTGCTAGGCTTCAAGAAGAGTATGAGAAGAGGGTGCTATGAGCCAGGAACATGAGACTGAGAGGTTATGAGATTAAAAAGAACAAAAACTCCCACAACCCATGTAAATAAGCATCTAAAGTATCTACTGCGAGCTGAGTAATGAGGGAGGGGACACTGTGAGCATTCGCCCAGCAGCTCTGGCTCTTCTGGTTCAATATTCACATTACCTGTTGCTTCTGAAGTGAATAACCATACATCCAAAACATGCCAGACCTTGGAGCTGCTGTTCCCTGGGCTGAGTGCTATTATATAGTTTATTGAAGAAGGTGGGGTTTTTTTGGTTGGCTAGGGTTTGTTTTTTTAAAAATGTATTTTGTTTTTAATTTTTTTTCCAAGAAAGTAGAACATCTTAAAACACAAGAGAAAGCCTATGACTGTTTATCATACACATACATACCAACTTGACAGAACAGGTGATTAGAAGTCTAATCCAAAGACCAGCACAGCAAATAAAGAAATAGATGAGAAATATGTGTTCTCTCATTTTTTTATGGGTGAGCTTGGATCCTCATTTAAATGAAACAACTCCAGGGATGAGAAAGGCACAGAGGTCTCTGGATAGGAGGGCACAGAAGTGATTTCTGAAGCAAGAAGCTGGGGCTCAGGGTCAGAGGTAGGAAAGGGAGATGCTGCTGCCTTCTCCTCTGTGTTCAGCCACTACCCTTCTGTACTCTCTTCTGCCTTCTCTCTCCCACACATGCAGTGCCTTTTACACCCCTAAGGGAATAGGAAGGTTCCAGGTCCAGGGCAGCAGCAGCCACTGCGAGTTGCCCTGGTTGGAGGTGGACATCTCCCTCTGACAGCACAAGCTGCTCGAAGAGCCCGTCTGAATCCCTGCTGCCGCAGGCAGATGCACAATGCTCTGGCATGGTATATGCCATACACATGGCTGTTGCCACAGACAGCTCTTTATTACTCTAATTAATTTGACCTGAGCAAGAAATTCACATCACCACCAGCACAGGAATTTTCGAATCATCTTTCATATAGATTATCAGCATAAAACTGCTACTAAGGGGACATTTCTCCATGAATGAGACTCCTCCAGACAAAGTCTTTCACTACCTTGTGCTTAGTGTGTTTTTGTTTCCAAAAAACGCTTTAAGAGTGTTCTCAAGACTAATTGCAGAACACCAGCAACAAGCCAGAAACCTGTCCAACTGAAGCAAATTCTTTACCATTAGGCAATTTAGGATAGTTTCTTCAGCATTTTGAATATATTCCCCACTATGTTCCTTATTATAAACACTGCACACTTCCAGATTGCTTTAGTCATCGACAATTCATTTGCCTGGAAACAAGATCCGAAGATTTTTCATTGCCAAAGCAGTTGTTGCTGCAGTGAGAAACAGAAGGTCACAGGGGAGACCCTCCCAGCCCCCAGCACTTAACTTCCAAATACCACCAACCTAAAATGTTTCAGATCCAAAAACTGGGTTCCTTTTGTTTACCTCAGGGAAATCACTGCTCACATATGCTGGAAAGAGTTCCATCTGACAATATTTGAGGGAAATGTTTTCCCATTAGCTCTGTCAAAGGCTCCAGGAGTTTGCATCGGAAAAGACTAACTGTAATTTCTGCAATAAAAGCTTGGCTGGAATAAATTGTGCCTCCTCCTTGCTGCTGGCTAATGCTTGCTGCTGTTTGGAGGAATCTGCCAGCTGCATTCAGTTTTAGTTACTCACTGAAATTAATTTGTTTCTCATGCTGTTACCCTGGCAACTGGTTAAGATGCTCAGGGTATAACCTTCAATGTGTAGGGTATAATATTACATGTATGTGTTACTGTAGACGGACATATTGAATATTTAACTCCGGTTACCTTTTTTGACAAAATTGCAAATGAGGATACAGTTAGATTAAAAATACTTTTCCTTGTTAATTTTCCATTTAAAAGCCAAGTGTTTAATTTCAGTGAGCAAATACTTGTATTTGCAGTATCAAACTTCAACATTTTTATCAAATTATTTCTTGCCTACAAGGTCATTTTAGATTCCTTTATGGTTTTTCTTCTGACATTAAATATTCTTTAATATATTTAAATATATATATATAATTTGCATAGTTCTTCCCAATTGTTTATGAGTAGTGGCTATAGAACTCAACTCTTCACTCTTCATTGTGTGTCTGTATAGATCTTGTGTTCTCTTACCTTCATTTCAGCCAATGCACATCACCGTTATTATATTCTAACAGTCCTACAGGCTGCAGCATTCTGATACTGCACACTGAGCCCATAAATGAGCAATAGTGTCCTGACTCACATTTCTTACTGTCTAGGAACAAGGTAAAAGGTTGATGCAAGCAATAGATGGGAGAACACAAGGTAACAGTCAGAAAATTCAGATCATCCTAAAAGGCAGTCAAGGATTACAACACACCACTTGCCTCTACCTGTCCATGGCCAGCCCCGCTCCCTTCCTTTTTCTTACTGTCACTACAGAAGTGGCTGCTGGATGTGGACAAAGGTGGCCTTCGAAGTTTCAACGGGACATTTCAGCGCTGTATAGGAAATAATATCTCTCTATCATCCTGGCAAAACAGACCTAGAAGTCGGTCTGAGACAACCTGAGATTTCAGCCTGAACAGAAGTCAGCTCCTTAATAGAGAGCTGCTCTGGTACTGATCCATAAGGAAACACTAGGTGAAGAGCTATTTTTGAACAGCTTTGGTCAGCAAGAAACAGGCAGTGAACAACAGCATCTGAAGGACGGAACCAAATCTAAAAAATAATAAAAAAAACTTTGAAATTAAAAATGAATCCTCATGAAAAGTTAACTGGAAATATCTTTCCTTTTCGAACAAGTCCATCTCATAGCCAGTGTTTTCTGGGTTTTAGCCAGTTTTCAATAAAAATACACTTTTTCCGTGATTCTACAGTTTAGATAATTCATGTGACTGCCAGAATAAAATCTCCGAGCTGTGAGATATTCCAACTAAACATTTAAATAGAGCTTAATTTATTGTCGAATTAGAACCAAGCCCTAACAGTATTTCCCTGCTCCAGATCCAAGACACTAGATGCGGAATCAAAATCTGGACAGGTTGCAAACACGCTTGTAGAAGAACTACACATATGTTTTGAGTATTGCGCCACGGAGGCTCTATCATCCAAGTCTGCAAGACAAGAAAAGTGATTGATTAAAATTGTGTTTGGCAATAACTCTGAAAGACCTCAGAGGACATAAAGGCCCTCTTTAGTTGAGGCCCCACGGAAGGAGGGTGAAACCACATACCACCAAAATTGCTAGGAGAGAGAAAAGGTGAACTGGGAAGTGAAACCACCTCTCCAGCTTCCTTCAGCAAGCCAACAATAGTCAAAGCTAGTGACACACTTTCAGCCAATCCTCGCTCCTCTAACAGACATCAATAGTGCTGGCCCAGCTTTCCTTGCAATATATTATAACCCTTATGACAGATAAAGGAAAACAATACTTCACAATCAGTCTCAGAAAAGTTTGACAGATTTTTTGCAGAAGTTATTCATGAACCTTCAAGCTGTCATTATTTTCTAAGCCATACAATATTTGTAATTCTGCTAAAGTGGTTTGGAAAAGGATTTGGATAAAGCTGGTGGTGTGAGAATACTCACTGCACCTTGCATTTTCTTGATGTATGGTGGAGGCTGTGGGATGATGAAGAAGACGTTTTTCTCATTTAATTCATCTAATTGCTTATAGCAACACAAACCATGAGTCTTACAAAGCTTAACTAGCTACAAGCGAAAGTTTGTGCCTACAGTCATTCTCTTATTTAAAAACAAGCTAGTAGAGTACATGGGTAGAACTTGTTAATCCTTAAAATTAAGAGTACAGAAAGATCACAGCATATTCTCATTACGGGGTGCTTTCTAATCTGAACTAATATTCACAGCAATTTTGCTAATAATGATTAAAGCGTGAATTTCCAAGAAAATGGTGATGTCACCACCTAGGCTGGAACAAGAGAGCTGTGGTTTAGTTCTGTGTCACTCTGTCCCCAATCTGCAGTTCACACTACAGAAAGTCTCTCATGCTGAAATTGTTTTAAAATGGAGTACTAATTACAATACTTCAATATGACAGTACATGTATGAATGCAAACAAAACAGCTAAACTTTTCTTTCACAAGGAACATTTGTCTTCTTCTACATTATTACTACAATATATGTACTATTTTGATTTGCCCTAAGTATTATTTTCGTGCTTTTTATAAGATGCAGATGTTAAAATGATGGTTTAAGGTGTTTCATGCTCCCCTGGAATTATTAAAATATTGGTACCACATTTATAGCCATCTAAATGTCCTGAAACCTCATATGAACTGGAGAAGCTGGTTGGTTTTCATTACCTTCAAACTCTTCCTTCTCCATTTCCTTTCAAAATTCATGATGGGTAAGCTTGTAAACTTGTTGATCATCCAAGACTCGTCCCTCCTCTAATTCTTTTCTAAGGTTATCCTGTCCTCCAGACACATACAGGAGCAGCTGCCAAACAGCAGCACTTCTTCAGCAGCCTAAGAAATTTTTGCAGTGAACGCAATAGCCCAAGTTTTAATTAAACCATCACTGCACAACTTTATTTACTTATTTAAAATGCTACGAATTTAGCCCATTACTCTCTGGAGAATACAAATCAGCTTAACTAGTGAAAATTATTAATTTGAAATGCTGCTGTCCTCAGTGAGCAGGGGCAGCGCTTTGTGCCTCCCGGAAGCTGATTGCAAAGGGTGCCCTGGAGTTCCTCAGGGGAAGGCCAGGAAATTCTCTCCTGAGATATAGATCAGGATCTTGGAAGCCATTAAAATCTTATTACATCTCACAAGCTCAGTTATTAATTTTGAGGAGGCGGAGCAGAAGATTTCAGTTCCTTTTTTTTGGATTTAGTAAAATTGGACCAGAAAGATGTACAAGTAGAATGATGTGGCTATGAGAAGCATCTACAGCATAAAATTATTGCCTAGGTGATCTCTTTTGACAGCAACAGTTTTATACATATGTTATGAACCTTCTTTATAAACATTATATTGCTTTTAACCCAGGGTTATTTGGCTTCTAATCTGCTATAATAACTTAGATTAAATAAATGTGTTGCAAAGCATCTGCTAACGTTTCCCTCTTAAGAAAACACAGCACTTTGCTCCATCTTCTCCTTTAAAAGAAAACAAAGGCTTTACTCAGACTGCCTTAATGTGACAGCAGTCAAGAAGGGCTGTTCAACAGCCTGTGAGCAAACAAAAATTTGGAAGACTAAAATGAATTTACCTTTTGTAACCAAGGAAATTAAAATAACCCCGCTAGTCCTCTCTGCATGTGAAGTCCATACTTCAGCCCTTCTTTAAGACCTATGTAGTAAATAGGAATCCAAATTTCCCCCTAACAAGACATCAATAAATCTCCATCAACCTTAATAGGATTTAGTTGTCTACTGTACCAGGAAAAATCAAAGCCCTGTTGTGCAGGAAAAAACTATATTTCCAGCTCACGTCCACTGGACTTTGACAGACTGAGATTAGTAACACAAATGGCTAGAGGTACTGAAAATGTTATTTGCTCCTAAATCATGGACACTTATGCATATCTGCATCAGCATGCTTACACAAGGGTTTCATATAATTGGAAAAACAGTTTACATGTTCCTTATACTAAGATCTCCCAGCTCTGTAGTAATATTTTTTCCCATTTCTTTTCATTTTCTGTTTTCCTGATGAGAAGAGGTGAGATGGGACTTGAAAAAAGTAATTTAACAGACCTCAGAAAAAAATTAATGGAGAGTCTCCTCTCCTAACTAAATTAACATTACTGTCACTTTTAAGCCCCCACTGTTTCTGATTTACTATTTTTCTTTCTACCTGATTTATTTTCCAGACAGAAGACCATAAGATGCAGACAATTTTTCAGCATGGTGTCTTATTTCCTGCTGGGTTATTTTGTCTGCTCGAAGACTTGTGAGAGCACAGGTCAGAAAAATGAAATTATATTGCTGTACCTGAAGACACATGCAGCCAGGACCGTCTGGAGCGTGAGGAATAACTTCTGCATGTTATGGCACAATGCTGCAAGGGGCAGAGCATTTTTTCCCACAGCATGAAGGAAAGCTTTGCATTTCTGTGGCACAGTTTCTGGGTGTGTGTCAAGAGAGGGCTTCAGTCTGCTGCCAGGTTCCCTAAGATCTCCTATGTATTTGTGGGACTCCTAGTTTCTGGGGCAGAAACTGGGAGAATTAAGGAATAGCCTTATGAACAGCTTGCTAAGATTCACCAATTCCTTGCTAAAGCCATAACAGAAACGGTTTAAATAGCACAATGAAGAAGATGAATATGTAAATAACAAGACCACCATGAACAGCTTACGACCACCCAGTCAGATGTGAATGCGTCTTGTTTGAGTTGGATTGGATCTTAAGATGACAACCATTCTTGATAGAAAATTTTATTCAATAGATGTTCATGAGCACTTTGGATGTTGCAGAGCAATGCATTCTTTCTTATAGTTTTGGAGCTGACATTTGAACTATGTTACATTGCACGTTAAATTATTTAAAAAAACCCTAAACACAAAGATTAAGTTTGGACTTCTTTCAGTCAAGCCGCTCGTGTACAAGAAGTGTTATAGCTAGGATTGCATTTGCAAAAAACAAGAATTATGTACTGTTTAGACCAGCACAGGAAAACTCCTTGTAAATTATGTACATCTACACAATACTACTAAAACCAGTCAGCTTCTATTTCTTTTAGACCCACGCTCATACTAATAATTAAAATCATGAAACCATTTCAGTAAATGGGATGCAAGTGAGAAACCCAGTTCTGACATCTAAATGACCGACCTCTAGCAGCAGGTTCTAGGTATCTCAGCCAAAGGAACGGAAAAAAAGCAGATTTTGGCGTTCATATCTATCCGAATTAGGCATCTTGCAGCATTTAAAGAGTATGAATCTTAGAACCTCAAACATCCTATAGTCTGCAGAACAGAGGGTGCTCTGCTGAGAAGATGCTATTTTGAAAGTTTACACATCTGCCTCTCCTTGGCACACCAACAGCTGTCTGGTTACTCTGACATGCCTATAATGAAATGCTCCGTATTTTCCATGTCCCCGCTAGTCGCTAGCGACAGACAGACCTGTCACATGGATGCACTCCCTTTGCTTGAAAATTGACTGATGCAATCAGTTCATGCAGTTTGCTTTCCCTGGGCAATGCCTTTGTAGCTGGAGCTGCTTCGAAGATATGTGTATTAAAATAGATCCATGAACGTTTTTCAGAATATTTCTCTGAAGGTATCTCAGGAAATGTTACACATTACAACTATATTAATATCAGGTATTGCCTGCAGCAGTGTATAACCATATTTCTAGTTCATCCTTCCACCACCATCCCCTACCACTCCTCCTCCTTTATTTTACTTATTGCAAATGACCAAATTCTCACCAAGCAACATATTGCAACCCGCCTGGCAGGGCATCTTACACAATCACATACTTTCCAGCTCCAGTTATTTATGATGACCTTGACAACACCATCTGTAATACTCAGAGTTTTATAGAAATAGCAGAGATTTAAGATAATTCCAGCCAAAGGTATAGAAAGTTTTATAAAACAGGTCACTGTTGTTCCATTTTATAGTGACATTGCCCTAAAACTTATTAATGTCCCAAAAGAAAACATATCTAGAACAAGTTCAAGTAAATTTTATAGGCACCCAAGCAGCCTTTCTTTCCATGCTCTACCCTGCATGGAATTTTAATAAGAGTCCCTCAGGAATCTGCTCTTGCCTTGAGTCGCTTTCTGTTTTGCCTTATAAATGGCTTCACACAAGTGTTGCACTTTTACAAAACCGACATACACACATTCATCATCACAAGGGATGGAAATAGTTTTGCAGGATCACGTGTGGAAATACTTTTGCAGAATCAAGGACACCACTGAGTTTCCCAAGAAGGAATTTCAAGGGGTTTTCTGAGAAATCTTGTGAGCAAGGGACTCTGGAGACTCCAGTTTCCTTCTCTACTTTCGATAATGGCCAATGACACAATAATTTCACCACTGATATGAAAGAGATGGAGTGTGGAGCATTGTCTTCCCTGTTGCAGGAAACTTCACACAAAACAGAAATAATCAGATAAAATTTTTGACTGAGCGTCAAAAGCATGTTTTGACATAAAATTATCCTATGAATTACTTTAATATTAGGATGGCTTCTCACATTCCATTCTTGGACAGAAGTCCAATTATTGCTTACCAATATCAAAATTCATTTTGGCTTTTCTGTGTTCCATGTTTAAATTCAAATAACACCAAAGTTTTGACAAGTATTTGACAGCCCTTTTTTGCACAGAACTGTTCCCTACTGAAGTAGTTGTTATATCTGTAAAAACAAAGTTAGGAAGTTGAGAGGCTGGACAGCAAAAATTGTCTTGGGTTTCTGGCATGCCAGACATTCAATAGATTTATACTGTCTAGAACTTTAAAAAATAAGAAAGGTGTGTTTCCTTAATACAGACTGATTCCGCTTAATACTGTGAGAACCTGCTGAATCTGCTATGTGACATACTCCTACCTTGAATTATTCCAAACAACAGAGGAACCAATATCAAAACTTTATATGCTTTTGAATTTAGTATTTTCTATTTAATTGTTATTTGGAGACCATCTGAACAAAACGTGGCCACAATTGCCTCCTGAGCTATCACTGAACTAATGTAATGCTCACAAAGGACAAGAGACCAGACTGACACGTGTCTGTGTAGCTCCACTAACCTATGGCCTTTTTATGTTATCCGAAGTTTGGTACTTTATCAACTGTTTATGTTTGTGAGCTGTGAATTTCTCCAATGTATCGATGTTCAAGATGTAATATTACTAATATCATAAGTACTGATAAACACTCTCAATGTCATTTATAGCCTCATAACTGTTAGATTTACCTCATAGGTATACAGTTTATGTTATTACTGTTGTATTAAATATATTCTGCTTTTGGTGCTCAAATGTTGATTCCCAGGCATCTATCTGTTTGATTTAAAAATGGAACACAAACCCACCCATCCTTTTAGTTACGAATTAGTTGTTATAATCTCTATGTCAAATGTGTGGCATTTAATACTGTGGTAAAACTGAACTTGTTTATTTATTTGTTAAATTGCATAAGAAGAATTTAGTAACCCACTGATTAAATTTCAATAATAAAAAATTACCACTTGAATTTGAACATTCCAAGACATTAATTGAACAATCTACCATGCATGTCTCCCACATTTTGCACAACTTTAAAAAACTGAATAAAATGCCAGACTTTGATGAATAGAGCACCTGAGAATTACAAATCCAGACATGGCGTGTTCACATGCTGAGGACTGGCATTGATTTAAGGCTTTGTGGGGATGGGACCCTCTGTCCATCTGAGTCCGCCTTGGCAGCGCAGAGCTAAATTCAATTAACATAAGTGCAACTATCTCCTTCTCTATGGTCATTTTTCTGCTTTTCCACTTACATGGGATTTAGATAAGAAATTAAGACGTTTTGGGGTTGAGTCCCTGCCAAGGCATCACTTACAAAATATTATACCTTTGAAGTAATTTTACTGAAAATAAAGACAGATTGACTGTACGAAGCAACTATAGGTATGACTTTTGAGTTTCATCAACGGAAACAGGAATGAAGCCCCATTATTTTAAGGTAATTATTTTACTCCTCCACCTCACGTTCATCTTGTCACGTTCACCAAAGGTTTGTATTGCACTCGGATAGAATGACCCTTCATCTCCATTTCCTTATGGAGGAATTCACCCTTCAAGACTGAATTTTTAGAAAGTCCTAACATAACCTTGATAACTGGTTACACAGTTACCAAGGCTGATAGGTAATTTTGAGAGCACCCAGGGCTGTATACACCGAGTTCAAAGAAGCAGTGTCAGTGCTCCACCCCAATCCTCCTGATGCCACTGAGTATTGACTCTTAGAAATATCCCTTCCTCCCTCCTCACACCTCCAAAAACAACCCAAACCCAAAAATCATAGGATAATCAGCCATACTTCAATTAATATTATAAAAAATACTCGGGTTGTCCAAAAAAAAAGAGGAGCCACTTTATATCTATGAAACTAAAAAGTATATTTTTCCTTACTTAAATTTTGATATTTAAGTAACATCTTCAGAGTAGGAAGGGGAAGTTTTGTCTGCATTCAGACAGAGCGTGGGCTATGATTGAGGAAGAAGTGAGCCTGAATGTATTGGAAGAGAAATTTAAAGATAAGTAGATACTAGACAGTAAAATATGAGCTGGAGTTGCTCTTTATATGGAGTTGTTCTTAAATGGAGTTGCCCATAAATATTAAAGATGACAGATACATGTATTTTCCCCTAAAGTTTAACTGAGTTTAACAAAGTTAAAGTTTAAAGTTTAACTTCCCTAAAGTTTAGCTGAGATGCAATGCAAGTCTTTGGGTAAAGCAAAATGAAAATCAGTTTTCAGTAGAAATGTGATGGAGGGAAAAAGCCCAAGAGCACAAGCTGTACAAGGTTAAGTATTTGGAATACACTTTCCGTACATTACACATCAAAATACTGTTATCAACCGTGTAAATTAAGCATCAATGAAGAGCAAAACATACACATGTATTTGTGTACAAATTCATTCATTGCATCAAGACCATTAAAACAGTCTTCTCACGTCTATGCTAGTGGAAATTACTTGCCTTATTTTGCAAAATACAGTAAATGAAAATGTCTGCTTCATGGCACCAGGTAATTCCTAACATAGGACATTCACCTTCAGAATCAAATGATACTCTTACACCAAAAGTAAGGTTCAATACATGAACCGTGTCTTGCCCTTCAAAGATAGTGCTCAGCAGCACAGTCTCTTTTCATACTCCGTGTTGCTTTTGAACTGTACCCACACAAAGCCCAGAAACAAGTCACTGGAACATAAACAAAACGACTTTGAAATACTTGGTTTAACCTATCATAAAAGTCTTTACTCCATAAATTACTTTTAGTCCTTATGTCCTTTGTTCTAAATTAGCCAACACCTAAGAACAGGATGTCAATATAAAGCAAAGTTCAAGAGTAGTAGTTTTACTACTATCTAACTGTAAGAGAGGTGCTTAATCACACTAAGCCTCTGTCAGTTCAATACAGAAGAGCAGACCCCGTTTTACAAATTTCACTCGTATTCCCAAAGGCAAAAACTGACTCATCCTCAGCAACTCATTTTAAACCAGGATTAGTCCAAGCCATCAATACAGCGATGTTCCAATTCCTATATCATCATTTCCAGAGCATTCCTGCCCCAGTTCTCTTCCAGACATGTCAGTTGCCGGCTGTTTCTGTATTAGGGGGTTGTGCCAAGTCGCAAAGCCCTCTGAACAAAAATGATAAGAAACTATGGACAGTGCAAAATGACTTCAAAAACATTCAGCACACGCTGCGGTAGTCAAGAGGAACATCACTTCTGTGAGTGCTCATTTGTGTTAGCATAATTAAATTACTAGATTAGATAACATTTTGAGAACAAGTGTCCGAGAGCTTGTCCTACAACTATAAATCAAATATTTAGAGCCTGTAAGGAGTATTTGAGTCTTAATTCCTAATGCCTGTCAAAATCTATTTTTGGAACTAAGAAAAGGAGTAGGGATACAGCAACAGATATTTTGCGTAGCAAGCTGGATCTGGACCCATCTGAAAGTGTTTCCCTATGTGGCTCCACTAGATGCTGTAACCTTTGGTTATCTGTTAGAAGGATGATTATTCATACCTTTTCCTACATCTCAAGTTAAACATCATATCTTTTTTGTTTTCCTATGGAAAAAGAAGATAAAAAGACTGAATTACTATTGCAGACTCTCACAGTCATTCAGCAGGAGCGAGGCATCAGATTGGAAGTCCTGTCTCCAAGCCGCAGACAAAACCTACTCAAAAAATTAAACCAAAAAAGACAGCTGCCTCTTTTGTTTTTCCCTTCTCTCTTCCAAATGGAAAGCAGTGGCTAGTTACTGTTCCACAGATGTTACAGGGCAAAACAACACCAAAAATAGAACAACAAAAACGTTAATAAAAAGAACAAAGAAAAAAAATCCCCAAAACAAAACAAGCAGGCCTAGAAGCAAGCAGGGAAAAAAACCCAAGTGTCAGTAGTAAACAGATTATCCAGCAATTCTGCATACTGTTACTCCATAAAGGGCACAGCACACACAAGAGGGAAAAGTGCAAGATAAGCCACAAAAACCAGAAGGCTGAAAAACAATTCCTACCACCCCCACATCAAAATTCTTCGTCAGTGAAGTTATCAGAATCCTGACAGCAAGTGACTTACTCTGATGTTTTCAGTTACTCTGTCACAGATTCAACAGGAACACAAAATAGAAGCAAAATAATTGATCTATTCTCAAGCCTGCAGTAGACAGACAAGATTTATTTCACTTCTAATTTTTCAGCTACTTGTCCATCGGGGCACAATAGAGCAAAGATTCAACAAAGAGATGTCCTGTTTTAATTTACACAAAGTAAGAAAAAGAACAAGTTTTTCTTCTCAATGGATGCCTCACATGAAGAGGAAAATTCATTTTTCTAAACAACATATTTTGCGTCTAAAACTCCAGGTTTTCCAGTACAGGTCTACATATAGAACAAATGTCTAGATCTAGAATTTATGGCTGAACCTAAGTTCAGTTCCAATGTCCTTAATTTCAATGTCTAATTTACTACGATTCATAGACCACATTCTACTACGATAATATTGTTCTTCGATGCTTAACTTCAGTGGTTATCTTTCCAAAATTGTTCAACATGTTTACTCAGTCAAGTTTTCTAATGAATAAATGACTTGGACTGAATAGAAATAACATTCAACTCCCTGGAGCTTACACTAAGGACCACTCCAAAGTATTTTGATATATCAGAAAAAAAAAATCCATAACACTCCCAACATGATGAATGGAAGAACCACTACCAATCAACTGTTTATGGCATGTTTAGTTCACAAATATTCATATACACTTTTTATAGGTGTGGACCCATATGTGCATACACAAAGGCACAAAATGGAAGGAAAGGAGCCAGGTGACCATGAGACAACTACATTTTACATAATTAGATACAAACCCAGTCACACACAAAACAATACTTGGGACATTTGCCAGCTTACAAGAAACTTACTGCCAATTAATGATGAATCAAAACCTCTGTGATTTGAGCTGCCACCGAGGCACCAACACAATGTCCCTCCTTTTCCCATTAACCATGAGAGAAAAGCTTCAGAAGACAGCAAGCAGAGAAGTTAGCAGCAGGTCAGCAAATGCAGAATGGAGCCCTAATTTTGAATTTAATTTAAATTAGGATTTTTGAAGCCCAAACTCCACTGGTGAAGTTTGGAGATCCCAAGCCAAACTCCTGCTGACACCATATGCTGCATCAGTGCGCTGCGAGCACAGCCCCAGTGCCCTGCAAGCACTTCTGTGCATCAGGAATATGCTCATTTCTGAGCGGGGAACTGTTATTTATATGTTTTTAAAGGAAATAATAAGGGCTGTTGATGTGTGCATCCAGCTGAGGTTTCATTTCCTTCACTACAGTTCACAATAGTTGGGGTGACCCTGAGATATTTCTCTGGCTTGTCCTGCCAAGACCGCTTTGTCCTGCAGCGAGCTGGAGTCCTTGTGATGCCTATCCAGAGACTCTCTGTTTCTCAAGTCCATGTCCAAAACGCAGTACGCTTCCTCCGTACTGCTCCCAGATAAGGAGGGCACACATTTCTTTAACTTATCACCGAGTTACATCTCTGATTTCCCAAAACAAGTAAGACAAAAGTGTCCCTGCTATGCTGAAGTCAACAGGACACAAAACTTTCAGCAAATTATCAAAGAGAATGAAGCGATGTAGGAGTAATCATTCATGTAAGCAAATTCCAGAGGCTTTTAAAAAGCTATTCATGCCTTTATGGCGTCCCTTTGCCTGATTTCAAAGCAGTTACTGTGGCAGAACATCACACGTCCAGCTTCACATGAGATGAGGAGCACACGATCAGCTCTTACAAAAACAGGTTAATGTAGCACCGCATATGAACTCCCCTGGTGTCTGCTGTCTAAAGGCAAAGTCTCTTTTCATTACCCCAAATACATTTTCTCTAATTCCTAGTGCTCACTTTATGACATTTTTTTTTGTTACCCTCCAGAAATGTTCCCCCTCTCTCTGCTGTTTTTGCCCTTTGGTGAAACATAAGATGAGAAACTCTCTACAGCCTTAAAGGCAGCTCAAGTAGAGGTCCCTACAAAGGCTCAAATACCTAAATTCAAATTAATCACAAGATTTTAGCAAAATAGGAGAAGCTTTATACCCTCGGGTATAAGACAGGAGAGAAATTCCATCAAGGTAAAGACTACAGAAAAGCCATAGTCCAGCACCTTTTCTCCTTACCTCACGTCCCATCAGACACATGTCAGAGGCAAGACTAGAGCAGGCGAGCTCTTCCACCCAATTCTTTCAAGAGGAATGCATTATATAGTCACAGGCAAACATTTATTTATTTTACTAGAGTATTTTAACTATGAGTAGCTCTTTATCAATGATTATGCTAATTTCTTTTAAGCAATGGAAAAAACATAAAGAATGGCTCAATTTAGGGAGTACAATGATGGTAAGCAATATCCCAGTAGTTCTACAGTTTCTCTTTGCGGAGAAACAAACAAAATATTTTCTCAATGTGGTAACATTGTCTTGATATAGATTACAGCACAAAGTGTGAATGCACAGAGACCAAAATTATATAGGCAAAACAGGATGGAGAGATCCCTTTGAAGTATATTAAAGAAAAATGAAAATGATACAACAAATAAATCCATAAATAAAAAAGATTTATTAAAGGTTATTTATCTCCAAGTCCTACTAAAAAAGTCCTCCTTTGATTTGGGTTTTCTGTGATGTGGGAAAAGTTACTTGTTATTACACAGGTTCATTGGAGTGCATGGAATCTCTAATCTAGGGAAAGATGCCAGACCAGTTTAGTGTTAAACAGCTTCATTCTTCAGGGACCAATTGAATTTCCCCTTTCCCTTTTGTAAGGTAATATGAGGGCAAGTAAAGGGTTGTGATCATCAGCTCTATTCTTTGTAAAGATGCTATGAACAGCACTGGCCTCCTGTATGGACCATTAATGGCACTCCTGTTAAGAGCACATCATCTTTCTACCCCTAAGCTCACTGTGAAACAGTTCCCAAACGCTTCTTGCAGGGTTGAGGCAGTATTTCTGCTACTTATTAACAATTGAAGACCAACACAGATGACTTTGGTTTCTGGAGCTTTTAACAACACAGAAATAGTGAAGCACACATTAGTTTTTCAGTCTTTTAAAGTGCAGTATGCGCTTCTTTATCCTTATATCTCCTACAGTGAGACCTCAGCTCCCTCTTTCCTCTGCAGATACTACATACTCCATACTCCCTGAAGTGCTTTTTGATCACTATGTGATGTGCCTTACTTTTGATGTACCTTATTCTCATTTTAAAATAAACTAGAAAAATAACACTGCTACTTTGTTCAGTCCTTGACTGCTGCCTTTTGATGAGATACGCTAGGAACAAGATAGCTCATCCTTCTGTCAGTCCACAAGTTTTTCTGCCTGTTAACTTCTTCGGCTGATGAAATGAAAACCCCAACCCAACAGCCTCGGTTTGCAAACCTAGTTTCACCTATAAGGTAAACAGAAAGAAATTATGTTTTCTCATATCATTAATACTTTGCTTTTCCCTGCAAGAATGTGAAATAGCTGATGCAGCATGAATTTCCCAACTGTAGCCTTGCCCTGCCTTCCTTCAGTCCATTTTCTTCCCCTCTGTCTACTGTGCTCACCCTCATGTGTGCTTCCTCTCCCTCACACAGGCACTTCTATTAGCAAAACTGGGGGGAAAAAAAAGGAAATCTTATTCTGGAAACTTCCTCTGAAACCCAGGGACTTACAGCAGTGGCTGGACATCAGAACAGAACGAGTACAAGACATCAGATGGAAATACCTGAATACGATAAGCAGGGAGCTCTCAAAAACCAGGATGGGACATTCCCCAGTCCCACCTTTTTAGGCGCGTTTAACACAATGTCTTTTTCCACTAAGTGGAAAACAGAGATAATTCAAAGGACAGTGCTATCTCTTTGGTGTCCACAACAAGAGTATGGGAGCTTTTTCTGACTCGTGTTTAGTAACCATGTCAGCACCAGCCATCTCAGCACCTCTCCTGAGAACTCGGTTCCTTTCTGTTACAGGAACTATTCCATGGGCTGTGCAGCTTGTGGTCTCGACTGCAATATCTGATCATTTATCTTGACTGACGTTTGGATGAAAACATCTTTCTACATCATATCTGTGCCATTCCTGGAAAATGAATCATTACGCTGGATAGATAAGTAGCAAACTACTCTCCTACATATTTTTTTTCTCCTTTTCAAAGCACAAGGGAAGTGAAGGAGTGAAGTCGGGCTGCTGCCCCTGGCTGGCTGCATGACCACGTAGAGGAACCGTAGAGGAACCCATAAGAAAGGCAGCCAGGGAGCTGCAAGGATGGCTCGGGTCCTTGGGAAACTGCAGCCACACAGCAGAAAAGGATCCACTGCACTACAGATAAATGATAACTGGCTCATGATTAAGCTTTTTTTTTGGTTTTTGAGGATACGTTTGTTCAAAATCCAGATTAGCCCTTTTTTCTCATACAGTAACCAGTGCCCTGCATTTTTCTCCTTAAGCAGATGTGTAATAAAAACCCACTTCTGCAGAGCCCAAATGGTCACACTCAGTGTACATGCAACTGTATTTGCAAATAACCCTACAAACTTTGCATCCTGAGACGTAAAGTAGACGGAAGCAGCCAGATTTGGTAATGCCTCACCAGTGGGCGCAGTGCTTTCTGGGTGCCCCGATACGACCTTGTACTACTGGAGAGGAGCGATCTCGTGGGGAGGACTCTGTGTCCCCGGGGGAGTAAACTATTTTGAAACGATAAGCAATCCCCGTGTTATAATAATCTCTGTGTAGATAACTGAGCATGTCTTTCTGAGGAAAGAGTAATCATTAAAGAGTAGTCCCATAAGAAAAGACAAAGTCCACTGTCAAGGAAAGATAATAACGCATAAGTTTAACAGGGATTTCTGAATGATACACCTTTGATTTTCAGTGCGTTTTG
The DNA here is from genome assembly GCF_017976375.1 of Cuculus canorus. Taxonomy (NCBI): domain Eukaryota; kingdom Metazoa; phylum Chordata; class Aves; order Cuculiformes; family Cuculidae; genus Cuculus; species Cuculus canorus. Next base: position 11,517,657 of record NC_071405.1, read on the forward strand.
TGCTCCAGAAGTATACTTTTCCTCAATGCAGTAGTTACCATATCTTTTTTCAGCCACTTAGTTAAAGGAGACTTAAATCCTCCAGTGCCTATTTTACAAATTTTTTATAGCTCTATATTGACAAATGTTGAGAAGGAAGCTGAAAAATAGTGCAGTCAGGTATCAGGGTAGAGTAAACCACTTGTGTACTACATAGCAAACCAAACCATTCCCAGACCTCATTCTATTATCTGCATTATTAGAAGACAAAAAAATTTCTTTCAAATACTTCAGCACTGCACAGGTATTTACCTGAGGGTTGCAGTTCAAATACTTTTTAGTGAAAACCGGCATATACTAGACAGAGGTACTTTCTGATCAAGGTTTTAGAACATAATTGCTTAGGGAAATATATGCAATATTTATTTTCTATAATGTTATTAAGAGAGGCTCTTGGTCTTCATGAACACTATGCAAAGTTTGCACCCATGAAGAGACCTTAATTTTATAAGTTAAAGTGTGTATTTTATATGTATAGACCTAAACATTTGGAGCAGCACCAACAAATTGATATCCAACTTCATGTGTGATTTGACATTATCTTCCAGAATGACTCTTACCTTGATTATAATGGACAAGTCCCAGACTCAAACATTAAACTGAAGCACCAAAGCGAGTGCAGAAGCTACAAAATCTTTGAGCCATGTAGAAATTAAACCCCCATTTTTACACTGTCAGTACTAATGGTCAGTCTGTGATCAAGGGTCGAGTCCTGGATCTGTCACTCATGAGGCAATAGACTAAATCAGCAGAAGCCAGAGAAAATATTCATGGTCTAATTATCAGATCATACGATGGTACTCTGGTCTCAGAAAGGGATTTCTGTCACCTGAAACTGGCATTCACTCATACCAAGAAAAAAAAACCTCCAACATGCTGTTGAAAGCAAACCTTATTACTTCCAAAACAGTTCAACACACAAAAACATCTACCAATATTTGCTGGTGAAAAGCAGAAATTTTGGAGCTCCTGCAGAAATAAGAAAGGTACCAAAGACTCAAAATACCACTGAGAAACGTACTCAAAACACTGATGTAGCAGATGACACACATGCACCAGCTTGTGTACGTACTGGAAGACAGTCTGACTGATAATAAAGTGCAGTGTACGCATCATTTAGGATAAAAAGACACAACACGTAAAATGTGTTTGTCAAATTCAATATTTTATATACACATTAGAAAAAGAGGACATTGAAAAGGTCCCTGTGTGTTCTTTTCAGATGCTTGGCTGCTTTTCTGAGCTTGCATTTCAGTTTCTCAATTCTTAATATTCTCAGTCTCTGGGGTATAAGCAAGGCATCTTCCCCAGCTGCCCTACTCACTACTACTTTACACAAAAGATTTCTCATGTTTCTGTTACCAATAATAATTAAACTCAAGTTGACTGGTTACATATGGGAAGGAATTCTTAAAATTCATCATTTTCCTATTGAATTATCAGGCAAATGGTGATGTTTGCTTTCAGCGGTGTCTTCAGCCCTAGGAGAGGGCTACATCCTTGGAAAGAAGGCTGTTAGCATCACTGTGCATCTGCACGCCGTAACTGTTCCTGCTCAGAAAGAAGCTGGTATATCTCAGTATTGAGACTTCAATGCTACAATAAATTTATCTTCAGGAGCCTGAATTTGACTACCATGAGGGAGAACCAGATAGCAGAAACTCAGGATAAAGTTCTCTGCTTTCCCTTTATAGATGTAAAGAATAAACTTGCTTTTTTTTTTTTTTTTTTTTTTGGTGAGCAAATTCCCTATGACAAAGGGAATGTCACATCAGTACTCCAATACTTCGGGGAGTAATTAATATTTTCGTGTTTGTGTTCAGTCCCAGATATCTGTAGAAAGGTTTTGTCATGGCTCTCCCTAACAAGTAAGTAAGTGGGAGAGGCTGCTCAAGGAAGGATCCATCCTGACACACTTTGTGCCATGAGTCCACCTCCTTTACCAGTTTCTGGTGCCAATAATTCAGGCCCTCTCAGGTGTCTCAAAGAGACTTCCTGATCATGCAGGTGTGTAGCCTCACTTTACCATTTATTGCATTATGCATTACCTTTCCAGAGAAAAGGAGATGAGGGGGGAACCTTATTGCCCTTAAGACATGCCCTTAATCACCACGAATTTGGTGGTTCAAATTCACAGCTATCTGAAAGGAGGTAGTAGTGAGGTGGGTTTTGGTCTCTTCTCTCAAGTAACAAGTTATAGGACAAGAGGAGATGTCCTCAAGTTGCACCACAGAAGGTTTAGATTGGATATTAGGAAGTATTTCTTCACCAAAACCATTGTCAAGCACTGGAACAACCTTCCTAGGGAAGTGGTTGAGTCACCCTCCCTGGAAGTATTTAAAAGACATGCAGCTATGTTTCTTAGGGACATGGTTTAGTGATGGACTTCATGATCTTAAACTTCCTTTCCAATGCAAATAATTCTATGATTTTAATGCAGATGCACACACCAATTTTTCTGAGGTATCTCCCAGTCCTTCGCTTCTCAATCAGCTTATGTGAGACAAGATGTAACATTCTTCACTATCTTCTTCCATCACACCTAATGATGTTGTCCAAAGTCTGGAGAACTGGCTGCTGGTTGAGCCGTTACCCAAAAACCCAGCTGTCATTTACTGATTATTAACTAAACACTGGATAGGCACTTCCTGAAAGGCCATTATGTCCCCATTCAGGATCTCTAGGGTCAGGGTTTTTTCTTTGTTTGGTCAGGTTTTTCCGTTGACATGGAAGACTGGGATCAAACAGAGAAAAAGAATTAAAAAACTCTCTCATCCCTGAAGGCAGCGTGAAGAAAGCTTCACTGGAACTGTTCACACAGAGCATTTTGGTGCACTCATGAAGGTTGTCAAACCAACCCCTTCAACCACTGTGTTTTTACAGGACATGAAGAGTTATTTTGTTAGAAGTGTCCTTGGGCAAAGCCAGGAAAGTTCTATAACTTTTGTCTGTTATAAAAGTTAGAAGTTGTTATATTCTAGAGCTTTCTCAGGAAATCCTCTGCCCACAATTAGAGCTCGCCATTCCTGTCAAATGGATGCGTTCTGTACTGACAGGAAAGACATTACATCATTTTTTGTAATATGTAGCTGTTACTTGCCTCCCACTTGTGGGGAAGAGGTGTCTTTACATCTCTAAGAGAGCAAGGCTTGTCTTAGAATTCAATTTGTCTTTTAGAGTGCAGCTTGCTTGAGATATATATTGCTAGTGATAAAATATGCATGATAAATTAGTTCAGGAACTGCGATATGGAGGGAAATTTCAGCTTATTAAAAAAACACATGCAAAGTTTTGATTCAGGAGTTTGTCATCCAACATAACCTCCAAACACAGTTCCATGAATTGAATTCTACTAAGTAAAGCTTCTTTATCCACCATTCAAAAGGGGCCTACTGTAAAAATCTTGTACAAAATGAAGTACGACTCTAAAATTTGAAAAATCTGTGTAGGCACTAATATGACAAGATTGGAAATATTTGTATTACATCATTTCAGTCTGCAAAGCGTTAGACCTGTATTTGGGTTAAAGGAAGCAGAAAGGCCACTGCAGCAATGTCCGAGAAACCATTGTCTTACACAATTGCATTTGCTGAACAAACTAGACTGATAGATATAACCAATTGTTTATCCCTCTTCCCCAAATAATTATCAAAATATATAACTGAATTAGTCAGAAGACTTCACTAGAATGTATTAAGGCAAGTGATGCACATCGGTTATTCAACAGGATAGACCTCCACAGAACTGAACAACTGATGAAAGAACCTTCTTCCACATATGCCCCCCATGAAACAATTACCACAACCTAGGACAAAGGATGTTGTCAACTTAAAACACAATGCAAATATTCATTTGAAAACTCTTCACTTCATAAACTTCCAATGGTTTCGTGTATTTTATATTTTCTTCTCTGGTCATCTTTTCTCTGCAGAAAATCCTTGAAGTCCTGTCATCAGTGGGCTTCATTAGCAAGCAGCATTTGGTCTATGAAGAATAGTTGCAAGCAATATACACTGGCTACTTAAAAATCTACTTGTAGAGGATCATACAGAGAGAGTTTAAGTGCTAGCTGCTTCTGAAAAGCTAGCTCTGAGTCAGTCATTGAGGATGGTCTAATATGACAGTTTACACCCAATGAATGTCATCCATGATTATGCACCAAAATCTGGCAGATTTCTCAGTTTGAACCTGCTCTTCTCTACTTTCATCACCATATTAATATGTAATGGCCTCACAAACAAGTCTTACTGACTGTAGACTTTCATGGTGTGCTTCTGTGTCTCAAGTTTAAGAGGAAATAGCCTCAAGTCTGTTTTTTTGCAGCTTTTTGTGAATTCACTTGGCATCATCATGACTGAGCTAGTAATTATCTGTGGTTTGTGCGAAGAAGCACACACGCGGTTTGCCTGTTTAGCCCTATGTGCTGCATTCATACCTCATTAAATTACCCTCCTGCCAGCCTGGGTTGATGGTTGACCCTGGAACATCACCTTTGTAATGGCATGGCTTTTCCCATTGCCAGAGACATTTATTAATCAGACTCAGTAGGTATGAATTAAAACTTGCAGAAAACACCCATGTCCTTACAGTTAAAAGGAGAGAGAGAACAAGAAAGGAAACAAACCCAACCGTAGAAGCAGAGGAATGTCTAGCAAGAAAATGTTGCTGTTTTTTTTTTGAGTGGTCACACCTTAAGACATTTGTTCTGTGCAAAAGAGAAACATTAACCTGTGGCAGGCCTATATTTAGATGAACATATTACCGTGAAGCATTTGGATGAGAGTTTACTGTGCATTACATATTCTCACTTTGATTCAGAGTAATGCCAACTGGTTTATTGCTCTCACATCTGGTCCCTCTGTTGCAGTACTCGCAGGTAACAGCACACAAACAAGTGCTATGGCAACTGATGTACTTTAATTGATACCCGGCTTTCATAGAGGGTTGGATCATACCTCACAAATGTGTACTTCACACTTAAATTAAAAGTATCCCTGCTATAAATGAAGCAGTTCCTTTTAAGAAGTAGCTTTGCATTCATCTTTTTTTTATTTTTTATTTCATGTTCTGCACCAGTAATCGGCCTTTTGACTCCCCTTTTTACACCTGTCCTCACCGAAATCAACCACAAAAATTTCATAATCTCTACTGCACCCATGGAGTGATATGGAGCAGAAATAGTCAGTTCTAGACACAGCTGTCCTAGATGTTCTTTGACTTCATGCTAAGCAATGAAGATTGCTGCACATGTAGTCCTCTTACTCCTGAGCAGATGGATGGGAACAGACAAGGCTTCAGGTGTGGACACCCACTAATTCACAAGGTTGGCACAGCAAAAACATCCCTGTTTGCTGAAGACTTCAGAAGGAGGAGACAAGGCTGAAGGAAAGGACTTTTGCTATTAAAGGCTACCCTGGATTACTGCATGTATTAACTGTCTCCAAAACATGCCCTCCACCCTTCCTTCAGGGCTGTGACTCCACACACACCACCTTCTTTGTACTAGTTAGTCCTTTGAGTTGACAACTCCTTGCTTGGTTCTTTGGAAATGGTATTGTCATGTCACAGATAGAGGTAAAATGAATTTTCATTTCAAAAACCAACAACCACAAACAAAGCCCCAAAACCCCAAACACAGGGAAAACCTAATTAATTGAATTCAAGAAATATGTCAAAGACATAGTTAGGAAAAGCATCGCTGCTCTCTAATCTGCTTCTCTCTGGCCCTCTTGTCTTGCAGGTCTGACCAAATTGTATATAGACAAAGTAAGTCACATCTCGCATGAACACATGAAAGCTTGGAGTAAAATTGCTCTTAGTAGTAGTCACTGAAAAATCAGTTTCTAACTGGAAGTCATCTTGCAGCGCTACAGACTGGGGGAAGAATGGCTGGAGAGCTGCACGGAAGAGAAGGACCTGGGGGTGCTGGTTGACAGCCGACTGAACATGAGCCAGCAGTGTGCCCAGGTGGCCAAGAAGGCCAACGGCATCTTGGCTTGTATCAGAAATGGGGTCACCAGCAGGTCCAGGGAGGTTATTCTCCCTCTGTACTCAGCACTGGTGAGACCGCACCTTGAATACTGTGTTCAGTTCTGGGCCCCTCACCACAAGAAGGATGTTGAGGCTCTGGAGAGTGTCCAGAGAAGAGCAACAAAGCTGGTGAGGGGGCTGGAGAACAAGTCTTATGAGGAGCGGCTGAGAGAGCTGGGGTTGTTTAGCCTGGAGAAGAGGAGGCTGAGGGGAGACCTTATTACTCTCTACAACTACCTGAAAGGAGGTTGTGGAGAGGAGGGAGATGGCCTCTTCTCCCAAGTGACAGGGGACAGGACAAGAGGGAATGGCCTGAAGCTCCACCAGGGGAGGTTCAGGTTGGATATCAGAAAAAAATTCTTCACAGTAAGAGTCATTAGGCACTGGAACAGGCTGCCCAGGGAGGTGGTCGAGTCGCCTTCCCTGGAGGTGTTTAAGGAATGGGTGGATGAAGTGCTTAGGGACATGGTTTAGGGAGTGTTAGGAATGGTTGGACTCGATGATCCAATGGGTCCTTTCCAACCTTGTGATTCTGTGATTCAAACATAACATAGCACAAATTGCATATCAACTCATCTGGAGACCCCTTGGATTCTCAGGCACGCTAATGCTGGGCTACCGTGTAATTACCATATGAAGGAATTGCTCTCCTGAAGGCAAGTTCTCTGGCAAGTTCTTATTTTCACTCTCCTTTATTTATTTCTTTATTGCTTTCATTTTATTATTTTAAAATGCTGAGAGGTTAGAAAAGAGTCAGATCAAGTCAACGTGTCAGGCTAATGTTTAACTTTAAATTAAAACCTCACAGATAAAAAGGGAGTGTACTACAGATTTCACAGCTTAAGTCCCCTGCTCCAGCTTTCCTGGCAGAAGCATCAGTGGAACTAGGGTCTAAGTGCATTCAGCACCTTCCTAACTCGTCCTTCGCTATCCTATTTTTCCTCCTTAGAAGTGAACTGGATTTAAAAAAAAGGCTCCTAGTTGAATAGTCTTTCTGTTTATTATTCATCATTGATGAGCTGAAGATAGGCATCAACTTCGCTATCAACTGAGTACATCTGTTCAGAGCTACGGAAAACCAGAATTCTCCATCAGAGATTTGTCCAACCAGTGCCATGTCAAACTTTGTAGCTCCAGAAACAAAAACATTTGCTGCTTGGGACTATGTTGTTTTTGCAGCACTATTTTTAGTATGTGCTAGCATTGGAGTCTTTTTTGCAATTAAAGAGAGGAAAAAGAAAACTTCAAAGGAATTTTTGGTGGGTGGTAAGCAGATGACATGTGGACCAATAGCTTTCTCTCTCACATCAAGCTTTATGTCAGCAGTAACCATTCTGGGGGCACCCTCCGAAGTTTATCGCTATGGGGCATCCTTTGTTCTATTCTTTCTTTCATACACGCTTGTCATCATTTTCACTGCCGAGTTATTTCTACCTGTATTTTACAGATCTGGCATTACAAGCACTTATGAGGTAAGTTAAAATAATGCAAAAAGGCACTATTCTAACATAAAAGTCAGAATCATGTATATAGATATTTCTCTAGAAAAATCTCTGGCAGAAGACTATCTGCAATGTTCTTCAGAATGAGGGTACTGATATATTTATTAGTTTTAGTAACTGGTTGCATGAATTCAAACTAGTTATTTTTATTGCATAAATTGAAAGCACAAATTAAGGGCCAGAGTTCCTTTTATGCATTTATAGCAGAGGTAGGGTAAGGGCTTACACCCCAGCCCAAAACTGCTACAACTGAAAAATATTTAAAGTGTATCCAAATGCTTTTGATCTTATAGAGTAACTATTCCTCTCTGGTTTAGAGAGCAGGTATTAAAGACAGACTTAAAAAAAAAATAAATCAGTAGTATCCAATTCCAACTTGGTCTAGAACTGGCAATTTTGTCCAATTTACTATTAAAAAGGACTGTTCAATACAGGCTGAGGGGGAAGCAATGAGGATGGTGGCATACCTTTAAAAAAAGTAAATAAGGGCTGAAGAATGAATCTAGGTATTCTCTAGGAACTGAAACGAATGGCCTCTGAATTTTCTATTGTTTTTGCCTGGCATTCCTCCTGGAACACATTATTTTCTTCATATAACAGTTCATCAGTTAAAAAGAATTAAAAAATTAGTAGTCCTTGTGATATTATTTCTAGGAGCACAGTGTGCTGTCCTTTTTGTCTGCAAGCCCGTAAGACAGCTTTTAATCATTTGGGATAGTCTTTTAGTCACTTTAATTTACTGCTGCAGATTTGTTCTGTTTGTGGCCAGGTTATTTAATAAAGAGCTTCCTGGTAACATAAAAGCTGCTTCTGTGCTCTCAGCCCAAACCAAAGAGGGGTCTTGGTTAAACAGGGAAATAGAGCTTCGGAAATGCTTCAGTTAAAGGCTGCAAATATTCAAACTTTGCATCTACACACACTGCCAGAACTAACTGCAGTTTATAGGTGGTTCTGGTGCAAGATCAGAGAATGAATTACTTTGCTCATCTGAACTGCTGAAGGTGTCACTTTAGTCAAAGTTCCTTCAAGCACGCTGGAAAGGTGACTGTTGGCTTCATGACTTTGTGTGGCACACTGTGTGTGTTATCGTGCAAGTGAAATAAGAAATAGGAATGTGAACAAAATCAATAATGAAGAGCTGCTTTGGCAGTAGTGACTTGTAAAGGAGAGAATAGTCTGTTCCTGGTGTTTGGAGTGTGAGGGACCATAGCCCATGGAGAGACCCAGCCCACCCGAGTCTGTTAAAAGCTGCCACAGGGTGAGCAGTGCAGATTTAGCTTTCGTCAGCTCTACAGAAACACTCCAGGTGGTGACTCAAGCTTAAAACCTGGGTTTTGGGGGTTGTATACCATCTCACCTCCATAGCTGTGCTGTAATTGGAAACATCTCTCTACCTCCACCTGGAAGTCCATAAATCCCTGCTTGCCCCTCAATATGGATGATGTGCAGATGGGGCTTTAGTCTGAGACAGAGTGAGTGAGAAAGGCAGCTTTTCTCAAGCACTGTGAAAGCCTCTATATTGCTGCTTCTTCATCTGCTCCACCGCTGCTTTTGTCACTAGAGGAGTCAATCTATGCTATTTCTCCTAGAAATGACCTCAAGTTTTCTCTTCATACAGGATGATTCATTTGAAGTTTAAGTTTCTTTTCCTTGTAGCCCCTGGGCTCTCAGTTATTCCCTGAACAAAGCAGATACTGAATACTGCAACCCAACACATAACTTCAAGATCTCTTACATATAATTATCTTTACATATAATAACTACCATGCTCTCCTGCTCGTTACTCACAGAAATATTGCCAGTTGTCAGTAATTTTATGTGCAAAGCAAACTGTTACTCAGGGCTAACAGAAGGTTAATAACTGTGTCACAGATGCTACCTGTGCGGTTTACCGAGGTTCTTCTTTTTCCTAGTATTTGGAATTAAGATTTAACAAGATTGTTCGTCTTGCTGCAACACTGATCTACATCCTGCAGACGGTAAGAAGACACTGACTCCTTGTTTATGCTAATTTCACTCAACATTGTATTTAATGGGCTAGTCTCACACTGCACATATTTTTACAATGAGATGTTTTAATGAGTAGGCTTATTGCCTTATTTTATTCACTTCGTCTATGAATGCTAAAAAGAAAGAATGGTTGTTTTGCTAACTTTCTACCTTTATCCTGATTAGGATTCAAAATGCATTTTTTGTTGTCTTCAGCACTTGGCTGTTGTACTCAACTCTCACATCTCCTCAAACTGTTGGCCTCATTACATTCCCTGCAGTCTCTCTCTTTCCAAATGAGTGGATTCTGTCTTTCTTGAGAAGCCAGACGAGGTGTACTGTGTACATTCAGTTCTCTGTTACCCATTTATTATATTGGAGGGAAGCTACCCCATTTGAAAGGTGTTGCAAATGTCATCTCCTGGGGGACCCCCAGGTAGCTCCAGCCCTATGGTGGTCCCAGCAGGGACCATCTCAAAAGATTACACTAGTTCGATAATTGATGGAAAGGTGAGATTTGATGACATCTTGGAAGTAATTTCTTTCTACATTAATTCAATTTTATTATTTTTATTAATTCCAAATCCTTTAGCAATAAGTGTGAATGCTTATTGACTTCCAGGCTTTGTTTCTCCCTCAGTCCTGTCACAACATACACGAGAAGGGCATTGAGTCAGCTACTGCAAAGAGGATTGAATGGAGCAAGGGAAGTTTAATTTCAACAATCGGTGCAAAGTATCTCTGCATAACTGCTTGTGTTTTCACCAAGAACTTCTCGTTCCATCTGACTAGGATATTTTTGTCATTAGGTCAACTTAGCAAACGGTGAAATAAGTAACACCAGGGCAGATAGTGGTCATTACATAAAAAAAAATAAATTAATGAAAGTTTTTTACTTTGTAAAGGCTGAAACAAAAAGCCATATATAATACACGCTGATCTAAAGAAAGCTCTAGATCTGGTATTTTGCTCTGAGCCCCACTCTAAGACTTATTACATTTATAAGAAGACTTATCAATGAGCATTCACAAACATGCTTTTTATAATGAACTTTCTCTCCTTCAGATCCTTTACACAGGAATAGTGGTTTATGCTCCATCACTGGCACTCAACCAAGGTGAGTTCTCATTCTGCATTACATGTCTACCCCGAAAAAACACACCAAAAGAAAATCGGAATAAATCAAGCGAGAAAAATAGATAAAGAATTCTAAGACAAATTCCTCAAATGTTCTGCAAGAAGGTTTTTGCCTGCACGTTACTGGTCTGCGTTTCTGGCTCCTCACGATTCTTCTTTCACACCAGTACATTAAGCAGGAGCCCCATGTTTGCAGTCCAGCTCTCCTTTGCACTCAGTAACCACGCAGAGGTTAGCAACGAACAATTTCCCAACATCCTGACAAAGTTCACAGTACAAGCTGATGATCCAAGATGTATCCTGTACTTTGATTCCCTCCTCCCCTGTCTCCTGTGTTCAGGTTCCCATATCCATAACTACATTCCCTGTAGCTGGAGCCAAATGCTGTGCTGCTTTCTGCACACTTCTTCAATTAACCTTTGCAAACCAGGCTCGGAGCATTCATTGTGATAGATGGGATTAGCAACTTTATTGCCACAGGGCATGAGGAATCAGCACGGCCTAACTCCTGATTTCACCAAAATACACCGGGAAGAGACTGAGAAGCTCTTTCCACTGTCTGTTCCTTGTTGCAGGAAATGGAATTTTATTTGGGGTTTGATTTTCTTTGGATATCTCTGAAGAACTTATTTTCTCAGGAGAAAATTCTGGACTTAGAAACAGAAGGAAAGCATTGCTTATAAAGCTGTGTTCCATAGAAGTCATGATTTTGCTTTGTGCAATTATTCTTCTCACGAATTACTTTTACACGCTTGAAAGCTAGTTAAATCAAATTTGCAAGAAAACAGCAAAGCAAAATGGTAGTCAGTAGTGTTAACACCTGAACAAAGCTCCTAATTGACACAAAAGATTAAAAATAGTAATTACTCCCATTCTTCTAAAGCTCAAGGGTCGTAGCTTTTCTGTTGCCCATTCCAATGATCTACCTCCATTTCTCTAACCATTTGGTTTTCATTGGTTTCACAGTCACTGGATTTGATCTCTGGGGCTCTGTAACTGCAACAGGAATTATCTGCACTTTCTATTGCACTCTGGTATGTGACAAAACATAACAAAAAGCGTAACAAAACAGCTGAAACATAGATTGTTGATTCAACTATCCCTTATCCACGACAGGCTATTGCAGATGGGTCGCTTCTAAATGTGGTCTGAATGACTGAAATTGAAGTAGTAGAATATAGAGAAAAATTTTGTTAAGACTTTGTGGTACAAGTCAGTCTACCTGAAGAACAAAAATATTTCCTTTCAAACCCTGTGCTCTGTGTCTCAGCGTTTAAACCAGACAGCTTGAGGCACAGTCCAGACAAGCAGGTGATAACCTTCCCCTACCACACTAAGCCTTCTTATCTTTTACAATTTATAGACTGGAAACCCCTGAATTGACATTTGTGCCTCCCAGATCAAGAAGAGAGTGATCAAACCTAGGAAAGATGATCATCCAATTAGAGAACTTTGCTACTAAGTGGAAGCGACATGAGATTCCAGATTACACGTAATATAAACATTGCAGTGGAAGTTCCAGAGCCCTGGGGCTCAGGACAAAACCTGACTTCTGTCATCAGTTCTGTGCATGATTTTTTTCAATATATCAATCCACCTTTGTTGAAAACACTTATTATGCTGCTTTAGCACAGGTTTGATCAAATACAAAAGTAGCTGTGGAGGAAATCTGAACTGAGAATGTTCTGGTGTTATTTTATTTTTGTTGTGGACCATTGAGTTCTACAGGAACAGAGGGCTATGGGAATTAAAAACACAGACCACCTTGTACTCCCTAAGCTTTCGTTCCACACTGCTATCTTCTTCAAATGCATATAAAGGAGGCATAAAAATCACATTTAAATAGAGGTCAAATATTACAACAGAACTGTGCACACACCATTCAGGCTCTGTATCACTTTCTGACCTGAAAAAGTACAATCTTCATGACAGAATACAAAGTTTAGGAGTCACGATTTTCTAGATGTTATACATACAGCTCAATGTCCTGAAATAAGGAGTCTTTCTACCTTCAGCTGTATTTGAACAGCAAGAAAGAAGATGAGAACATACGGTTTCTGTTTGTTTTAGGGAGGATTAAAAGCTGTTGTCTGGACAGATGCATTTCAAATGATTGTCATGGTGGCTGGCTTTGTGGCAGTTTTGATTCGAGGAACTGCTCTGAATGGTGGATTGATCAAGATTTGGGAAGATGCCAATGAAGGATCAAGACTAAACATACTTGAGTAAGAAACAAATGGTGCAAACCTGTTCTTTTCGTATATCTAATGTTTAGAAACCCTACCCTTACTAAGCCAAAAAGACTTTTCGTTATATTATTGGTGAACATCCACAGTGCCTCAGAGAAGCTTATTTCCTAGTTCTTCAGTTCTTGGGAACATGGCTGACCTTCCAGGAGACCTTAATGTTAGAAGGGAGCTTTGCCATTTTTACTTATGTAGCTACAAATGCAGCCCAATTATTCCTTGTAATTGCGTATGCCTTTCGTTTTCTATTCATGAAACTGAAGCTTCATTTTAAGCACACTCGCCACTGCAGCTAACAACGGTGTACGAGTGCGCGGGAACAGCAAACTGACCTTCCTTTAGCCATTTGTGGCATTAACTGAAAAGTTCATTGATCAACGCAAAGCACTGACAGAATCTACCAGAAAGGTCAGATATTATCTGCTATACAAATCAAGATTCGCAGAACTGCAAAGGCGACAGATGAAAGGCAGAAAGATGTACCTGTACCAGCTAGGATTACTGAAAAATGAAATGTCATAGTTAAAACCAAGATAACACTGCAGCTGAAACAATTTCTTGTAAAGGAAACAACGCATAATGATGATGTAATCAAGAGCTTGGAAGATTTTTATATTTTAGTAAGTGGCTTTGTTCCCAGCAAAGGATGGGGTGCAAGGAAGGATGGCTTGCAGTTCTACTGTTTCAATTTGACACAGGTCTGAAAGCGGAGCATAAAAAACCTTATAAGTACGATCTATCTGAATTGTTCCGCTGATCAATCTACTTGATAAATGACTGATAGCAGTGTGTTCCAGCATAAGTTAATAATATAAGTTAAAAATACTTTCAAATCTAAATACTTTTCGTTTTGTTTGTGCTGGAAACAGTATTACCAGTGCAGTGTTTCTGATTCAGAGGGTAGGATGTAGCAGATATTTCTGAAAACATACCTACATCTTGCTAAATAAATGTGTGTTTAAATAAGTGAATTAATTGCTTCTCTTTTCTAGCTTTAATGTAGATCCTTTGAGACGACATACCGTCTGGACAATTGTTATTGGGGGAACATTTACATGGCTAGGGCTCTATGGAGTTAATCAGTCCACAATGCAGAGGTGCATCTCTTGCAAATCAGAAAAGCATGCTAAACTGTAAGTTACTTGTCATTAACCTATTTTAGCAATCAAAAGAAATGACATAGAACTATACTAACAGCCAGTCAGTCATGCTAAATAAATATTGGGATCCCTTTGGGTAGTAGCGAGCTAATTTTGTGCTGTCAGTCTTATTCCCTCTGGTTGAGGGGAGACCTTATTACTCTCTACAACTACCTGAAAGGAGGTTGTGGAGAGGAGGGAGCTGGCCTCTTCTCCCAAGTGACAGGGGACAGGACAAGAGGGAATGGCCTGAAGCTCCGTCAGGGGAGGTTCAGGTTGGATATCAGAAAAAAATTCTTCACAGAAAGAGTCATCAGGCACTGGCAGAGGCTGCCCAGGGAGGTGGTCGAGTCGCCTTCCCTGGAGGTGTTTAAGGAACGGGTGGATGAAGTGCTGAGGGACATGGTTTAGGGAGTGTTAGGAATGGTTGGACTCGATGATCCAATGGGTCCTTTCCAACCTTGTGATTCTGTGATTCTGTGATATAAACCAAAACAACAAAACTCATAGCTATCTAACTTTTGCAGTTTATTAATTGGGGCCAGGCAGCCAAATTAATTTTCAGAAGCAGGATATGGAAAAGTTGCCCACATGGAAGTTGCGTTATCTATAGCTTTATCAGAAAAATCTATTTGTTGGAATTGTGTTTCTACTGTATTCTGTTAAAAGTGGTTATTGATTTAGTAAGGCCCTGCAGTACAGGACATAAAATGAGATAAGTTATTAAAATTCTAACATATAAGAGTAAGTAGAATCAATGGCAAAGAACTAAGTGAAACTTCAAATCATAGACATTTAGGTTTCCAGTCTGATAGCTTCCTGAAGTTCAGCATTAGTATGCACGTAGCTAGACACATGTTTCACTAAACAACTAGATTTTTTGCCTTATGTCTAGTACTAATTGCTTGCCCACTAAGCTGGATCATAAAGGTGCTAATTTTTTCCACTCCAAAGAGCTAGCTTTCTTGTCAGCTGCAATCACATTCGTTTTCTCTTAAGATTGTAATGGATTATGTAATTTCAGGATATTGTAATTGAATCTCTGAAAATGTTTGGAAGTCACAACAGTGAGAACATCGCCACTAACACGTCAATAAGGTCCTTTGGGTCCCAGCTCTGAACTGGCCCAAGCAAGAGACCTCGTGTAAGGTCCAAACATGGTCTAGGAGCTATAAAATCCAACAGCTCTCAAAAACTGTCTACAGGACTATTGAACCTCAACCACACAGTCTACCCACCAGATGCTGTCACCCATTTCATGGACTAATGAAAAAAAAACCAGGAGTTACTTTGTAGTAGTAGTATGGCAATCATAGCAGAATCCATGCAAAATAATACTCTGTGCAGCTTGAAGGGAGAACAGCAACAACTCCTGACAGACAAAAATCTGCTCTTACAATGGACAAGGGGGACGGATCCAGTGTGTGGAGCCTGTTCTGCCTATGAACTACTGGTCTTCGATCAGTCTCTTCCAGGTGCAGAGTTACCTAGAACCTTGCCCCAGAGCCTAAAGAGGTGGTTTTGCCTGGTTTTAAAATGAGTATTACAAAAAATTTCTTATCCTGGCAATGCCTTTAAGAGATTACATAGTCAGCTTCGAATAGCGTGCCTCTCTAAAACGTTAGAAATAAATAACTTGCAGCAGCTTTTCTGTATTTATCATGTTTTAAATAGAGTTCTTCTTGTTTGTTGTAGGGCACTTTACCTGAATTTATTGGGACTTTGGACAGTTCTGGTGTGTGCAGTATTTTGTGGGTTGGTGATGTATGCTCATTACAAGAGTTGTGACCCTTGGACTGCTGAATTCATTTCAGCACCTGATCAGGTACAGACACACATTATTATAATTAGGAGCTGCTTTTGCCCCAGACGTATAGAGACAGTTTAAGTTTTGTGGGATGTTTTATGTCCATTCAGCTCTCAGGCACTAATGTGATTGCCAAATCAGGGCTAGAATCCATCTGTTCTGGCACTCCTGCTGTATTCATCCCATTGACCACTTCTGCCAAATTACATCCCTTCACCTCAAAATCTGACACTCCTCGTTAGCTGGAACAAAACCAGAATTCAGCAACATGGTTAGATGCACTACTTCTCTTTCATTATCTGGGAAAATCTTAACTAATTGCTTGCATTTCTCTTGTGCTACTTCCACTCTAGCTGATGCCGTATTTTGTTATGGACATTTTCTCTTCGATGGCAGGAGTCCCAGGACTGTTCGTCGCCTGTGCATTCAGTGGAACATTAAGGTCTGTGAATCTAAAAAGACATATTCGCTGCATTCCATTGATTTCTTCAGGGCTCAGGAGGAGGTCAAGAGATGAAAACATACGAAAAGCCCAGCTGTTTTTCTTAGCACGTTCTAGGAAGCAGCAGTAGTGCTTTGCAGAATTACATCTTATTTACGCCAAAGTCCAGCCCCACTTCCCCAGTACCTTTTTCCCCCAAATACATTTTAGATTAACATTATCAATACAGAAAAAAAAAAAGACTAGAAAAACTGAGCTCAGCTTCCTGAAATTCCGTTGAAACTGCTCACGGTGAAATTGCATTTAACCTGACTACCACAATATCATATTTAGGGATAGAGAGCTTTTCAGTGAGCCTATTTGCGCATGAGACAGCGTTAGACTGGGAAAAGAGAGAGCTGCACAGTTATAGAAACTGTGATCTTAGGGGAGAGTGAGGGGTACAAGTTATTGTAGCTTCTACCTTCTGCAGGTCAAACACCAATACTTCCTAGGGCGCTCGAAAGAGAGAAGAATGCAGTTCATGGTGATATTATTCAGGCACCGTGGAGTCAATCTCCAAGGGGCTGTTTCGAAAGTCATTTACATAGAAAAAGCAAGGAGAGCTATCAAAACAAAAAGAAAGAAATCAAATGCAAAAAACTCAACCCATAAAAGGCACCGGCTGCTTCTAGCAGGAGACTGAGAGAAAAAAGGCAGTGAGTGAAAATACTATGCTGTACGTACTGCCACTGCCATATCGTCGCCACAAATCCACAGAGATAGTATTCGCCAAATATAGGTTAACTCACCTAGCTAAAAATCGGACTATTCCTATTCCATATTTTTCAGTTAGGAGAGAAAACAGAGTAGACATTTTGCGGAAGAACAGGGTATCACGAATGGCCACTGCGTATCCTTTGGCTTTTCATGGAGCAGTATCTTCTGAAATATTTTTATAGTTTGAAGGTCTTTGCAGCTTGGTAGGCTGAAGGGCCAGTTCGGGTGAGTTTCCATCATCCCAGCAATCGCAGAAGGGACAGAAATCTCACCAACATCAGCACTGTATGTGCAAAATATACTTCAAGAACTGTACATTTTACAGTATTAATGCTGAACAAGGGACAGCATTTCTCTATAAACACAAGCCTATTTCAGATTATACTGCTTCCTATTTACTAAACATTCTTCTTCATTCCTACAGCACAGTAGCTGCCAGCATCAACGCTTTAGCAACTGTTACTTTTGAAGACCTGGTCAAGAAAGGTTTCCCAAACCTCTCCGATAAGATGAGTACATGGATAAGCAAAGGCTTATGTACGTACCCCAGATGGGATCCATTTGTTTAATAGCAAAGGTGTTCATCCTCCCAGGTGCTATTACTACAGGAGAAAACAGGGCAGGGTTTTCTGTACTCTGAGCCTTGAGAGTCTTAGACTCTCAATTGACTCTGAAATCAGTTCTGTCGGTAGTGAAGGACACTGCCTAGAGACACTCCTTCGGAAACATCCTTGTGCTTCAGAAACCTCCGCAGGAGCATAATCCTTTATAAAGTCTCAAGATGAACGTCAGCCCGATGCTTCAGTAAAATTAAGCACGTGCACCTACTCAAAATCCTTTGAAAAGT
The DNA here is from genome assembly GCF_017976375.1 of Cuculus canorus. Classification (NCBI taxonomy): domain Eukaryota; kingdom Metazoa; phylum Chordata; class Aves; order Cuculiformes; family Cuculidae; genus Cuculus; species Cuculus canorus. The sequence goes on from NC_071405.1 coordinate 11,535,594, forward strand.
TTTGTCCACCGAAAATACTGGGAAACACCCTGGGATCTTTACAATACAGACAGAATATCAATGCAGTTATTACAACGTATTACTATTTTATAGTACAATAGGACATTCCTATTCAAAGTTGGAGTATCACATAAACAGGTTGTTCAGTTTCAGAGAAAAATAAAAATGTAAAAAATACAAGTGAAAAACAGATCATCAAAATATCAAGTGTCCATAGTGGGTTTTAAGAAGATTTTTACAAGTATTATTGTAATATCATAACTCTACAGTATTATAATAATATCATAACCACTTGCTGATGTTGGCAAAGATCACAACAGAGTCAAACCAGAACTCTGTCTCCAACATTCCCTGTTCCTGCTTTTCCATCTACTACTTAATTTTTGCACTCAGGATTTAGGAAGATAGTCTTTACCTCTGAAATCAAGGTGTGCTAGCACAGAAGATGAGCTTTAGTTGGCTTTCCTCAAGACTACTACATACAGAGTTTTGTCTACCTCAAAGTTAAAGGTGGTTTCAAAGGAAGAAAGCCTCATTGTTTATCATTGCTCAATTAATTCATTAGATTATTTTACAAATGTTAAGTGCAATGGAAACATTGAGTTATAGCAATTAAACTAACTTAGAAGTTAAGTTCTGCTTCTTAAGAAAAACCAACTGACCAAAAACCTGACAAGACTTCATGCAAGACACTGCGGGTGCTTAACGGTCCACTTTAAACACTGAATTTGCCCAAAGCGCAAACTTCTCCATACTGCCCAGTCCCCTCAGGCACTAGATAAATTAGAGATTGTCCACACTACTAACCTACACTAACAACCTCGCTTCCTGATTTTTTCCAGGTATATTATACGGCATCCTGTGCACTTCAATGGCTGTAGCAGCATCACAGCTGGGAGGAGTTGTGCAGGTATCTCATGCTCCAGAAATTCAGTGAACCGAACATGAATGAAGAGAAATGCAATGAGCTAAATACTTCTGACATCCCTGGGAATTGCTAGATTACCTAAGCAATTGCCGTGGACACTCTGCTGAGAGGACTAGCTGTGTGTGCGTGGGATTGTGTGTGCGTGCGCACACTCCCTCCAGCTCCTGCACTAAGCTCCTGTCTCTTCTCTGAATCCACAGGCTTCCCTCTCCATTCACGGGATGTGTGGGGGCCCCATGCTGGGATTATTCACTCTGGGAATTGTGTTTCCTTGTGCTAACTGGAAGGTAAGAGGAAAACAGAATCCTGAGCTAAAAGAAAATACCTTGATGTTGCTTAGCTAAAAATCCATCTGTAAAATTGTTTGGTTATTTGAATTTATTTTCCAGGCTGCTTTTCAGATTTAGAGCCTGAAGGAGTCCAAGATCCCTTTCGAGGTCCCATTTCTCTGTCTGAATTAATCCCATTTGAATTTATCTCTACCCAGCTGTGGAATAATTGGGGATTACATCCAAAAAGATGGATTTTTTAAAAATTGTTTAGTTTCTCTTTTTCATTACAATGAGTAAATACTCATTACTTGCCCCAGCCCATACTCACCTTGAGATGCACAGAATCATTTCAATTGCTCTGTCTCTGCTTACTCAGGCAAATCACAATATAAGCTCATTTCATATTGCTCCATGAGCAGTCCGTCACGTTTATCACGTTTACCCAGAAGTAAAACTAAACTCTATACTGCAGTTTTGATCACCACAGTTTTCTTTCAACTCTTTATTAGTAGATAGCAATAAATTACCATGTTTTATACCATGGTTGAGAAAGAACAGAACTGATTTACAGTGACAGAGATTGTAACCATTCATTACCTACCTCTGCCTAATTCATATTTGCATTGGAGCACTTCCCACGCATCACCTTTAACAACATCTTTCTATACCTGCCAAGGGTGCTATTGGAGGCCTCTTAGCTGGAATCACCTTAGCTTTTTGGACTGGTATTGGCTCTTTCCTTTACCCTGCGCCACCTACAAAGTCCATTCCTCTGCAACTGTCTACTCTTAACTGCACGCTGGCTAACAGCACTGAGATGCTGACGACAACGGCAGCTCCCACAGTGGCTCCAGACAGGTATTTTCACCATTGTTACCACTTCAGCCTACATTTCGGCACAGCGTGCAGCCCGAGCCTCTTGCATGCATCTAAGGTGCTGCCCGTCACCGTTGAGTGGGCCGGGAGCAGCCAAATCACTGCCAGATCACGTATCAACTGCAGCATGAGCTGCATTTTGCTAGCACAGTCAAGAGACAATGTGAACATACTCATCAGTCTCCACTAGCTGCTTCTTTCCCTTTTGTCACCTATTCACAGGCCTTTGCTGGCAGATACCTGGTATTCCCTCTCCTACCTGTACTTCAGTGCTATTGGCTGTCTAGGCTGTGCCATCACAGGGCTGTTGATAAGCTTTATAACAGGTTGGTGTTATATACATATATGTATTTTATATATATATATAAATGCTTTTGTACAAAAATCTGACCCAGCTATTAAAAGAGCTTTCAAAAACGCTAGCAAGCAGCTCATCAGACCCAATTAGCTCCAATCCCACTCCCCCCACGTCACGGTCTTAGCTTCACACCTAGCTTTCTGAAGACTTATACACTGTTTTCTTCTTTCAGGACCTCATAAAGGAGAGGATATCCCACCAGTGTTAATTAAGCCAGTCTGTAATCCATTTTGCTTCTGGTCCAAAAGACTCAAGACTTTGCTCTGGTGTGGTGTGCAGCATGACAGCCAGGAGGTGAGTACTTGAACCCACCGGCTCAGCCCCACCATGGCCCCAGAGTAGGGGATGCATACGTGTACACGACGGTACGTCCCATACAGAATGCAGACCAGCTTTCAGCAAGCATATTTTAAAGTTGTGCAAGGGTTGCTGCGTAGGCACTACAGACTAGAAACAAGACCAGCTAAACCCTCCTACTCGGTGTTAGCAATAAGTTACCTATTTTCTCTATTTACGCAGCACACAGGGACTTGAGGTCTCTGGAGAAAAACAGCCTTCAGGATGGCCAGCAGCCCGTGAAACAGGCGCTGACCTCCCTTTCTCTGCCCTCCCCGCTCTAGCGGCCGAGCAGGGACAAAAACGCACTTTACTCTCCAGAGAAGAGTTCACCAAGCTACTGCCTCCTCCCACTGAGCACATAGAAAAAGACTTTAGCACTTACACATCCACAAAGCTCTCCTGATGCTACCACCTCCAGCTCTAGCAGGGCTTCTTCCCTCTAGGGCAGCACTGCCATCCCATCAGGCAGAGCTGCAAGTACCAACATCTGGGCTGCTCCTGCTCACCACCCTCTCCATCAGTTTTCCCCCAGGTGCCTCAAGGTTTTGTAGCTCGTTAACAAGCCATGAAGAACATGCATCTTATTTTCTTGCACCGTTTAATGAGTTGCAAAGAAACAACTGTGGTGCACCTCAGCAGAATCTGCTAGGTTTAGAAAAAGGACATATGTATCTTTTCAGCTCCTTTAGAGTACAGGTACCTTTAAATCTTGAAAATCTTTAAATCTTGAAAATAACCTTTCAGCTGCAAGGCTCACAGTATTCAGTGGTAACATAGAAGTTGTCCCTCCACCTATCTTGGATTAATTTTGACATTAAAGTTGATGGTCTTGTTTGGAGAGCAGCTGTGGCTGTAGATTTCATTCAGCTGTTTCACTTGGCTCCTCAGTGCTCAACACAGATTTGATACAGAAATTTCTGGAGGAGATAAACCTTCAATGAAATGAAATGAAATGAAATGAAAAAGAAAACCATATATGCATTTACCCCCTACTTTCACTTAAAATGTAGAATCACAACATTGATCAAGTAGTTGCAGTATGGAACTACTAAGGCAAGAGGAGGCCAGACAAAACTCCATTAAAATGCAGATATTTATCTATATTTATCTAATATTCAAACAAAAAACTAAATTTAACTGATTGTGAATGCACTGAGCGTACATTTCAAGACTTTTACATGAAGAGAGGAGCTGTGAGAAGTTGTTTTTGTTGCTTTTTGCCAAAGATTTCCATGGAGGAATGAGAAAATCGGTTGTTATGTAGTTGTGTATGGAGGGGACACAAACTAAAGAGTGTCTGTGGACAGGAGAGTCAATATATGTAGTGAAGTCATTCCTCTGATTTATAAGAAAGGATGTCAAAATTCTAAAATGCAACAAGATGCTTTTGAAGCAAAGGAAAAAAAGCAGTGAATATACGCTTCAAACTACTGATGTATTTTCTTTCTTTTTTTTGCAGGTGGATTTTGGAAAGAATCTGCCTGAAGTTATGGCAAATAAAACTGGAACAAATGACACCTTCAAGAATAATATCATCAATGAAAACAAATGCCAGTTCCCTGGTTACAATCCTGAGGAAAAATCCTATACTAATATGAGCAGAGAATCTCGCCTCTAGAAACTGAGGGACAAGGGATATTTAATCAAACCTTATTTCTCCAGCTTCAGAAATGAAGAGCTCTTTTTATCACATTTACCAGTCTGTAAGCCAGATTTTTATTCATGAATTTTATGACACAACTGTGGAAATCATCAGTCAGTGGGGTTTTGGAAGCACTGTTATTTCAGAGGAAACGTTTCATGAATCTTTTCATGGAAGCTCCTACTTGGAAATAGCTGTAATAAATCTGTATTACACGCTCTGTTCAGTAAATAGTCATTGACGGGAAACATGCAAAGGTGAACTTGAGATAACACAAGACTTCAGATAAGCTTCTGAGGCCTCTCACTAAAGTGAGACTGTGAACGGCCCTCAGATGGAGGGGGGAGGTCAGGCCGAGCTAGTCTGTGCTTATTCCTGGGAATAGCAGAAAGCCTCCTTGCAGGAACGTTGCATAGACCAGACTGGTCTGTTAGCGACCAAGTTAATCATTTCTGCTTCCTCTGTGGAACTTGGATCTCTTTGTTTTAATGTAAAAGCTACAGGAGAGAGTAACAAATCTTACCTTGAATTCGGGACAGTTCTTCATGTGTTAGTCTTGGAAAGACATCCTTTCAGCTGAAAAAGATCCATCTACTACCTTTATGCAATAAAGAAAATAAAATGATGTTTGATGATGATGCCTCCTAATGGGTAATCTGTGATGAATTTTGAAAAAAGAATGTAATTAGGCAAAATAATCTCTCCGTTAAAATGCCGTGGAGGGAGGTACTTAGTCCACTAAGTGCTCTGTTTCAGTGAAACGCATTTCCTCTAAAATCTGCCTGCTGTAAATCAAACTCAACAGATCGCCTCTCACTTTGCTAAACTTCTAGATGTTGTTTTTTGGGTGGATGTATTTGTTTTTCAAAAAACCTCACACTTGAAAGCAACAGACTGACTGAAAATATCAAAGACAACTCCGTTAGATACCCAGCTGGTATTCAGCTCCTGCTGCTTTCACGAACACAGCTGTTGCTTTTGCTTTATTAGTGACCATCTTAATGATGTAGATATAGGTCATCCAGGTCCTTGAAGTTACCTCTCCTGTTCATGTTCATGCCCTGCTCTGGGAATGGTCCCAGGATATTCAACTAGAGAACAGAATTAAGTCTGTAAACAACACTACCTCGCTTGTGCAGGACAGTTTGTCAACAAACTGAGTTAAGTCAATATTTGTATTAATGCCTTTTACACCACTTTTATAATCTCATAAAAGCTTGCAGCCGAGTCTGGCTGGCAGCCTGTTATTTCACATGGTGTGCTTTCCTTTCATGCTTCCATCCTCCTTATGGTTAGCGAGGGAGAGACAGAAACACAGTAAATAATGCTATTGTGTCAACTGTATCTCATGGCCACACATATTATTGCATAGAGATTAACTCCAATGCTTAAGGATGTAAAGTAATTGTAGAGTGAAAGTGGTTCAAAAGACCATCGTGGAGCTACGTAGTTAGATGGTAGATGTAGAAATGTCCTCTTTCTACTTGTAGCTGGAGAATATCCGACTCAGAGACATTTAACTGTGAAAACAACCAACTCTGCTCTGAGTATTTCTTGAGATGCTTTCTCATTGCAGTACTTTTATGCTCTGCGTGTTGGAAAATGCATCATTTACATTGTTCAGTATCTTCTTCACAAGTTCAGCAACACCTTTACACTGGAGTCACTACAGAACTACTATCTTTTCAAGTCCTTTGCCACAAAAGAGAATTTTGATTTGTCCTCACATCAAAAAAGTAAGTTAGGTTGGCTAGAACTGCATTCTCTTAAAATGTCTTTGAAGAAATATTCGGAAGAATTTATCTATAACTTAATATTTCTGGACTAATTTCATTTCAACTAAAGCTGTTCTTTGACCTCAAGTGTTCTCTGTATTTGTACAAGAGCCAAGCATTCCACAAGATTTTATTAAGTCCGACACATGGATTTAGGTCTGGTGGCTAAAATTGTTGATCAGTAGTTCATTATTCAGTCTTCTACCAAGATGGAAGGATGTGGCCTAGAGAAACTGGAATTCTGAAAAACTACCACTGGTTAAATATTCAGGTCAATGTCATTTACAGTTATCTTCTTGTTTCACTTACGTTCTGAGCCATTGATCCTTCCAGAAATGAGCTATCCTGTGCACTTGAGTTGAAAAAATGAGATTAAGAAACTAGGAATATGTAAATTATCAAACAAGAACTTAAATTTATAAAATTTATTAGTCGTTATTGAAAACAGTAGACCATAAATTATGGAAAATTTGAAAAGTGAGTCTATATGTGCTTTGGGACCACAGGGAGCATTTAACTTTTAAAAGTTAAGCAACTTTGAGCCAATTTTAACCTTTATATTACTTCCTTACAACACTATGGTTTGAAGGCACATGAGCACTCACTTTTCTAGTGTATAATTTTTTAATTAACTTTGATTATTTGCAACAATGAAGCTCAACATCTCTTTCAAAGATATCCAAGTTTATTACTGAAAAAATGCAATATTCAAATGTGTATGATACAGTAAGCATTTGCATTTGTACATGTAAACTTTGATAAAGTAAACAGCATCTCAAAGACAAATTTATGCCAAAAGTGTCTTACAATAGTTAATCAGATAAACAACTTTATCCTCAGTGGATTTTTTTAGTTCTGGGGTACATATGGGCTTGTAAAAATAACCTTAAAACACAAAAGAACCCAAAAGCTGACAGGCCAGAGGAACTTCCAGCTTGTAATGCATAAAAGTTAATTTCTCTGAAATACTCTGTGGTACTGTAATTTTATTTTAAATATTACTTACAAAGTGTGGATTTATGAATAGAAAAAATAGTTGAAATTTTAATCTCATTCCTTACTTAGAAACCAAGTTGTATTTAAATATTACACAAATTTCAAATATGTACACATGTTAAGTAATATCTTATGATCATGATATTGCAAGTTAGCCAGGACTATCAGAGTAAAAAATGGCTGAACTATGTTATTCAGTTAAATCTTATATGACACTATTTCAAAGAACAGAAATTTCAGTGATACTACTCTAGGTAAAAATTAGAGCCAACAATTTGGAAGATCTTTCAATACAAAAATCTGGGTCATTGAAATAAAACACGAATTAAAACGGTGATTTGGATTTTTGTTTTTCATTATCAACAGAAAAAATATCCCATTCTCAGCGTTTAGAATCTCATTAGCTTTAAACTGTCTTTGGTTTAGTCCTGATTTCTCACCTAGTAGCATCCTAGCAATTAGCTCAGGGCAATAAGAATGCAAACTACAGAGAACATATAACATTACAGAGGTTATGGCAAAAAGAACGAGCCAACAGAACTAACACAAAGTAATTTCCAGTGCAGTGAGGAGAGAACATACCATTAACTTTTCAAGACTAATTCCCACTCCTGGATTTGAAAAGTTCCTGCATAGCATGGAATAGCAGAGAGGTTCCTCTGCAGTTCCTTGTTGTGCCATTATAACTCATAGTAACATTGTGCTATCGTGATTATGCCAAAATCGTGCCAATAAAAATTCCTGGTAAACGCGGCTGCAATGTCAATATTAGACAAAACCTGTTAATATGAGTCTATTCATATAAATTTTAAAATGCTAGGATCGTGTAGGGTCCCTGCGTGCATGTAGGGAAGGACAGAAGTGCAAATTAAAGTGCTCGGGAAAGTGGCTAAAGGGACAGACCCTGAAACATCCGGCCTAATGGCACGCGTAGATCCACCCTGTGCTTCCTTGTGCTGCTCCATCCAATGCATCCCAACTTGTAAAAAAAAGCACCAGACAAACTTCTATTTGTGCACTTTTTGCTTTGGCTTCTCGGTTAGGGACATCCAAAAGAGCCTGCAAAAAAATCTGCAGTTACAGAATTACCCCAGAAATTGGACTGTCAGCAATAAGGTGTCATTTAATAACACACTGAAGATAAGTAAAGAATGAACCAGAGGAGAACAGGAAAAGGATCAGGTGGGCTGTCACCATGCTCCAGCTTCAACCCTTTGCTTTGCACAACATGTTTGGGTGCTGGAGAAAACTTTCTGAGGTGAAGAGGAGCCCTTTGCTCCCTCTGCTCATCCCCAGCCTCAACATGCTGGCTTGTTGCATTCTACTCAAGCCAAAAATGGATTTTGTGAGCGTGAGGTTGAGTGTAAAAAGACTTAGGAATCTTTGAAAGCTGCTATTTTTTTCCTAACAGGAATTTACGTTTGCAACTCTCTGAAACACTTTCAAAAAGTGCCACTGCATGCATTTTAGTCAGACAAAGTAAGCATTGGAACTAAGAAAATAACAAGCCTGTCTCACTGTGGAATTCTATTTGAATTCCAGTGTCAGCCTTAACACCAAATAAACATTATTATGAAAGGCTGGCTGTATATTTGTTTCAACTTTAGCCCCCAAGTAAGCAAAATTATTGGTTTATGAGGATCGTAAAAAATGCTTAAGAAGTACTTCTGCACTGTGATTGTTGATACCATTTTTATCTGTCACTCTTCTCCAATGTGACACTTACTAGAAAACGTGATCGTTTGACTTTGCATTAACTTTATTGTCTCCATATTTTTCACGGAAAGGATCATTAGGCACTGGCAGAGGCTGCCCAGGGAGGTGGTTGAGTCACCTTCCCTGGAGGAGTTTAAGGGACCGGTGGATGAGGTGCTGAGGGACATGGTTTAGGGAGTGTTAGGAATGGTTGGACTCGATGACCCAGTGGGTCCCTTGCAACCTAGCAATTCTATGATTCTATGATTCTATATTTAGCTGTTTGTATAAAATGTGTTTTATTGATATGGCCAGTGCCCACTGTATGCAAAAAAATAATAGTTTATAATAGTATTAATGAAACCTTGTGATACTTATAAGTTAACTTTGTATGAACCATTCCTTTTCATTTTATGGACACACATAATTTTCACTTAAACAAAACCATATGCCGCTTCTAAATATATATACACACTGATTTGGCCCTGAATGAACTGTGATATAATGCAAAAGATTAGGATGTTGCAGGTAATGCCACGCTCCATAAATTCTCTCTGGCAGCACTCTCATTTGGAGTCTGCAGTGGAAGAAACTGCAGCAAGGGAACTGCAGATGTGCATTAATTATATTGGACCGATCATCTTAATGGCACCTTAAGAACAAAGTATCACTGAAGTTCTAGCCTTTCCCCATATTAATGCTCACTCTAAAGCTGTGTTTTCCAAGATACTTTTCCTTCTGCAGAACTTTGTATGAAGGAGACCTCAGATTTATGAATTTATACATTAAGGTATGTACCTATTAAACTATTTTCAATAGGCTCTACAGATTATTCTTTTGAGCCTTCAACAGGACACAATTAGCCTGTCTGATAATCAGAACACAATTTAAGACAAGTTGCTGTTGGAAAAACACACAGCCGATTTGTGTTTTGTAGTAATGAATGTATGTACTTCCAAAGAAATATCTAACAAAATAACACTTATCATTCATCATTGCTATGGAAATTTTAGTCTTCTCATCGTCAATATTAACTTCAATGTTCACCTAATTTTTCTCCATAAATCCTTTAACAAAAAGAGGTAAGAAATAAAAATAAAATGAAAAAAAAAATAGATATTCATGTACTTTGTGTTGTTTCCAAATATTAGTAGTCTATATCAGGATGCTTAATTGCTGTGCAGTCTTCGTGGTAAGGAAACTGAAATACAGCATCACAGAGAGCCTGTGCTCGAACTCCAGGCAATCCTGTTAGTGCTTAGCTGTGAATATTGAGCTCTTAATGCATCCGTCTATATGGAAGTAGATTTTAAGCTCTAAGAAGCAACTTTTATTAGGATGGCTAACGAAGCAGAACTTTTTTCTTTTTTTTTTTAGTGACCAGAATTCAGATCCCACACATTAGGCACAAATTTAGAATGAAAACTCATTAGAAATGAGACGTGTATAACGTATGTGGACTTTTTGGTTTTTCTGAAATGGAAATTTCTTCCATCTGAATCAAGACATGGAATTTGGTTAGGAATAATTAAGACATTTTGGACTTTGTATTTAAAAATACCCAGTTGCTCATGCAGTCTCTCTAAGGGCGCATGCATAGAGCAAAATTGTCATAGATTTGATCTGCAATGACCTAAAGCATTTTTGCACAAATTCAAGTTCTGAAGCTCTGTCAGATTTCACAAACGCAGCTTGCATGCACAGTCTATTCATACTGGTCATTTGTTTGGAAAGACAATATTTAGAATATGAAAAGATCATTCACCATTCATAAAATACATTATTCCTGAGGACAGTGTGTGCCTTATACTTCAGTAAAATAACGTGCAGTCAATGCAAACAACATACGAAACGAAGTCTAGCAAAAAGTTTTCTCAGCTTAAGCAAATGGCTAAGATAGTGGCAAAACCTTTAGACATTGTCAATGTCCTCCAAAAATAAAGGAACACACACAGTGTTTCTCCAAAACTTCCTGTGCTTTTCCAGTGCGTAAAATGCACAAAGTCAGATCTACATACTTCCTTTTTATATACCCCTACATACCAGCATTGAAAATCATTAATAATATATATATATTTAAATCTGAAATACAAAAAGGTTTTCTTTCACGTGTTTCTTAAGTCCAATGGGAATTTACCTAAGTATGTATTGAAATGTGCTAATATCCATAGCAGAAACAGGAAATTATAAAATAATCAATATTTCTGATGTTTGCCTAATTTTATCCTGTATCTTTATACCTTGGGCCAGCCAAGGCATTTTGTTTATAGATAAAACATCAAAAAGATTGCTCATCTGTGACCTTCGCAAGAACTGAAGTACTATCACCATGTGGCACAGAAACAGAAGCTGTGACACACGGTTAATGCTGTCAGATGGTGCTTGATATTCCACGGAATGAAATAGAGCGAGAATAAATTAAATCAAATTAAGCGATTCTATAAGCACTGAGGAGAGTGCATTAATTATTTCCGATAAGGACTCCTTGAGGAATCTAATGCACAACGCAGAATAGGAAGGAACAAAACAACCTTTCCAAAGCATTGCAAGATGAGTTCCACCAGCCCTTTATCACAGGACTAACGGGTGATCTATCTAATTATAGACCATACTTTCCAATTTCTTTTCCCCTTTGTGCAATACTGTAGGTAGTCCTACAGTTGCCTTGTCTGGTCAAAGAGAGCTGGGATTAACCAAGAAATCTCATGAATATGCTGAGATGACTAAAGAATAAAGGCCTGATGTTAACCCCCTCTTCCAACCCCCAGATACAACTTGCTCATCTACTTTAATGAGCTCTTAAAATTAATTTCATAGGGCCTAATAAAATAAAATAATTGTGCTTATACATGCAAGTGAATGCTGGAATAACACTTTTTGATTGAATAGGGTATTGCAAGTAGTAAAAACTCAGGTCTTTCATATCTGTCAGCAGTGATTCTGCTGCAGCGTTATCACTAAAAATAATGTTCAAATTTACAGCCTTTATAGTTCCTGTGCTTTGCTGACTTTTTGCTTTTTAGATTTTTCTGATCCAATATAGAGAAGTATTATTTAAAATTGTATGAGAAACAGAAAGTTTGTACTGTTTTTCCACTCAGTTCCCTGCAAGTGAATCCTGCACACTTGCTTAAATTGCTTAAGTGCTTATCTTCACATTATGAAATGTTAATAATAGACAATATCATCACCAAAATGTGAGTATAAACATAAGCAACAGTGCTGTACGCTGTATACACATAAAAACTGAAATCTGATTCTTTACATGAACATCTACCTTTCATAGTGATTTTATCCAAAAAGCCCCCCGAAACTGTATGAAGGCATACAAATAATAATAAAAAATCTAGAAGTAACCACTGCGTATGTGTGCATTTATATACAATCTGTATACATATCTGCCCATATCTAATTCCCGTGCTTTGACTCATTTGGGCCAATAAAAGAAGTGCACATTACTGGAACATTTACTATTACAATAAGCAAAGCATTTTTGTAAAGTGCTCTGCTTCTCCTTCCCTGAACAAGCAAGTCACAATGTTATACTGGATGTCTGATATATATCTGCATAAGCTTGCATACTATAAAGAGTGAATTGTATATTCAGGACAAAGTCATTTGCATTGTATGAGAAGATTTCAAGTTAGCATTCTGTGAAGTCATGGAATCATTGCCCGGACAGCTCAAAGGGAACAGTAACACAGTTAGACACCTGCATGCTACATCAGAGCATGAAAATGACACATCTTTCATCCTGGAAGTATGTGGAGGTGGTCTTTCTACACACAAAAGTGGAAAGACAGCTCAACACCCATGTCATTTTCAAATATAACTGCGATGCATTCCCTTAGTGCTGCTGTTTTCTCTTTGAACTTAGATTTTTTGGTTTTCAACTTGAAGGGTAAATTAATGATGCTGATGTGCAAATCTTAAACTGCATAGTATATATTAAGCAGCCATAGACCCCTTTTTTAGGGTAGGACCACATCCACAATCTCAACAAGAGACTAGGACAAACCTGACGAAACAGTAAGCCTGAAAGATCATTGATATCAAGTTATGACCACAAAGGCAACAATTGCTCTTTTCTTCAGAGGCATTACAGATGGAGCTGAGCAATCAGAAGCTGTAGAAGTAGTGGATATCATGTAAGTTGGTTTTAGTCATGCCTTTATCGTATAAGTTCACAGGGAATTTTTTATTTTCATGATGCTGTTAGTATCTTCATGAACAGCATGAAAACTCGATGCCTGTTTTTATACCAGAATGTCCAAATTTTTAAGCTGTCAGCACATTCCTGAGTGCCAATTCTCCTTGGTGCTCACCTCAGACCAGCTACAGGTAAGGCTCTTCACTTTTGTCATTGCAAGGATCTATTTTCCAGCTCTCACCAAAGTCTGTAACTGTACTGCCCAGCAAGAACATATATACACCATGAATCTCAAACACTGATGCCAGATTGACTTCATTTTGTAACTGGACTCTTCAATTTCCAAAGTGTTTGGGTTTTTTTTGCAGCATGGCAGTGACTAAGGCCATTCGTGGTGGTACTGTTTCCCATTCTTTTTCCTTTCTTTCTGCAAATGCTCCAGTTCAGCCTCATACATCATTTCCTGGACTAAGTATTTCTCTCTTCTCATTCTGTCGCACAAGTCTTTGGGCATGTCTGGAATCAGGTAGGCAATGAAAGACTTGATTCCAAAAACAAGGTGCTGAAAAGAACAAAAATAATTACTTCCAAGATGCACAAATATTCATTTTCAGGACCACATTTTAGGGTCTAAAAGTCTGTGGCAAAACTGGAACTGAGATGCAATTAATGACTGAAACGCAACTCCTTTGTTTAATATATATGGGAGTAAATGAGCAATCCATCAGAAATGAGAAAACTCTGAAGTCTTCCGAAAAGTAAAACTAAGGGTATAGCTAGTGATCTAAATTAAGATGTGACTGCAGGATGTGCTAGTTTCAGTAACAAGAGCAAACACTGGATACAACCAGCCTTCGTTAAGAGCTTGTAATCAAAGAAAGTAAACAAGTTCCTGGACATGATATATGTTCTTCAGTGTCAGAACACATTTCTACTTTTATATTAGGCTAGAATCATGTACCATTCTCCTGAAATGCCTTTTAATGTGTAATAATTTTGCTTAATGTAAATGTAAGTTTTCTTCCTTTTTCAATACAACGTGAAAGATTAGGTTGGGAACAAATGTGATATATAAGATGACAGTAAAAGAAACAGGGTTTTGGAGGGACTCTGTCAATGTGCTCTCTTAATTTAGTTTGAAGTGGCTTATTGATGATAGTTCAGGGAGGGCAATTTTTTTCATTCTCTCTCTTGACTGTAATGAACAAGCAGTTGATGATACTGACAATCTATGATACTACTGTAAAAAATCAACTTGGATTTCAAAGAGGTAGAAAGGAATTGTTCCTTTCCATGACTAACCTCAAATACTATGATGAAGGCCAGCCGTGCTGCCAGGACGTGCCAGAACTGCAAAGTGAATTCATACGGAGTTGAACTCCACGGTGGGGCTCTGTAATCTCGATATCTGTAAAACAAAGAAATATTCAGTAAGTTAGCCCGTTCTCAAAAACCTGATCACAGCAAAGAGCTCTCCAGCCTACCCCAGATGTGGCTAAAAAGAGAGAAACTGAATTTAAAGTGTACTTCAAGACGAATTAAACAGAAAAGGAGAGTAATAGTCTACAATAAACTTAATCGAGCAGGGCTACTTATGAGATGGCACTTTTCGCTTCCAAAAATCCAGAGCAAACAATTTCTTTTATACTTACAAAGCTGATACATTGGACTGTTAAGTTAAAATGTGTTGAATCTAAATTGGTTCTTGTCTTTGCTTCTAAGCATTTGAGATTATCCACACAAGGTTTGCACAAATGTAACACGATTCTGTACCTTCTTAGTCAATTCAAGCTAACTCTCATGGTAACAAAAATGTTAACTGTGCATTTCAGTTAATAGACCTCAGAATGCTTAAGAAAACTGAAATGAGAATTTTTACCCTTCTTGGCGGCTGGGAAAACTTCAAAGTGAAATAATTCTTAGAGGCATGAAAGATACAGCTTGCAAGAGTTAACCAAAAAAATTAGAAGACAGGTTCCCAAAAAGTTAGTATTGCATCCTACCACACAATATTTGCCCCTGAGATTTGCATGGGGAACAAACTTGAAATCCAGTCCTTTTATAGGCAATAAAAAACCTGTTAGGCCTGTAATTTAAGCATTGACTTGAACTAAATACTTGTATTAACGTCTACATCTGCATTACAAAGAGGGAGAGCATGGAAACATACCGGCAGTATCCTGAGTAACCCATTCCAAGTTCGCTCAAATCAAATACTGATAAACTGCTGTTAACATATCCTTTTAAGCATCTGAAAGGAAAAGACAGAGTCAGGACTTTCTTCATAAGGTGTCTGTGTAGCATAGATCATGTACATAAACATATACTGCTCTTTCATATTGTGAACATAGTGTTTTATTTGCCTATCATGACAAAATCAATTTAAAAATTTTAAACAGAGAGGCAAAGTTTTATTAGAAAGAAACAACTAACATCTGTTTCAGGGATAATACTGTTTAAAAATCTATTTTCAGTACTTTTCATGTTTTTGCTTCTCATCTACCAGCAAATATAAACTGAAAATTATTGCTAAGTTGTTCTTTACTGTCTCCTAAAATGACAGAACTCAGAAAGATGGCTAGAGAGGTGTGAAGGGGAACAATTTCACATCCTTGCAGAACCTGCCACCACTCATGCAACATATATAAAAAAATGACAGATTTTATGGCTGAATCGAAGAATTACCACCAACAGTAAAATATACAGTGCATATATACAAGATATCCTTCTTAAAGGCAACAATTTATTAATATTAATGACAGAAATCACATAAATACATAAAATATTACTGTAGGATTGAATTCATGTCTGTTGCTGGAAAACCACAGATACATAAGACATAACACCTTCATGGAAATCCATCCTGTAATTTAACAAAGGGCCTTCTGAATAGCAAAGAACATTTAAAAAGAGGTGCATCAGGAATCGTAGTACACCTACTGAACCTTCAGGTTTGCTATGGCACCTAAAAACACTACTGGCAAAATAAGAAATAGAATTACATAGCTCTGTGTTAAAGGGGTAGTGCACATTAAGAACCAATGTTTTTTCTGCTATTGTCTCTCTTCATCCTTCTCTGCCTCATTATTTTTACCCTTAATTTCTCTATTTCTGTGACAACACAGTAAGAGTAACTATTTTAAATCACTAGAGACGGTGCAATGACGGAAGGAAGGACAGACCCCTACAGTTTGGGCTGAGGCAGTCTGCAAATGCAGCAGTACGGGCTTGTTGGACTAGCCTTGATCCTTTCACTCTTACCCTTCCTCCTCTACAATAAATAAGTTGTGCTTGCAAGCTGTGCTATAGTATTAGCAAAGTGATGCTTTCTTATCCCAAGGTAACCCTGATTCCCACGCTAAACTCATCAAAAATAGCCCTCCAAAACCACCCCCTAAACCCACCTGTAGGGCACTAATCTCCAAATGAAAGAGAGGATTCCCATGAGTGCTGTGACCTGTTTACATAATTTAAAAGGTCATGACAGACAGAGGGAAACACAGACAGAGCACAGTGGACCCACAGGTCAGAAACACTGATAAGCGTATGAAGTGAAGTGCAGGAAAGGCCCGTTGGTGCAAGACAACTTGCTCGAAGCTAGAGACAGCTAGGCTAAATAGCAACAAGGCCGCTCTTGCTGGAGCCTGGCTGCAAGCACTTCCGAAGAGAAACAGGTGGAGAAGGTTGTGGTTTCACAATCTTAAGACAAAATAGGGTTTGGGAGCACATATATATATATACACACACATATATACACATACACACACACACACGTGTGGGAGAGTGGTACTACTGCAGAAAAGAAAAGCTTTTTCAGAGAAAGTCTGAAAACTGCTACAATTTATACGAAACTTCCTTGTTTGATTCAGAAAGGCAGACATGATTTCCCTACTGTGGAGTTTGCAAACTCTCTGGAATGGCTGAGCTACTTGCGTTTAATACCTGTGAAGGTTTGCAAAGACGTAAAAAGCTAAAATGTTACTAATGTATGTTAAGTGCATCAACACAGCAAGACAGCAGCAAAAATGTGCTTCCACTGAAACATACATGTATATATAAAGAATATATTAATTACTTTTCTTGTCTGTATCCTTGATCTGTACAGGGACCATATTTGTATGCATAGACAAAACGTGGAATGTAATCTGACGTAATGGCAATAACAAAGGCATTGGTGATGACAGCCAGAACACCAATTCCTTCCAGAATCCCATACCAGATACCTAGAAACAAAGCAAATGACAACGCCATTAGTTTTTAAATCATATTATGTCATATAAAATAATACTAGTGATATTAAAGTCAATATTAGTCACACAGTTTTGCTTCCTTACTGAGAAAGAATTACTTAGTCAGTCAAGCTAGCTAAGATTAAACCTTGCCCCCAAATTCTTTCCATCACTTGCTCCAGCTGAATGAAGTCTTAATGTAGAGCATGCCCTGCTGAGAAGAGATAGCTAAGCAACAAATGTATAAAATATTTGGCTATAAAAAGGAAATACAAGAATTTAGAAAAAGATTTTTTATTTTCATTTAATCCATTTTAAAGCAAAAGTGAATATGGTTGTTCTATTTAATTTTTAAATTCAATTGATTTTGGATAGCATTTTAGACCTAGAGTTCCACAAATCAGAAGCCTAAAAAACTACTTAGCCTGCATTCAAAATTCCAGCTATAAAGATCTGTTGTTATAAATGGAAAGCAAATTTGAGGAGTTCTCTTATCTAAGCAACTGAGTGTGCTTTTGTTGCTTACTAGTAAAGTTTCTATTGTGATCTGTAAGTTACATTATCTGTTTCACTCTTGACACATGAAATATTTCAACTGTTAAGCTACAGAAAAGAAGGAAACACAAAGAGATGGTACTCAACAGCGACAGTCATTAGGTTCTCTCACCTATATCTGTTGCTCTTGCAGGCATAGGTCTTCGCCATTGAGTGACAAATTTGTACGCATCTAACCTTATTTCTATTATATTGTTAAGCAATGCCAGGAGAGGTGCCAGCGGGAAGGCAGCAACGAAGATGGTGGTAAAGCCAAACTGTAAAACTAAAGAGGCAGTTCTCTGGTTAGAAATTGCAAATGCAAAAGATCTTTCAATGTACAACACAGTTCCAGTTTCTTAAGAAAATTGAAATCTCCCTAAATTTGCTCACCCATCTCCAAGTATTCATCCATTAAACCATGAAGATTCATAGGCTGTAGATTCCAATCTTTTTCCCACTGAGGCAGAGAAATTTTATGCTCCATCAACTGTCCTCCTCTCTTCATTTTGCGTCGTGACCACCAATTCTGTAATAAACTTCATTAGATAAACAGAGCATTATTGACTACACCTGGTCAGTCATTGACAAATACTCGCTGTTACTGTTTTGAAGTAAGTGGGCCTATTTTGAATAGCACCTGAATGTTTATTTAGGTGTTTTCCAGAAATATTTACCATAGCACATAAGATACAAGTCAAAGAACTTCCAAAAGTTCTCAATTCTGCATTATGATTTTAATGATATCTTCAATGTAGTATGTAAGGCACTGTACAAATAAGCTTTCAGAATTAGGAATTTACTTGCATAGATGTTTTTGTTAAGATTTACCTGCACGTCTAAATAAGAAAAAGAACAGGAAGAAAAATCATGCATAGTGAAAACATTAAAAAAAATTAAGTTATTTTTAATCCTATAAAAGACAAATAAAATAAGCGGAGCTCAGCAAGAACTCTACGATACTAGAATATATTGAATAGTAGTAGAATATGTCTACTATTCTTTGAACAAATCTAAAGATCTAGATGTTCTACAAGATATTTTTTTTATTAATACTGGAAAAATTGTCTTAAAAGGTGTTAAATAAGACCTTTTTTTATACAGGTGTGCAGAGGTCCTTTAACAAAGTCATTATAAATATTAAGTAGGTAATAGTCTCACAAATTAAAACGTCATTCAAATGAAAAATATTATCCAGTACTGACATAGGTGGCACTTAAAGGCTATTATTTGTTTTTATATATTACTGAAAAGATAATCAAGATCGGAAATAATTTTCTTATAAATATTTTTATTATCAGGCTGCTATTTTTTCTTAAACTAATTTGGTGTTTAGTTCTTGATCTCTCACGTTACTAAAAGGCCTCAGTTGCAAACAATGGTTTTGTCAAAAAAAAACACTGCTTTCCATAAAGGACTAAAAGCATGTTCCAAAATAAATTCTAGACATAGTTACGCAGCTGCTCCGCTGAGAAGACAGGAAGCCTGATACTTCAAGTAGGTTTCCTCTTTCCAGAAATTAACACCTCACAGCCAAAGAGTGCACTGCCCCTCATCTGCAGAATGACTGCACACTCTGAGCATTAAGTCCTTCTGACATATTTTCAAGGTTGTGATCTTGATAAAATTAATATTTGATGAGCAACCTCCTGCTTTGACTGAAAACACATTCTTCCATTTTCAAGAGAGCTGTAAGACTCTTAGCTCATTACTCTTTTCAGTAGCCGGACAGTTCTGTTTGTGTTAAGGAAAATGAAACAACAATAAACAATAAAATACCCTGAGAAGTTAACGCTTCCCTTGGGACTAAATTTACGGTATGTGAGATGCAAAAAGAGGAAACATTCTAAAAAAATGTTGTACTTGAAACTGTTATTTCAGCAAAAGTGGACTATTCTAGTCTATGCTTCTTACAGCACGTAGGGGAAGAACGAAGACCCAGTTACTGTATTTTTATGCCTCAGAGCTAGTACTCAACACAAGCCTTGTGTAAGCACTAGTAGCAAGTTCTCCTCACCCTTCCAGGAAGGTTGAAAATCAAGACTGATGATTAGGTTTTGAGTGAGAACCTAAGACATGTAAACTTGAACCTGCAGAAACATCTCATTTTATGTGCTTATGAACATACACTTTCAGAGATCAGTATTACAGCTGTTAACTGTTTTAATCAATTAATGATGATGATGAATTTCAGTTAATGATGAAATTCTGCCCTTCACCCAATATTTTTCCCCTGTCATTGAATCACACCAGTATGCAATTACTGTTTGCAAAGTAATTTTAACATCTGAACTTACGGATAGCCTAACTCCATGAAGTTGTTCCACATTTGTTTTAAAACCATAATAACTCCCATTTGCAAGCACAGATCTATCAAGCAGCCACTAGGATGACACTGAAATGAAATGGAAAAGGATCAGTAGATAAAATCAGCGAATTCCTTTCATTTTTATTTGTTCACAATGTGAATGGAAAATACTGAAATATGTTTGTTGAGAAACACTAATTTCCAGCTATCGAAATATTAAAAGAAATACTAATAACGGAAATATTAATACAGGTTTTAGTTGAACAACCTTTAGACATAAGATTTCTTGAAGAACTGAATCATACTTTTTTAGACAACGGAATGCAAAGTTATTGTATTTTACTCTGTGGCTACCAAGGTTCAACAGAAGGAGCCTGTTTTATGGAGTTGTAACTCTGCATGCCAGTGATATCAATGGAGATGCAATTCTAACAGATTTTCAAGTGAAATTTGAAACTACTACTCTTCTTCTTTTAGATCAGTATTTTCACACTGGCTGAAACTTTAGAAGCTCATAAAAAAGCTGATGGCATTATATTTCTGTCCACCATCCAAGAATTCCATATACGCAGGAGATTCCAATGATGTAGGACTTAGTAGTGCCTGTGAGGTCAGCGACTACCATTGTTTGCTCGTCTCATGCAAAATCACTCAGCACAGTGGAGTACACAGAAGGGAAAACTCATCTCCCGTTTCCTATCCTTTGCTATAAATAAGAGTTTACTCTTTACAGCATTTGGATGGAATAATAAATCTTTCAAACTGGACACAATTCTTGTCCTTCAGCCTTTTCCTTTTTATTCATGAAAATGTCATAAGAACACAAAACAGGATTGCTTACCTCTTCCAGTCTCCATCTGTTAAAAAGCTTGTTGTACTTTCCTGGGCGGCCTGCAAATCTGGAAAATAAGATTTCTATTTCTCAGTGAAAATTCCAAGAACACCCTCTATCAGTAGATATTTCACAACTTCCACTGAGCAAACTGATGAAATATAAACAGATTAAATCACACAGCTTAAATCTTGTTTCTGAAGGATAGAGTAGTTTCAGAATGCAAACAATGACTACCATTTTGCAAGCGATTCAAAGCTTTTATTACGTCCAGAACAAAAATCCTAGCTTCAGAGGTTTCAGACATTAGATATTCAGACTCTAATCTACTTCTAAGAAGATAAGCCTTTGCAATACCTAGGAATTTACTGCAGCACAGGGATCTGCTTGCCCACAAGAAATGTGCACTGGATTGCACCCTAAGACTTAGAAGCATCAAATCACTTCCAAACCCATCATAATAGATCCTACATATTCACATACAACAAACGGAATCAAAATTTTTAATGAACTCAATGAAAGTTATAAATGAGAGACAAAATGCCCACGCCTAGTCCTACTAGACGCAAGGAAACAGCAAGATATAAAGAAGTTCAGAAACTCCATAACAAATGCATCACCAGATGTAATATGAAGGTATTTCTATCTTCAATAGAGCTTTTTCTTTTTTCTCCAAACAATCTTGAACTGAAATTACATTCCAAAAATTTATAGAAGGCATTCTGAAATAGTCTGTACCTTCTGCAGGAATGATAAGTCTGATCATAATACAACTGAAGATGATGCAAGATTAGCTCTGTCCAGTATTTCGTGCTCTGAGGTAAAGACACATAAACAAACTGGAGCCAGAATTTGTGCCTCCTAATCTCTTGTATAAGACCTACCAGGCAATATTTACTATTTGTAGAAATGGATTGTGGGAAATGTAATCAAAAGGGAATAAACAGGAAGGAATTAAGAAAGCCTAGTAGTGCAGGGCTAAATACAGACTCACATTTAGGAAGTGGCTAGATTTTCTAAGGTTCTGAATTCTCATTTAGTAGGAAAGTTATATACACAGAGCCACATAAAATGTAGACTTCTTACTGTCTAGTTTAATGTGCTAAAATTTTAAAGGTCCGACCCTTACACACAGTTAAATACATTAATTTGGCATTAGTAATTATCCTCAGAAACTGTCTTGCACCTAAACCATACGTTTCATACTATCACCATATTTTCTTCAAACCTGTAAATGATTATGAGTGCTGTGCAAGTTTTCCTCTAAGTGCAGTTAGGAAGGATAACTTACCTGCCAAGAAAAAAAGCAATGTAAAAGATGGAGCTGTTCAAGTTAACAAACTGGAAGAGGAACATTTTCAAGGCAAAGCTGTTTTCCCATTCAGATTCTGTTCTGGGATGCTCTGCAGAAAGACATAATATATATTATATAAAGAAAAACGAAATTGAGTTATGTCTAACTTTGCTCACAGATCAATCAACACTAACAAAAAAAGTGATAGTTCCAAGTCACGGTGCCCCATCGTATTGAAATTATTCCTTTTTCCTTAAACTGTGCAGTCTGCAGGTCACAAAACCATTGCCAACCTTGGACTACATTGGTTCTATGTGGAGACAGGAGATAAGAGCCCCTTGGTACAGAATAGGTCACAAGTCTATGGGAAGATACCTGCTACATGGCCATGAAAACTTCTGAATTTAGTGTGATTCTTTAATTTTAATGCTACAAATATCTTAGATCTTTTTTAAAAAAAGCCAAAACAAACAACAGAAACCCACAATCAAAAATCCCAAGAAAAGAGCAAAAGCACTTGGCATCAGCAGAGCAATAGACAGGGGCTGCCAAGGAAGGCAGAGGGAAAAGAGACAAACAACAGCCAGTTGGTTTCTCATCCAAGCATCTAAGCCTCTAAATACTTCTGCAAGATCACTGCTTCACCCTCAGAACTTCCCTGTCATAAAGCTTGTAAGTGTTGAACAGTTTAAAATTCAACAAGGGAAGGGTAGGCGTTGGTATTTGTTTTTTATTTTCAATGAAATGTAGAAATCTGTAGCAGGTGTAGAGGTGCAAATATTCTTTGTGGGTCCACATTGCCTTAGATGTTTTTCCTTACAATTTGTAGAACACCATTTATGTCTAAATTGGAAGTTGGTGATAATCATTAAAATTAATTTTTTTTGGTAAAATTTCCATTTTTTTTTTTCAATAGATATATCAAGCTTGGAATACAGTACATCAATAAAAGATTTAATGTACATATAGGAGATGGAATTCCAAACTGCATGGATTTTTGAGTTAAAATTTGTACTATGTACTTACTTTGGTCTAATTCTGACTAAAATAGGATACAAATGTACAGGATACTAGCTTTAAATATGGACAATTGTTAACAGAAGTTAAGACGTCCTCCTTTTCTTTGACATGAAAGACCTCAGCTTTGAGGTGCGAGCTCAAACATCTGGTGCTCCATGAAGCTTAATTCAAGAAGCCCTTTCTGTTTGTGTTTTTTTTTTTTAAATTCTTTCACATATTCTGGGAAAATCAGCTCGTGTAATTAAATGAAATAATTATTTTCTTTCCCATTCACTGGTCTGTAACAACAGAACATATTTAAAGTGTTAAGTAGGAATACAAATCAGTGTGATCTGAAAAAATACTTTAATTTGATTAAGAGGGTATACATCCTGAGTCTTTTTAACATGTTCAATTGCCTGTTATCTTTTAGCATCTGTTTAATGCATGCAATACTTTAACCAGAAGAGGGAGCTGCTAAATTTATGCCTTTAAACTAGGACAAGATCAACTGCATGTTTCGACATGGGCTAAAAGACAGCACTTAAGAAGAAACATTAAAAGGTCCTTGTTTCCTATAAGCTAGAAAGCTTTACCTCTGTGACAGAATCATGAAGAGAGGCTTCAGTATAAATTTCCAATCAGATAGAATGCAGAGCTACTCTAAAATTCATGACAACATTTTTATTTCGTACAATGTAATTTTATCTTGACCCATTTTTTTCCATAGGAAAGTTCAAATTAAAAAAAAAAAAACTAATGAAAATAACATCATTTGGGAAGAGTGGAAAAAAGTCTGTTTTAGCTTTATAACACAAAACGTGTTTTGACCTTTGTTCTAATACAACATGACAGTTTTTTCAACTTTTTCTACAAGAAAGCTGGACTGGAGAGGGTCTGTTCATAAAGGCTTGTGGTGACAGGACTAGGGCCAATGGGTATAAACTGGAGAGGGGCAGATTTAGACTGGACATTAGTAGGAATTTCTTCACCATGAGAGTGGTGAGACACAGGAACAGGTTGCCCAGGGAAGTTGTGGCTGCCCCATCCCAGGTTGGACGGGCCTTGGGCAGCCTGATCCAGTGGGAGGAGTCCCTGCCCATCGCAGGGGGACTGGAACTAAATGATCTTTAAGGTACCCTCCAACCCTAAATATTCTATGATTCTATGTCAGTATTGTACTGTGCATAAATGAAGTTTTAAAAAAACCATTTTATGGAAACATAAAGGCGTATGTCACAGCTAGCAAGAACCATACCACTAGTAAATACCTACATACCTAAGTCTGTCAGGAGATAGGCAACTTTTTCATATACCTAAGAAAGAAACAAGAGATGATGTAAATATAGCAAATACTGTAGTAGCAAACACAGAAAAAAAATCATCAAAAGCATAGGTGTTCATTTGCCATACAGCATTGAGGCACCTGGACAGAAAAGGGAGGACAATGTCCTAGCTACATATGGAAGGACAATTAAGACTTCATTGAAGTACTTTTGTCCTATTCTCTTTATCCATGTAAATATATATATGCAAGTACATACATTAAAGGTACAATAAAGATAAATCAAGAGCCAACAGATAACTGAAATGTTCAGACATCAACAGTTCTCATAATCAGCAGTTAGATGCTTATCCTCTAACTTCAGGAACGAATTGGGGTGGTCTGAAATTAGTCCAAAGCCTTTACACAATACAATTTTTCTTTGTGTGAATGTGAATACTGGTGAGGATATCAGCCTCCTACTTTCTATATATTGATTATCTCCATTCTTTATTTTAAATGTCACTTAGCCCAAGGCAGTTACCAATTCTGAAAAACACTTCCTTGTGAGTTACTAGCGATAGCAAGCTATTTTCAGTAGCTTCGGTGTGCTTGTTCACTCGAATGTACTTTTTATGACTTAGAATTACCATATTATAATAACAGAAATAAATATATGACAGTCTGTTTTGAAGAATGCTTTTATTGCAGCAAGTGCACAATATCCTTAATAGAATTAAGAGCCATTGTTTGTAGTGCTGTATTATTCCTTTTTAGCTGTCTGTGCCTGCACAGGAATAGAGAAGTGATGAATTATACTACAGTTGAAGAAACAGAAGTTATACCAATGTACCTTGTGCTACCACAGCAAATGATTAAACCTGTGCTGTTACATGACAGGAAAACCTTAAACTGAATCACACATCATACTGATGACTGTGCAACACTGATATTACAGCTGCATTTTAAATAAGAGACGGAAGAATTCAAAGTTATAAATTAAGGAAAGAAAAAAAAAGAAAGAAAATTCTCAGCCAAGAAAATAATGTAGTTCCACTTAGAGAGTTTTTGTAATGGGTAATGTGAAAAACAGATATGCAAATCTAGAAAGCAGTACTCTATACCATTGTGAGTTGGAGATATAACCAAAGATGTGTGGAGACAAATTAAGTAGGCTTTAGAGAAAAATGTTGACAAACATAGTATTAGAAGAGGAAAAAACCCTGAAATACTGCCTTCAGGCACTGCTATATGAATAAGCAAGAACACATATATATCTGAAATAGTGAAGTCAGTAACCCTGTGAAAGTGACTCTTTAAAATTAAGATGACTTACAACATTGAGTGACATGATGATCATAAAATTGATACAGACTCCAGTGCCAGAGGTTGCAAACTGCCAGTACTTCTTGATGAAATACCACTTGAAAGAAGCAAACTGTTCCATGGCTACCAGACGATACACCACAACTGCAAACACTGCAGTGAGGACCAGTGAAATCTACAGGTAAGTATTTATAAAAATATATGTTAGAACAAAATAAGCCATATTTATATTTCCAATGAATTAATAAATTGATCAGTGTGTTTAAGACTGCCATTTGTTTTGGTGAGCAGACTTTGAGAGAATAAACATACTACATTCATGAATTAAAACACTTATTTACTGTTTTTTTAAAATAGAACTATACTACGTCTTTTAAAAGAAAGATCCATTGTCTCACTAAGACCGAGACAATCAGTTTTTCCTATACTATGTAAATCCACTAATTTTAATGAATGCCTTTATAACTTACATTACTATTTACATCAGAATAAGATTAAAGGCCACTATAATTCCAATATTATCAAACATTACCATGAAGAATATTCCTGAGACAGACACCATCAGTCGACTGAGTTTGTCAGGGAAAGGCTGAAAAGGTTCAGGTTTTCCTGTGATGGGGTTTACTCTTTCCACTTGGGAATATTTAGCTTCAAATTGGGGGCGCAGCTCTTCCTGGAATGACAGGATAGATTTCATTTCTTGCACTACTTATTTAATTGAAATATCAAACCCCAGACATACATGCACTATAAAGTATAACATTTATATTAATATAGATTCTCTTTTATAACTCTCCAACGCAAATATCCAAGTAATTTGGAAATCTTTGTAAATGGTGCCAGAAACAGAGAACAGAAACCAAAAGAGCCTTCACCACTATCTGAGAGCCTTCACCACTATTAAAGAGGATAATAGATCCTAATACTAGTTTCTCCACAGAAATTGATAAGAAAAATATAAATTAATGCCAGTTATAATGCTGCTTCTGTGATATGAAGCCATTTATGAAAAGTCACCTGCTTGTATCTATGCATCCATAGAAAGCTATAAAACAAGTAACGATAAAAGTCTCTATTCACTTAGACTGCATTTGAATTGCCATCATATTTACTTTACAGCTATCACAGAATCACAAGGTTGGAAAGGACCCATTGGATCATCGAGTCCAACCATTCCTAACACTCCCTAAACCACGTCCCTAAGCACTTCATCCACCCGTTCCTTAAACACCTCCAGGGAAGGCGACTCGACCCCCTCCCTGGGCAGCTGTTCCAGTGCCCAATGACTCTTACTGTGAAGAATTTTTTTCTGATATCCAACCTGAACCTCCCCTGGCAGAGCTTCAGGCCATTCCCTCTTGTCCTGTCCCCTGTCACTTGGGAGAAGAGGCCAGCTCCCTCCTCTCCACAACCTCCTTTCAGGTAGTTGTAGAGAGTAATAAGGTCTCCTCTCAGCCTCCTCTTCTCCAGGCTAAACAACCCCAGCTCTCTCAGCCGCTCCTCGTACGACTTGTTCTCCAGCCCCCTCACCAGCTTCATTGCTCTTCTCTGGACACGCTCCAGAGCCTCAACATCCTTCTTGTGGTGAGGGGTCCAGAACTGAACACAGGATTTGAGGTGCGGTCTCACCAGTGCTGAGTACAGAGGGAGAATAACCTCCCTGTACCTGCTGGTGACCCCATTTCTGATACAAGCCAAGATGCTGTTGGCCTTCTTGGCCACCTGGGCACACTGCTGGCTCGTGCTGGCTATATTCAGTAGTGATTTATGTAAAGTAATAAACTAATTTGATTATTGCTCATACTGATAGCAGAATGTTAATGGGCAAATTATGCCTCTTGGAAAGATAAAAAAATTTAGTTTCTGTCCCTTTGCTTGTCCTGGTCCCATTTTTAGGCAGGATTAGGAATTTCCAGTACAAGAAACGACAGAATATAAGACTTCTGATCTGACATCAGTACTTGTTCCTGTCCTTTGCATGGGCAGTATTACCACTCAGTTTTTCAAAGGATACTTTTAATAAATGTACAGTTATATTTGGAATTATAATGCTCGTCACAGAAGGCAAAGTATCCTTGAATAGTCTCAAGTATACTCGATTATTCTGCAACTAGTATTTACAAATGCAAATATAATCTGAATGGCATATTCAGATTACTGGCATACAATATTTATTGATATTGACACTTATATCATGATGATAGCAAGATTTATGGGTTCACTTCTGTTTAGTCTTACCTCTTCGTCTTCCCAGTCTATGAGGTCCCAGTCATAAGTTAATACAGCTCTCCGTCTTTTCCAAAACTCTAAAAAGACTGTAGCTGTGGAAATCATCAACTGTGTTTTAATTATGGAAAAGAAAGAAAAAAGGCCATGCAGATCTCAAGAAAATCAACAATATATAACACGGTAACCGTCATTAGTCACTTCATGGCTGTTTTCCCCATAGAATCTGAAAATTATAAGTTATTTTGGGATAATCACTGTTAAAACTGGGACACTATTTTACAGCATCTATCTAAGAATCATTTATTTGCCATCTACTATATCTGTAGAGATGGGTACCAGGCAATTTGAGACACTGACATCCATTTTAGATCATCATTTTAAAAACTTTCCTTGGAGAAACAAGGATACGCATATAAAATGGTATCTGTTAATAAAGAGCTAAATTCTGATCTAATTTTATTTAGTCTGAATCAAGACAGGCAAACTTTTTTTCCAAGCTATGCCAGTAGCAAGTACCACTCTTGCTACTGAGATACACTCTTCAGAATTGAAACTACTGCTTAGTAAGTACTGGCTACAGCTGAATGGCAGCTCAAGTTTCATCTCCCACTCTTGGAGTACTCTGAAACACCTTGTCTGCATATGGCCACAGCTCCAAAACTATTCACACTCAAGCTTGCTGCTGGAGGTTTTGCCTTCCAGGAACAGCCAGGCAG
This sequence comes from Cuculus canorus, assembly GCF_017976375.1. NCBI lineage: Eukaryota > Metazoa > Chordata > Aves > Cuculiformes > Cuculidae > Cuculus > Cuculus canorus. The sequence continues at coordinate 11,564,356 of NC_071405.1, forward strand.
CACTCAGCACCAGTGTTCTGGCACCACGCTGCAGGTGTACAACACTCAGATAAAAAGTGAGTCACAGAGCATCTTCCATTAGGTGTAAAATCCCTCAGGTAAACAGTTTATACTTCTACTGACAGATGAATTAAACAGTTGAAAAGTAGAAGAGAGCGAGAGCATTAGTAACCTTTCTTTTTAAAAAACTAGCAGAAAGGCTTCTCAGCACCATAATATGTGGAAGATTGCGTGAAGCAGACTGTTGACCCCAGTATATCACTTGTCATTTGTTCAATGCTGCATAAGATCCAAATCCAGACACAAATTCTTGGTGCTTGTTTTCAAATCTCCCGGTCAATCTGTTTGATATATGCTCACCCAGGCACAACAACAAATACAAGTTGGAAGCTTGCTGATATACACTGCAAAGAATGTCAGATTCCAAAGACAATCAAATCCACGGCATCCAGTGTCAGACTGTGTCTGCCCTCCTCTCACAGATTACCCCACCGCCGGCCACACAAATAATTTACTTCCCAAAAGGAGTTCTAGAAAGGGTAGAACTTGATCCATTTCTCAATAAACCTTCCACTTGTCCACAGTAGTATTTTAATGAAAACACCACCAGTTGCTCCCATATAAATACCTCTTATATATATGCCATATCTTTAATACTTATCTCAAGGATAAGTTATGAAATAGTATTTGCACTTGATTCCCAAAAAATTTAAAGTGGAAACAGATAACAACATTGTGGCATTCCACTCAAACAGTCACACAATAGCGAAACATTTCTGAGTCGTACTTCACCACATACCAGCCTTGAATACACATAAAGAATTAAAGAATAAAAAAATATCACTGTTGACTTGATCAGAATATTAAAAGGTATATATGATACACCCAACTTCCTCATTCTTAATGTAATCCAGTATTGTTTATATAGAAATTAAAGTGAGGAGTGTTGTAACATTCAGAGCTCTAGCTGGTTATATATTCCAAATTAAAAAATATTGAGAACTAATAAATTCTGAAAATTTGGATTTAGATTGTTAAATTATTGCAACTGTGAACATATTTGGAGATAGGCTCAGACTCATTTCTAGCAACATGTTTTTCTTCACAGATCTTGTTTTGCTGCTTTATTTTGTAGAAGACACGCCTCTTCAAGTTTTCCTCTCACAAAGTGTACCATAGGAAACTCTGCAATAGTAAGAAGCTATCTTTTGGTAAATTAATAGTTGCATAGTACATGGAACAATAGTTTCTATAGTTTACAGAAAACAGTCATCCTTCTGAAATATCAGTTCAAAGACATTCAAAGGATTAGGCAATAAGCACTGCCTACCCACTTTACGATAAACACTGCAATTTCTGTGGACTCTGTAATGACAGAGCTCGGTTATGACAGCAGCGAGGTCGGTCAGGCTGGTTCCTAGTGAAGGGCTGCCCCACCTCACCTCGTCTGTACAACGCGTTCCTGACCGGTCTTACACTGCCACATTTATTGTCCCTGCGCTTCCCTCTTCCCATCAGACAAATTGCACTCAGGGACAGAGCAGTGTTTCAACAGGTTCTTGCATATTTTCTAGAGCTCAAAGGTAAGTCTAAGGTGTTTTTAATGCTTATTAGTGGATCTGATTAACAATTAGAGTCTTGTTTTACATACTGTTCAGGAAGACAATCGGTGCTGTTGTAGCCAAATTCTACTTAGAATGTATTTCTGAGAAAATAATTGAATAAAAACCCTGTTTTGTGATTCAAACATTAAAGCAAAGAAGTAGCAATCATAAACAATGACAGTATTTCAATCAAATTAATACTTTTATTTATTGGATATTTAGGAATCTTATTTAAATTCCTTTTAATAATTCACTAAAAAGTTACAAAATATTTCCTCAGTACAAAACATAAAAGATACTGAAGCTTGATAATTTAATTTTCATTGCTCCTTAAATTTAGAGTGTCTTCCTTAGAAAGCAAACCAAATCTTAGAGCAAAGAGCCACAAGAGCAAAAATGCAATCCATTTCCAGGATCATAATTTGCTATTATTTCTTTCTGAATTCTATCAGATAAACTCTCTATATCTTACTTTATATTTGTTCTGTATATTCTTACATGACTAATGTAAATGTAAATATAATCTGCTTTATGAGTCTTAAAAAAACATAGCGAGTATGAAAGCTCTGCAAATGTGAACATGTTATGCCAGACCACAAGAGACAAAGAAATGCCATTAATAATTTGCTCATGATGCCACTGTTTACTACTTAAATTAAAGCACTTTTAATTGCTAACATATGACTGGGAAATCGTGCAAGATTCAATTTAATGACATGCAAAAGAATGTCTTTGGAATGTATAGTTCTGCCAATTGTCTTATCTAGTCATAAGAAGTCATCGAAATAATTATTTTGACAGCTGCAGAGATTTTGCAGACATCACACCTATCCCTGGCAGGTGCTGTGTTGGGTTCAGGAAATATATGTTGCAATTACTTCATCATGCCAAAAATCTGTTTAAAAATACTTAATAAGCCACTGAACATAAATTTATATGAAAATTGCCCCATAAGAACATATTAGGACATGTTTTTCTCTGTGTTGCAGAAATATTCAGCAGAAATCTGAGCAGTTTGAGTAAAACACGAAGCTAGATACATTACCAATGCAACCTTCATGATGAAGTCCACGGATCCAGGGGAGGCTGACTTGAATGGGACCAGGGCTTCACCCAGAGTGTAGGCGTGCGGATGTACATGTATGCACACTAGTAGCTTCATATTGAATATTTTGTGCTGTATTTTTAATCGTTATTAGTAATAACGACACAGAAACACACCCTCCTTAAGATGGCTGTGCCTACACTAGCATTTTAATCCACATCAAGAGTGTGCTTTTAAAGTCTCCTGATCGTCTCCACTCGTTACCCTTTGGCTTACACAACTGGGCACAGCAATCAATAAGCTAAAAGACATGCTCCAGGAGTAGCCTAAGACATAGGGTGCTCAGTAAAAGGGAAGAGATTGTGGCAAGTTCACAGTAGAAACCCTCCAGAAATGTTTCCTGGGGAAAATGCACAATTAAATGTAAAAAAAACCAACAAACTCATAAAACCACAAAAGAACAAAACCACCCATCACCCCCTACCCACTAAACAAACCACCCACAGGAAAAAGCAGAAGACAGCAGGAGGGGAAGCTGAATATGAAAGAAAGTTACTTTTTCTAGGGGTATATCTCCTTTATTCAGATGGTCCAGTACCTGTACACATGGATGCCTAACTAATTCATGACACTGAAGAAGTAATTTATTACAGTTTTTATTGTATTGTCACATGAAAAGTCATGTATGTGAGTTAAAAATTGCACAATCTCAACCTCCTTCATACACAGAATCTCCCTCCACTCCCATACTCCACAGATATACTCAACAGCTTATTCCTGCTACAATCACATAATGTTAAGATGAGTTTTTCTGTTTCTACTCAATCTCACATTTGAGAAATTGCCGTATAATATACAGTTTCCAGTTTCCTACAGGAAAAGAAGTCTCCACACAACTACGGCATCATCCATAACTGCTGGACTGATTTAGTATTCAATTTGCTCCTGGCAGCATTCATATGACACTCATTGCTCAGGGTCACTAAACATTATCTGTCAAATTTCAGGGCTAATTGTGATAATTATATTTCTTCACAGTGGGGCATAACTCTTTAGCATGCTCTTGGAGCTGCTGCCTGCCCAGAAAACACTGCCTCAAGCATGCCATCCGAGTATGTATCATTAACTCATTCTAAAGCAAAGTGGTTATGAATTATTCCTATCTGAGCATGAGGTCTGTTTAGAGAAAGATGGAATGCCCTTGTGCAAAACACTTCTGTTGATCATCAGCATTGTATTAGGTCATTCTTTAAGTCATTAACACGCGGAATGTAAAGTTTTCAGCATCAGCGTGTGGTAAGCTACCGAGACTTCTCTATTATAACACTAGCTATTTTTACTAGCTTATTTGGGCCTTACCTGAGAAGATTTGTTTTGCAAAATAAATAATAGATAAAAGTGAATTTCTTGCAGGTTCTCTACCTAACGAAACAAACTTTGAAGACAACACTATGCAACCCTCCTGTGGAATGATTTTCGTTTTTCTACTTGTAAAGTTGGAATGGAACAAAAGCAACTCTGAGGGCAGAAACATAAATGAAACAAAAAATGGAAACAGCTCAATCAGAGATAATGATCAGTCTGCAGTGCAACCAACTTCACACAGAACCGTTCTGCCCACGACTATTGTTATAAATTCTTCTGCCATCAGTCATACTGCAGCAACAACTGTCAATGCCAAAGAAAACATAATGAAAAGCACAGAGATGAGCAGTTGGCCAAAGAGCACACCCCTGAGGGCCACTGATGGCATCACGTTATCTTCAAATGTCACTATGGTATCAAAAAGTGGAATAAGTAACTCTCCCACAAACCTCAATAGAATCCCAATGTCTTCAGCAACATTTACCACAGTGGGTAACCTTTCTGGAGTGACCAAAAGCGCTGTGGCTACTTCTACTTTCACAGTGACACCAAGTAACTCCACAGCTACCCACAGCACTGCTTCAGCCGCAGTGCTTCTCAGGGATAATTCTTCAACCAACCCCACCATGCTGTTCCCCACTGGTATTACTCTGACATCACCCATGACAAAGCAGGACAGTTCTACACTGAACTTCAGCACCATTCAGCAGACAACAGAGCAGAATCATAATTTCATCAACCCTTTTACTACAACATCTAATGCAAAAGATGTCAGTGAAGGTACGTGTCTAAGTGAAGTTAAATTGGATTAATATAAGGCTGAAATTTATTCACTGAACAGGAGGCTTCATAAGATGTGTGCATTAATAAGTGACCTGGTATAGACTAAAACTCATTGAAAATAAAAAGCATTTTTTCTTTCAATGATTCGCTCTTTACTTCTTTCCCTCCAAGAGTGGAAGAACCTAATGAATGACAGTTACTGTCCATTCACACTGGAGTGGACCTATTAAGCAGATGTGTAGAAATAACATCTAAAATGTGTAACTTTTCAACTTATTTAAGTTCAGAAACTTTTGTGACCACAGATGACTTCTTATAAGTACTTCCAAAAGAATTACTCATTGTGCATTTAATTACCAAATTGAGTATGCGTGGGAAAACAATGGAGCATAAAACTGTTAAGGCACTTTTCTATTCTGCTGCTCTGAATGAGGTCCTCAAGAAGAGAAAAGGAAAGATTAGAAGACACAGTAATACTTTTTGCCATTAATTACCTTTCAAGTTTTTAACACAGGACTGAAAGGCTTATCCATCATATCCAGTAGAGTACAGTTTGTACTAAGAACTGAAGAAGCATCAGACTTTCATGTTTCCCATCATAGTTCCAATAATTACAATGTACCCAATTTTTAGTTAACATGACTGAAAAGGAAAGATGATGGGAGAACAAGTTCAGTTCCAAGAAAAACAGAATACCTTGAAGAGAAGTTTTATGAAATCTCAGAAAAATTTGAGAGAAATGCAGTTATTCTGCCAACTGAATGGGTACAGAAAGCATTATTAGATTTCTTACTTTGTATACTCAAAAACTCGTATTCTAAAACGTAATCATTTGAAATTCAGAGGCTGCAATTTTAAGTGCTGGCTTTAATACATACAAAGAATTGCATTCAAAGAGTGGTTACTGCTTATTTCTTTAACTAAAATGATAATGGTTGATTCTTGTAATTAAACATAGAACCTTTTTATTTAACTAAAAACTCATTTCACCTCCATTTTTTTAAAAAACCCAACAGTTATTCCCTTGAAAGTCAAGGATGGAGATGGTTATTTTCTATTACAAATACAGAGAGTTTCTGCAGAGAGCCTGATTTAGTCACACCCTGCAGTGTTTCAGATCCTTGGTGAAAAGCCTCACTCCACAAAGGCCTCAACCACCATAAAGTAGGAGTGAAGTATTTGATCTTACACTTTTATTACTCTCATTCAACTCTCCTTTCTTTCTTTTTCTCTTAGACAAAACCAACAAAGGAGGAGTAACAGTTGGTGTCATTGTAGGAGCCATTTTGGTCTCTATATTAATTGGTCTAGTCGGATATTTTATAAGCTGTAAGAAAAGGTCGGAGTCATTTTCCCACAGACGACTTTATGATGATACAAGGAGTGACCCAGGTAAGGTCTAGCACTGGTGTTTAGCATAAGGACATATTTTATCTCTGCACAGAGCTGCCTAAATAGTCTGGCCTTACTGAATTACTAGAAAAAATATCATTGACTCCCGTTGAACCAATTTTCAATTGACAGTACCGCAATTATTTTAAAATTTTAGCTTAGGCAATACTCCCCTTAAATCTGTCTCCACCTTACAAGTTATTTTAAACTCTGAACTATCAGGAAATATATCTAGTATCAGTCAAACTCTTCAAGGAATTGTGTGCGAATTCAAAGCTCAAAAGCTCTCCAAAACTTTGAGTAACTGGAAAAGGCCAGATTGCTTACTCATCCAACTTTACTTACAGAACGAGGGATGAAGCTATATCTGTTTCTAGGAGTAAAAATGTTTTTAAGAGGTTTAAAAAAAAGACTGCCTTTGTCTTCTCCATGAATATGCATAAACTTGTATTAAACTGTAATCACACAGTCTCCAAACATTTATATCATGTCCCTGGACTTTATCATTAAATGTTTAAACAAACACCGAGAGGCTAAGCACACTTTTTTTCTCATATAAAATCAAATAAAAATAAAACTCTGGTAGTGTGCCCTTTCCGGCTTAAACACAAGAGCTGAAAGCTGCCAGAACATCAGATTATGAACCATGTTTGAAAGTCAACCACTCATGTAGTGCTCAGTGGGTGTTACTGGGAGGACATGTGTTATCTTCAGGAGATTGTGAATCAGGGCCTTCATCTGCAACCCCAACTGCAAGAAAGAGGTTAACTGGATTTAGCTCTGAGATACTCCTGAACTAAACACTGAGGTACTCGGTGCAGGGGGATAAGAATCTTTAAAAAAATCTATAACAAAAAAATTACATTATCCTTTCAGTCCTCCACTTAGACAACTCACTTGGACCACACGATACAAGTTTTGGATGCCTGTCAGATGACAAAACCAGCCCAGGAGATAAGGCAGAGGACAACGCAGAGTGCCCATGCGATGGCATTCCTATGGCTGATATGACACCATCCCACCCTTCACCATAATGTTTGCTTCAGATTATACGCACAGTGGTTATCTACATGCTTTCATTTTTTCCAAAATGACGTGGTAGCTGTTATCTTACAGCCATTACTGCAGAAACAATGTTTTGGAAAGCAAGGGGGAAATCACAAGATACACTGATACGCAACAGGCAGGGCCCTGTAGGTGAGCATCACTCATACTTTGTAATCAAATGATTAACCTATGATTTTCCTGAAAGGACATTATACTTGCTTTCTTAGAAACAATATAGACAATTCACACCCAGTTAATAGTCTGTCTTGTGTAACTTTGGTCAAGAATGCAGACATTGTAACAGAGAAAAAAAAAATGACTGGGATTGCAATGATATTTTAGCATCAATTAAAAAAAAAAAATCCCAAATTTAAATACCTTAAGGTGAAACTATTCTGTCCAAATATAATTTCGATCTGATAAATAATACTTCCCCCACTCTACACTTGTACCTTCCTCAGTGAACATGACAAAAAGAATTAGATTTACTTTTATTACTGAGAGGTTGAAGTTTGCTGGGAAGAATGAAACTACTGAGTAACATGGACTACATTTAACCTTTGACTAGGATGACACAGACTCAAAATCACTATTGAAGGGGTAAAAAAGAAGACAAGCTTTTATCCCTCTATCAAACTGATTTGTTTGCACTGCAGGCTAGATCTGTAGAAATGATGTAAAAGGTTTTGCTACAGGTTAGATAGAACAAATACTTAACGTGAAAGAAAAGGAATTGTCTCTGTCTTGTATATAGACATCCTAGAAATCATGGTCTGATTTTGCCTAGCTAAAGAGTAAAATTATGACAGTATAATGCAAATAATTGCATCATTTACCTGTTTGCAATTACTAGACATGGCTAAATAGAAACAAAGAATATGAAAAAGACATAGCTGTAAAGGCACAGAAGAAACAAAGTGTTTCTTTTAAAGAGAAAGTGTTTCTGTTTAAAGAGAAAATAACTACTCACATGGGATGTGTGCTTGTTACTATGACTCTGTTGAACTGATTTATTTAGTGTGGAGACTGGATCATGTCCATGGAGTTATCTCACTATGTGGCTGTGAGTGTTGCAATGAGGGTTCACTTGATATGTGAGTAAATTACACGCGCACACACAGAAAAACAATGGCAGTCCCACTGCATACAAGTTACAACAGGTATGTATTCCAAAGAACTCAAAAGATTAAAGAATTGAGTGCTTATGTGGATTGCTGTCATTCTGACAGGAGTCACTCATGAAATCAGCACACTTCCCATCAAATCCAGAATCTGGTTTCTAACACTGCTGGATAGCAGACTGAAAGTCTGAGACCCTTGTATCAGACTATGTACTCTTACCTGTATTTGGTAAGAGTATTACACTGCTGCTTAAAATTAAGAAAAACAAAGTTCATCTTTCATCTTCATTAGAACATATCATGCTATCTTTCCTGATAATGGTAAAGCAGTATCATACAAGCCTAATTCCTCTTTACACTTGAAACTTGGCCTCAGCTGGAAATGGAAAGAGCTCTCTAAAAGGAGAAGTTGAACACAGACATAAAGTCTACAAGTGCAGTCTACACTGCACTTTGTCATATGGTTACCAATGTCTTTTACAAATTTATGAAACTATTATTAATTGCAAGGCTGTAATAATAAGATTAGGAGACAATGAAGAAATATCATTAAGGCAAGGAATCAAAGTATATCCTTCAGATGTATTTATAGTGTGCCAATTTTTAACAATCTAATTATGATTGTTGTACTTTCGTGCATGTGCATTCTCATGTACCTCTGATGTTTCGCTGTTTTTTGTATATTTTTTGTTCTTACCAGAATAGCCTCCAAAATTTGTGGTGTTTGTTCATCCTCCACTTTAAGTTAGAATCATTAATACTTACCCACACATATTATCTAAATAAAGCTGCCGTGTGCCATTTGACTCTATTTGAAATGAAGAATTCTGGTTTGAATTCAGACAGTTGTATGTATGTGAAGGGGTGCTATTTACCCAGGGTTTACATAGATAAACATTTACATTGGTAAAATTAATTATCTCTTGTTCCAATACCTGTCTTCCCTACCTTACAGCAGCAAAAGTAGCTTCACTGAAAGCTAATTCCATCAAGCATTTCATGCTGGAACCATTACATCTGTCTTTTACTGTAGTATTACACTGGCCTTTTTAGAGAGGCAGGACTGCTCTTGGTAACTTGTGTTCAACAGTGGCCTGGCTGTCTATCACCCTGCCTGAGTTCATGCCCCATAATATGATGTGTGTGATGTCAGAGTAAACACAATGGGATATTCAGACTGAGAATTTGAATATAAATAGTTAAACTGCTGTAAGCACTTAACATCAAGTATTTCCTATAGTTCCCTCTAATGAGCTCCCACATTCTCATTTATTCTATAAAAGTTCCCTAAAAGACATGATTTTTACGCTGACTCAAGATCTGTAAATTAACCTACACCTTTGCCTTTAAAGTATTCTGCCTGCATGATGCAAAATTCAGGCTTAAAGACATTTAAAATGCTAAAGACAACCGTTACATTAACAATAAAAGGTATTATTTTTACCCACCACCAATGTAGAAATTGAAGTTGATGGAAACAAAAAAAGAGTTTTCGTGATAATATCATAATCCTTCTTTAAATATTATTGAGAGCTACAAACTTCCTTTATTCAGCAATCATACGAAAGGGGCAGGTGAACTAGAAGTATAAACCAAATAAAACTATACTTACCCCAAATTGCCATGAAAATAGCAAAGAAGACAGTCCCTCCATTATCAAACAAATGTGTAACCTGAAAATAAAATAAATAAATAAATGAGGAACAAATAATATTGCCATCTTATCTTTTGCCCCAAAGAACCCCAGAGTACTTAACCAGTGGCAGAAGCTATAAGCTAATCACTCTTCTTGCATGTTCCTTCCACCAAGGTTTGTCCCATTCCGCCTTTCAGTATAACTTGAACTCTGGTTTTCCAGACGGTCACTTCATGCACCTCCAGTCTATTTCACAGATACCAAGAGCTGTTCTGTCCATGTCCAGACAGGCTAAAACTTCCTGCAGAGTTCTATCATACACTGGGTCAAATTCAACCTCAATGCTTTCTATTTTAAGGTCTTTATAAGCCTAAATAACATCTGTCTTTTCACCTTTCTTCCTCTACATATTACTTAGTTAACATGTTTTTTCATTCCAAGCTATGTCACAATATCTCTGCATGTAAGAATGGTATACATTCCTTTTTATCCAGACATCTCAGCCTCTCCAATTTTTGAGAAATTATCTTTCTTAAACTCTAATAAATTATAAACACCACCACCCCTCCAAAACATAATTCTAAGCTGCACACTTAATTTCACCTCATGAATGTTCTCATTTTTATTCGATTTACTCCTAACTTAATGTTTCCATAAGATTTTTCAAGCAAAACAGATACACCGCTGCAAAGTCCAAGGCTTACTGATAGAAAATAAGTAGTAACTAGTTTTTGCATGACTATGGATCACACTGAGCATTTCAGTGGATAAATTTGATGTCTCACTTCTCACGAAATATCACATTTTATATTACAAAAATTACAAAAATCTGCAATATCTTAGATTCGATGAAACAGTATTTAGGAAGCTCAAATTACAATCAAGGTACTTTGAATAGATTTAAGGCTGCCTGTTTACAGCAATGTAATTTATCCCAGGATAAAGGGTCTACATTTCTTCTAATGAAAGGCGGGTTAAGATGTTTCTGAGCATTAGTAGGCAAACAACAGGCTTCAAACTCCTATTTTGAAAAATAAAAAGGCACAAATCTTTATAAGATAACAGAGCAAACCAACTTATCATAGAACCATAGAATCATAGAATAGTTTGGGTTGGGAGGGACTTTAAAGATCATCCAGTTCCAACTCCCCTGCCATGGGCAGGGACATCCCACTAGATCAGGCTGCCCAAGGCCCCATCCAACCTGGCCTTGAATCAATATCATCAATAGACAAACATTAGAAATGGGATATGAAGAGACAAGACAAAGAAATCAAAAAGTGCTACAAATCAATGGTTTTCATACGTACTGTCTCAAACCATGCGGAAAATTGAGATTTTCCACTCTTTGAAATTAAAATAGAATGTCTTGATATAGGATATTCTTGAAACGACTTTTACTTTCATCGGTCTTGACTCTGTTGATTACGTCAGGACCAAGTTTTTATCAAGACAAAAAGCCAGTGGAAGGGCATGGGTAACCAGATTCAGTTTTTCTGTGCTGTGACCTTACATCTGAAATTATTCTAGCCAGCAGGAATGTTCTCCGTGAGAGGTGTGCCAGGATGCTGGGGCCGACAGCCTGCCTGGGGCAGGTTACCTAACCTCCTCCCATGAGAGCTGCCTACTCCAAGAAGAACTCATCCTGCTGCCTAGAGCAGGCTGGCATTATTGCTTCTGCCTTGTGAATTAATAAAACTTACTCAGAGAAGCAGAATAAGTTAATAGAAACAGTGTTGCTGTTTAATTTCTTACTAAGTAAGATTATTAAAATATTGTGAGAATTTATTAAACTCACATATTTTTATCTGTATGCCAGTTCTTTTCTTCTTTTCTGTTTTTAAGGTTCTGAAATGAGAATTTACTATTTGGCATTGGATAGCAATGAATCCAATATGTCCATGAGTCATAGAGTGGGATCAATTGTACATCCAAATATGTCTTTTGCTTTGTATATCTTTTGCTAACAGAAGAGAAAACACACACATAATGGGTATGAGACTGAAAATGTAAGAGGTGAACAGAAGCAGGACAGTTTGATGAACAGTTCAGTTTTGAATGTATGAGGATGTCAATTTGGATATTCTGCTCAGTAAAGAGTGCATATTTCCAAGGAAACACAAAATGAACCAACCAAACAAAACAAAGCCAGCAGAATTAATATTGCTGAAAGCAGGAAATATCTGGCTCCTAATTTAGCACTATCTTTGTAAGAAGTTTTTGGATGAAAGTCTTTCAACACCATACTCAGAATCAAGATTTGATTGTTTTAAAGCCTAAAGCATAGTCTCAGACTCCGCTTTGACCAGAGGCCTCTAAGCACGGGTGAAATATTGTAGGACTTGGTGCTAGTCCGTCAGCATACCTGACTGACATTGTCATCACACAAGACTTCAGGCAATTCAAATCCACGCCTGAATCAACACTCTGTCACGGGGCCTGAGGGCCAGGAGTGCTGGGCACAGGACCAGCCCTGGTGCACCACCCGAATCACACATGGATCAGAGAGCCCATTGAATGCAGACAAGAACGACAGCCTGGGCATTCAGCAAATCAGTCAGATTACAACTCAGGTATTGCATGCCTTTCCCTTAAATTATAAGCTTCACTTCAGTGTGGCATTTTAAAATGGAAACGGAATAAGGAGGGAGGGAATGGAAGAAAAGAGCAGCAACAAGAAGGAGAAAGGCACCTTTAGTATTTGTATCCAGCTTTACAAAATCTTGGCAGAGAAAACATTTGAAGAATATGATTTTTCTGGCATTAATCTGTTCTGTCTAAAGTGCTCTTCTAAAGGAAACTTGGCAGGTATTTTAGAAAGAAACCCTGAGAGCAGTTTTAATAACACGAAATATGAGCACAAGGCCTTAAGTAAACGAGGCAGATCACATGGCATAAGTAGGTTTGGGGTGATAAACTTCACTTAAAGAAACTCACTTTTCCTAATTCACTCAGTGCTTATGCACTTGTATACAATGAGCTACTGGATGATCTTTAAAATCCCTTCCAACCCAAACCGTTCTATGAAACTATGGTTTAGGATTGAAGGCTGGCTACTTGTAGAAAAATATTTAGCTATGTAAAATCTTTGCATTAGTTTGACAGAGCAAAGAACATCACAGGCACATTATGCCAGAGAATCCCTTCAGAAGGAGCAGAAATTCAATGACAAAGTAAACAAGTGAAACAAAGTAATAAGTCAATTATAGGGGAAAGTAGGAAAAAATCTTCCAAGAAAAGTTCTGTTACTCAGAGGACTTCGTAAATTGATGAAAATAATAACAAGGCTGTGGGAAGGAAATGCTCACAGAAAGTAAAACAAATTTTAGAATAATCTCTGATCTTTTCAGAGCATTCGCTTATTAGAAATACAAAGATTGAAAAAAACCTCTGTGGAGAAACAACATGTTTTGCAGGAATCTTTGTTGAAACAAGGGCAGCCATTATGCAATTAAAATGGATCTTTAGACAAATAGCAATAAGACAATAATTACCTTGGCGTATATGCAGCTTTCGTTGAGTTTCTGTAGTGTGCAATTGCGTTCACACATAGGGCACATGATGGTTTCATTTGCCTCGCAAATCTCTTTGCTTTAGTATAAGACAGGAAAATACAGGTTATAAGGGCTTATAATAATAAAAGAGGCTATAAAGGTAATAAAGGTTATATATAAAGGCTTTTAGTATTCCTAAGATTTTCTGAGGTTATGCTGCTCGTGCTCACTATTTGTTAACAGTGTGCCTATACCACAAAACTGGCGCAATAAAATAAATCAAAATGTTTGGCTTGAAAAGCCTAATCCCAAATCAGTATCCTTGAAACTATGGGCCCCAGAATAATATAAAATATATTTGAGTATTGTGCTACATATCACATCCTTGTGAATGTCCCATTCTATCCCACGTACCACAAAAAGAAGAAAACAATGTTCACTACCTGCCAACCCATTCCCTGCGTATTTATTTAAGGGATGTAGAAGATATCAAACACTAAGGGATGGACGTCACTAGTAGAACTACACTGATTTCAGTCAATTTATCCCAGTGTACATCAGCTGAAGGTCTGTTCCACAGGATTATTTCATATACACCTAGATCAGTTGGTCACATATAAAACCCCACTGTCAGGGATTTCTGGCAGTAGTATTTCAAGTCTTTGCATTTTTATTTCCTACAGCAGAAGTTACCTATAGGGCTAATAAAAAACACTTTAATAACCTAACATTGGGGAAAAAATATATCCAAACCACATTCTACTGCTTAAAAATCCTAAGATTCAGGAAGATGAAGTCACTGCCGTCACTGGGGCCACTCGTATTCACACTGTAATACATAATTAAGTGCCTTCACAAAGGCAAAACAGAATAAACCAAAGTTCAAAAATGTATTTTACAACTAAGTTTAACTGCATTGAATAAGTTTCTCAAAGAACCTCAGCAAACACGTTTCCCTGTCCTGACACGCTTGAAATGATCCTGACACACCACGAAAGTAGCAATATAAATGAATGCCTGGAAATATCTACTGATTTGTTTTAATAAACATTGTGCTTTCACTCACTTCCTCATAAAAGATGAATTTACAGTTGTAGTACCATATGAACGGTTATGCTTATTTCCAAATGAGTGCATTTATTAAATCCAGCGTGACACAACAGTAAATAGAAATGAAAGATCCTGGTTGCCCAGATGTCACTTTTGTAATCTTTGGACATACTTCACATAACAACAGAATCACTAATTCACTGAAACTCTACAACATAATCCGGGTCTGACAGAAAAATTTTTCTGAGTAACCCTTTAGCTGAAGAGGAACAGACATCTCATAGTGTGTCACATCAGAGAATTTTCTTGCTTGCAATTTCATTCAAATGATTAATCACACAAAATCATATTTCAACAGTATGGTTTGGTGATAATACAAACTGTTGTCAACTAGGAAGTCAAATTGTACCGGACTTTGTATTTAAAGTCATATTATAAATATTATAAATGTTCGATTTTCCATATTTGATACCTTGAGTTAAAATATTGGTTTGTTTCAAATAACACTTGAAAAAATCAGAAAATTATACTGACAGTGACAGGTCACATGCTTTAGCAATACTTTGCAGAGACAATAAAGTTTGCTACAAAAGTGTTTGTAACAGGTGCTATGTTAACTGTTACTGCAATTCAAATCTTCAGTATAAAAAAGCAAAATAAGCCTCTTTCTACTGTCCTCACTCATATATCTGAAATCTGACTACAATACATGCTGTAAAGACGCCTCAAGCAATGCTGTGTTCGTGCCTGGCCTTTCTGTTTGACTGACAATAAAGAGACGACTTACAAGTGATAATGACAGGTATAAATCCACCAAAACCAAACTCTTTAAAACCATCAGATTTATTTTTATATGGACTAACCAATATGCCTGACATCTAACTTGAGAATAAAACAGGTAACAGATATGTCACAAAATTTGTTGAAAGAAAATAACCCAGATGGAGGCACTTCTAAAGGACTGAGCCCTCCCATATGACTGCCACTACCACTCCCTTCAGCTCTGGGAAGGCAAATGGATCAAAATATATTTGAGAGTTTATGGAACAAGAAACACAAATTAAAGTTCCACATTCTTGTTTCTGCATGTCATCTGAGCCCTGCAAATATAATCCAAATACCCCAGAAGCTGGTATGAAGTTTCTTCAGCAGACACTCTCTAGATTCTTCTCTTGGTTACCTTCATTTCACAACTGAATCCTGCAACGGGTTGCTGCCACTATATTCTCAGTACCCTGGAGGACCTCAGTGCTGGCTCCCGGCAACCACAGTATTAACAAGCTTTATTCCAAGCTCACACAAGAAAAAGAACATCCTCCATTCCAACCTACTTTCAGTCACACTGGCCACTGTATGCACTCCTTCTGTGATAGGAAAGTAAACCACCCCTAACCGTGTAGAATGGAGAAACTTTTGTTTTTAAACACGGGACGTATATGTTTGCCTATAGTAGTGTCTAATACCAGATGTCACAGTATGTATACAAGGTTTTAGTCTTCCCATCTTATTTCACCTTCCTCCTCCCTGTACAACCCACGTTTGAATTACAGAATGATTCAATGAGACCTTGAAGTTTACTGTTTCCCTAAAACTGTAACTGTGAAAAAGACACAGAGACTTATGACAAGGGGCAAAAGGCAACGTAAGACAGGCACTTGCCCTGTAAAGAAGGAACAGTAGCACCAAAATGGTGCAAATATGAACTATTTCCAACCTGCCTGTGGCAGTCACAGATGAATTAAACAGGGCGTCTTTCCTTTATGCAGTGGGCAGGACTCAGCTGGGCTGAGACGGACTCCATGCTGGGCTGAGATGGAGTCTCCCGGCACAGGCTGAGATATATATATGATAGATAGATAGATAGATAGATAGATAGATAGATAGATAGATAGATAGATAGCAGCTTTCTTTAAATGGCTGCAGAAACACTAGATAAATAATCTCACAGTCCCAGAATATGGCAAGAGTAAGAACAATTAGGTTGTACAGTCTGTCTGTCTGCTAATGCATGACTCCTGTCTGCTCCAGGTAGGAGGTTTCTGTCTAACCCCCACTAACCACTTCCAGAATAAGTAAGAAATTATGGCAAGGAGCAGCATCTGTTACCACTGGCCCTTAGAATTAGTTAAAGTACACAAGGTGATATAGAAAACATCTACATATTTTTTCTGTACGATCAGCTTGCGTTAGTTAAACTCAATTCTCAAATCCCCGTCTCAAAGCAGGTCTTAATAGCTTGGTCAAAGCAATATACTGATGCAACACTACTGTGTCACAACGAACCAGAGGGACTGCATGGATCCACACCATCAAGGGCTGAGAGGATCTTCTCCCCAGAATTAACACATCCAGATTACAGAGCACACAGCTAGGTCTTCTACATTAAACCATCCTCTGCCAATATTTTGAAATGAACACTGGCTAATGTTAGCTATAATAAATATACTAACACTCCCTTCCCCTTGTTGGCATCTAGGACTTACACCCAACTTTCAGGCTCCCGCTACTGGAACAGAGTCCTGAGCCACTGGTGGGCACCCTGGGGCTCTGTGTAGCGCAGCACTGAGGCACCTCACAATAGGACCCAACACAACCAGCCTCCATGGGGAGTGAACTAAAATCTGCATGTTCTGTCTGCAGCTGCTCAACAGCAACCAAAGAGAAAAAGAGTGAACATGAAAATATGAAAGCTACCTCTGTGCTCCTGCGACTTATATCCTGCAGCCTTCTGCAAGCAAGATAACTGCATCACTCTGTTAGAAGAACTAAGCAAGAGCTGTAGCTCCAAGTCTTCTTGGGAGAAGCATAAGACACATATACAAGCACATAATAGCTAACAGTTTGAAAAAAACAAATTCTGATAAATTCTGTTCTTTCTCTTGGTCATTGTCAATGCCACATCTTTCTGTTCCAGGACAAGTGCCTGAAATATTAAACTATACTCTGAGAATAGCAGATGATGGCACCTTGTTCCCTCTTTGCTGAAACTGTGCCATTGGACATATGCAGAACATAAGATTCCCAGTTCAACAGTGCTAGTCCATATACTCTTAAGAACAGGCTAATCCGTACCACCACGTTTCCATGATGGCAACTACATCGTAGTCTCCTTGCCCTACAACAGCTTCCAGTTCCTCCTGCTTATTGCCCATGCTGTGTGCATTGGTGTAAATGCACTTATTTCAGCTGGACTGATAATCCCTCAACTCTCATAAAGGGAATAGTGTTCATTCCCAAATGACTGGTACTTGGATTATCTAACCCATCGGTGCCAGTCACATCCTTTCCTTCACCAGATGTACTTGCCCTCACTCGCTCTGTATTGATATACTGGAGGTCTCCGCCAGTACACCATCTCTCAGGCACCGGAGTTCCACTTCCAGGCTCACTCCTAACTAGCCTCATTTTGTCCCCCTCTCCCTTCACATCTAGTTTAAAGTTCTATTTATGAGCCTTGCTAGATTTTTGGTGAGGATTTTTGTACCTCTAGGAGACAAGCGTGCCCCATCCCCAGTAAGGAAGCCTGGAGGTGCGTGGGCCAGTCCATGATCAAAAACCCCAAAGTTTTGCTCCTCATACCACATTTAGAGCCGGGTATTAATTGATTCATTCTTCTTGATCTCTCCCTCTTCACTCCTTATTGTTGGAATAGAGGTAAACACTATTTGAGCCCCAGAGCCCTTCACCATTTTCCCCAGAGCCCTGAAGTCCCTCTTTATTGCTCTCAGCTTCCTCCTCTGTATGCCATTGTGGCCTATTTGGAACACTAGCAGAGGGTAATAATCTGTAGGTTTCACCAAGGAAGGAAGTTTCCTAGTAATGTCTTTTCCTGAGGCCCCAGGCAGGCAGCAGACCTCCTAGTGCAGTGGGTCCAGTCTGCAGATAGGGCTCTCTATTCCCTTCAGAAGGGAATCCCCCAAGGCAATCACTCCTCTCTTCTTTTTCTCAGAGGTTGTTTTGATGTTCTTTTGGGGATGGTGCAGCCTAGGGAATGTTTTACAGACATTTATTGTGCAAAACAATCCTAATACAGACAGCAATATCCTAAAGATAGCATAGTTTCCTGGATTATATATTTATTGCATTTAATGCAATTTGAAGTTGTGAAGTCTCTCAGGAGTTTGCTGCATAAAAGCAAGCATAAAAAAGCTTTAATTACAGCTCGGTAGAATGTAATAATTCACTATGAAATAGAAGATAAAGGCAATTCCATAAAGAAAACCTAGAACAGTCCAGCTCAAAGCCCAAGAAATACTTGCTATGAAAGCTGACTCCAAGTATAATTACAACCTAAGCATCCAAACTGCCTGGAGGAACAGTGGCAATTGCAAGCGCACAGATCCTGTTGTGCCTGATGACATCTAATGGAAAACTTTGTAATAAGGGTGAATCCTCTGAAACAGTTCCTAAAAATACCGTCAGCACTTATCTCAGGTACCCTCATCACTATTTCTAAACTGACATAGAGCCCTCTAAGAGCAAACTCACAACAGTGGCAAACTTGAAAACTAGGTTCATTTCCTGTGGTTGTAAAGTCCCTGAAGCTGGGTCTTTTGTTTGCATAGGCAAGAAATTTGCCACTATTAATACTGAGAGAAAAAAAAGGCATAGACAAAATTAAGTCAAAGTTTAGCAAGTGTTCTACTCTCCGGAAATTATAAGGGAGATGGAGGTAGACAGAGAGTATGTCTGACTTTTTTCACCTGTCAGCCTTGACAAGAGTGACAACCATTGCAGTACCCATGACATCTGGACTGGTACTTGCTATGTTTCTTTACAGGCAGACTGGGAAACACTGCAGATGCATTGCTAAGAGAACTTGCTGTGGATGGTATGCACACAGCTTGATGTAAAACAGATATACAAAGTAGATACATCTGACTGAAGAACTCAGTGTTTCATTTGGTTATATTTGCATGATTACCAGATCTGGAAAGCATTTAAAAATAAAATAATGATCTCAGTTATACCACACGGTTGTTAATTTTCATCAGGCTATTATGTTTTTCAATGGAATTTTACCTTACTTGGCTGGAATCCATCGTAAATAATCCATAAAGGAAAACAAAGAGCCCAACCAGGGCAGCAGGAATAAGCATTCCAGTATACCACCCCAACCAGGCAAAATACAGTCCAATTTTTTCACCAAAATATCGCCTGCATGAAAAGGAAACACATACATTGTTTAAAGTTAAAACTTATGGTGACTTTTATCTATTACATTTATGGTAAAATTATTGTCAGTTTCTGAAACATTTTATTTCAGGCTAGCATAACATCCTAGTGGCACTAATTGCAGACTTATCAGAACTTATATTTTACAAGGAGATAACTGAAGTGCTTTGTAATTTTCATGTCCTTGTGATGACTAAATATATGTACCAGTTTCAACATTATTAAACACAGGATGTTTTATTTGCACACAGATGTGTATATATATACACATATATTAAAAAATTCCAGAGAGGGATATGGTATGACCGAAGTATCCCAGTAAAAAAAGCATTTATAATCAAAATATTTCTATGTAATAATCATTGTCATGATTATGTAACCAATATTAGAGAAAACAATGATTTGAAAATACAACTCGAAGACTGAGCTTTAATTCTTCAAAACTTGGGTATATGTTGCTAGATGAGATGAAGTAGCAGTGATCAAAAAGTAAATCATAGATGATACTATTTGATCAGCACAGAACTGTCCCATGGCAGATGCTCCACTGCCTTCAGTGGAACACTACTGGGCGCAATAATTGGTTATGACTGTCAGATCAGGAGTGAAAACTGACAGCAAGGAAAAATTAATTAATGGTTTTCGATGTCAAAAATGAGAAAAACACGAAAACCAAACATTGCAATTATTTAAGTTAAATTACATATACGTCTATGCTTTACATTTAGTAATCTATGATATTAATTATAAGAAACAGAAACATAACCCATGCAGAAATGTAACAACGAGACTGTATTTTCCCTCCACTGGATCTGGCAACTCTGACTGTTCATGGGGATAACAAGCTATTGCTCTCAAAGGTGCTATCATGAGAGGCAAGTGTCTCTGATCAGCAGACCACTTCATGGGTCTGCATTTTAAGTTTCACACTGCGAATTGTCAAGCGACTGGATCTATGTGCCTTTTTTTGCAGCCTCATTTGAAATTAATAGCCCTGAACAAAAGGGCACCCAAAAGAAGCAACTTGGAGAATTCCAATCTTACCTAACAATACTGAACAGCTAAATTTTACAGGAAAGCGTAAGGATGAGGAATTTAGCAGTTTGGTTAATGCCCTTTTACCAGCTAATTTGTATCACAGAAACAAGCTACTCTTCAAAGTACTAATACCTTATTAAATCGAGTGGTTGGTATTTGTACCACATTCCCCACCGTGCCCAGCGCTCATATAAGAGGTGTCTGTGATTCTGAGCTCCATGTGTTTTGATGGGATGTCTGCTTTTGTGGCTTCCCTGAAAAACACAAACAAATAAATGTATATGTTTTACATAGCACTTTTTTACCTATTTAATTATTTAAATATTATTTAAATATTATTTAAATATTATTTAAATATTATTTAAATATTGTATTATTTTAATATTATTTTAATTTTTAATGAGGAGTTAACTATTTTTAATAAATATGTCTCATATTATGGACATTTTTAGGATGCATCACCTGGAACTAACAGGTAAGCCTGACAGAAGAGATATGGTTACATACACTTCTGAGATGGTCAGTTTCTCCAGGATCAATGATTGAACTATACTAGTATAAGACTATATTCGCATTTGAATGTATAGAAAACCAGAGTCTTTCTGCGATATGTGTTCTCAACGATGATGGAAACAACTGAATTAGAATTATTCTGAAACTTACACAGGATGCTGAGAAGCATTAAGAGCAGAACACAGATTCAGTCTGGCTCAAAAGGAGTCCTTAAGGGCATGTCTGACAGTTACAGACTGCCTGACAGCCTGAAAGAATAGCCTCAAACTCGGCATTTGAAAGGGAACACATGGATTCATTAGAATCATCCTAATCAGAATCTCTTGTGTTTGTAATTGTACTTCATTTCAGAAGCAGGACATCATTTGAACTTTTTCTCCAAAAAAACCCCACTCAGTTACAGTAAAGAAAACCTTTTATGAAATAACTGCAAATGAGCCAAGTAATTTCTGGGGAAGAACACAGAGCTCCCCAGAGCAGTACTTCAAAGTTAGCAGACAGACTGCTGATTCAAGTAATTTAGCTATTTAAATTTTTATCAATTATTTGAAATCTGGAGCAATCTCGCCAATTGAAAGAACACTGTTCATTTGTTGTAATCTGCTGACCCTCTGGTTTAAGAATGGATCAAAACCAAAGCTAAGCATATATACACTCCAATTCGACTCATTTCTCATCACAGTCAGCAAAGAAGCATAGAAAAAATGTCAATGCAGACTGGGATTTTTGCAATATCTAGGAATACCTAAGAAGAGAATATCAACTTATGCTCACAGTCATCCGCATGAATGGCTGCAATACATGAAGCATTACCCACACTGCACATTTTTATATCTTCCCTCACACACACTTCTTTCTGCACTGTTTATCCATAACAGAATTCAAGTCTCAGTAATTCCATTGGGAATGAATTTTCACTTTGATTTGCTTATACGATAAAGAAAAAACTAAAAAAATAATTGAGAGTGCTCAACCATCACCCCTTAGCATCAGCCAGGCAGCAATTAAGATAAGTGGCTTAAAAATCATTAACCTTAACTGAAACTTTGAAACAGTAGCTTATGCCGTAACAAATGAACATATACATAAAATAGATATGACAGAATGGTTTTGACAGCTAGAGAAAGCTTCACAGGCTTTTCTGGTAGTTCAGCCAGCTTTTCTCCAAAGTCATTAACAGATAGCTGAAGTGTTAGCAATTATATTAAATTATTTATCTAAAATACTCCTTCTCTATATCCCCAGTATTTAATCATTAATAACATATTAAAAAATTACTCTCAGCAATTGGTAAAGCGCAGGTCAGTCCTTTAGAACATAAGACCAAGTCACAATATTCAGCCTGAGAAACTATGGAGTTCATAGCTACAACCACCACAATACTGATCGGCATTCAAAATAACTGAAGATGCGTGCTGGCTTCTTTCTTTTCAATAAGCAAAGGTTGTCTGAAAACCCTCTGAAGCCAAACACAAGTTTTTCATTTACTTCATGGGTTTAGAGTCTTCAGTAGACTTTAACCTACTGAGAAAAGATATTGTCAAGTACAAGTCATCCAGAAGTATTCAGAAAAGTCTAAACAGGAGATAATTAACCAGTTTCCCTAACTGCCATCAGGTGCACAAGCTATTAGAAAACCAAAACATTTTGTAGGTGGGCAGGCAAAAACAATTTAATACAGCTAATTGGAACAACTGATATTCTCATTAAGAACTCCACAGGCAGTGTCCAGTTCATAAAAGTAAACAAAGAATTATGATGTTCTAGTTCAGATATAAAATGCTGCACGAAGTTATTACAGTACATTATGGAAGAAAAAAAAATAAAAAGCCAATATTAAATTAAGAGCTATAAATAAAAAAAAGCCTGAACAGATTACTTAATGAAATTAAAAGTTTGAGGCAAAATTAAAAATAAAGTAAGATCTCAAAACATTAGGACAAGCTTTAATCTGAATATCAATGCAAATATGAAATAAACCAGGTTACCTCATGTGGTGGAAATGCTGCTTCATATGTTCCATTATTTAGTAATCTATTAATACCTAAAAAGAAAAGATGCATTAGTTACAATATCAATTTTTTTCACCCATTTTATTTAAAGAAGTGTGAATTTTCATGTTAGCTAGTAAGACTATAACAATATTGGATGCTCAGGATGCTGCTAAACATGACAGTCATCAATAATCCCACCAACCATTTGTGCTGGTTTTGCTGATCCCTTGAGATGTCTGGGTCTATCAAACTACAGCAACATTTTGAGGGCCAGTGTCTGCAAGTTTTTTCTCAGGGGCAGACACTTGTGCCAGATCAAGTATGAGAGATGCTTACATTCATGTTGCATTAATCAGAGCATACGATACGGATTTTATGGGTGACCAGATGAGCTGACATACAGAGAGTGGTATGGACAGACAATCCTTGAGGCAGCAAAACCCCTGCAGAGTTAAAAGCTAACCTGTTGTTATTTTTAAATACAAGCCAGGTGAAGGAATTTGTATCGCAGCAGTGCTCTGCACCATACTGGCTAGAGCATTTTGGATTATTTCCTAGAATCCTCCTGAAAGCAGATTTGTTGTACTAGCAAAGCACAGTATAAAAATAAATAATGAATAAACATTAATAA
This sequence comes from Cuculus canorus, assembly GCF_017976375.1. NCBI lineage: Eukaryota > Metazoa > Chordata > Aves > Cuculiformes > Cuculidae > Cuculus > Cuculus canorus. The sequence continues at coordinate 11,588,244 of NC_071405.1, forward strand.
TTATGATAAAAAGATTCGGTAGCCTCTAAGAACACATCCATAGCCAACAGCTCCGCCAAGAAGTATGATGGAAGTACCTATGATGGATTTCAGCTTTCTCTATTTAAATATACAAATCATAGTAAACTAATCTTGTAATGAAATTTGGCACCATCGACTTCAAAGCAATTAAATTTGAACTCATTTCCTCTGTTTTTCTCACTACTCCTTTTCTTCAAAAACTCAAGCAACAACTTTCTGCAATTTCTATCATCATCATAAATGTAAAGTTTTGACTCTATATTTAATTCCTGCAAAGAAATTCATATATACATTCCCTGTTCATTGCAACTTAAAATGAATAGCTAGACATTCTAAAAAATAATATTGTAACAAAAGAGTTGATATAAACTGAATTTAGTCTTCAGGTCTCTGAGCTGCACAGAGACATAAAACAATTTAAGTTGATTGATTCTGCTGGACTGAACTGCTGGGTAGTAGCAGAACTACTAGGTACAGTCCTCAAAAATACTCAACAGTTTTCTGAGGTATATGTTATCTTTTTTTGTGGCTCATGATCACATTAAGTTACCATAATTTCTCCAATTTCTTTTAAAGAATGAGATATTAAGTGAAAAATATTTTCACTGAGATATTTAAAGAAAGCAATTGATGTGACATTACTTCAACTACATTACTGACAAAATAAGATGATTTTAAAGAATGGCAAAATTAACTGAGTTTACTCAAATGATACCTTTTCAGGCAATAAATAACATAAATAATTTTTATAGCTTCAGGTTTGGAAAAAACCCAGCATTCTTACCCATTTTGGATTTTCCATCTTCATACTTAGTTCTCTGTAACATATGATGCACAATTCTACTTCTCGTGGAATTGCTGAAGAAGCTGTCTTTGTTGTTTATCGTAAAACTATTAAGATAAAGAATGTCTTTTAATATTCAAAACAATGCAGAGGTGCCAAAATTTAGCTGCTAGAATGTTTTCCTCTTACAGTGCTTTAGTGGATATTTACCCTCCTCGGTTAGAAAATATGTAAGATTTTACATTCGTAGAGCATCTTCTCAGGTCCACTAAATTTATCATCATCACAAATTATTGTTGGGAAAACAGAATAAGTAAAACTGAATTCTATAACATCCTACTATTCAAGTTAGTTTGGAGTTGTCAGATGTGTCTGTCATGGAACTACCAGAACAACTACTGAGGCCGGAGCAGGGGAGTAAGGAGGAGCTCTACACTGTGAACACTTGAGTAGCAGTGCCACGATGACTTTCCCTTAGAGAATCCTTAGATGGAGCCAAATAATACTTCCTCTTCCAGATGGCTCTGGATTCCGGATGCCAGAAGTCTGACATGTAGGAGCTTTTGCCTACTCAGCTGTGCCAGAAGTGACAGCTGAGCTGGTTGAGAAACAACACCAAAACCAGGTGACTGAATCAATACTATATAGCCAATTACTGAAAAAAAAAATCAGATTATAATGCCATTATTATTCTGCCTTTCCAGAGTAAAGTCAGTAAACCACCAGGTTTCAGAGAGAAAAGCCTTTAAAAAATGTAGATCTGATAAGAAATACAAAAGCATTATCCCTGGTTTTAGCTTGCCCCCAGGTGTTCCCAATTTCAACAGCTGTCTCAGGTTTTGCCTAGGTAAAATATGTAATTAAGCAAAGTACACTTGAGCAAGTATTTGCATTTTGTAAGGTAACAGCAAGAAAAACTTCTAAACGAAAATGGTAGTCTTAATTTCCAGTCTAATTTTTGCCTGTACTACTGAATAAACGATGAACAGCAAGTAACAGAGAATAGATTTCATCTTTAAGAGAAAGCCCACAGAAAATATCAAATACGACACTGGGTATTTGCCAGTGACCATCTGTTAATGGCTGCCTCTATGCCACTTGCTTAGAAGAAGTGAGAAAATCAAAAATCCTTGTGGTCTCTAGCACTGTCTCTCCAATTCCAGCACTTACTGGTGCATGCGTGCACGGCTGAAGGGTGCTGTGTAGCAATCTGTTTCTTCCAGATCAGGCAGGGCCTCCTTATCAAGCTTCATCGGGTTTCTAGGCAACCAACTTTTCAGCTCTCTCATATTCCTCTGCAAACTGAGACAATAAGAAATCAGATTTACATGCTCTCACCTGGCTGTTATTTCTACGTCCAACACTAAATATTTAGCGACATCATACTATAAATGAAATAAAAGCAGGAAATTTCCACATTAAATAACCAGAAGAAAATAAGGAGTAAGAGTACAATTAACATTATTTATTCTGGTCTGCACTGAACACTTCAATTAAGCATAATTCATCAGAAAATTAATGGGATTACGGTTTAAGATGGGAGTGCAGTATTGAGTCTGGGGAAAATACTTCTCCAGGCCAGTTCACCTGGCAGAACTGTGGATGCTTCTGCCCTACTCAAGAACATATCTAGTTACCTTCTCTATCCCCACTGGATGAATGAAGTGTAACTTCCTCTCCCTCCCTTACCTGGCAAGTCAGATAGTATAATTTATAAAATTTGAACATAAATATAAGACTGCTCAGGATCAAATTTTTATGTTTTTTCTGATTCTAATTCAGCCTCCCCCTGCAAAATTTTCATCAAAAATCCAATGGCTGATACTGTCTTACAGACCAGTATACCCATACACGAAATAAAGGATATATTGCAGAGAAATGGTCACACAGTCTTTAAAGAAAAAAACAAGTATGGCTTCACACCTTTTCTTTAAATCTGCCATTATAAAAACACAAACAGAACACAGGCTTTGTATCCTCAATTAGATGACATGCTGGTATCAAAAAAGGGCTTCCTTCCTCTGGCAACTTGCCTAAATAGTAACTCAGGACACGGTTAATACAGGGGAAAAATTAGTGAAGTCACTCCCTGACCAATTTTGTTTTTCATATTTAGCTTCGACAAACAATAAGTTTTATAGGAGTGTCTCATCCTACGTGAGTGCTACAACACCATAAGTGCATTAGAGATTCTGAAAATGTCAGAATTTTAGAAAAACACAACCCTAAATAATATTTTTTCACAGGATTTGGGTCTCAGTCAATGAATATGTATGTATGATATATAAAGCATACATATCTCATATCCACAAGAAGTGTAAAGCTATAATGAGTATCAGATTTTTTCAGCCGAGGTGAATATTTAATTCTCTGTACTCAGAAGCACAAGCTACCTGTTTCATAACAGCGATAATTGTTGACAAGTTTCTCTTGGGCAGAAAAGCCACCTTTGTGAAAATGCACCTCTTATTATCCCCACTAGAAAAATAAAAGTTCTGCCAGCATTTTACACTGTCAGACAGAAATCCAAGTCAGATGTGGGATGAGAATTTTCCATTGACATTTAAAATTCTCCACATTTTCTTCTTGCTACATATTGCCAAGACACTGGTGCACACTCTGTATGCAATTGATCCTACATGTGAGGGACACCACTCTGTCTGACACTAAGCATTACGAGCCAAAGAACATAAGTCTGTTCATAAAGCTGAAACACAGCAAACATTTTCCAGGCAGGTGCATCCCTTAAGTGTTTCCTTTACTCAAATAACACTTCACTGTGTGACTTGATTTTTTTTTGTTGCAGTAGAATTTCTCTCAGCACAAAGTTATACAGTGTATGTAAGTACATGTTTCACTTCATTTTCCTCTTCTTCTTTTTCTCTTGTACAAATGATTATTTTTTCAGAGTCAAAATGCAGGCTTTTCTTTAATGAAGAAAATATGCAGATGCATCAGGAAGAAGAGAAAAAACAATGCACATGACTTCAGGTTTTTTATCACAAAACTCTTTCAAAACTGATTATGTAAAAAGCCTTAATCATTCTCCTCCTACAAAAAATCTAAAAAGCCAGCAAATTATTTTTATATTAAAAAATTAGCTATTTTTAAAATTCATGTCTGCTCCCTTTAACACGTGAAGTAATGAATAACAGCATTGGAGTAAATAAAAAATTATGTCCATATTACAATTTCTTTTCTGAGGCAAAAAGGCTTTTTATGTAAGGTGTGATTACTTTTTCATTACATCACTTATGGCTGATCACTCCAAATCTTAGTCCATTCAGATGGCATAAACTATTTCAACTGAAAAGTACATTCTTCCCCAACTCTACAAAAATAATGCAGAAAGAGAGACTTCTTTTCTTGGCTTATGGTATTTTACAATTAAAGAATAAATGAAGTTTTATGGAGCTTTCATTCAAAGTGATAACAAATTTGAGATACATTTTTATCAGCGCTCTTAGAGTGGCTTTCTAGGTCCAAAGTAGCAACTTAAACGGATTACGGACTTAATCCATTCAGTGTAGTCTACCTAATAAGAGTAAAAGCAGACAGAGCTGGTTTGGCGAAGTCATTCATGAAATCAGAAGTTTGTACAATGAGATCAAAATGTCCCAGTGGAACAGTGCTGCAAAAATGTGGGCAGTACTTCAGTTACACTCTTATTGAAGCGACTCCAGCTGGTGCTATTGTAACTTTATAGAACTTGGACTGTGGAATGTTATTCTGAAACACACATATATATTTTAATCTAAGATATAAAAATCAATATTTCATGAAGATGCCAGTAATTTCTACTTTGCTCAACTTTCATACTCAGCTGTACTGTTACATATTTTTTGTTCGGTTGTTCTTTTATGCAGAATTAATTTAGCCCAAAACTCCACGCAGATTTTGTTTACTCAGCAGATAGCAATGCAAAGAAAGAAAGTATAGGTGAATTTGGAATTCTCTGATCAGACTCAAGAGAATGAGAATAGCAGTGGCAGTTACCTAATTCAGCTATGGTATTTTTGACAGCTTTTGCTTGTTGTTTGCGCCTCTCATGTATTGACAAAAACCCACAAGACTGTGGCTAGAATCGTAAACCATATGCCACCAAATTACTACATTTTGCGATGGGAAATATGTTGTGGTTGCCAGATTCAATATAAGGACACAATCATCAACAAAAAGGAAAAAAAAATGATACAATTGTTCAATGGAGTGATATTAACGATTTCATTTCAGTGTGCCCAGTGAAATCCAAAACGTTTTAAAAGTCCTTTGGCAAAGCAGCCTTATTGCAGCTCAGTTGCTAAACAAAGTAATTTTTGTTTCTCTGTCCTTAGAAGTATAAATTCATTTCAACATCTCAGTGGGCAGAGTGAAGCTGCACACTAAGGCAACTGTCTTTTAACTTTCTTTTCCTCAACATCAATAACCAGCATGAAATCAGTCTGTCGAATATGGCAGATATGAGACTGATTCATTAGATTATTCAGTCTTAAATCTGAGAGTTCAGACAATTTTTGATACCTACATTATTTACTTGCATGTGCCTCTTCCAGCAGCTTCCTTTCCTTTGATAAGATTTGTTGAATATTTTCAAATATTGCTTTTAAGCAGTATGATAAAATTATTTTTATATTTATACATTTATTATTTTTATATTTATTTTATTTTTATTTTTATTTTTATGTGGCCCTAAGAATACTATGAATTCAGGCTTCATAGGATTAAGTACAATGTTAAAGTGTTTTTTTAAGGTATGTAAATAAAGAAATACAGGGGTACAACAGAGATATCACATATAATACAGAATAACAGTAAGCATAACATTTATCTTCTGTCTTTTCATTCATGCACCCAATAATCTCTTGCAGACTTTTTAAAGGACATTTACAGATATATACATCTACCATATAACCATGTAAATAACTTCAGAGAAACGTACATGCCACAGCAGGGTCTGACATACAAGTTAACTCATTCTTAAATTACAGAATTCTTAAATTACAGAATTCTTAAATTATAGAAACTCTACAATCTTTGAAGCTTTACCTTTGATACACAAAGATTTTAATATAGTTCTTCATCACAGCTGTTGTAAACACCACTTAATAACTTAGAAATATTAATGAAAGTTTTGACAAATTACAGAGAAGCAGTAAAGATTGAAAAGTTATAAAATGCAAAGAAACAATGACAGTAGTAGCAGAAGTTAAAATGGTGCGATGTCTATGACAGCAATTTTAGAGTTAGCTTTCATTTTTAGAGATAGCTTCTCTTCCTTCACACTATTCCTTTGCACTGGGTTATATAAAGTGGCAGAGAAAATATTCACAAAAATATTCATCCCCAAATTCTCAGAAGAAAAAAAAAAAACTGTTGCAAATGAAAAACCAATCTGGCATAAAAATTGTTTATTACTTGTTTCACAGGTACTGTGCAACTTCAATTGCATGTTTCAGACCTCTGCCCTTCTATATAAGAAAAATGAATTTATTTAATATCTAAGACTTACCAGACGGATTACAGATGAAATGAAACAATTCTGCAGTAAAGCTTATTGATTTTGCCTCTACATTACAAAGCACAAAACTTACATTTCTCATAATGCACACTAAAATGGAGCAAGCATGTGAATGACTCGGAAGAGGAAAAAACGCAGTTGTAAATTTATGTTATAGATTATTTCAATATATTCTGTCTGTTTCTGTGTTTATAGTTTTCTCACTTTACCATTCAACAGAGCTTTGCGCATTTTTGTTAGCTGATCATCTTGCAAAACGGTATCATGAGACTACTTAAATTGTTCCTGAGAAATAATGAGAGCTCTTCATCATCCAAAGCAACAACAGGACAACCTAAATCAAATGCAATCTCATCTCAAGATCTACCTTGAGAAAACCTGTGATAGAAAACTCTTTCAGGAGATTTCCCTCATGTAAAAAATTTCATATCTCTTCTCTAGGTAATTAGAATTTACAAGACATCATTCTGACCAGCCAGTGGGGAGTGATTACAGCCCACAGCGTCCTTCGTTCTCGCTCCCCTTGCCTCCTCTCGCCCAGTGCTGTGGCCTCCTGTGCCCCTCTCCTGACTGATGGACTCAGCAACAATGGCAACAGCCACAGGCAATGTTTGCATGTCTCTACCTTCCAGAGAGTTAAGCAGCTTTTATTGCAGTGTATAAGTCATCCTGTCAGCTATCAAAGAAAAATTCAAAATAGCCTTTGGTGTGTGGCACTGACTTAGTCCTGACCAGGGGGGACACGTGTGAGAGAAGATACATTTGCATGTCTAAGGGAATATATGACTAGCAGAACCTGAGACATACTCTCGAAAGTATCTTCCATCCTAAAGAAATATGCCTTGGTAACAACAGTCATAATTGTAGAGGTAGTTCCAATATTAAATCTTTGCTGCCAGGATAAGGCCCCCCCCTTTTTTTTTTTCTTGGCATAAACACATCTACATTTCTAAAATGAGAACTGGCAAAGCTTTAAAGTACTGCAGCTCGTTACAGACGAACATTTTAACACTTTGAGCTAACATATTTTGAGTTTTGAGGAAAATAATCTAATTTTCCAAGTTTCCAGGATAAATTTACAACTGCGAATGAATTTTCTTTAGCAGGGTGACTATCTGACAAAATTAGAAGCTACACATCACCCACCAACCTGCCCATGGTTTTGCTCCTCCAGTCAGTGTAATAACATTTTTTCCTGAAAGAACAGCAAAAATCAGCTGAGAATAATCAAATAGGAGACAGTTGAAAAGGACATATACATTATAAAAGAACACTGGACACTTAAACCCATGCATTTTTATAGGCAGAAAGGTGAAAAACACTTAAAGAAAGGCAACTGAAATAGAATAAGTCATTAAAATTCTGTGATTTCCCAGATTTTTAAGTTCAAAGTTTGTTTCTGAGTCAAAATTAAACATTAGATTTGTAGCTAATAACTATCATAGCTAATCCAGAATTCCTTCATAAGACACCGATCAGACAGGGTTCAATGGTGTCATACTAATACTCACTGCATGTAGCCTTTCTTAGCTTTTATTTCATGCAACCCATTTTAGAAGAATTATCAGGCTACTAAATGCCTTACGCACTCTATGCACTGAGTATCATAAGCACTTAATGCCATTAGATATTATCTTCACTCCCTGAAGTGGAATACCATCACCTCCCTCGACATTTTGCATCCAACTGCAGAACAATACATGAATCTAAAAAAAATCTGAGACTACTAACTGCAAAAAGCAACTTTAATGTCAACAGTTCTTTTCTCTCCACTCTTCACCTGTCACAGCAACTTAGAGAAATAAGACAAAAAATTCCCAGTAAAGTCTTCTGAGAACAGTTATTTTGAAACCATACATAAATATATTTGCTGCAGTGTAATATTTAACACATCTAGTTTCATTTTTTAACATTTTTTTGGCCTCCTTCTATCATCTCATGTCACATTTCAACCACAGAAAGGCCTTGATCTTTTAGATCCGTCAGAGCATCTGTATCTTTACCATGGCACTCATCAGGGACAGTGGAGTTCAGGACCAGGGATTCTGCTCCTTGTTTAGTTTATCTACTCAAAAATTGCCTAAATCCCTTCTACTTCTGCAAGCTTTAATTTTTAGAAAGAATTAAATCAAGCTTATTTGGATACATCTATATAGAAGCATAATATTATTTTCAGTGGCTATTAAATCTCTCCCCTATTCTAGAACACACAAACATGGTACATTCACTGTGCATACCTCTCCATCACTTCTTAATCTAGATCCATACATTGCTAAGGAGATCTGCAACTGATCATCTGGGCAGCATTTGAGATAAAGTACATTGCTTACATTAAAGTAACAATGCAGTGAATATGTAAAAGGACTGGGAAAGAAATGTTGCCTAGAAAATAAGGGGCTGTTGGAAAACTATGTATCTACCTGATCTAGTGGGACTTGTCCCTGCCCATTGCAGGGGGGTTGGAACTGGATGATCTTTAAGGTCTCTTCCAACCCAAACTATTGTATGATTCTACCAATATGCAGGCTGTTGACAGCCTGACAGTTGCTACCACTAGGCAGAATTGTAAACGAAGCAATGAATTATTATGGTAAATTTTTCAGACATTACATTTTTAACAAAACTCTTCCTTCACTCAGTTTAATTGCTCTTTGGCACAGATGGAATTCAAGTGAGCTACAGAAGCAACTAATTTATTCATTATACACAATAGTAATTATGTGTCACAAGAGATACTTGCAGACACAGATAAAATTAAACTTTTGTCTGAGTTCCAGAAATACATAGTAGAGCTTCATTCCTACTGACAGACTGTGTACTAAACAAAAATATCTATAAATTGTTAAAAAAATTATAACTCAGTCATGAACTAACCTTGGTGCTAACATAAATCTTGTTTGAAACCATACACAAGGCAACAGTGATTTACCATGGTCTTCTGAAACGCTAGAAAAATTTACTTTTGTAATTCAAACCCTGAGATTCCATTTATATTACATGCATGACGTGTACTACAAATCTGCCAACACATTTAGGTAGAATGCCATGTTAACACAGTTCTAGGACGCTGGGTGGTCTCCTGCGCCAGAAAAAAAAGCATTATTCCTTTTCAGCAAGAGAGAAATACTTAACCTGCTTAATATCAATTTTGCTTAGATTCCTGGATTGAGCAAAATGACCGCAAAAATATGAGTTTAATTATTCATGCATTGTCCATATATGATACCAACATTTGGTATATTTTAGCGACCATAACTGAAACCCAAAACTTTGAACACTGTGCAAAAGAAGGAGGTATTGCATCAAAATACTGCAGGGAAGGTTAGCGCTCTTCTTCAATTGTGCGTTAAAAATGGACAGTCAGAAGCCACTATTAAATGAGATAAAGGCTAAGAGAAATAATCTGTTCTTAGAATCATGGAATATCTCAAGTTGGAATAGACCCATAAGGATCATTGAATCCAACTCCCTGCCCTTCACAGGACTACTTGAAACTTCTTGGGAGAGAATGACTCCAGTTCTTTGTAACTGTTGGGAGAATTTTATTATTTAAGCTTCCCCTGTCCACTGAATGGAGAAAACAGTTACCTCAAGAAAACAATACATTCCATCCAGTTAAGAAAAGTTTGATTTAAATAAGCAAGCTCAAGACTTAAAACAAACAAACGTGATTTTGACAGAACATGCAATTAAATTATAAAATATGTGGTCAGAGGATGTTTTTACGGAAGTGCTGATGGCTATTTTTGCATCCATGAAAAGCTGCCAGGGACTAGTATAAAGCCAAGATGAAGACATGAACTCTGCCTCAGGAAGCCTCTAAACCACAGCCTTCTGCAAAGAGAGAAGGCATAGTGAAACATTGCTCGGCTTCTGTATTTGATAGACACTGTAGACTGGTTGCTGGCAGAGCAAAACAGGCTTTTGTTCTATTCTGCTACGTCCACTTTGTGTTCACAATGAAACTGTGTTCACTTTTATTTTTTTTAAATTATGGAAATTAAAGAAATAGCCTATCTGAAACACTCACACAAGTTTTAGATCACAATTTCATTTAAATTCCTATTAAGATGTTTTTACAGAGAGAAGTAATGGTGATCACTTTACTATTTTTCACAGTTCTGTGATGGAGTTAGAGGTAGAGGGCTTTTTTCTTACCAAACAGATGTTTCATTCTACAGTAAAAGTGCCAACACGGTGAAGCAGCAAAATTTAGCATTTTAGGTACTTTTGGTGTACTGAACTGAGTGAGAGAAAAGCAAGACAAAGCAACAGCCCAGAAACAAAGGAACACGGATCAGACAGTTTGGAGGAGGAAAAAAAAAGGGAATATATTTATATGTCAGACAATAATATAATAAACAAACGTGTCTTTGAATGCCTTCCAAATAGAGTAGTATTGCAAAAGTCAGCCTTTTTTTTTTTTTTTGTCTTTTCTGAAGAGCACTACTGATCTGGAAAACTACTGTAACTATGAAGAATTCAAACCGTTGCTAAATCCTAATTTATTTTTCTGACTTCAGGTATCAATAGCAAGAAAACAATTTTGACTTGGAATTCAGATTGTCCATGTGTCTCTGCACACACATGCAAACACTTTTATATTTAAAATGTGGACAAGTTTTATTCAAACTAGAGAAGCTCAAATAGCACCATAACAATAATAATAATCTCAAAGACATGGAAGATGACTGTACAGAAAACATATTTTTAATGAAAAGAACTCTGAAGGCTTAATGGAATGGTGTGGAAACTCAGTACAAAAATGGCTATTTGAAATGAGTTTTGAGCGAAGGATGCTTCATGGTGACTTTCTGGCTTAGGACCAACACAAGGGAGCAACACTGCTGTAGGTAAAATCAGCAGGGACACGAAAGACGGAGCAACTTGGCAATTTTAGGTGAGAAAGGAGTGCTCTAAGGGCATTTTCTGTGAGTCACACAGCTTTGGCACCCGGTTACCACTTTAACTCCTGATGAGGTTTACAGAACACTACATGCCCTTTTTTCTCAAAGATGAAAAATGTTAATTGTTTGGAAAAGGGAAATTTTCTCCTTTAGAAACTTTTGTATTATTGCAGGATATATTAACTTGTCCTACAAATAAATAAAAACATACGACAGAATTTGTTTAGCACATAAGACAAGGAACTCAACTGAGTTCATTATTCTGCAAAAGGAAAGCTAGAGGGCCAAGAAATAAAGGTAACTCCTTTTCTCCAAAGTATGCCAATAGGTGTTATATTGAAGACAAAGGAGACACCAGCTATTTCTGTCATTTCACCTACTTTTGGGTAAGACTTCAGAAAGACACTAAAATTCTGGAGAATACTTGAGCTCAGATGGAGAATACCCGAAACTTTGCCAAAATAATGTATGAACTATTGACATTTTTTCCTAAAGACACATGATTAATTTGTCTTGGAAGGTAAGCTTGAAAATAAGTAAGACAGCTAAACATGAAAAGAACAGTGCCTATTACTTGTTTCTCCTCTTCTCGCTCCATATCATCTCACTAAATGAAATATAAGCATGCCTGGCCACGATGCAGCAAAGACTGTATTTTAACCTTAAGGTAAGTAATGAAGTTTTAATATTAAGCACAATATGACAAGTTTCTTAAAATAGTTCCACCGTACCTGAAAGGCATCCTGATGTTCATTCTTTCTGCATATTTGCACAATGTCTCCCATGGACAGTGAATTTTAACAAACATGATATCACTGTTCGTAACAGCTGGCTGTAAAAAGCAGTAGCAAATAACACATATTAATAATTCAAACATTGCATTCACCTTTCTTAAAGCATTCTTCAGGGTCAGGTTCTGGTTTTAGGCCTGAAGGGGCCATGCAAGTCTGAAAACATCCTAAGTGGTCTGAACTAGACAATGGAAAGTGAGCAACTTCTTTTTTTCTCCCAGACTCTGTAATATGAGTAAAGTATTATCTGTCAAAAGGAACCTGTAGGACAGATCTTTGCTTATAAACACAGCAGAAGTAGATAAAGTGTTTGTGCAGCGTTTTTGACACAGAATAAATGAATTAATTTTATATCCCCTCAAAATCATCTTAGATGAGCCGCTTGAAGACCATTCTGTGTTTCTCCCATTTAAAGAGAGCAGTGCTGAGCTGCCAGAGACATAAGAAGAGCTGAGAGAAGACTGCAGGTCCTACTCTGCCAAAATGGTAACTCCAGGGAATGGTAAGGTAACTGCGATATCTGCTATGAGCTTACAAATGTGATATCTATACAAACTGAGATTTTTTTTGTAAAATTACAAAGAATGCTCTACACAAATGTTTTTAATCTCTGATTTACTTGTACATAAAACAAGAATTTCAGCATTATAGGTTCCTGTATTTATCTTTTCTTATGAACGCTTCAGTTCTACACCCATATTCTCCCAGATATATTTGCTTCAGATTTTGTAAGTAAATATTTTGATAGAGTTGAGACTGATTAAAAACTCCCAAAAAACCTCTACTAATGCAAGGTTTGGTAAGTAAAGGTAAGAGAAAAATTAGTTAAAGGGTTAATAAAATTTTAAATATTCCCAGTTTTACCTAGCAGTTCCATAAAGTCGTATCACACTTAAATAAAACTACTGCGAGGATTTTCTTTTTCTCAAAAGATATGGATAAAAAAATACTACTGGAAGACAGTTTAAACCGCTTTATATATAGAATTATTATCTTATAAATCCACAGGTCTTCAGAAGCGTCAGTACTTCTGAATAGACTCCAGCTGAGCCTGTTCTGTTTCAATAAATATCCCCAAATCCAATAATTTTTTTCTATTATGCACTAAACAAGTTTTAGAAGCCTTAAACCCAAATTTTAAACTACTGTCAGGGCGGTTATTTATGAATATTCAGCATGCTGCATTGTCAGCTAGAACTTGCAAGGACTTCAGTTAAAATTTAGCTCATTGCTTTAACACAGAACATGTAAGCTGATTCTATTGAGTGTAAAGCATTAATCAGGATGAAAGATGCGTGAAATATTACAGCTTACTTCAGGATAGACTAAATATATGCCTGTTTTATAAGTAATTAATGAAACAGCAAAAATCCAAGGCTGTTTCCTGGCTATTTTTCCCTTCCTTTTTTATATTAATACTATCATTGCTGACATCGCAATCACAACAACAATTTAACGTGCTTGTAAAGTAGTTCTAGATGGACAAGTAAAGGTAATTGCCCATCATTTCACAGAAGAATACTGAAAATTCCTGAATATCTGCCATACTCCACTACCATGCAGCAGGGAAGGGGAAAATAAAATGCAAGCAAACCCACCATTCTCTATAATTTATTTTTTGACAATGCAAAGAACATCTTTTTATAGTAATTATTGAGAAGACTGACTATGAGCACCTAAACACAAATATTAATCTTTATGGTACCAACAACTGTATTAGGAGCCTGGAATAGATATTAAATTGGAATTTTGGGAAAACAAACTATAATAGATCAGATTCAAGAAAACAAAATTACACTCATGCAACTAAAAAATATTTTAAAAATATCCCTTCTAAAACTCAAAGTTTTTAAGTTTCATTATGTTAAAAAATAGGGAGAAGGGATTTAACAGTGAAACTTTGCACTCTGCATAAAACATAAATTTCATTTTTAATACTATTAGAATAACAGGCCTTTTTTCCAAATGTATGCAAGAGAATTCAGAAGCCTGAGCAGCGGCACTTAAATGGTAAACTAGTCTAGCTCAAAAAAACTAATGCAGATTAAACCATATAAACCACAGATGGATTAACCTGACATTGAAAATCTTTACCCCTTTATAAACAGAGACATTTAGTACCACGCATTCTGCTGAAAGACACAGAAGTTAAATATTAAAGTAACAGCATGAGCTAATGAAGCTTCTTCTATTTTGCAAGCATAGGGAGCTGGAAGTTTTCCCTCTACTCTGCACTACACCTGCTCCAATTTAAAACTGATTATACTTCAAGGGGCACATGCTTGTGTGTCCACATGTACAAGCAGGCATCCCCAAAACATGGTAAACACACATATCAAACAACTATTATTATTAATTTAACAGCATTAAACAAAGCCTGACTAGAAAGGCTTGTAGGATCGTTAGGAATCATTTATATATCCAATAAAGCATTAGAGTATTACAAAGGGCTTTTTATACTGCACACACCAGAAGACTCACCTCTCGCTCTAACATTAATCCTTCTGCTCTCAAATTCTTCTCAAACGTGCTTCTTTTTTCTACCTGCAGACTTGACTTTTTGTAGACCAAGATGTAATCAATGCGCTTTTTACCATCTTTGAAGAAGAGCCCCGATGACGCCATGCCATCAGTCTGGAGAAGATAAAATAAAAATACACTAAATGTGGCATTCATAAAGATGAAGAGCCTTATCACAAATTCTGTGTAACACAACACTTCCTAAAGCATAAGTACATAGAATCACCAGGTGGGAAAAGACCTCTTCGATCATCGTGTCCAACCATTCCTATCTGCCACTAAATCATGCTCCCGAGCACATCCACATATCCATAAGATGAATGTACAAAAAGCAAATCACAACAACAGGCAGTCCATACGCATCGGTTGCTCAGGATTTCAAATTAATTAGTACAAAATAAAATCGCTCACAAACCCCATATTCTAGCTATTTCTTTCAGCTGTGGAAAAAACTTAAAACTATTGCATGGTATATAGATATGAAATTCTACTAAACCTTACTTTCCAGTAGGAAATAATAATTAAAGACAAGTAAATTAAACCAAGTTTCCCAGCTTTGTACCTGTGCAAATTTTATAGAACAAGCTATACTTTCTCCAAAAGAGAAATAAACCTAAAAATTTTAAAAAGAAGTGCTATCGATTGGAATGCCTCGCTGGATATTCCTGTTGAAATGCTTTTTCAATGTCACATTAGCAATGTTTAAATCTTGTCTAGTTCCTTCTCACCATGCTTGTAAACATCAGTGATTCTCTGACCTTGATATGGAAAACCCTGCTTTACATGCTGGTGAAAGCTATTTTTGTATTCTGTGTTTTGCATGATTCAGAGCAGACAGTAACTACATCAACTGCTGTCAGACTATGAAAGACTTTGAAATCTGGAAAGGTAAACTGAGAAACTATCATCATCTTCCGGAGAATGCAACACTCCTTTTCAAAAATACTGTCCAGAGCAAGTATGTTAGTTTGAAGATAAATAACACCCATATGTATGGGACCAGAAGTCTTTGAATAATGGATCTGTTTCAGATTCATCAGTACCAAACAGAATTATGTGGGGACCATGTTCAATAAAGAATGAGCTCTGCCAATAAGAGACAAAAATTTTCCATCTGCTCATCTCAGACCACTTTCAGAGGAGTACTGTCACAGGTTGAGATGCGCAACACTGAAGCCACTTATCACAGCTGTGCAGTGAACCCAACCTACACTCTATTGATTTTGGGACTGATTCACTTTAATGCTACCTGCACTTTGCCAGGTTCACTTTAGTGTAATGCTCAAGCAATATTGTCCACCTATATTAGCAGCGATATGTGTGCTAGTAAAAGAATTCATCTGGTGATTTAGGTGCTTTTTCAGGCGCTCTGAAGGAGCTCCATAATGTCTAAGCAGAATAGGGAGTGGTAATTTCAACTAAAGGTATGAGTCAAGGTATATTGGCTACTATCTAGACCTCACACAATGAATCAGTCTTTTACTACAGCAGGTGCTCAGGCAAAAGTAAATTTATTAATCTGCTATTTTGGACCAATAAATCTCTGATTCATTCTTTCATCTTCTTCTCAACACAGTGGAGGAGAAAAGCATCAGAAGAAATATTTTGGGCAAAGCCCTTACTTTCTTCCCTTTTTCAGATTTCCTGTTTCACTTGGAAAATTTGCACAAAAAAGAACCAGTCAATATTCTCCTCTCCAATCCACTTCATCCTCTCCACCTTCTTAGCTTGCCAGATTTTCTGAAATAGTATCCACCTGATCAGCTTTTTCCTACATTTACATTCATATGATAACTTATTTAAGTTAGATTTGAGAAATTGCTTTCAGACTATTGTTATATAACTCAGCTTGCAAACACAAATTTTAACTTCACCTTGTTCTTCCCAAGTCTTTAAATACAAGAGCTTTAAATCTTCTTATTCATGTACTGAGGCTGTAAAGCACTTCTTCACCCAACAGTAACCCTGTTCATAACACAGAATCATAATACTCTGGTTTGCATCAGAGTAAAATATTACCTAAGGTTTTGCCACTCTTTGCCATCATTTTGCAATTGGTTCATAGCCTGTGATTATTATAACAAATAACATGACACAGTGCTTTGAAGTCTAAAACTGTAAAATTCAAAACACTGACATTATCATTCAACTGATGTTTACAGTTTACATAAAAAAAACCCAACTGATTAATTTAATCCAGAAAAAAGAAGCACTCAAGCAAAAAAAGTGAAACATAAGTAAACTGCAAATATTTAGCAAAGATGTAAAATAAAGAGTTTACATTTGTTAAATTATGTTGGCATTATTTTATACAACAAAATAGTATAGACAACTGAGATCTCAAACTGTGAAGCTTTAGGCTTTACTTAAACCTATTTGATTCACCAACTTGATGTCTACATAAATGCTTGTCATTATTGACTCTTGGTACATCAAATCTAACATGAAAGAAATTGTCTAACATGTTTGTTTCACGAATAAGGTTTTCATTACCATTATCTAACATATAAATACTAAACGAAGAGTAGGGAACAAGGACTTTAATAATTCTATTATTTGCTTTACAGTTTCCTGAAATTTGCCACCAATGGCAATGAAAATGAGCATAATATCTATCTATTTTATACATATATGCACATAAACACAGAGACTGGTATCTCGTTATTTTAACATCATCTGTTAGTAGTTTGCTGATGATGCACTATGTAAGTTGCTTTAGAATATATCTAAAAAATAGTTTTAAAATAGTTTCATCTAATCATAGTTATAAATACAACATCAATGAAATCACAACACCAGTGCTAATCTGGCAGAATGCACAGAGAACGTGGGACTCAGCTAGAGCAGGTTATTCTGACCCAAGGTCAGGGAGAATCTTCTACACTGGAGTGTACCTCGAGCATTGATAAGTCTGTGTTTCAATTTCTGACCTCAACAACTCTCGTTTATTTAATGAAGAGAATATAAGCAAGTTTCATATTTATATTAATTTACAAAGAACATCTCAATGCTCAGCCAAAATCAAAACGAGGAGTACTCACTTACCTATGTGCTGACTGATACAGCACACAAGAATTAAACCCCCACAGCACATATGCTTATTTTGCCTCTACAGCAGACAGGATGAAGTTCAACTTTCCTCCATGTGGGTGGTGTAATTTGGATTTAGATTTGTAAAATTATGCAAAGAAAAGTAAATATACCAACAGACCAGCACCTGTGATTCAAAAGACTGATGGATGTACACAGCTGGGCCTCAGGATTCTGCTTTCACAATTTGCACCCTAAATTTGCTTGAATTTCTCTCCCTAAAACACTTTTATTTCAAGGTAATGATGTTTAGAACATAAATAGTTCCCTCCCTAAGGCAGCTTGTGAAATCAGATGGCTAAATGTGCTAGAGAAAATACTTTTGATAAACTCTTATCAACAATGAAGCAACATATTAGAGAGATTTACTCAAACATCTTGGGTTTTTCCCCAGAGAAAGGAAGGGAAGATACCACCAGTGGGAAAAGTGATGCTGCTACTGAAAACGGAAGCACTGAGTCCCAACATCACCAATCCCTAATAGCATCACCTCACCATAGTATTGTTTAGAGACAAAGACATAGGGAAAAGTTGTAGCACCACAAAACAGTTGAGGAAGAATGAAAGACAAGTAAACAGACTGAAATGCATTTCATTCCTCATGAAAACATGTTCACCGACATACTGCTCACACAAAAAACTTTTGTAGAAACACCACCATAAATTTTATTGGCATGGAGTCTTACAGTCCAAACAGGACTGTATAGAATGCCCCACAAAATATAAAATTACTTTGTACCCTTGCAAGGAAAATCAGCTTGGAATGGAGGATAAGTGGAGGGCAACAAAGCTTACAATACAGTGCACACTAGTTATCATAGATGGGGTAAGCAAAAGCAGTTTTCTACATCTCTTCATGTCTTGATTTTTAAGAGACGCTTCAGAAATAATAACAGATGAATTCAGGGCTATTTAATAATGTATAAGACATAAGTAGCCATGGAAACAATTCGAAGAACTAGGGCAGGAATTCTGACAGAGGTAACGTCTGATGTGTGAAATTCTTGGGCATAGCAGCTACTTAAAGCTTCAAAATCCACACGAATAGCTTTCCTGTTCTAACTCTGAGTAGAATGGTTATTTCTTATATAAGACAATTTTTTTTCCAATATAATTCATAATTGTTCTTAGAACTTCATAAGATGCTACTATGTACAGTGATTACTGGCTGACTCACGAAAATCACATCGTGTATTTTGATTATTAATTCTCCTTAATATTGTTGGCATGAACCTTGCATTAACATCTTTACTAATATTCACACTGAAGGATGCCACCATTGCAGTGGTTAATGTCTACATTTAGAACTTACGACTCAACTCTTACCTTCAGGTATTTTCTAGAAATAAATACATTTCTGACGCTAACTACAATGGGCTTATTTCCATGAACAAAAGTAAGAAACCTAATTAACACTTGCTTTGTTTCAGGATACTTAAAAATCAAACTCAGGACTCCAACAAGGCTACAGACTTCATAAATTACATAGAATTCGCTGAAGAAATATTTTAAAATATTTTAGGCTACAGCAATGCATGTAAATAAAATAATTGAAGACTCAGTTTCTACATTTTAAAAATCATACTCTGCTTAAGAATACTCTAAGGTGTGTTTTATGAGAAATTTTCTAAGCACACAAATAAGTTAGCAACCATCCCAGAGCCAGATTTACTATAATTATCCTTTCAATTACTTAATTAAAAAAATATAAATTAATTTTAAATGTATACTGCTTGGGTTGTTTTTCTTTCTTTTGCAAAACAACCACAGGTGGAACAACGTAGGAAATAAAATTCGGAACATATTTGCAAGTGCAAAGATATCTAAACTATCTTGGGCATCAGACACAACACAGCCTAGTGATCACTACAGGCTCCCGTAATTACCCATGCCAATGTATTTCTGGGTATACAACACTTTATTGTGCAGAACCTCTGTTTTCTGAACAGAGAGAAAGATTTCCAGAAAAATCTGACCTTCCTAATAGAATTGCATTTTGACTTTTTAGGAGTAAACTATAGAATTTGTAATGATTTAAATTCTTCACAGAGGGTATTTTTTTTCCATTTTTGTTTTATTCAGGCTTACAGAGTAAGCATGAAACACACAGTTAGATATTCCATGAAATTTTACTTCAGTAAAGGAGTAGGTTTAAGTGATCTTATCCAAAATTTTGAAAGGAATTCTGTTCAATGCTATTGTACCAGTAGGCAGCAATGGAGGATGCTCGGTAATAGGAAGAGGCTTCTCATTTTTAATACTTAACCACCTATAGTTGCTCTTTTAGGTCTCATAGAAAAGCCTTAATAAGGAGCATACTGACACACTGAAAACTGTTCCTTACAAGTTTATTTTTTAAAACGTTCATCTTTATGATAAAATCACTTACTACTGTCCCTGCCTTTCACGAAACACGTCATTTTTCCTTTCTAAACAAAACCATAAGCATAAACATGAAATTAACTTCTCCATGTCATTCTGTTCTGGGATAATGACTTCATTCGTTATCATTCCTTATAAACTTTATTTACTTTTGTGCTATTGGACTGCATTTGTGGACTAGTCCTTATCTATGAGACTTTCTACTATGTTCCTTTCCAGTGCACTGTTGTCAGCTGACATCATCTTGTTCTCCTACATACACTAAAATGTTTTTATTGCCAAACCTTCTCTTTCCACACGTCTGACTTGCACTGCACACAGAAGCAGGATTATGAGTGAAACCACATACTTGAAACTAGTGATTAGAACATACAGCACAAATCGGTGCAGCTCTGAAAGTTGTGGATTTAAACATTAAAAAGTTAAACCAGAAAATAATTCCTGCAAAAGTATGGAAAATAAAGTATCAAAACTGAAAACCACCGTTATTCTGCAGATATTACATTTAATTTATTCCATTTTTCAAAACCACCATGAAATTCTGTGGGCGAAATATTTATTTTGTGGGCAAGTGAGGAAGAGATATGTTCAAAAAGACAAAGAATGCAATAAAATGCGTAAACAATGATTTTCAGACGTTCATGGGTAGACTTATCCTTTAATAATCACTGCAATAATCTGCAGTGAGCATACTGAGTTTTGGTCAAATTTTAAATGAATTTTCAGTAATATGTCCAGCTCATTAGATACAATTCTGCATGTTTTGGCCAATTGCTTATTCAAGCTATTATTTAAAATTCCTTACAAGTTATGCAACATTTCCAGAGGTTGAAAGTGAAATCGTTTCAGATCCTATCCAACACAAAGCTTGTCTGGACATGCAGTATTACAGTGGATATCAGTGGGTACCAGAAAAAGGCAGTAAGTTAGGCTACTGTACAGAAAGTATTTCTTTACAGTTTCTGAACCCCTAGTGATAATAAGTGAACTTTGTTCTTAAAATTTTTTCTTTACCTGGCCAGATAACAAAATACATTACCTAGACTAAAAATTCATCTGTTAAAAATTCATCAGACCAAAGAGAGTAACAGTAATGTAATGAATGAAAAGATATGCAAGTGTAATTTCTCAAATATTCTCTGTCTTGCCATTATACATGTGAGGATAATTGGTACAGAGAAGAATTCACTGCTATTGACTTTGCTGCTTCTCTGGACAAATGTTGCCTTCCATTCAAGTGATAAAGTCTGTTTAAGCCTGCTTTTCCTTTCTTGGTGAAACTAGAACATTTCAAATATCAACTTCCCAGTTAGGGACCTTCTAGTTTTCTATATTTCCTTTGCAATAGCAGACACCACTCATTCCATGCTTTGCACAGCAGCCACTTGTTGGCATCATTCCTCTGCATGACATCCCTTGGCAGAATCACATACATGAAGTCACAGTTTCTACACAACGCCAACAGCGGTTGCTACTGAAACGATGGCAGAGATGGATACTGAAGATAGTTTTTTTAAATGTATCTGAACAAGTCACAATTTTTCAGTATGAATTCTGTAGATTCTGAAATTATACCAGACTACACTAAAGGAGATTATAAATCATGATCATGAAAACCAGAAAAGTAGATGAGTATCAAGATGAGTATTGACATCCAGATGCTATATCAAAATTATCTGATGTTTCTAAAGCTTTAATACTGCAGTAATACAAATCAGATTTATGGAAAGTGAAACATCATATATGTGATCTGAAACACTGAACAATTCCTAAGAAAATGTGTATTGGCTTTCATCATGTCAGCAAGATAAGGTTGTTATTGCTGAACCATTCAAGTAGCTCATGATTGACACAGGTAATAGTATCAAGCATGAATTACAAATAACTTTTTTGGGCAATTTTTCCCAGAGTCTCTCACATGTAAAACAACCCTTCCAAAAGAAGTGTAAATTAGAATGATTAACAAGCTGAGAAGAAAAGGATATGCTTTTATCCTGCTTTGCCAATGTTTCACATTTTCATTCTTTGTTCAGACTGAGGAGACTTTTTTTTATCATGATATATCAGTTTCTTTTCCAAAAATATGAGCGTACTTACCAGCTGTAAAGCTGTAGAGCAGTCTTCTGTGCTTTCAACAGTCTCAAAAAGAATTAGAAGCTTCCTTTTGGTAGTTTTATATCCGTTTTAGGAAGAAGTTGCTCTTAGACTTCTTCCACTAATTGCCACAAAGCTTGGTGGACTAACACAAAGGCAAAACAGTAACCTTCTTTTCTAATAGACGACTAAACTAAATCCCCTCTGCCCTTTTCCTGTGGAGGCAGGCAAACAGTAAACAGGGAGAGAATCCTGCTTGGTTGCCTCATATGCAAAACCAGTATAAAAGCAGAAGGAAGTTTCCAAAGTAATTGCTGTGATAAAAGGAGATGTCAAGGCTAAAAGCCAGATGTGGCTTCAGAAGACTATTTTTAAAATGCTGAAGCACTTTGTTCAGTAGGTCAGGACATGCAAAGAACGAGATATAAAAAGTGTATTTTCATTGCAACTTTATACAAATACAAGCCTCCTCTTTAAACTTTAAAAGAAAGTTAGCAGAGTGGCTGCCTCTGAACTTTGTATCAGTCTTGAATGCAGGCCTGTGAGAAAACACAGCTAGCGGTCATCTTATATTTTACATGAAAATACAAAACTTACTTTCCTTTAGCATAATGAAATGCCTGTTACTAGATAGACATTACTTGGTAATAGGTTGTTTTTGGTAGCATTCTTACCTGCTCTTAAATATACTTATTTCCCTATTACATAGTATAAATTATGCATATTCTGCCTTATTTTTCCTGTCTTTTAGGCCACTTTTAACATAAAAGGCTTTTTCTGCCTAATCAATAAAATCACACAAGACTATCCATTGTTATTTCTGCCTTAATTCAGCCAGCCTTGCAGAAACAGACAAAAGAATACATGAATACAAAACATTCTTATTGCAATGGTTTAGATTAAAATGTAATCCCTTCCTGTCAACACCAAAGTTTTATTTTCGTATCACAGATTTCCAATCTGTAAATGCAATTGCTGTAAACTTCTCTAAAAGTTATCAGACAGATATTACTATAAAGGCTTTTTCCCACAAGCATCCCATGAAATGAAGTCTCACAGATCACATCAACCTCATACCTGCGTTCCAGAAACTTGTACTAGTGATCATCAGTGCGACTGAGAGAACAAGCTTTACAGCAGTTACACGGCTCTTGTGAAACACTCATTCAATTCTAAAATCACAAAGTGCCACAGGCGTAACGCAGGAGAGAACCTTATAATGGCCTACTGGAGAGTGTATTGTATGTACAGCACAGAACCTTAAAATAATTTAAGCATTTCTAGATTTGTAGGATGGGACTTTTTATGTCCTTATAGACAAAAAATGAGAGAAAAGCTAGTTAAAAAATATGTCTTGCAGAATACACTACTTCCAATGCTTGAAGAAGAAAATTCTTCAGAAATTCTCCAGGTTAGGTCATTTGTCACACATTTACAAGCAGTCAGACGTAATGGAAAAGAGAACAAACGATCCCCCAGTCCAAAGTGAGAATAAAAAAATACATGTTTTGGACTGGAAATTTGTCATAATTCTTTGAGATGAACTGTTGTAGAAAACGCATTGTGATGGACACTGTGATTAGGAAATTACCAAGCAAGATAACATGTCATTTTTACCTGCTAAGATAGCTTTTCTAGTGCTTTAGTTGAGATTCCTGAAAATACTCCTACACTCTTCTATACATAAGTGAATTCTGTCTTTTATTCAGTGTGTCTGACTATCATTTGGATTCTGCTCAGAAGAAGAATCCTACACTTTAGGTCACTCTCAACTGATCATTTGCTATGTGAATTTAGCTCCCCTAACTTCTTGAGGCCTCCCAGCTGACATGAATTTCACTCCATGCTGGGAATCCTATGTCTTAAAAAGTGTGCAATGTAATTTTTTTTGAAAGAAGGCTACTGCCTTTTAGATGACTCACTAGAAATCATTAGAATCCTTGATTCTATATAGTTTTGGTCACTTTTGGTGCAGTTAATTCCTTCCACTGATTCTGTAGATCAAACTATAATAGCAGTCACTCAAATCTCTTATCATTTAAGCCACAACTTATCTAATCTCTTCAAAATATTTAAGCACATTCTGAAAATCAATACAATTTAAGAAAGTTTTGTGATGATTACCTTCAAAGATGATTTAGTCCGAGGTTCTGTTTTCTGTCTGGTAAGCTTGTTTTGAATAAGCAAGGACTGATCTGTACGAGTATCATAGTTTCCATGTTCTGAATCATCCGTATATGTGTCTTTGTCCTTTCCTATGTTTGAAGGAAAAAGAGAACAGTGGGCTCATTTTAGGTTACAGTGTAGAGAAGCTAACAGTATCATCACAGCCACAGTTGAATATTCCTTTTCAGTACCCACCTTTCAATAACTTATATTCCATCCTTTCATGCAAAAATTTTTAACTTGAAATTTTCTCACGTTTATCTTAAATTAGAAGTGACTTTTATTTTTAGTAAGGGGCCTACAGGAAGTTTTTCCTATTACCATTCAAATCAAAAGAGCCCACAACACTCTTCACAGCAGTTTTAAATAAAATACAAAGCAATATAAAGGAAATATTCAAATGCTTTTCTGCTTGACTCACAATTGTTGAGAATCAAAATGTGCTATCAAATCGGCAGGTGCATCTTGGAGATTAGTAAAAGTTCATGTTTTAAATTTAAACACGCAATGAAAACGCCCAATTTCCCTACACAGAGGCTGCTCATTATTAGATACAGTATTTGAAAATCTGCATATTCAGGTATTACAGTAACCACTTCAGAACATATTTTAAGAGGTGTACCTGGTAGTACCAGAAGATGGCTGATACCATGAAGAAAGTTTTCCTTTTTAATTGGATTTGTTTTTAGTTGTCCAACAAATGCTTTTATAAAAACTTACTTGAGTATCCTAAGACAGCTGCAGGTGACTGAGGACCTTTCTCAAAGCTTGTAAGACCCATTTTCACAGATGTAATTTCCTCCCGCATCATCACTGCAGGCCAGTTAGAAGGACTTAAGTCTATGAGTGATTCTACATCCTCGATCAGATGGGAGACTTCTTTCCAGACATTTAATATCCTGGCACATTCCCCATCAAAAAATCATGACTATAATTACTATGTATACCCAGCAGGAGTAAAAGGAATATGAATGCCTTGTACAATGCTGGACCATATAAATTCTAACAAGTGTTGGAAAATGGTTAGTCTTTACAACAAAACTTTAAAGATTAAAAAGATGGAATGATTATTCCCACATAATTATATCTTAGACAAACAGGAAAGAGAAACATATTCAGACAAAAAAGTTGCCCACAAATCCTGAGCCAAGTTCTCATCCCAGCTTTCAAATCAACATGGGAAAAGTCAGGGAAACTAGGAGCAGCACTTAGCCCAGTAATTCTAAATCCTAAATAGAAGCCAATAAACAAGTCATGGTTGCTGTGGGAACCACAATCTTGAATTTCCTGAATTTCCTGAATTTTATATTCATAAAAGCTCATCTTCAACAACAAAGTATTTTTCATTAAGTTATTCAGCTAAATTCTCCGCAGTAAGTACTACAGAAAGAAAAATAACCACAATTATCTCATGTAGCCTAGACATTTCTGAGATGGAATATTAAACTGGAACATTTACCAAGAGCTGTTTTTTCAGCAATTTAGTGGCTTACATAATGATTACACAAAATGAGTCCTCGGTGGTTTCTGATACTAATATTAACCTCCATAAATCTGCGAAGGGATTTCTTAATGTATGAAATAGCCCGTTTTAATTGCTAGAGCACCTAACTCAGAGATTTTATTTATTTTAAACAAACAGCGTTTCAATCTAATATACTGTTACTGTTGTAAAATGGAGTGAATGTAGTAAAAAGACTGTCTAGAAGGTTTCACATAGTAGGTATACAAAGAAGGAAATGGGATACCTCAGCAAATTTGAGAATTTGACTCACACCCAGATGTGATGAGGTCTCAGCTTTACTTAAGATTTAGCTCTTAGCTTAAGAGTGTTGTAATAGAAGCCAGCAAAATGAAATGAAGATACACGACTATGAAACCTAAACTTCTGCATCTAGATAGGTCATCTAAGCTGAAAGACAGACTCTACTTTCATTAAAAAGTCTCTTTTTAAAAGTGAAGTTGCAGAGGATATTATGAGTATACCTAATACTCAAAAAAATCCTTTGCAAAAGTACATCATGTTTTAATTCAAAAGTATGAAATGAGTCTTCCCTCAGTGATCAACATACTTTTACCATTTTTAGGTTTTCAAAGACACAGCTTTTAAATTGTACTATATATTTCCTGGAAAAAAAAAAAAAAAAGATTACCTTCCATTTAGAGATACCTGCTATTTTGTCTGGAATGTAGTCAAAAAAGGGTTTAGCAACAAAATAATTCCCTAAAAAAAGAATTTTAGAATTAAAAAGTTACATTTCTTATACAAAATTTAACTTGCTATTGTACCTTTCAGTAGTTGATGATTTATGTACCTAAGCACCGTCCCACAAAGTAATTCTCTCAACACAATAAAAAGTAGACAAACAAAGATTAAAACATAGCATCCAAACATTGCACTTGAAAAAGCATTTGTTACAGCAGCCTGAGGAAAGGCCAGACACAGAGCATACAATCCATATTTTAAAAGTATATCCCAAAGTGTGCATTTTTCTTAACATTCACGCAATTTTAGACAGTAATGTCAACAAAACACCTGAACTATGCTTTGTATATACTTTGAATAGACCAGCCGCCGCCTTTACCTCTTCAGCAGCGGATCTTAAATCAGTATCTTTAATGTAAATAGGGATACTTAAAAGTCCAATGGATTGTGTCATATTTCTATACCAGAACATGTTAGAAAGAACAATTGCAATTGCTTTGGGAGGCTCATTTTGTTTCTTAAGGTTAACTTGCTGCAAATTTCTTGTGATTGGATCTAAATTTTTTTAAGACTACCGAATGAGATATGTTGCGTTTAGAAAAACATCTTGAGAGAATAAGACAGAAATGAAATGCCACTAATAGCATTGTCTATGTTTTTGTATTCTTCTATGACCAGGTGCTTTTTCTGTAACAAGGTATCCACCACTCTTCTTAAAAAGGGGAGTTACTGTTCTGTAATTTTCCCACCCAAAAGGCCAAAATGACACTTCTCTAAAGATAAACTTAGATGAATTAAATCTATTTGAGCTTGATCCTTCCAAGTCTCACTACAATGTAATACAGAGTGACTTAACTCCTTGAGCCCTTCTTCAATAACATCAGTTTTTAAACTTCCATGGCATTATTATGTAAAGTTTTTCTATAAAGGAACATTATTTTCTGCCATCCTTACCCCAAAAAATTCTATTATTTGTTTTTGCATTTTAAGTGGCATTTTGGATTGCCACAAGTCAAAAAAAAGAGAGCACCTCGGAATGTCATAGCTTGAGTTCTACTACCCAAGGATGTTTTCAATCTAACATCCAAAATCAATGATACGGACTTCCAGACTTTCTCTTTGACTTGTGTTATAAGTAACCATCTTTAAATCCAAACACGGAGCCTTTATTTGGCTGCAGCTCCACAAAACGTCATGGGAAAAGCTTGGCTGCCTCAAGCTCTTTTCCTCTGCACTGTGGGAAAGCTACTGTTTACTTCCTTTTTTATTTCCCATCATGCTTTTCCTGGCCTACGACAACTCATTTGGTTGTTATTGTCAAGAACAACTGCCAGCTCTCCCTGCTCTTGTAGTTCTTGGATGTGGTCTAATACCAACCAGCATAACTACCCTACTTGACATTTGTAGCGGGAGGGTGTACACAAGAAGCCACAGGAGTTCGAAAAAACAACAAATCCATTTCATATTGCTCTAGAAGCCATAGGCGCTTACACTATTCAACAGAAAGAGGGTCTTTAACAGATGTCAGATCAATGCCTGCCTCTCCACCATTAATAAATGTCATGCCACCCGTGCTTCGCAGGGCGCATCTGAAAGGCACGAGCCAGGAGTGTCTCATTTGTATGTGCTGTGGCACTTCCAAGTGCTCGCAATTCTTCTTCTTTTTTTTTTTTTTAATATTTTCTCTTTTCAGAGCTAAAAAATGTTGATCCGCTTCTCAGCTGTAGGTCTAATCACTAAAATGCTGCTTTACTAATGGCCAATAATCAATATTTGTACGTCGAAATATATCAGCTGAGCAGATATGGTGTATTAGCTTTCTGTTAATCTACACCTACACTTCAGTAAGTTATTAGCATGAACAGTAATTTCCAAAACTACCTAGAGACCTTTCAGTCAATGTAAAAATCTGGCAAAGTTGCAGAGAGTGTGATACTTGTTTATGAAACATTTTTCCATTTCTCCTTTACTGAAGGATGAAATAAACAAAACCCAAACCTTAAAAAATATTCTACCTTGTTGAGGAGACTATTGGCTAAAGGCAGCCCTGTTACATCAATGTTAAAGTAAATGGCAGATCTAGAGTTATCTGAAAAACTTTGAAACTCCAAACATTGAGAGATATAAACAAAAAAGGAAAAAAAAATAAAATAGGAGGATGGGATTTGTCTATGCTCATATCCTCAAAGCGACAAGAACATCTAAAGGATATCTGCCTTCATTCTTAACTCCTCTCTTTTTTCATTTTTGAGCTCTTGGTAAGATTAATTTTTTTTTCCAGGCCTGTTCAGGAAAAATATTGTTGCTAATGCAAATAGAATATGCGTGACCCTTTACACGACCTCTTTATGTGAGTTTTCAGAGTACTTGCTAAAAGAAGGAAAAAGATTTAAATATTAATCCTACAAAATCTTGTACTTAAAAGACTATGGACTTGCAGAACTGAGTAAACAACTATATGGAATAACTATAATGCATTTTTAAGCAATTAGTATAGCAAATAATATCCTGCTGATATATTTCACTTACTCAGTTACATTAATTAAAACTTCTGTGGTAGCTGAGAGCTTTTTGAACTGCTGTCACATAAAAAGTTTTATTTAAATAATCATTAAAGTTATATATACAATTTGCAAGCCCCAAGTGACCTGTTACAGGAAGAAAAATTAATACCGTATTATGACTTCAAGTAAACAAAAGAAAGGTTTCTGTATTAAACTTTTTAGCTTTCCCTAACACAGCAAAAATAAGATAGGAAAAAAAAGCTGTATTTTAAATAAAGGTAAGGATATTAAATCGGTAAAAGGGTGACAGTTTGTAATTCTAGAGGCAAAGACCATATCATATTTCAATGAAGTCAATGGGAAATTCAATATTCAATAAACCAAGGACTTTTCTTTAATTAGGCACATACTTAAATTGCATTAAGTATGTACTTATAATTGTTACCATACCTGAACTTAGTTCTAAGTAATGTGTACTGTCAGCTTGGATCCACACTTAGGAATAAAGTGATTTAAAAAAGACTCAAGCATTAATCGATAACAGTGGGTAACAGATCTCTTCATCCTGGCAGTGGCTTTGTTTTGCTATCTTGTAATACAGAGCCGTGATGAATAACTTCAGCCTTCTTGCATCACAAAAACCCATCTGCACTTCGTGACACAGAGTTTTGCTATGCTTGATGTATGGCAGTAAGATTTGCCCTAAGGGCACTTAGAGGATAAAATACCGGAGAGAATTTTATTTCTGGGAGTCTTTTACCTAACAAAGCAGAAACATTCAGTTTAGAAATGGATTTCTACATCACACTTCGCATCTTCACATTTGGGCCCTCTTAATTGCTTGGCTACCTTTCTTTTTATGCCAAAAGTGCATTTTAATTTTATGACAGAGGATAAAAAGCACTTATCGTGATTTCTCTGTAACATGCAATCTACTAATATATTTTAGATAACTGTAGTGTAGGACAGCAAATGTTTTTCAACTGAAATGTGGCATAGTAATGGAAAGGAAAATTAATATAAAAATTATTCCTAAATCGTTTCTGTTTCACAAACAGGATGATTCTTGATTCAATCCTTTGAGCCTTTTGACATTTAGAGATAGGCTTTGTAAAGCTTTAGTAAGAATGAGATTATTGGTCAAGAAATTAATCCCCTTTTGTCCTAATTTTAGTTCTAGAAACAACAAATAACCTGGAGAACTGTATCACCAGACACCTGGGTAAGTGGCACCGTGATGGATTTAAGTCTTCTTTCATTCTACTGTGTACCTGGAATACTATATTGTGCACATAATCTAAAAGGTTTTTAAGCTATCTGCGTACGAATATTTATGTAACAAAAACTACCTAACAGTCAAGCACAAGCTTTTCTTAACGTACAGTTTCTCATGAGCTTTCAGACTGAGGTAACCATTACAGGGAGTAGCTCTCATATTTAAAAAGAGGTTCAGGCAGGTATTATTGCTGTTTAGAGGAATTAAGATGGTGTACAGAAATGGTACAGGCAGATTAAATGCCTAAAGCACTTCCATATTTCAAACCTCAACATTAAGCTTTCCTGAGACTAGCCCTTACTACATTTCAGCGAGCACTATGCTCACACCAGATCACACAGCTTCTTCATCCATGCTGCCAGCTCTCAAGGCACAAGCCAGCTCTCATATGGGAGATAGATAATTCTCTCAAACACCAGGCATAGGAAAAACTGTCCTAACGCAGCTTTCCCGCCATGTCACAAGACAGTCAGAATATACATGACGGCTCTTACTTATGCAGGCATTACCTACAGACCACAAGCTACTGAAAAAATTATTCTAAAAGTCACAATGGAAATTGAAGCAGAAACTGAATCCAGTTTTCTTGAGTCATATCCTCCATGATCTTCCTCTCCCACCTTTTTAAACGAACATTGTACATATTGCACAGGTTATTCTGTCCATTTTGGTTTATCACATCACCTAATCAAAATTCACTTTCAAGCACGTCTGTAATCAAGCACAGAAAGAAGTTTTCATCATGCAGTTACCATGTTACTTTGTCAGATTGTTAATTTTCGTTTGGGTCTTTGTTGTGCAGTTCACTACACTGGAGCATGGCACATAAATAAGGGACATTCTTATATATGAGCTTTGCATCAACTGGATTCAGGATACATTCATAATAAATCCTAACTGTTACAGCAACATTATGAACTACAACATTCATGATCAAGTTCCTGCCTAAGAAGAAATTCATGTCATGCTAAGGAAGAAAAGTTACTACATATAAATCCC
Source organism: Cuculus canorus (assembly GCF_017976375.1). NCBI lineage: Eukaryota > Metazoa > Chordata > Aves > Cuculiformes > Cuculidae > Cuculus > Cuculus canorus. Next base: position 11,619,502 of record NC_071405.1, read on the forward strand.
TCATAATTAACCTAATGCAGAAAAAAAAAAAAAAAGACTTGCAAAAACAATAAAAGAATTAGTGTTGTTTTATTTGCTTCTGAGTGTTGGTTTCATTTGCCAAATAACTTAAAATTAGATATTCACGATATCTAAATCCTGAGTGCCAATTTCTATTGATTATATTATTTATTACTCATTTTCCATATCTTATTAAATGAAATATTTCAGTCTAAAAGTGGAGGGCAGCCTCTGATGAACCTCTACCATTTCTGATGGTAGGATGTGCAGAAAGCTACTTGAATACTTACTTTTGTTAGAATGAGCAAACTGGATTTTTAAGTTAACAAGCAGACTATCACATTCACAAATCTTTGTCCTAGTCTAATTGCATTTCCTACATGGCCTAACTCCTCAAAATCTTCATGCCTTAGCTCTGTATGTGAGAAAGTGGAATTTTAAAGGCAGTAATCTGTATAATAATAAGAAATCCCTTTTGCAAATCTGGATCACGGTGTTTGTAAGTGAACATAGAAAAAGGCAGTCAAACCTGGTGACACTAATGATAGTAATTTTAACAATGGAAAGGTACCTAGCAAATAGAAAAAACATGTCATGTATCATTCCCAGTACCACCACTATCCTTCTGTTCCTTCTGCTAAACCAAAATGATGATGTGAGAAAAGATTAGGCCATTTACTGAAATATTACTTAATGGTTTTGTGAGTCATTGCACCCTATACAGTTATATTTCACCAGTATCATGCATTAGAAGAGAGTGTTTGTGTCAGTTATGGCAAGAAAAAACTTGTTCTTCTTAGAAAAAGGGAGTTATTACTGAAAAAAAGTAAAATAAATTCTCCTGCATATCACGGAAATTCCCTTCAACTAACCCAAACGTCATACATTTAAACTCAGTCAACTAATTTGTAAAGCATGTTCAAAACTCCCAAAAGGAATCTACTAATGACCTCCTGTGATTTTAATGGAGATTACCAAAGAAGATTTTTCAGTTGTTCATGGAGATAAAACTCTAGTGCAAATAGCCTTCATCAAAATTGCTTACAATCAAACTTCTTTTAGAATAGATGGCCAGCTAAATTTCTGATCATTCAAAGATAAGGTTCATTCCCTTTAAGTAAATAATGGTCTTTAAGGAAAAGAAAAGTGTCATTTTAAAAATTTATCAATTACTGTTTCATTATACATGCACACAGACACACCCCTGCAGCAGTGGATCAGCTCCTGGGTTAGCTAACTCATTCGTTAACCTTGCTGTAGCTGCAATTCTGTTAAGTTTTTAGAACTTAAAAAAAAAAAAAACCACCAAAAAACCCAAGAAAAAACCCAAAACAACAAGGAAAAAGAAAAAAAAAAAAGAAAAAAAAAAGAGAAGAGTTCTAGAGAAAAAACAAGTTTTTATTAACATGACTTTCCGTATGTAGTTATCTAGCAACCAGGAACTATTTTCCACTTAGTTTTTCCAGCTTCAACTATAGCCACAAGCTATTATTGGCAATTGCAATAAAGACCGAAATTCAGTCATTTAAGTTTAAGCTATGTAATTTAAATCCAGCTGGCACAATCAAAGTAATTACTGAGCATGTCTTTCAGGAGAAAAACAAAGCACAGTAAACCCAGAATGGAATATAAATATACACTACATATTTTTAAGCAAGTATCCTCAGACAGAAGAGTTTGAAAAGAGGTATAATGATGAATTCCCATTGAGAGCACGTATATACGTCAAATGTCTAAGTGTCATTAGCATGACTTTCAAATGCATTAAAAAACTGATTACACTGGAATTCAGCATCCAGGTTCTTGTGTAACACAAGTTTATATGTATCTACAAATACAACACAAACATTTTCATTTTTTTCTTCTATTTACCTCTTATAAGATCCTGACACTCAATTCTAAAAGAAGTATAAATTTTTTTTTTCTGTTTTGCTAAATTTATGTCTTTTAGGTATTTGTGACTATTGTATCAACACGAAAGAGTAGTCCAGCTAAGTCCTGTATCACTGGTATACTGGATTTGATACCCAAAATACCACAGTGAGACTTAACCTAACTGTCTCATCTCACAGAACCACCACTGCTGTGTTTGGCATCAAAGGTTATACCAGTTAGGCAGCAAACGCTTCTGCTGTCTCTATAAAAGTTGCTCTGAAATCTTTCCATTTCATAATAGAACAAAAACTACAGGCATCTTTCAGGAAAAACTTCAAGTATTACCTCAAGAAAAGTCTACAACTTAACGTTACGAAGTTGTTCTTTCCTTGTACAACTCCACAACTGGAACTTCAGTCTTGCACTTCTCTGACACACAGCTTCAGCAGCTGGGTAGCCGTTACTCTGTGGTGGTCTTCCCCGTGGTGATAAACCCTACCTTCTTCTAACCTTGTGTAAACACTCCTGAAGAAACTTGACAAATTGGAATGTTCCCATGAAAAAATTATTCATAAAATTCCCCCAAGTGTGTGGCTGTACAATTTGACTACTTGCAGCTAAATGAGTTGACAAAAATGAATGTGCCTTGTTGAGAACAAATGCACTGTGATTCGTTTTTCACTAAACACATTATATCAGCGAGCAGGCATCGTGGTCTCTTGGGGAAGTTCTTAGGTAAAAAGGCATTTTCTGAACAGTCAAAATCAGGAATCTTTCACACATCTGATGAATAACAATATTAAAAGAAGTTGCAGTGGACATAGGATTACTGCTCTTCGGTGAACTGGGAACTCTGATTTTAGTTTTATCTTTTGTGAACTCAAGTTACAAGAAATGAAAAAGGTCACTTAGACCAGAACTTTACAGTCTTCTATAAAGCAAGCATATAAGGGAAGAAAATGCTTTTTCAAGGAAGTAGTGGCAATAACTTGGTTTTGCTCTGGACTGAACATCAAATTCTGTAACCACGCTTTGAGAAGTGCAAGGCATAACGTCTTATTTTATGTCCAGATCCAAAAACAAATCCCCTGATCATAGCATTCACTGATGGGAATTTCCATGAAGCTTTGGCTAAGAATTGAGCATTGCAGCATGTCCAAAACCTCATAGTTCATGTTACACGTTACAGAAGCTCAATGCCTATTCCTTTGCTTGAATTTAATGATTCCTCAAATGGAGAACACAATCTACCATCTAAAAATGACAGGGGAAAAGGAACATAAACCCACGATTCTTACTTTATCAATCCATCAACGCTGCTAACAAGACCAACAGATTGTCATATTGAAAGTAAAGTGAAATAAAAGAGAATCTTTTCACTGAAGTCTTTCATTGATGCCTATTAATCCCCTTCCTGCAAGAAGCTAGTTTGTCTATGGACACAATTCTGGAAGAGAAGAAAGCCATTTGGCCTATTTTCTGTGTACTTCTATGATGCTGCCTAATATAAAAATTTGCTGCATTCACTTATTTCAGCACTCTTTCATGTTCTCAGGAGACCAGTTGGAAAAGGTTCACTAAGAAGATGATATCCATTTATCAGCCTATTCTATAAACACCATCAAAGTGCAAGAGGACCGACTAAACTATCACTCTCACTTTTTTGGTGATCAAAGTTCAAGCAGCAATATTCCCTTCTTTTTTTTAAGCCTCAGATTCAGGATATAAAGCAAAATTTTAGTCTTGTAGACAAATACCCATAAAAGGAGGATCCTCAAGCACAAACAACCTGCATTTTGAAGGTTTATAGAAGGCTGGTTTTGAAATGCACCTTTAACTGTTCCTAATTTGTCTTCATTATTCTACCCAATAATGTGAGTTTTGGTCTAAGGCAATTCTTACTATTGACTTCTGGGATTTATTTGTAAATACTATTTCCTTTGTTGCCTGCAGCTGAACTTTCTATCCAATTACACTTCCGTAAATACAGAATAACTTATTTTGTGATCTAACCTGGCATTGACTCAATTAACCCAGGCAAATTAATGAATCAAGTTAGCAAAGGGCTACCACTTAAATATTTTTTCTGCCTCTTCAAAGAATATAGCTGTTGTCAGAAGAGCAGAAACATTCATACCGAAGTTTAAAACAGTTTTGAGCCAATGACACTCAAATTATCTCTTCCTCAGTCGCTGAGCCTTCCTTGTTTCTTTCCAGGTTAAAACTAGGCAATGCGAATGAAAAATATTGCATTACTTATTAAGAGAAAGAATTATTGCCATGTCATGGTTTAGCTCTAGCCTGGTAACATGCTGCCATACATAAATATGAAATAATATTAGCACATGTATGTGTAAGCAGTTAGGAACAAACAGAACAGCATATTTTTAACAAAAATTAAGCAATCTTCTTGTACCCGTGCTTGCCTACCCAATAAAATCAATTACATTAATAGAGTGCAGAGGATTCATCCAAAACCTTACTGACATACGTGACTTTCTTATACAATTGCCGTGTCAAATTTGTGTCATGTCTGTGCTGTGAATTTGGAATATTCTGATTTTTCAAGGAAGTCTCAGTTTCACCAAAGTTTCCAGCAGCTACCTCTTCAGAAGACCTTGAAGAGCCTTTTATCTCTTGTGTATTTTGTGCATCAAGAAAAATCAATGCTAAAACATGTAAGAGGCAAGCAAAAATAGCTTTCTTAAAGGAGATCTTTTTCATTCAGCATGAAGATACCATTTCTAGTTTGACACTACACTGACTGTGAGCAAAAAGATTTTTTTACAGTAGTGGTGCAAGATGCAGCAAAATCTGTATGTACTTCAGATGGGTGATGCGCAGCCAGGGAATTGCAAAATTAATTAATTAACTATGGAACTTGCAAATTAATTACTTACCTGTGTATATATACACTCATTTTACAGATGCAAGGATGGGATTATTCTAAGAATAACTCCTTTCCTACTTTCTTTGACTTAATTAATGTCTGGCAATAATGCAGGTACAAATAACCCTGAAGTATGGCTATTTTTCTGTGTTCTTTTTGAGTTTGCTTTTCCAAGACTGCAACAATTTTTATACATGAATACCTAAAGCAAAACCAACAATGTAAGAACTGCATTCCTGACAATACTGAGTAATGCAACTATACAGGAATAATAATAACAGAATGATAATAAATATTTCAAAGGAATTTCAAACACATGCTTCCAAGTGATTGTGTTATGAAGGGTTGTTATGGGAAAAGGTTACACCCCATGTACAAAAAAATACTTCTCTGTCTTTCGTCCTTATTTACTTTTAGTCTAGAAGGTGAGAAAGGATCAGGAAATTTATGAGAGCACATATTTTTTAGCCACATTTAGTCTCCTCTTTCACAAAACTTGGCAGTTCAAGGCAAGTATGGCCTTTCCATACTTAAAATGTAATTGAAGAATCATAAATTTATTATTACTTCAGTTCAGACATAAACTTACCTAAAAATGGATCACTGTATTCTGTATTAGACAGCTTAAGCAAGTTGTTTTCCAAAGTTTCCATCACTTTAGCTGGAATAAATGCAATATTCATATCAGCATTCACATGTGTTTTGTAACAAAAAGACATACTTTTCAAAGCTGTCAGTGACTCAAATGAAAAATTTGAGGCTAAATCTTGAACATCACTTTCCATTGGTGGAAAAAAAAGACGAGATCAGTTTAGTGAAGACTTTCACTCTATTCCTGAGAGAAGGTTAACTCAGTGAAATAACTTACTAGAGTAACGAGTAGTGCCTATGAAGATTAAGGACGGACTTCTCAAAATTCAGAAGCGGAAGCCAGCTAAGGTAATTTATCCTATAAAGGTGCACATACAGTTGGCAATACTGTGTGGCAGTAGTTGGCAATAGGTAACACGCACAGTGACCGGGATCTTCAACTAGACTAGTCTCTCCATTAAAGCATATTTAACTGTTAAAACACAAATCCTGAAATAAAAATAGTTTTTTTCCAACATGAGCTCAAATTCAAAGTGATTTTCTCCCTTTTCTCTCATTTTATTCATGCCACTTTTCCCTGATTCCACTATTCATGAATGAACGCATCTGCTCCTACGTGTTCATACTTAAAAGACACGTCTTACCAAAAACGTAATATTTATTTCTTCTTCCTCTCCTAGGGCATGCTAAAGAATATTTCATACTCTTCTCCAGCATGCATGAGCACTTTTGTGCCCGTTTTTCAGTGAGAAGTAAATAATCTTGTAATTCAGGAAAATAAAATAAAAATTAGTCTAAGCCTCACATAACACATTATAGAGATTCACTCAAGAACTCTGTACAATGGTTCTTCTAGCTGTTTTGTGCAAAAATGTCTCTCCAACAAACCGTAGTTACGTAAACAAATAAAAACTTATCAGCAGCTGCTATAACTTAATGAGATACAATTTTTTTGCATCTTTAAGACATGCAGGACTTCAAATGATGTTGCCATAGATCCCTTCCTTTCCCAGTGTTGGAACAAAGTCCTAAAAGAGAAAAATCTCCTACCTCGTTCTGACACTACATCCACTGTAGTTGTAGATGTCGATGCACTGAGAGGCTGAGGCGGAGGCTGTGGCTGCACACAATTTGGCTGCAGAAATGATGAATGCTTGCTCAGAATTTGAGGATGTGTTTGGCTCTGGGCTAGGCATGGCATAGATCTTCTAGAGGGTTTCAGAGGATGTTCTTTCACTGTCTCACTCTTGCTTGTATTCATACCTGAAAAAGCAAAAAGAAAAAGAATGTAAGCTCTGCTATATTAGGTAATGACAAAGAAAGACAGCTAGTTACAAAAATTCAGGGTCATTCATCCGCTTACTAAGCAACTGTCCAACTGAACAAAAATGTTTATAATATTTAAATTTCAAAGGAAAATACAGAGTTGGGAACAAAATCTAGGAATTCTTCACCTACTCTTCCATCAACATCCCACACTTGAAATTTACAACATTCAAAACCTGATGATCTGATGGTACATACGTCATACAACCATTCAGAAGCAAACAACAGCACTCAGTGTCATCCACATTATGACTGCCAAACAAAATTTTAATTCAGTAGAAGAAATGAATGAAAACCCTCAAACAAACAAAGCCAAATAAAAAATCAAATACACGCAAAAGATGTTCACAAGCTTCCTGAAGAATTAATGAACACCTTCTCCTTTGAAAGGAAGCTGTTTGCAAGCTCTGACGAGTCTGTTACTGTTTCTAGTTTTTCTTCTGTGACACACGGCAGTCTTGGGTTTTCATATGTATTGCCTGGAGTTAGGTTGAAGTGCCTACATACACACAGATGTATCACTCAGTTGTGTGGTATCAGTGAAAATATTTGAAAAATAAGACTTAATTTAAGTGAAAAATGTGATTTGGGGATCCCTTTTAAAAATGATGCAAAACTTATAACCTGTTCTGAGTTTCTCTTATCTTCACATTACAACTCCATCTTTCCAAAATATATCCCACAATTGTTTAATAAATAGCATGGTCTCTATCTCCCCATTGGTTCCAGAAAAAAATTATCATAATAACTGCTTATATTGCCTGTCCACAAAAAGGAGGTTGGCTGCATTTCCTAAACTTAGGCTTACAGAAGCAGGTATTAAGAAGACTATCTGTCATTTGAACTTAAGGAACTTATTTTTAACTCTCTGACCCCTGAAACAAACTTTCCCTTTCTGGTAATCATGATTCTTATTAAGAATGAATTGCAATAGTGCAATAATAATTTCTAAAATTTCTACTTTTTCTAAAAATTCACACAGCAACAGTAAATAATTGAAGCATATTTGTCCAGGGAAGTATAGATGATGGTGTAATGACAAGAAATAATATAAAAATATCCAACTCTTACCGTTGTTTCTGAATTACAAGGAAACTAAGCAGATTCACTACGTTATACACGGAAGAGAAACTCATTATTACACACCTTCTGACCCAACCTTGATGCACACCACCCTTGTAACAACTGAGTAATTCAACACTGAGCAAATTCCAAGTCCATTAAAGAGCTTATCTACTGTATTCAGCTCCATAATGGAGAGGGTTTGTTTCTCCCACTTTTGCTTATAGTTACGCTGTACCCCAGGAACCAACAGGTCAGGCAGAAAGAACATGCTGGAGCACAGAGGAATCCCATGAGCCTGGTAACAAACAGAGTGTGCCTGAAGGCTAGGGAGCAAAAAAGCCATATCAAATCAGGGGACACGCAGTTTGTGTTGATGAAGAATCACAGTGTAAAGCATGGACCAAGCAGCCAGGCTGCGGGCAAAGCAGAAGGCACTCATGAAAGATAAGGGGTACCTGGGCAAGTCAGTCTTTGCCACTAGGAAATTGCTTGTTGCAACTTAAAAGTAAAAAAAAAATCAAATATTTGTGCATATTTAGGCCCTCTACAACTACCTGAAGGGAAGCTGTAGCTAGATAGGTGTTTACCCCTTCTCCCAAGTAGCCAGCGATAAAGGAAACTGAGTCAAGTTGCACCAGGGAGGTTTAGACTGGACAGTAGGAAAAACTTCTTTACTGAAAGAGTGGTGAAGCATTAGAACAGGCTGCCCAGGGAAGTAGTGGCACTTTGGGACATGATTTAGCAGGTATAGTGGTGTCAGGATGATGATTGTGCCAGATGAGTCTTTTCCAGTCTTAATGATTCAATGATGTTATATTTGCGAAGGTGTCATACTACCCTCACAAATTCAGTAGTTAGCTGCATGATTGATAGGAATTCCTAATTTTCTCACAGTTTTAAACTGCTTACAAAATTAGACACACATTTTCAAAGACAAATGCTCTGTACGTCAGAGTGGGCTGATCCCAGCCACCAGCTCAGCCCCACACTGCTGCTCACTGACTCCCCGTAGTGAGATGGGAAGAGAGAATGGAAAGAGCAGAAGTGAGAAAAACTCATTGGCTGAGGTAAAGACAGTTTCATAGGTGAAAGAAAGAAGGAAAAAACAAAACAATGATGCAGTGGCAATCACTCACTACCTCCCACCAGCAGACTGATGCAATGACTGGCTCCTCATCCCTCAAATTCTATTGGTGAGCGTGATGCTCGGTGGCATGGGACATCCTCCTTAGCTGTCCCTACTGTGCCCCTTCCCAGTCAGCTTCTTGCCCACCCCCAGCCTGTTCACCTGCAGAGCAAAGCACGGAAAAAAAAGGCCATGATTTTGCACAGGCGTTGCTCAGCAATAACTCACCCACTACAGTGTTATCAACATTAGCTTAGTCACAGGTCAAAACCCAGCACCACATAGGCTGCTGTGAAGAAAACTAACTCCATCCCAGCCAGAGCCAGTAGATACATTCAGAGGTCAATGGCAGAAAATGTCGCTACTCCCTTGTTCAAATGCCTCAAGTTATTCCACCGGGAACAATATAATATGGCCTCTGAGAGACGGCTGCCTTTCCTGTCAAAGTGAATCATACGGAAACGCACCAGAGAAGAAAAAGTACAATGCCAAAATATTTGGGAAATTTATAAATATCCTTATGAACAAGGATATTCACATATACGAAGATTTCAAGTACACATTAAAGCACACATTTCAAGTACACTCTACCAAAAATATAAGGCAGAGGAAAAAAACCACAAAATACCTATGGTTTCAATGCCAAGGATAATTACACATGGGGTTTGCTATGAAGAGTGCTAAAACCTCCTGTCTGTACAGGATCAGCAGATCTTCTGTGACTGCTGTACACAGTGCCAAAGATCCCCAGAAGATTAGTGTAGAGAGTCTGTTTTACCCTACTATTTCTCTGCTTGACAGCACAATTTACTCTGCAGCATGTTCTTATACATCTTAGTCTTTTAGTGATATATATTACCTCTCCCTGACTGTGCTAAAAAGAAATAAGTAATCTAAACATTTCTGCTGCTTGGAGTGCCATGAACTTCCAAGGAATTTTCCGCATCAAAATCCACGCCACTCTACGAAGGATGTCACATTCAGCAAGTCTCTCTCATGTAAATCTCAAGATACAAGTCCAAAAAGAAGTTGTTTTGATTACCAGGATAAATCTCAAATTTAAATATAACAGCTGAGGTTTAAAAGGGTCTTTCATTAAAAACCTCCCGGAGCTCACTGAACACATTTTGCCTCAATGCAACTGTTGCCATTATCAAGACACACAGACTTTCATTAGTCCATCAAGGGCAGTGCTTCCAGATCCGCAACAAAGCAAAACTGTTCCTGGTCAGACAAATTCAATAATATATTCATTTAATATGATGTTAAGGTAAACAGAAGTAAGCTTCTGCTGCCACACAAGGGTGACACTGATCTTTAAACAGGTACGAGAAAGGACTCTGCTTAATGATTCTGAAACAGATGCATCTGCGCCAGCCCAGAAGGCAGCAGCACTAGGCTGTTTTCATGACAGAGAATGCTACATAACATATCTGCAATGCTACTTGCAATTTTTCTGGGAAGTACTCTTCGGAGTTCTTCCTAAGTGGAAGTATTTATTAGACCAAAGCCTACAGTAGTTAGAACATTGTGTAATATAGAATAATATATAAAATATGTATTTAATAACCATTGTGTACAACTTTAACGATCAATCTCTTAAGCATTGATGCTGTCAGTAATTATAGACCCTAGCGCATAAGTATTACTGTTGCTAAAAAAGAATGTTTCTTGCATCTGTATTGGAATCACTGTGTGTATCAAGATGAATCACTTTATTAGCAAAGAAATTTACGGTAATGCAAGTAACAACTGTCATTCAATTTTAAAAACAATTTCAGGGATACATAAAAAAAAGAAAGTAATTCTTTTATGAGGCACTGCCTCAGTTTAAGAAAATTACTCCCTTTTGCGCTGTCTCTCACTGTATTTTCTTCTGTGTCATTTCAAATGGATTACTTAATACCATGCTGCTCCTGCCTGGAGAAAGTGAGTCACAGCAAAGTAACCTCAGAGCAAATTTCCTGTTACACTAGTACTATGATCTACCTTCATGATTCAAACTTAACAAGTTAATTCAATCTCTGCTGGTGCATCAGAGTCCAGTTGTGTGATACAGTAGTTTTGTTGGCATTTGCTGTTATATGCCAATGCTCAGCCAGCTCTGGCACACAAACAGCTTGTGGTTGGCATCATCAACTGGATCACTGAATTGATTTACTGAAATTATTTTTATTCCTTCCTCTCTTCGCCATAGGGAGTTTTCTAGAACCTGTGTATTTCCAACCAGAACTTTGCTATGCAGCCTTTGCTTGTTCAGGGACATTTGGATCTGCAATAAAAAGACATGTATACACTTGGGGGGGGGGGGGGGGGGGAAAAAGTGGATTTTTTTCTATTTGAACTACATTTATTGGTTATTTCCCTACAAAAATATTCCTCTGGCATTCAGCAGGAGCATGGAAGTGAGTATAGCATTAGTATAGAAATTTCTCACCTTGGAGTAAAGCATGGTTAAACTTTATGGTTTAACTCTGCCTTTTATTCTAGCACTTCAGCTCTGGAAAGTGTTCTTTCTGACAGGAAGCTGGGGATTCCTGTTATGTAGGCAAATCCCTATGTGGCTTAGAGCCAGAACAGCCAGCTGTACTACATCCTCTTATAGCTTCCAGGAAGAACAGACAGGAAAGATGGAGCTAGAGTATGATGAGTTTCTCTGATCATTAAATCAGTGCGCACAATTTAAAGCATCTTCATTGTTCTGTCAATCTAGAAAGATTCTCAGTGAAGGCAGCTCTCAGCTACCTCCAGGTTCTGACCATTAGAAACAAAGGAAGAATTCTCCTATGCCTCATTCCGTGAAGTACAGATACAGTCAATCATTTCATTACTATTAAGAAAAAAACAATTGCATTTCATTTGCTCCTAATTTGAGATGAGGGAAGTTTGACAGCTGGTCTATATGCATTGTTAATCCAATGCTGGAAGCGCTGTCAGCAAGGTTGGACGAGTGTTAATTTGGAAAATAACAGGCCAGTAACTATTGCCCATTTAATCCAGCATAAATCTTAACATAAAGCAGAAGCAGCTACTATATAAGTCAAATCCATAGCATCAGCTTTATAGAGATAAGTGTATAATAATGTCAACAAAATGCAAGACTTACCAATTACTCATGTCACAAGTTTGCTTGATAAAAATATGTTTCTAATTGCAAAAAAACCCCAACTTACATAAAGAGTTTGGCTTCATATACCATACAAAACTAATTAAAATGAAATGTCATTCATAAACCACATTAAATAGACTGAGGAATTCCAAATGTTGCTATCAATGGCATCACCAGAATTAGAACCTCTAATCACATAAAACATGAAGAAAAACTAGCGATACTTTTTAAGTTTATTGTGAAAACATATTTCTACAGTGCCAAGTACAGAACAGCTCAATTTTGAAGATTATTTAGTTTTCAGCACTCAATGGATGTAACAAGTACTTATAGCTAAAGAATAAGCTTACTGCGATTAGCAGCTGCAATCTACAAAATAAAACTTAATGTAGGAAAATTACTCTATTAAATTCTGAGAAAACATAACCAAAAATACTTAATAATGAGGAAATAATATCTTTTTCAGTAACAGCACTTTGTTGTCTATTTGTAATCTCTCAACAAATACAAAGGGTATTAGTTTCGCATATTAGGCCCATATTCGAGTAAGTCAGGAATGTACCCACACTTTTCATTTTTATGTAAAAGGTAGAATCAAACTGGAAACCACTGACTTCATTTCACGTTCTTACAAAAAAAAAAACCAAACCAGCATCAAGTATTCTTATTGCATTAACAGACACACTTAAAAAGCCTCATCAAAATGGGATAAAATTAACCAATCCTTTTATTGAGAAGAAAAAAAAACCCAAGACACCCACTAAACGGGAGAAAACAACCACTAAGAATGAACCCTATTTCTATTCAACACTAGCAGTATACTACAAAAGCTTACAAAACCCAATTTTCTAAAGTGCTTTTTCAGGTCACCTTAACTGCTTTTTCCATTATGAAATGAACAGGTGACCCCAGAAATATAGAATTAATTTAAAGTTGGAAAAGACCTTTAAGATTACCAAGTCCAACCATAGATCATCAAGTCCAACATTATTCCCATTAAATGTTTCAAATGTAGACACTTGGGGGAGTATAACTCCAAAGCTAGCTAATAAATGCAACCTGATTGATAGCAACTCACTGTGACAGTATTTTTCAATTTCACCCCAGTATACAAATAAAATAATGATTTATGAAGGTGTTTATGAAATCATACGCGGTTTAATGATATCATCAATCTTGCCTTTGAAGACTGCTTCAAATAAACACCATAATTTTTCTTCAACATTTTGCAGTTTTAAGTATCGTGAAAATAGGAGTATAAAGAATTAAGTAACTGTAAATGCCTATACTTGTGCTAACTTTTTTTTTCTGTCAAGTTAGATATGAGAAACAACCCTCAATCCAGAAGCTAAGGAAAGGGAAAAGAATTGGTAGGATTAACTGAAAGTTTCCATGAAAACACACATAACAGGACTTACAAGACAGACGGTTAGTTCAATTAGTGATTATTTAAAAAATACTGAATCCTCATCTAACAGTTTTCAGAGATGGTGATTTTTTCCCCATAGATCTTGTAAATTGTATCAACATTTTGTGTGTCAGTTTCCAATTTTTTATTTTATAGTACTTCATCCACCACACTAAGAAATAGAAATCTATCACTTATTTAGATAACGATAGATTTTGATACCATAACATTTTTCTGGTGAGGTATTTTGAAAGAACTACTTCAATACAGAGCTATAAGGAAGGCTTAATGGAACCCTATCGGTACTTCAGCTTTTTTGCCTTGTCTTGACAATAAAGCAGCACTGAACTCAGCAATAGCACTGTAACAACAATAAACACCAAGACTTAAAAGTCCCATTAACCCTTTTGGCTCTATACCTCCCATGGAGAGTGATTATCTTTCAGAACTAAGGTCATGTAGTGACAGGGCAAGAAGTAATGTCTTTAAATTGAAAGAGAGGAGATTTAAATAAGATATAAGGAAGAGATTCTTCACTATGAGGGTGGTGAGGCACTGGAACAGGTTACCCAGAGAAGTCGTGGATGCCCCAATCCCTGGAAGTGTTTGAGGCCAGCTTGGATGAGGCTTTGAGCAATCTGGTGAGGTGTCACTGCCCATTGCAGTGGAGGTTGGAACTGGATGATCTTTAAGGTCCCTTCCAACCCAAACCATTCTATGATTCTAAAGGCCAACACAAACCAGTCCATGAGTCAATGAAATAGCTGCCTGTTGCAAAAAATAAAAATCTCTTTCTGACATCGTTTCCCATGAAAAGTCTCCAACTTCTCTACTGAAATGCTTACTGTTGACTAGCACTCAATTTAGTAAGAGATTCAGTCCTCGTGACCTCTGTGAACTAGTGCAGAAACATATACTTCCAGGTCACAACTAAAAATACCGGCAGGGTTAAAAATGATCCCTAGAGGACTCCACTGGAAAAGAAAACTCATGAATAACTGGTTTACTATTTTTTTTAAGTTTTATATTCATGTGTGGGTTGGCATTTGATATCCCCATTGATACGAAACTAGCAAGGTCATCTTCACATAGGCATTCACCCTTTGTGCCAGGGGAAGCAACCCAATAGCACCACAAAACCAAAGGATTTAAAGAACGTAGAAGACATTCCTCCCGTTTAAGCTGTTTGCAAACAGGAGTCTCTGTTTCTGCAACTTTGATTGCAAGCTCTTTTCAAACAGTCGTGGCCTTATAGTTTTCATATCTACACCAAAAGGAGAGTAAACAACAAACAAACAAAAAAATCCCCAAGCACAGACCTACTATGGAGAATGAGAAATTGCTTTTCTTCCATTATGTATCTCTCACATTCAGGCTAGTGAAGCAAAAACTTAATTCCTTGTGGAAACAGCAGGAAATTCAACTGACAGAACTAAAGGACTGCACACAAGCTGCACAAACCTCTCCTTCTAAATATAGCAGGACGTTGGCCTTGCTCCTATCAGGGTAATTGCTGTAACGACCAGCTGTAAAACCAAAGTGAGGTCTATTCCTTTAAACAGCTATACCTCGATAAAAAAAAATGTAATTAACTCATAGGATGAGAGAAATAAAAGAAAAAAAAAAGAAATATAACCACATTTTCATTTGTGATTTGAAAGTATATATAATCTACAAAGGGTACAGACATTGTCCCAAATTGCAAGATTTACAGAAGCCAATAAGATGCCAATACTTAAGGGTCACTGTACTGAAACATGATTAGAAATGTTTTTTGGGGTTTTGGGGATAAAGAAAGACGTGTGTCTCATGAAATCTAAGTAGTCCTTTTACAACTTATGCTCACAGAATTAGGAAAAAATGAAGGCTTCTATTAAAGACAACCATGTCTTGGCCCTAACAGCGCTTACCAAGTCCTTTGGGCCTCTGTACAGTATGTATTGCTATCTAGATACATAAAAACTCTTAGTATTCCCACTTAAATACAAATGCATTTGGAGACAATATGGTTCAGCCAACTTCTGAGAAGAGCAGTTTTTCACATCCTCACCTTTTACTACTTCACTCTATTTTCTTGATTATACTATAAAAGCCCCAAATCTATTCTTTCTTTATATTTGGTTGAGAACTGCTTTAAGACTTTGTTTTCTCATCTTCTCCACAAGGGAACTACTTCTAATGAAAGAGATTTTAGTTTACAGATTTTGAAGTACGTCAAAACCAGAAGCAGAAAACGATTTTTATTCTCCACAAAAATTAAATTCAAGTTAAATACAAAATGCCAAGTTTAGTACCACCATCAGGAAAGGAGGACTCATACCAAACTTAACACGTTACAGCATACGGTTCATTTTGTATAAAACTTAGAAACTGTCTCGTGATTGCTGTTACAAACAAGATTATACAATATCCTGACATTACTCATGTTAGTGAGACATACTTCAATAAGCATGTTTAAGTGTCTGATTTGCAGAGAACAGCCAGTACATTTGATCTTTCCTGACAAAAGCAGGAGAAATAAACTTTTAAAGTAAGGAACGGTTCAGACAAGCAGAGTGGATTTCTTTTTGCCAGAGGTCTACTTGCCATTAAAAGCACATTTAAGAAAAGTAAATACCTTTAAATAGCAATTTCATTCTAGGCCTTTATGCAATACCTTTTATAAAGTTTATCTCTATGAATAACTGGTCTAATCTAATTTAAACTTTAACAGAATGAAAATGGTGCCTGACTAATCAATAATACTTGCATGCAAATAAAGCAAAATATTTTTGTGCTTAATTGAACATGGGAATTAAAAGGCTTCAGAAGGCTGCTGACTAGTCTGGAAGACCTCCAAAGTTGTTATAAATATATCTGCCAGAAAACATCAGAAATCCAACAAAATATTTTATTTCATTCCCAAAACCCAGTAACATTGGAAGGCCTCTAGAAGGCTTATGTCCTCATCAAAGTAGCCTATTCCTTGGGCCTTATTCTTAGAATTCTTCAAAAAAACGCTTTCTCACAGCAGCCTCGGGAGACCAGCACTGGTACAATTGAGTTGATTTAGCAACAACATAATGAGGTTCTGGAAAAGGAAGAAAGTGCATTATTGCCTTTTAATAGCGCAAGACCGGGCTCAAAAGCACCAAGCATAAAATGAATAGGTATCCAGGGTTCTGAGACAGGTAATAATATTTATTTGCTAGCCAAACAAAAAAGCAAACTGAAGTCAGCAGCCCAAGCAGGCATTAAACTCAAGATGCTGATGCTTTCCCTCACTTGCATATCGAAGTGGCTCCATTCCCTTTCACCTTAGAAGATGAAAGATCTGAGAGCAACCAGCTGCTTTATGAGGAAGGGGAATTGTGAAATGTCTTCATTCACATTCTGTATTCTGTCACAGTTTGTCAGATTAGAAGACAATCAGTCAAAAGCAGGTCCTATGACCTAATTCAGATTATAACTGCTGCAACTATAGAGGTGTTTGGGTAAAACAAAATATATTACCAAGCCATGTTATTTTGTGTACTTAACTAAAAAGTCCATAGGAATATGATTGCAAAGTCCTGGTTTTGCTCAGCTTTCTCCATATATCTTTGCAGAACAATACATAAAAACTGCATGAGATCTGCCTTTGGCAAAAAGGATAACATGTTCAGCAGAGCAAATCAGAGTTAGAGAGCTGCTCAGTCAGTGGAGTAGTAATAACATACTACTCCCCGGACTTTGGTGCAAATCTATATGGAATTTAGTTCTGCAAAAGACACAGACAACAAAAATATCGACCTACTTCATACTTCAATTTGTATCTCAGTTTCAGAAATTGATCTAAAATTAGGATTAGCTGGTTAACTACATATACATCAGGTGCACAGTTCTGCTTCTGGTCTTGCCTTGAACAGTGCTTAGGCATTCATCAACTTAACGGAAACAGAAGTTGCTTATTTTGGTCATTCTATTTTCAGTCATAAGAAATACCACTTTATATATTTTCAGTCAGATCTGGAAGAACTTCCCTCCACCTCCAGATTTCATTTAGTGAGACAGAGCTAGTCACAGTTTACAACAAATGCCAAGCTCTCAGTCCTGTGATTCCAAATCAAAGGAAACCTGCAAGTAGGTTGATTATATTCTGTTGGAAAACAGATGTCTGCTAAACTTCAGCTAAGAATTTCAGTTAGGCAGAAGTTACCCAGGAGAATGTCTTGACTGAGGCTCACAGTATTTCCATGGGAAAAGTGGTGCAATGGAACTGACCAAAAAACTGAACTCATGCCAGAAGATATTTGTTTTGGGATAATATTCTGCTATGGATTATACCTGAGTGCACAGGAAAACAACCATAAAACTAGTATTCTCAGACAAAACCCCTAATATTTTTTGAGGAGGACTAGTGCATGCTTGGCAAATGGTTTGGTGCAACGAAAGAGCTGGTGGAAAAATACAAATATTATAAGCTTTGAAAATACACTTTTACTGCTTCTAATTTCATCCCTGTGGTCATACTATGACAATAGAATTACTGAGATATAGTCAAATCTAACTACAAGCTAAATCAGGTTCCAAATAAATACAGTGTTTAAACGGATATTTCTAAGAGACAGCAACACATGTAGGTATTCTTGAACAAAAGGTTAATCTAGTGAGAATGAACAAGTACATAATAAGTTATTTTTAAATATATTTAAATTAAAATCTGTTATTTGAATACTACACTAGCATACCAAAGAGGATTCACACTTTTCTACTTCTGTATATTAATTACTCTACTGTTTTCCTAAATCACCTTTTTTCTTTATTAACTTGGGAGCTTTTCTGCTCATTTATGTAATAAGAGGAAAAAGATAAGCAACTCTTCTAGCACCTTTATGCTTATTTGCGTTTTATACTGTGTAGGCAATTGAAAGAATCTCTGTGTTTTGTGTAGGGTGCACTGACCTAATAACTTATTACTGGGGAGAAGGTGCTGTACCTAATCCATCTCTCCCCTGGCCACCACGGAGAGAGGTGCTTAAAGAACATTATCCTGCAAAAAGCTCAGCTATGCGATTTGATTTAAGCATATCACTTCTCAGTTATAAACATTTTGAAATCGTAGGAACTAAATAAGCGTGTACTTTTGCTGCACAACCATGTGTGTAGTTGTGGTGCAAATGCTTTTCCTACTCAAGATTTTAGGGTCAGAACATAGTTACATAAATCAAAAGATACTCCCCAGTATGAGCAGCAGGAAATAAAACACAACTAGATTTTAAATGCATTACTCATATACTGAAAATAAGATGGATGTTCTTTGCTAAGTAGGACCTTATAGGCCCCTCCAAGGAATCTAAACTTTACTGTAACTGCAAGTGAAACCCGAAGGTTTCATTCCGCAGCACGTGCATCTCTGCCTTGTCTTGCACAAAGCACTGACAACTCTGAGCAAGAGATGTGCTACTGAATACTGTAGAAGGAAGAATGTTACTTCTATTATAGACCTTCTCATTCTCTTTGCGTTAAGTCCTTGCTTCTCTCATAGCTTGCAGTAACTAGCAGCAATGGTAGTTACATTTTTCCAAAACATTCCAACACCAGAGATGAATTACAAACTATGTCAATAGAAAAATAAATTGATGACTAAAAACCACCTATAGCTTAACAGCCAGGAATTTCCATTTTTAAGTTTCATAGCATTTTTACTAACTCCACCCATTTTGACAGCAGGCACGTGCCGCAGGCTTTTTTAAACTTTTGCCAGTTTCAACTAAAAAAGAAAAGTGCTTTAGCTGTTTTAAAAACATTGGAAAAAAACATATTTGCTAATGCTAAAGGAATTCTGACATTTTCACTGAATAGTTATCTTGCCCATGTTTCAGAATGGGATATAGGAATTTGCAAAAGCCTTGCTTTTTAGATGTGCAGAAAAATACACCCACATTTGGTCAAAGTATTAACTCCAAAAAATCTCTCATATACATTAGATAATTTGTTCCAAAGTCATGTGCATGCCACGCTCCACATTTTTAAACTTGCACATTTCTGGAAATATCACAAGCACTCTGAATACAAACACCAGTCACAAAGAGAATCTAATTCTCTGAGACAAGGCTTGCTTGGACTACCTTTCATAAGCTTTTCAGCCAGCATGGATCCGTAGATGGACGGGTATGTACTGTAGCCTAGAAGGAACACAGAAGGCAAATGGACACTAGCATGTATTTTCCAGTAACAAACCTTATCATGCTACTTCTATTTCTTTCTAAAAGAAAATAATAGGCCTCACAGATGGAGAGAAGAATATTGTATATGGCCAAAGAAAGGCAACAAAGCTGGTGAAGGATTTAGAGCACAATTCTTATGAGGAGTGACTGAAGAAACTGGGGTAGTTTGGTCTGGACAAAAGGAGGTTGAGGGAAGACCTTATTGCTCTTTAAAAACATCTGAAAGAAGGCTGTAGCAAGGTAAGTGTTGGTCTCTTCTCCCAAGTAACAAGCAATAGGATGAGAGGAAATGGCTTTGAGTCGTGCCAGGTGAGGCTTAGACTAGATATTAGGAAAAATTTTGTCACCAAAAAGTTTGTCAAGCATCAGAACAGGCTGCCCAGAAAAGCAATTGAGTCACCATCCCTGGAGGTATTTAAAAGACATGTAGATGTCGTGCTTATGGATATGGTTTACTGGTGGACTTGGCAATGCTCAGTTTACGGTTAGACCCAATGATCTCAAAGGTCTTTTCCAACTTAAACGATTCTATGATTCTGTATTCTCTACTTTGATTTAATAAGACTTTTGATTATACTTTATAAGGAATTCTTATTTCAGAGACGGCAACATTGCCATAGCATGGATTCAAAAGCAGTTGGCCTCTACTTTGGACAAAGGCTAAAAAAACAGCCTTTTTCTTAAATAAGTATGACACACTAAATATATGGAAATACTTAGTAATTCATTTTAGAAAGGAAAAATCAATCACACAGTCTACAAAGGAGCATATGAGATGGAATGAGAGTTAGGATACACATCCAATGAAAAGCCATTGAATAAATTGGCATTGTTTAGTCAAGAGAAGAATGAAGAAAGACAGTAACAATCTCCAAATACATAAGCAGTTATGTATTTGCGAGGAAAGTCAATCCTTCTCCCTGCTACAGCAACAGAAAAAACAGTTCAAGTCACAAGAAAACCAACTGAGTTACGCACTAGGAAAAACTTCTTAATAGATAAGGTTAGCTAGTCCTAAAACAGCTAGGCCTATTTTTTAAAAACCAATATTTTTCTTATTTAGAAAAGGTTAAAAAATATCTGTCAGAAATAATGAGTAACTTAACCTGTCATTAAGGAATGGGCTTGCTATCCAAGAGGACCCTTTCAGCCCTATACTAAGACAGCCACACTGATGAGATGACACAGTTCTGCTAGGCAGCTTGAGGCTTGTCTGCTTAAGCATGCTGGCAGTGGCTCAGCCTTCAGCAGCCTTCAGGAGCGTTTGCATCACACCCCTCTGAATTTGCAGGTTCTTTTGCAGTCAAGCTCAAGAGAGCTGATTAAAAGCAACAGGATGTGCTATATGGTATCTGCAATTGAGGCTGCAGAAGCCATTTATGTTCTGGCTTTTCTGAACTGATCAGCACTTCATGGTCTCAAAAAAAATAATAGTAAAGGCACACAAAAAGAATTCCAGTAATAAGTGAATAAATAAGTGATAACACAGCATTATATTAAATACAATATGAAGAATATCAGCTTTTTACAATTTACATTCATAGCAATTTCACTATCAACTTTTATTATCTTTTAAGAGCTGTTTAAGAGTTAAGAGCTGTTTAAGGCCACAAACTCCTTGGTTTCATTTCAACACACTAAGCTCACATCTTCTAGTCTCTTTGCATGGTAAGCTAAAATCATGATATTATTTTTAAGTTGCTTTCAACAGATTGCTCTGGAAAGTTCTTGTCCAACCTCTGGTACTCAAAACTAAAATAAAATACATTAGTCAATATGATTTGAGAAATACAAAGGATTCAAGAAACCAAAGGAACCCATCCCTGCAGATGGTGCTTTTAAGGGTTTGATACAAGCAAAGTCATTCCTGCAGATGGCCTAATTTTTACAATAGTTCCATTAGGAATCACAGCCTCACAGGCTTTATCTCAGCAACCAAAACCGTGCTAGAGGCTTTAACTCTTTCAGAAGGAAGCTGTGGACCAACCTCTCAGAAGAACTTTAAGACATGGCAGAAATTAAGTGTCTCGAGGGGTTTGTTCTTTCTTCACTTTCTTGTGTGTTTCCACAGCAGAGGATCAGCCAGTCTTCCTGTTTGCTTAGCTAACTAATTCTCTTCTGCTTTCAAAAAAGACAAATTAGTTTGCTGCTAAACTCTGCAATAAGCTAATCCATAATCACCAAATATTTCGTAGTACATTTCACATGAGGGTTTAATAGCTCAACATGTGAGGCAGTCAAATAATCCCTGGATTTAAGAATCCCCAAGTATTTATCTACAAAAGTGACACTAATGGTTTCAAAGCTCTTTGTGCAAACTTTAATATATGTTTATGTGATTATATGCATTTCAAAATGCTGCCATCGTATTAAACACACAAGAAAAGTACACAAAATGCATATAGAGCTGAGACCAGGAATCACCATGATTTATTTGGTGATGAAAGAAAAACCTCTTAAGTGTATGTAGAGTAAACTCAATAAAAGCAAATAAATTCAAATCTGTTCAAGGAGAACAAAAGCAGTGAATCATAATGAAATCACCCTTAATATCTTAAATGATCTAAGATGAAAATATATGACCCATTACTTACATGCAGATATGTGAAGATAAGGGTACAGGATCAGAAAAACTAGGTTTCCTACATGTCTGTCACTGCTTGACAGAAAACCTCTGATGAATAGAGAAGTATTACAGACCTCCTGCATGAAAAACTGATTCAAAGTCTATATACAGAGAAGTATTTACTAGGGAAAAATAAAAGTCACCTTAAATTTAGTTGTGTGCACACTGAAGTAAGGATAAAACCTTCACGTGTCCTATACTGCTTTTTCTCTGTGTATAAGAGCTCACTATTTGAAAACCAGCCATGATCCAAACAGATAGCAGTAGTGAAATGCTACAATCCTACTCCCACATTCACATGATATGTCTTTTTTGTTGTTTAAGGCACATACACTTAAAGCTGTCAATTTTGCCTTCAAAAATTATGATTAAGGTTCTCTTAACAGATGATGTTTCAATTTAGTTCTGATTGGAGTTAGTAATTTTCAAGCCTAGATACACAACACGTGATTTATGGTAAAAAAATTTAGAACCTAAGTGCCATGCAGGAGGAAGGAAATCTGCAACGTCCCTTATAAAATATTTAGAGCTAAAACCTGTTAAAGATGACTAGAGCATAAACCTGGCAACACTGCTCACATCTGAGGAAAAAAACAACCAGAGAAAACTGCTGGGTTGTGGTTTGTTTCGGGTTTTTTTTTTTTTTTCATTCTTTATCTCCCCATGACAGTTATTATTTGTGCTGTCCTTTTTAATTGGATGAAAAGCTAAACCAGCAATTTTAGAAATGAATGATTATTCCTACATTTAAAGGTTCATTCACCCAGCACTGAGATCAAATAGTTTAATAGATAAAAGCATGTCCTTCCAACCTGAAATGAAATCAGCTCCATCCTTTCGAAAAGCCTCTATTCCCACCCTTCTTTCCTGCCTCTCTGCTAGGGGCTGCTTACCCCACTGCAAAGCCTGAAGCATGGCAGTACTAAACCAGTTCCTACAACCCCCAATGTTTGCTGTCTAGCCCACCTTCATTGTCAGTCCCAGTATTGTCAGTCCCAGTATAACCACTTGGCTGTGTAATGAAGCAGCCATAGTAACACAAATATGCTCCTGGTTTTGACTCTACAGAGATTTGAACCTCCAGCAGTCAGTCCCAAAGCAAGACTGTTCATAAGCCATCACCCTGAGAAACATTTCTGTTCCCTTTGGCCGTCAATCAGTTGATGGCACAGAACAGAACAATAAATGTCTTCTGCAAAATTGTGAAGCGTGTACAAAATTTGTGTGTCCATTTGAGCAGGACTTCTACAGTATCAGAGCTTCCAGCGTGGTGAAAGGAGAGCAAAAGAGGCCTATAGTACTAAACGTTGTAATATAGAAATAAGAAAAAAAAAAAGTTGTCACTCTGAGGCAGGCTATTCCAGCAAAAGATGAGCAGAGTTTGAGTTTTTCTGAAAAATTCTGCAAGTCAGAAGTCAAGTACCAGCTACAGGCTATATCTGCAGCCTAGTTCCACCAGCTCTGCTCAGTCAAGCACACACTGAAAGTATGACAGCATTAATACAGAAGTGTGCAATCAGAAAAGGACTGGCAAAAGGAATTAAAAATCTGAAGCCTCAGCATACAGCTGTCTTCAGCTATGAGAACAGAGAGCAAAGACTACATTATAATGGGGTGCTCACTGCAAGAAAACACAATCAGAAGTGAAGCCAATACAGAGTTGCTTAAGCTGACATTTCTCACTGTTCAAGAATTTCCAGGTTCAGTGAGCTCCAGCATTAGTATTTTTGTTTTATTATCGCTGAGGTGATAGGAGGAAGAAGAGCATGCCCAGAGGAATACGCAGAATGGAGAAATGCCTGGGTTAAATTTGAAAGGGTAGATATATCCTTTTATCCCATTTACTCTGATGTATCCATTTCTACACGGAATGGAAAAATATTCTCGACGGCTTTTTGAATCAATTATGCATGCATTTTTCAAGTTCTTTTGTTTGGAAGACAGATCAGTGCCTGTGCATCTGAGAAAGACAATGGGAGCTGGTGTTTGGCACTGCGCCAGTCTGTCTTTAAAGTCTGTTCTTGGTCTTGTAAACGTTAATATCACCCCTGAGGAGACTTTTCCTTTACTGTGACTTACAGCCGCTATTATGTAACTCACTCTCCTCTCCCATTTTCCTACAACTTTGAGTGAAGCATTTCCGTTCAGATTCCTCAGTACCTGCACAAATGATTATACTTGCCCTCCTTCATATGGTTTTATGATTAGCTTAGATTTAAAGCTGTGACAGACTGCTGCCTGATGTCTGGGAGGGAATACTTTATATGCTAGGCACACTTCGGTGTAAATTAAGACACATTGGTTTCAGATGTAGTATTAGAAGGCACTCAGCACTAAATCATCAACATTTCCAACTATGCTTTTACATAGTTTTTGCAAGAAACCGGATAAAATATGTCATGGATGAGATGTGTAATGAGGTATTATAAATGATTGCTATTAATATTAGCTGGTTAGGGGATACAGTACTTCAATATTTCATTAAACATCATCTAGATTGGAAAGAAAAATTTAAAATAAATATATTTGAATGACTACAATCTGCATTTGGTGTTTTACACCCCATAGATAAATTGCTTGCCTAGTGTTTTCAATCAGGGATAAGTCTCAGCCATCTTTTAAAACTATTTTTAAAAGGTCTTCTTCAGCCAGTCAGAAAATACCTTGTGCTGTATTGTGAGAAAAAATATCATTTAAAAATAACCCCTATTGACGCTGTGCCTCTTTTGATAGTCATCTATGACACTGACTAGATAATATAACCTGGATTTCTGTTGACAAGTCAGGAGACCAGAGAACACGCCGAACATGCACGAGCTCTGCATCAGACACTGCGGTGAATTTGCTGTGCATGTCACAAGGAATATAAACAGGCAGACAACTTAGACATCCTGACAAGGTCTCAACACTTCTAAGAAACCCACTGCAAGCAGGAACTTACCTAGATTTGAAATCTACAGCTTTTCTGTTATCACAGAATCACAGAATTGTTGGGGCTGAAAGGGACTTTTAAGATCACCCACTTCCAACCTGCCCCTACCATGGGCAGGGACACCTTCCACTGGATCAGACTGCTCAAAACCTTATCCAACCTGGCCTGGAAAACCTCCAGGGACGGGGCATCCATGACTTCACTGAGCAACTCTGCCAGTGTGCCCCCACAGTAAAAAAATTCTTCCTGATGTTTCATCTAAATCTCTCCTCTTTCAGCTTAAAACCATTCCCCTTCATCCTATCACTGCGCTCTCTGACAAAGAGCCCCTCAGCTTTCTTGTAACCCCCTGTAAGTACTGGAATGCCTCTGAGGAGCCTTCTCTTCCCCGGGCTGAACAAGCCCAGCTCTCCTAGCCTGTTCTCATATGGGAGGTCCTCCAGTTCCCTGATTAGCTTCGTGGCCTCTTCTGGACCCACTCTAACATGTTCTTCCTATGCTGTGGACTCCAGAACTGAACACAGTACTCCAGGCGAGGTCTCATGAGAGCAGAGTAGAGGGGGAGAATCCCCTCACTTGCCCTGCTGGTCACACTTCTGATGCAGCCCAGGATACTGTTGGCTTTCATGGCAGCAAGCACAAATTGTCAGCTCATGTTAGGCTTTGTAAATGTTTCATGTAAGGTAGGTAATGAACCCGAGGCCCTTGTGAAGAAGGCCCACTCCACAGCAACCTTCTCTGAGCTAGTGACTAACACCCACCACACAGCCCTTCTGCATGACAGGGTCATTACTGTTTGATTTTGCAAGCATTTAAACCAGAAGGATATTGGACTCCTGACCCTATTTTTTATTATAATACGATGTTTGGACACTGGATTGCTGATGCATGGGCATTCCTGAATGCTCAAAATCATTAACAGCTTTACAAATTCTGGTAAAAAGTTACACTCTTTGCCTTTCAGGAAGATAATTTTCTGACTCTCAACTCCTGTACCTCCAGCACGACAGTTACCTCAATTCCTGCAGTCAGATGAAAAATTTCTTCTAAATTCTAGGTAATCATTCACTAATTCACTAACCAATTTTATTTTATTTACTTAAGACTTCACCATGGTCTTTACTAATATTAATTATATATTTGGAAAGCTTTATACATAAAACTAAAATATAATCCAAAACAAAATTAAGCCTGCTGTTTATTCTTAATAGTACTTCCCTGGATATGCTACAGAGTATGTGTAGCCCAATACTGCCAAAGCTCTTCAAGCCTTTCAACTTTAGAAAAAATGTTTTGCTGTTCAGACAGGTTATCCACTGACTCAGAGTATAGCAAAGTTCACATATAAGAAATTCTTGCTCAAGAGTTCTTTCTCAAGGCTGAGTCTGTTTGAGATTGATGAAATAGAGCACAGTGAAATGGTAAAAGGTACCTACATATTTTAATTATGCCAAGCAGTATACTGAAATATAGATGCTATTGTATTAATTTTTGCTTTGTTTTCACGTCATGTGCAGTTGCATTAAGATGGGGAAAACTATATATGAACCATCTATCCAGAGAACTGTCCATAGTTAAAATATCCACATTCTGTTCTGTAAAACTCCCATAGAAAGGAAGACAATGTTACCTCAAAAGCTGGGATGCAAAGGAGGTGCATACAGAAGGTACCGGGAAAGCCAGCAGCACTTGGAACATGAGGAGACTAAAGCATCTTGAGCAGAGACTAATCCAGAAAAGCTATTAGGAGGCTATTAGGTATCTGGCCTTTCCTATTACAAAGCTATAATTTCAAAACATTGAAATCACATAATCCAAGCCACTAAACTGTACAACTTCCTGAAATTTACTCCATTAGGTTAGGCTGAGCTCCAAATTATTGTATAACAAAGGCACCCATGCTCAAAACATGTCTAACACAGGCCACCAAAACAAAGCAGACTGTGCTCCAGTAGGTACCTATGGCATCAATCACAAGTGATTCAGTAAGTAAGGCATTTCCAAGTACCCTGTCAGAAAACCTATTTTCCATAATACCGGAAAAATAAAAAATAATAAAAAAAAAAACAACAGTGAAAGCACAAGAATAGATGTCACCTTATTTCCAACTGAGGAAACTAGTTACTGCCACATACGCCAAATGCACCCTCCCAGCTACCTAACTCATCGAACAGCAGCAAAAATAATTCCAGCATTTATTTAACTGTACATTAGAATCCATCCCTTGGTCTTGGCAATGTTTTTTATTTCCCACCATGCTCAGGTCTCTAATCGTAACAGTTATTTTCACTAAGCCTTCCTCCAAGAGCATGTCCCATGACTGCACGCATGACCGCACCACCCAATGCAATGTGCTGTACCTCCAAGCACAGCTTTGCCCAGCTTTGGTGGCACAAGACCCCACGCAGCCTGGGTTGCTCTGTCTGTTGGTTGTGTGAATCAGGACTACGATGTACCACTGGACGCAGATAGACCTCCACCGCAAAAACTAATACATCCTTTTTGGTGGCTGAACACAAAACCCCAAAGATTAAGCACTGTGAAAGACAAAAAGACAAAGCCCAGGCTCACCACAACCACAACATATCTGTGTAGCTTTCTGACTGGAACTGGTTTCTATCCCATTGGTTTAGACAGTAAAGCCAATGTGCAACTATCTGCATCCACTGGCAGACACATGACAAGATTCTTGAGTCTAAATTATACAAGATGAGCAATTTAAAAATATTTTAACAGCTCTCTAACATCTTTCTTTGTTACAAAAGTTAAACTTTGTATTCCTTGAATAGCATCACGAGTGGATGTATGATTTCTTCTTTGTTTCATATACAGAAATATTTACTATTTTGACCTTTGTTGCATAGCCCTTCACAGTCTCAGTCTGTAACAAGTAAGGGCTCTTTTTGTTATACCAGCATTTTGTATTTCATTTGTAATACACTTTGTAATGCTGCCTTGCTGCCTTTAAAATCCATTGACATTGGTATTACATTAGCTGCCTTATTAGCCATTGGCATTTTACACCAGTATCTGATTTTCAATGCTCTACACTTCCTCTTTTAATGCAGTCCGCGTGCGTCTCAGTGCTGCTCCCACAGTTCCCTTTTACTCCAATGGAATTTTGCCCAGAGTAATTTGCTTTGCATTACTGGAATTGCGACTTTCTGCATAACCAGCATTATAACCTCAAACAATCCAAATTTTTATTAATACTTCCCAATACAGATTTACTGTTTTAGTTGATTAAGTCAGCAGATATTTCAAGCTTTCAACAGCTCATTTTACAAGGTTTTAATAGCTTGCTGATACTATCTTCCATTTGCACAAACTCACTGTCTTTAGCAGCTAGGCGAATGATAATATTATGGACATTTTTTTTAACTCTTAAGAGGAGGCCTCAGACTATATTTATCTGTTACAGGTTAAGAAAAAAAAAAATTTTAAATCTTATTTCTATTATAAGATGTGACCAGGAAAGGACTTGCAGAATGCATGTATTCCAGTTACTTGTCATATTTTCTTAGCGAATTAACAGGAAATATTTTTTAGTTCCTGTTGTACCTGTTTCTAGTATGTTTCCTGCTTCCATCTAGCAGACAGAATAAAAACAAAACTGTTTTTAGCTGAATTATTTCTATTAGTATACAATTCTTCTGGCTAAAAAGTAAAAAGATGTACCAAACAGACTGAGTTGCAGCACCTGGCGGCATGCACAAGAACATCCTTCAGATTGTAGACTGTATGCACTGGAAGGTTCTTGAAAGTACTACAATGTAGGCAGCACCTCTACTGTAAATAAATAACTACATTTAGTCGTGAGAGAATTCATCGTATTTATTTTTTCATCTATGAACTCTCTGTCCTGGCAGTTTGCTTTTCAGTTGTTACACTGATATTTTTTTCTGTCACAAGTTTAGCTGAAGTGCTTAGGTTATACTTTTAAGTCTTAATTTATTTTTTTTTCAGAAAATATGCATGCATTTGACTAATACTTGAAAGATGGTGACTGTAAGCTTAATATCAAGTATCTGAAGCCCTAAAGGGACCTTAACTTCTGGCTTTACTAATGGCTACACCAATTAACTACCTCATTAAAACATTTATTAATACTAATTAATAATGTCTATAATTAAAAGAACATCTTTTTCACAGTGGTCTCATTACTGAAAAACATAGCACACAAGAAGAATGTTCGAAATGCTTACTACACAGACAAGTCATCCTAAGGAGCTTCAGCCCAACAAGACTTCCATTATTCTGAACCAAAGACGCTGGTAAACTCTGCATTCAGGAGGGGTAATGCCACTCTTGTTCTGTATGAAATGCTTTGTAAAAACAAGGAACAGAAATTCCTATTACTAAACACACTAGACAGACTATAGCTCCATCGGGACCAAGATAATCATTTAGATTGTTCCAAACCTTTGTATTATATAGCAAGCCCCGAAGCCCTTCTAAGACCATAGCTTTTAATTTGCTTATATACTGTCTACTTCTCGTGGCTAAAATCTAGTGTAACTCCCACACCTTTAAAAATGGAAGCTTTGTTACTGACATTCATTGCATAAGGTCAAAATTGGTGACAGAACCAAACCAAAGTATCAGGTAGCACTATTTAGAAACATAGTTATATAAACTTCTCTCCTTAATGCTTTTGGATAAGACACAGAAATAGATGACTCGACTTCTGACGTTACAGGTAGACGAACACACAAAGGCTGACCCAGAGGCACACAGTATATTGATATGAGGTTCAGAAGCATGACGCCTAGAACAGAAGATCCTCCTTAACCCCACCTGCCAATTGTTCCTGTGAAAGTAAAACCCAGTTTTTGTGGTCACACATTTGTTTACATGCACTGAAACAAATTGAGATGCGATTTTGTTGGTCACAGGCCACACATGAACTCAGCCAACACACAATAAATACGGATTTTGTCATTGTGCAATTATTGTTTGCCTATGTGTGCAGATCGCTACAGCTGGCGATGCTGAAGAACTGAGGGGTTTTTTTCTTTATCAACTACACTGTAGCTCCCTGTTCAGATCCAGCGTGTAACAAAGGCTGCTTAGAGCAAGACACGCTGAAAAGCCTGTTAATTAGATGACTTTCTTTAGCCTACTTCAGCAACCTTTGTATGAACTTACATCAGCTACCTGAACATTAGGCCCACGTAGACAGCTCAATGTGTCTTGAGACATGCTGTGGAGGTGTACCGAGCTATTTTAAAAATCAGTAATTTTATAATTTTCCTAAACTACCGGGGAAAAGTTGAGATCATTACTAAGCACTTAAAAACTCTAAAGGTTAAATATCTGAAAAAAAGCTACCAGTGCTCTTTTAAAGCCTATGATTTAAAGAGAAAATGATATCCTTTCAAACACAATTAAGCAAAATGTACAGAACTACGCAACTCTTCAACATTCATCTTTGCACCTGATTTAGATTTCAATATTACTGTAAGATTTTCTTTTCATGAATAATGCCTTTTAACAGCTCCAGAGTAATGTCTCTTATTAATGTTTTATAACTTTATGAAATTATAGAATTGTTCATTTAGAACATAATTTTTATTTCTCCATTTCAAACCTAAATGCAAATACATTTCAAACATTATTTTGTCACTTCTCCACTTCAACTGCTCTCACCGAAAGCTGGAACATTCTTTCAACCGACTCAGTGCCTGTGGCAGTAAAAGACGTAATTTGGAACAGGTTCAGGACACAGGTCTTACTACATGTATATACACATATACAGACACAAAAAACCTAAGAGTAACAGGTCTTTTCTGTTAATGGCCTTCAATTGAACACATGTACCCTGTAAATGGATCTAGCATCAAAGACTGATCTTAACTTTGCCACTATATTGTAACCACAAATGAAGCATCCTGCTGAACCTATCAAGTATATTAAGAGTAAAACGCAGAGATTACAGTCATTCTTAGAAAAGACCAGTCTGTCCTCCTGCTTGGCACAGATCATGTAATCTTTCACATCAATTAATTCCACCCTTCCTGGGTATCATGGAAGCTGTAGAGGAAGAAGCTACAGGATAACCCAGAAAGCCAGAGATAATAGTCACTACTGTCTAAAAGACGGCAAGTCTGCTTTAAAGTATGTGTTATTGCCACAGGCTCAGCCGTTATAGGCAGAAGGACTGAAAATGTCTCATGAAACATCTTCCCAGAATCACTACAGACTGAAAAGTATCAGCTTCACTGATTTTGCTTTATGTAAAATAAAATTATGGCCACTGCAAAGCATAAATTTAAAATAAGTGCGCAGTTTCTCTTATTAAAGATAAAGTTTAAAAAGGGAATTTTCTCACTATCTAACTTAAAATACCTGGAGAACTGGCAATTATTTCTTTTAATTTGGAGGTACAAACATCATCAAGTTAACACTAGATGTATTTCTTAAGTAGATCACAGGATCTCAAACTAGTAAGTATGACAGATTTTGCTTAATCACCTTATTAATACAGAATCGTAGATAACTGGGGCCAGGAAAGTGCTCAAAAGTTTGTCTCAAAATATTTCAAGGTTTTGTATTTTTAGCGTCCTGCAAAAACAACTTAACAGTGAAGAATCAGGACACCATCATGGTCTGAAGCCTGTGGATAGGGAAGACATTAGAAAGGCCAAGAAAACACATTCGACTCCAGAAAGAATTTGAAGTACAATCTAAAAATAAAATTTTATGTTCCTCTCCCTTCTTGGCAATTTTTGAATTCAGCACATTTTTTTTAAACTATACTGCTGTCACATCAAACAGAATAAGTTTGTAACAAGATGAGAACACAGCAGAATGGCTGGAATGTCAGACCATGTCAAATGCCTGAGGAAATACTCTTTATTTTTCTGTGGCTACACAGTTACGTAACATTAAAAGAACAAAATAACCACAGTTGATGCTACTATACTGTTTATCTATCAGTTAGAATATTCAGTAACAGAGAATACATTAATTCACAAAAAGTGAAGATAATGATATGGTGGAGGAGAAAAGAAGTCGCTTTGCACAAGAAAGAGAAGTTGCATCTGGGGAACATCCTGGACTACAGGATAGGCAGAACAATTAACATAGATTAAATTTAAATATGCATCAAAAAGTAGTTTCCAAGTACTGCTCAAGGAACAGTACTCAGCAGGCACTGCCGTTTGAGTTATATAAAATTCAATGGAAGGCATTGTGAAAGAAAAGCATACTTTAAAACTATTGAAACCCTATCTCCCCACAAATATTTGATTTCACACTGATAAATGGAGACAGTTTATCTGAAAAGGTTTTAACCTACCTTTTAGGTTAGCATTTAGCACAATAACTAATATAGTGCAACGCACACATTCTAAATTTAGTAACATGTAGTCCCATGCATTATTTGAGAGGACTGCTGATATGCGTGAAGTTAAGACACATTCAAGAGATATTCATTTTTGTGTAAATTAGGTTCATTAACATCAAACTTCCCTATGAGAAAACAAGTGTGCCCACATACCTTGTAATATCGCAGCATAAAATTGTAACTATTACTAATCAAAGTGGAATAACAGTTATTAAATATCAAGATAACTCTAATTTAAAATAGAGTTAAATCAATTAGACCACCTATAAGACAAGATATTGGACCCATTTAATAGATGTTATTAACCTCATAACAATTTCTTAATTTGCATTTAAAATTTGCAGCTTTTATTTAAAACTTATGAAGAGTTCTTACATCCTTAGAAGCTTGTCTAACTCTTCTAATAATGGTGGCTAATAAAAGATATTATCTCCACCACTTCAAAACTTGACTCACTTTTCCTCTTAGAGCACTACTTTAAGAATTATTCATATTATTATGTATTCTGTGTAATTAAATTGTAGAGGAGTTATTTCCAACACAAAATCAGACTCTATGTTAAATCTGTGGAGAGCTTTTCTATAGGTAATTACTGGCCTTTTAAAAATTGCTGCTTCTGGTTTAAGATTTGGAAATTATTTCTACATATCTTAGTGCAAAAAAGGGGAGGAAAATACAAAAAATGTTTTCATTTTTAATGAAATAGGAAAAAGGTGAATTTAATAGTATGAGCAGGCAGCACTAGTGAGTTTGCAAAATTCCCAGTTTGCAACTGACTCATTTCATTCAACATGAAGATTCGTTTACACACGTTGGTTTATTTTTTCAATCTTTCATAATTTACTTAAAAACAGACTTAGAAATAATTGATGCAGTGGTATCAAAAGCAATGCCATTTGTTTAATATAATACTGTCCCTGCAGCTGAGACCCACAAGGAAAATCACGTAATGTGCTCCTCTGTAGGAAGTCTATTCCAGCATTTGACTGCCCTCTTGGCAAAGAAAGTTGTCATCCTCCTGTTCTGACCTGAAGATTTTAAGATGGACATCCCTAATGATCCCACTTATTTAAGCTATCAAATGAAACATTTAACAGTACAATTAGGAAAATTTAAATCAATAATTACTCTCTCTGTTTCTCTTAAATAAAAGACCTCAGAGGAAGGTATAAAAGAGCCACGTTACCTCATGTAATTTAGGCAGGGGATATAGATTTCATTATCAGGAAAAAGCACAGCTTCATCTTCAAAAAACTTAAACTCTTCCCTCTGTTTGAGGCATCTTTAATTTACTTGTATTAAAATAGTACAATGTTGAAGCAAAAAAAAAGTATGTATGGGGACAGGGTAATCATAGCACCAGGTTAAGGTAAGTCATGCTTTCTCTTTGGTATGCAAAAGTATAAAAATGGAATTACTTGAGTAAGGGATGGAGATGTTTATATACTAAAAGTACCTTACAAAGAGAATTTCACTAAGAAGGAGTATCCATGAATTAAAGCATCTTTATGAATTTTTTTAGGGTTTCTTATAATGAAAGTGTCAAATAATAAAGCAGCTCGTTCTCATAAACAAATTAAAAATCTTAATCTGTTTAAAATTATCCTTCATGTTGACACACACACTGTCCAGAGCAAATATTTTGAACTATAGTTATAAAATTTGAACTATAGTCATAAAATTTGAACTATAGTCATAAAATTTGAACTATAGTCCCATAAAATTTGGGAAGAGAATGAGGAAATGTGAGACAAAAAAATTAAAAAATCTCTTTTTCTATTATTTGCTCTAACAAAAGCACACTATAAACTAGTTGAAACAAAATCCTCTCGTGCTTGAACTGGTATTACTGACTTGCTAAACACAAATGGAATACAACTTCTCCAAACACGGTAAAGATTTACACTACTTCCAAATGGTGAAGGGCGCAACAAGGATAGATAATGATGGTTTCAGGGTTTGGATTGCACAGACAGTTTCAATTTATTTATAGTCCTTGAACAAAACAATTCAAAAGATGCAAGGGAAATCCTTATCATAAAGGGTAAGGTGAGCTAGATATCAATAAGACAAAATCAAATGGAAACCACTTAAAAATCAATCAGCAATTCATTTAAGAATGATTAATTTTTATGACTAAGACATTTGGGTAAGTTTTCCTTGCTAAGAGGAGTTTGGGAAATAACTGTTATGTAGTCATTGGTTTTAAATGCATTTTGGAGTTTGACAGCCATAAATAAGGGGAAAATCAACTTCTTATAAAATGTCTGTTGTGACGCAATGAAATAGAAACATACCTTTGATAGAATAAAATTTTTGTATTTTTCCTTAGCTTCAACTGAAAGCTCTGCAGCTGTATCCACTATTCTACTTTTATATTCCTTCAGGTAAAATAGCAAAAGAAATAAGAACCCATTCTAGAAAATGAAAAGGAGAATCTCTATTCTTTCTCTCATTTTTCTGCTTTATGTAAGAGCAATTATTTTGCCTTATTATATGAAACTTGGCCAGCACTCATAAAACTGGCTTTCAATGAGAACTACATTTCTACTTCCATCACAAAAAGTAACCCAAAACTTCCCAAATGAACGAAATGCAGCAAATGGATGTTCAGCCTTGCTACTCAACTACTGCCATAATACTACATCCAACCAACTTCTTCGATTCAATTTCAAATAAAATAAAAAATAATCTTACTTGCTGCTTGTAGGGAAGACAAAAGATTAAACATTTTCTGCTGCAATGATTCCAGTTCTAAATAAAACTTAAAGGAATATTTTAAAACAAATTGAAGGCAGTGTGCTTTCCTATAATATAAATACAAGAGTTTAGTGAGGCAGACACAGAAGATCAGCTTTCTGTTCTAAAGGTCTGGCAACGCAACATAGAAATGGCTTCTGCATAATGGTAACGATGTTGCGTATGTGGTATATAAGCAACTAGCCTGAAAAAAAATATTTACATAATTCTTTCAATTCATTTAAAGGCTGATTTTTCTGATACACCATAAAGACTAAGGTAATTCATTTTTGTCTTGAAAACATTTTAGGTAAATATATAAAAATCCTCTGATTATATATTTTAATTGAAGAAAAAGAACTGAAAAGTGAAAACTTCAGGAAAAAATAGTGTCTTCAGTCTTCTACTACTCTAAAATTTAAAATTCTTCAAAGTTTGTTTGCTAGAAAAGAATGTTTGAATGAAATATTGTTTGCACTTCCCTACTTTTTAAAGTCGTCAAACAAGATTGGCAGAAGCAGTGCCGAGAAAGCTCCCATTTGCAGAGCTGAAATTTTCTTCAATATCTTCAATCAGGTCTGGAGGACACAATGGTCACTGAACTCAGATTAGTAAATTAGCTTTTGAAAGCTCATTAAATGGAACTTCAAACTAATGGAAAATATTCCCTGCTTTCATTGAATCACTGTGATGTGAAGTCATTCCACACATTAAATGATGGATTTACTCAAAAGAATTGTGTCAAGTGAAAGTGAAATCCTGATCTGACTGAGAAACTAATATGAAATTTAAATTCTTGTAGAACTCCAGTAAAGCTACGTCTATTCAATGGAGTCAGTGCAAACATTAATTAGCAAAACCAATCTGAGTGCACAGTTTTCGTTTTCCTTTAAACACAGTTATTAGAAAATTAATTATAACTTCCAGTTTAGCCAGTAAATATTTTTGTGATTTGAATCCTAGATGTGATTAGTAGACATTGATACAATGGTACTATTTATCTGTGCTTTTTTAATTAATTATTAAAAATTAAATTAAAAAAAAAAACCACCAAAAATCCAAACACAGCAGGTAAAAAGATTTTGCAAAGAAAATAAGCCCAGATTTTTTGCTGGAAAGTTGCAGCAGGTAATTCGGCCTTGCATGAAAAGACACTTATATTACCCTGGTTTGCACACCAAGGTAAATGACAATGGTTACAGACAGACATCTCACAGCTCTTGAAGCTCATCAGTTTTCTGCAGTTTTCAGACTTCATCTATAGTTGTGACCTGCCTTTCCATGCCTATAAGAACTCACTACTACAGCCAGGATTTTGAATGAAAAGGCATTTAGTATTTGTAGCCTTGAAATCGAAGTTTCATATATGACCTGTTACCTAGTCAAATACTTTACAAGCTTCTCCCTCTCAAGACGGACGTTAGTCACTACAGCAGCCAAATCGTTCATTACTCACATCAAATGATAGAGTCACGTATACTTCTTTTGTATAGTTCCCTGCTGACTTTGTTGGTGAAAGCCTTAACACTAGCTAAAACCGACAAGATATTTTAATTTAGAAATTCATGGTGACGACTATTGGCTATAACAATTTACAGCGCAGCACTCAAAATGTTAATTCCCAGTGGAGTCAGCAGTAGGACCTCACAGAAACAAAGGCTGATTCCTTGCTGAGCTGCTCTGACAAGCGTGAAGCTAGGAGGTCATTCTGGGAAGAGATTATTCGTCTCTAGCTCACCCTCCTGGGGCCATATCTTGAACAGTATCCAGTTTCAGGGCCTCCCTGTGCAGGAGACCTCAAGATGCTGGGGACAGTCTAATGGAGGGTTACTAAGATAGTTAAGAATCTAGAATGCACGGCATTAGATGATCAGCTAGAGAAACAATGCTTCACCAGAGAAGTCAAAAGGACAACTTAACTGCTCATCCCATCTACTTTTTGCAGATAACTCCGCTATCTAAAAAGGGTAGGTACAGAAAGAAGATAGACATAGATGCCTAG
Source organism: Cuculus canorus (assembly GCF_017976375.1). Classification (NCBI taxonomy): domain Eukaryota; kingdom Metazoa; phylum Chordata; class Aves; order Cuculiformes; family Cuculidae; genus Cuculus; species Cuculus canorus. The sequence continues at coordinate 11,656,727 of NC_071405.1, forward strand.
CAAAAAGACAAGAGAGAACAGTCACAAGATGTGACATGGAAAATTTCAATTGGTCATAAGGAAATAATTCATCCCAGCAAGGGTGGTGAAGCACAGGGTTGGAGAGGGCTGTGGAACAGGAGATTTTCAAAACCTGACTGGATAAGGCTTTGAGCAACCTGACCTAGCTTTGAAGTTGGGCTGCTTGGAGCAGAGTTTTAGACTAGATGCCTCCAGAGACACTTTCTGACCTAATTTCTTATATAGTTCTGGAAGCTTTTCCTTAGAGCAAGGAATGAAATAAAAAAAAGGGGGGGAGGGGGGAATAAGGGGAGCAGCAAATAACGCAGACCATAGAAAGAGTTAAGCTAATAGAGCAGCTTCAGCAGAATGAAGACAAAAGATTTCTTTAAGGAGATTTTTTTTTTTAAGTGTAACAGATGAAGGGGCAATGAGAACTCAAAAACGGTCGATTAAGAAGGATCTCCCAAGTTCTGCAAACTAACAGAGAAAGGCACTACGGAAATAAAAAGATGCAAAGGATTGGACATGCCTTCTGACACAAACTTATCCACTTAAAGAGTTTCCTGATAGGAACTTACCTTTGCTAGCGCAACATCCAGCAAATTCAAGATGACTGTTGTTAGAAGTAAAACCTTTCAAAATACAAAGCTTTACATTCTGTATCTGTAAGATTAATACTTTAAGTCAATACGGCAGTGGATCTCACTGAGCTACTTCTCTTTTTATATTCACGACATTTGTAAGGAATATTTTACTGTTCAAGTATCTTATCCTTGAGTTTTATGGTATTGATGCAAATTCATTTTGAAGTATGCAGTTTCTACTGTTTGCTAGTTTACTTTATTTTCTTATTTTAGAGTACTGCCAAAAATGTATAGGTTTTGTAAAAGCAAAGACATGGAAATTCTGAGTCTTTTCTCTATAATCTTATGTTTACCTAACTAATTTACTGAGAAGTGCTAGTTTTCTTGAACTTTTTTATTAAAAACATGGATGTCCATTTTGGAGAATTTGGCTATAGACAAACTCTGCAGTTACAGGAGCATGCAATACGCCGTCTACAACTGCTCTCAATGAAATAACAGCTTCAAGATGACAACTCTGTGCAAAATCTATCTGCTTAACAAGAAAGAGCATCTATGCTGTGTTTAAGGACATTCACTTTCCCACTATTACAGGTTGAGTTTTTGCATGACTTCTGGCATTGGAGTTTGAGGAAAACTGACTTTGCATCATATATTCATTCAGCACCTGCAATTGTGAGACTGTGAAAGAGCTCTATCCCTTAAGCAGTTGTCACATGTTCCCTCGTACCATTCTCAAGATCCCTTTCTTCATGAAGTAAATTCACGCAAAGCCTAACCCCTGGCACAATTTTGTAACAAGTTTACAGAGCAGATTTGCATTAAACTGAGATAAATTTATGAGAGAAAAAAATAAGAAAAGAAGAGGATCATAAATCAATAATCTCTTTATTAGAATAAGTTCTCATAAGGCATATATTAAGAAGTGTCATATCCTATCGTGACAAATACCATTTATCTCCTGCATTGAGAAGAATTATTACCATAGATATAACTAGCAGGGCTAGGATCTTCTTCCCTTTCCCAGGCTCTCAAGTCTCTCATCCCTGCACCTTTACTCACACTTAGTGCAGGTTCTTGGATGTGAACCATCAGAGCTTCAGTCTCCATCTGCTTCCAAAGCTCAGTGTGACAAAATATTTACCCACTGGATGCTCAGATTATTGGATTATTAAAAAAAAAAAAAAAAAAAGAAAAAAAGGAGAGAGATTAATACCAATATCTTCAGAAGTTGCTGACCACTGTTAGTGAATGATTTGTAATTTTTGGTCAGGCTCTTATATTTCCTTGTGAAAAATGAAAAATAAAAGCATATTTTACAAATTTGAAGAGAATTAGCTGTGTCATTTTAAAACACAGACAATCTCCAGGCAAATCAACAGGCAATCAGCAATCAGCACTCTAGAGCTATACTGTGTTGCTGATTGATGCTGAAGTAGTTCTCATCAACTGTATTACTTCGGTTCACTTCTTAGCATGCAAGGACCTCAAGCAATTATAATATTATTAGCATCCATGATGACTTTTAGGAAAAAAATTTTCACCGAAAGGGTCATCAGGCACTGCAACAGGCTGCCCAGGGAGATGGTTCAGTCACCACCCCTAGAGGGATTTAAAAGATGAGTATAAGGGGTACTTAAGGATACGGTTTAGTGGCAGATAGGTATGGTTGGACTCGATGATCTCAGAGGTCTTTTCCAACCTGGTGATTCTATGATTCTATGACTTAGGAAAAAAAGTAAAAAGAAGAATGAAGCCTTATAAGGGATATATAATGGACTGCTCAGTTACATCTAGAAGTCCACGTATCCACCAACATCTGATAACAGGAACTAATGCTTAAGGGTTAAGAGGATAGCAATTATTTGGCTAAAGCAAAATACCTTAGGTGGCTGAAGAAATACATCTTAGGTCGTTGTGTAAAGGGAGATCGGTTACAGACAGTTCCTGATAAGAACAAGGATTGGCTGCCTGAAACATCTTGAACTGTTTGAAAGTGGCTTTGTGGTTTGGAAAAACACCAAGGGTCCAGGGAGCATGCGCAAGGAACAGAGGTCAGAAGTTCAACGGTGAGGCAGACTTCTTACTTCATCCCTGAGACCCCAGCCCACGACCACCAGGAGGCACTGCGCAGGGGCAGCCAGGAGGAGCTAAAGGTGGAACATATGGAAATGACTTCTCGGAACTCATTATAATAAACACCGCCTTTTCGGGGAGAAGTTATGTATAGGTGTTTTTTAAATGATCATGAATATGTAGCGCTTTGCTGTATAAAGTCAAGATACGCTGCCACGGTGGGCGTGCACCTCCTCTTTGGAGGAGGAATCCCCCGTGTGCCTCAGCGCTGAATAAACATACCTACTTTACAACCTCATAGGTTGTGGAGTCGTCTTTCCGCAAGTCACATCCAATCCAGAATAACTTGTGAGAAAGCTTGCAATAGTAACACAGATTTGCATCTGCTACCTAACCAGTTTTAGCAAGCATTAAAAAAAACCAAAAGCAAAAAGATCCCACAAAATTGGTAGCTCAATAATTATTGTGCAGCATAAAATAGACCTTCATCCAATAGTTATAATCAATTGTTAGGCTAGAGTATTTTAGAGCAACTTCATCAGTCAAGTATTTAGCAAATATAAAAGAAAATTTCAACAGAATCAGGGAGGAAAACCTTGTGTTTACAGAAGACAGATCATTAAAAGAAAAATGATCACATGAAATGAAAAGCAAAACAGTATGGGAAAGAAAGCATATAACCAAAACCTCATTAATACACACTATGCAGTAGAAACTGTACTAAATAATCATCTAATAAACACAAGAAGTAAAATATCAATGAGTAGCAGCAACAACAAAACAGTGTTTCCCCTCTGCCCTCCACCTCCTGAAAACAGTGAATCTCAAATGAAAAGAGGAAAAAACAAGAGAAAAATACCCTAATGAAACTAAAATAGGCTAAAGTAAACTGAAAAGATAAAATCGCTAAACTAAAATGTATTTTTCACAAGAGTATACATTTTGAGGATATTCTTGATAAAACATATGAAATGTTCTGGACAAAGCTGCTGCTAGTTTAAATTTGGCTGCCGTCATTTTCTTCCTCGTGGTGCATTAACACTCACATAATTACCGTAAAAGTGACAGTTTAAGAGGCTAGCATCTTTTCACTGATATCTGCTTCCTTTCTGTGAGGTACGGAAATACAAAACATAAATGCAGACTTGGCAGCTGAACAAGCATGCTGGAAATGAACTAAAACACCAACCATGCAGAAATGGGCTATTTCAAGGCTCCAGCATCCCTCAAGGATCCCCAGATGAGCCCAGAGAAATTGCTGAACATCGAGAGACAGCTACCAAAGATTTGACCTTCTTTCCAGCCACTTACTCTCTCCCTGTCTCTCTGTAGAAGTCATGGAAGGGTTCTGATAAGCTCTCACACCCTCTGCCTAACAGCATGGTCTTCTACACAAAGTCCTGGAAAGCCGAAAGGAAAGCTTTTTGTTCTCTGCTACCTGAAAGTTGGGATGGGAAAAGAAGAAGGGCACAGCGTTATGACTTTCAGAGGAATAAATTATGTAAAATACTGTCACAAATAACAACCTAATAACAAATAAATACAAACCCAGGTATTTGAACAGTAGGGAAATCCAGCAATGAAATCCTGTCCTTGGTGGAGTGGTGAAGCAAGTTCTGTCACTTTATCACTTCAAATGTCTGCTATTCCAGGCCTCAACAGATATAACACAATAAATCCACTTATTTTCTTATCTCTTCTCTATATAATTTATCTAGTGTTATCTTGTATTTCTATCACCTCCAGAATTACAAGATTAGATAAGCTGGGCATTCAGAGAGCAAGAGAGAGAGAATCTCTCTTAAATCTTCAATTTACAACATATGTTTTTCACATTTCCCAGCTGATCAGACATGAAGTGAGGTAGTTTTGCAATCCTTCTATACTTTTACTCTCTCTTTTACTCTTAGCTACGTAGTTATGAATTGTTAACATCATCAACAGAACTACTCAGAAATGTTTAAAATGAGGACTCTGCAAAAGTAAGTTCAAGAAAATTCTGGTTCCATGAAAATTTGAAATTTGATGACCTCTTCCAATTAGTCACACTCACATAGCTTTCAGAACAACCTATTAAAATTCCAGTAAAATGAAAGTGACAGTAGAAACAAGTGAATAATTATTAAAAAATAAATTCATAAAATAAAATAATGATATCCTAATTATTCCACCTCTGCAGAACACTTTGAGTTGATGTCTTCAAATTCATTTCTCTTGGGAGCCTCTGTGTGAACAAGAAACCTGTTCATAGTCAGAAGTTGGGAAATAAAAAAAAAAGTGTTATTTCATCTTATTTTTTTTCTATAAAAGCTTTAAAAAAGCCACAGCTTCAGAGGCTGGAGAAACGGGGGGAGTATTTCCAATTGATGTACTCTAAATTATAAAATCCATTTTGTTTTCCTTAACTCATGACAAGCATCACAATACTATTTCTTCTAGTATCTTTTTTACATAATGATTTTGGTATTTTTGAACTAATTGTTCTATATGCTAAAAAAAGAAACACTCTGAAGAACATCCCCAGTGCTCTTTTTTTATGGTTGAATTTTGAAACATACAGGAACACCTGCTTGGGAGATAATAAAGAACTGAACAAAAAGGAACAGCCACACTGTTTTTAAAAAAACATTTTCTGTACCGCTCAGTGTATAGTGGTATAGAAATATATACTCGGACAATATAAGACTGTCCATTTTAATGAGACACAGTCATCTTATATTTGTATTAAGAGAGTACAAACTAGTTTTAATATTAATCCTAAAAAACAAGCAGTTTCCAGGTATTTCTCTCTTTTCACAGACGGCACACATTTTCCTGGAACTTTACATAGTATTTCATGAAGAACTCATGTTTAATATTTTTTACTGACTGTAGTCTTCATCAACCAACCATATCAAAGACATTTACTCTTTTTTGCTTATATTAGAAGGCTTACAGAGCAGCCCAAGATTACTCTCAAAAAAAAATTAAAACAATAGCAGGATTTGAGTGGTGACTGTTAAGCTCAGACAGAATTTAGCACTGTTAAAAATATTTTTCTACATTAAATGAATAGTTGTTTTAAAGGCATTTGCCTCTTTCTCTCCTCATTAAAGACAAAAAAAAATGCTCAACAGCCACTTCAATCAATTTGTTGATTCCTTGCCTTGCTTTCATTCTAGCCTGTCTAGAAACTTGGATTCCTTCTGCCTATGTAAAAAAGTCTGACAGAAAATACCTATGGAAGATCACAGGTATGAAATTAATGATTTCAAAGAGATTATATACAAACTAGATGATGGCAGTAGTAGGTAACAAGCCCAACTTCCTTCTTTGCTTTAACGTGACCATGAGAACATCTGACTTGTGCTCAGATCCTCCAAGAGCTAGCAGTTCACTTCTGGTAATAATACTGAAGTGATGCAAGATGTGAATGAGGCTCTACTTGATCAACTAACACACTCTTGAGAAACATAACGGCATCAGAAAATCCTAGGGAAGTCCTATGTGATCTGAAATGTTAATTTCCAAACCGATTATTGAGTCTAATAAAAGGCATAACAGTGAAACATTGTTTATATTGCTAAATAATCATGCCTACAGTACTACTTCTGTTGGATGCTATGCACTAGACTTATCATCAGCACAGACGATTCCCAAACATCTCAGGAACCACGCCTGAGGCCCCTCAGATAACTCCCTCCAGAATCAATGTGCCAGAATTGGACATAAAGTTACCCATGGCGACCAAAATGGAAAACAGCTGATTCAGACTGACAACAGACAGGTCTGACGTTCTAGTCATTACAATATGAAGCATTATATTCTAACAATATTTAGCCTAGAGAAGAGAAGGCTCCGGAGAGATCTTACAGCAGCCTTTCAGTACTTAGAAGGAGCTCGATAAGGCTTTGAGCAACGTGATCTAGTGGAAGGTGCCCCTGCCCATGGTAAAGGGGTTGGAACTGAATGATCTTTAGGGTCCCTTCCAACCCAAATAATTCTATGATTCAGTAACAATTTTTAACAGAAAGATTTTCTTAGAAAAAGTACAAGCACTTATGAAGACAAATTTCAAAACACTTTGTTCATTGCTCAGAGTGAATACAAGTCAATCTCATGTTTATTTTCAGTTTTCCTACAATGTAAAATTACAGAAAGTTGTAGATGCTACTTTCCTACAGTACAAAATAATAGAAACTCAGGATTGATTCCTAACAACACATTACATCTACTTCAGTAGTCTAAAAAATAGTTGTTTCCTGCCTTAGCCATGGAAAACTGGATGACAGTCCAAGAGGTAAATATCAGGGAACTTCCTTTACAAGGGGTCAAAATTTGAAGTGGCTTTCTCAGCCATTTAGCCTGTTATCATTTTAGAGCACGAATAATATAATCTTTTTAATTCCTCTTTATGCACTACTTAACATTTGATAATGAGATACAGGATGCATCATTTCTTACTCATAGCTAAGCCTCAGAAAAGCAAACCCAATCAAAATCTCAGGTTCATCCATTGTAATCCCATTGTTAACACTGAATATGTGGGGCTTCTGTGCAGTCTACATTCATAAAATCTGTATGGCAAGGCTTTACTTATGCTTATGTATGGTCCAGACAATTACCAAATCAATCATCATGAAATACCTATGAGTCAAAAAACAGTTCAGGAAGGACAACAATAACAAGTGCTTCCTGACGACAGGCTATTTTCTTACTGTTTTTCCATTTTATTTAGATGCTGGATTTCTAAAGCAGCAACTTCAAAGTCCTGCATTTCCAAAAAGTGTGGATTATAAACAGCATGGTTAAGCTCCCGTGCATTATTCATTTATTCCTAGCAACTATTTGTGCTTCTGAAAATCCCTTTCCTCCTTTTTCATGGAACCCTATATGCCCAGGCACTTCACAATAACGAGAACAATGCATCGGTGGTTGCTGAACAGATAACAGCACCTGCGGTAGTATTGTACTATGAGCAAACTGCAGTGCAAAACATTTTATCTGAAAAATCTTTGCTTTGCCATATTAGGAGAAGGTTTTGTAGCAATTGTAAAACGTTGATCCCATAGCATGTTAATTCCCATTTCCCTAACTTGGTTCTTCCCCTAACAAGTCTTGTACAGTCCTCAAATGCTCACCCCCTGCATCACACGATGCGTCCCATACCCGCAGGCAAGGGACTATGTCCCTTCAGTCTATGACATGCTGCAGAGAGTTAGTGCTAGAGACCCATGGTTTTTATATCTTATTTAGTTTGCAATTACTTCAATGATATATAGACACCACCTACCCATTACACTCGGGACACGCAATACACAACTTACTTACGATGAAGTTGCAGCTTGCCCAAGTCTGGGCTTCCTCTGGGTGTAGCTCTAACTACTTCACAACAAATGCCTCTATAAGAGATGAAATCAGGAATACCTATTCAGGTCTAAATTCAGATTTTAAAGAAAAATTGAATTTTCCTGTGAACACAGACTCGTTAAAAAAAAAAGTTTTCGATATTTAGGTCAGTTTTTTAAAATATGGGGTGCACTGAATTTCAACACCTTGCAAACAGCATTACCTGCATAACTTGTAACAATTAATGCATTGTTTGATACCCAAGTGCTATTAAAAACCCTGACAGAATAGACAGAGTACTTGCCTACATCTCTGAAAATCTTAAAAAAAATATCTGATTGCAAGTGATTCAACGCTGCTCAGGTATGACAGTGTTCGGCGGAATTTCACTTAAATGGCTTTGAAATTACAACCTTCCACTGCAAAGGATCACCCTTCAGAGATGTACAAATGTTTACTGAATGCTTAATATATATCAAAAGTAAATATTTAATATATATAATAATAAAAATACATATAGCTATCTTTAAATGTAACAAAAAAAGTTTCAGATCACCGCACAACAGGAGTTTATGTCTCTAGGTCCCTCCACTGAGATTATTCAAAATTCAGTTTTAGGCTTGACGCCAGTACAATCAGAAACATTTTATGTGAGAGTGAACGGTAGTGCATAGACCTTGTGTTTTTCCCTCAGCTGAGAGATCCAGCCTCTGCAGACCATTCAGGCATACAGAGTTTGCATTCAGGTGGTACCTGTTTCTCTGAAGTGTTTGGCTCTACATACATTATTTTTCACACACACAGAGTATCACCTTCTTTGAAATCTGAATGCCATCTGCCACTGTAAGCTACTATGTCCTCTTTCTTTTTGCAAGTGACTTTGAAATCAATACTCGGTGCTGAAGCTGGTGCTGCTGACGTGGTTCTATGTGAAGAGGCTTCTGTTGATATCTGCAAATCCCCGGCGTACAGTCCTACTTCAGCATAACCAGCTTAGGAGCACTGCTTGCACACAGAGATTGTGCAGTATGTTCAGTCTGCTTTCACTACCTGGTATTGTATTATCTGTATATATCACTATATACCCACCTATATACCCACCTACCACCTCTGCATCATTGCTCACCTTTCTATACTCACTTTTACTTACTCTTCTGTGCTGCAAAAATTCCTCCATATAATCTCTTAACTCATTCATCAATTTCAGAAATACTTAGCATTATCTGCTTCTCCTGGCATTTTGACTGTTTAGTCCTCCTTGCTCCTTTGTTCCTCTTTTCCTGTACTAAGTTACTTTTCGAACAACCAGGCAGAAAAGGAAGCTAAAGGACTGCTGCAACACAGCCCAAAGATAAAAAGGGACCTCTCTCCTCCCCCCCAAAAAAGAAAAATAAAATTAGTGTTCTGGGAAAATTAATTTGTTAAAAGTACTAACTCCACGAGTTTCATGAAGCACAAAGACAACAGAACACAAATATTACATAAAGACTTTCTGGCTTAGAAAGGCATAATATTGGCGCGGTCACTATGCAAACAAACAGTGAGGAGTAATAATTTTTTTAAGCAGGAGTAATTCTACTGAATCAGAACAGCACTAAACAGAATACAACATTCCAAACATTTTTTAAAGCCAAAGCTTGCCATCATCACAGTAGTTATATCTGGAGCATACGTGACTTGCTACAGCTCTTCAGTAACTGTGATGTACTTATGAATTTTTCATTGCAGATTTGAGAGAGCTCTAGTTTCCTTTGTTTGTGTATCCTTCTTGAGCTACCAGCACTACACAGAAATCCAGTAAGAATCAGAGCCAAGAAGCTACAAAAATCATGTGTCTTCTTGTCCTACGTTGTTACTAAATAAACAAACAAAACCTATAGGAACAGTGGTGTTCAGCAGTTCAAAAAGGATTTCTGCAGGTGCTCTTCACACGAGATGGCCTTGAAACTGCACTTCCTTTCCCTGAATTGCAGAGATGGAATCTAATCTTCAAAGTTATTTTTCTTCTCCAGAGAACCCACCTTTACACAGATCAAATAGTTACATCAGAAATGTTATTATTTTCCTGCGGTATGTGTGCATATTGGAAATGATACAAAAAGATAGCTAAGGTATCTGCTTGTTCAAAATCCCATTTAAAATAGTCACATGGATTATGAATGAAACTGTGACCTCACCAGTCAGACAAATGAACAATTCCTCACTTAAGGAATTGCACTGGCTTCAAGCCCTCACAAGCCAGATGATAACCCAAATTGAGGCAGACTTAGAATCTCACTCTCAGAAAACAGTGACAAATTTGCATTCATTGAGGCTCAAAGTTGTTAAAACATATTGCTGCACACTGGAGCTTAGTTGTGAGTTACTTGTCTCCAATAAATAACCTACCAGGATGTATAGTTTAGGATATGTACAACTGAACTAATTCTAAAATGAGCTGGGTAAAGGGAATTTAAGATTGGTAACCCAGGTAACCCCATATATGATGCTTTCTGAAAACCTCATTGCACGTCCAACTGAAGACAACGCTCTCCAGATTAGTCAAGCCCAAGCAGAAAACAAGAGATCTTCATCTTGCTCAGCAAGCTTGCAAATTAAGCATAGTTAATTTCTGCTATTACAGTACGCCTAAAATACTAATGGCTATTTTTTTCCTCACTTTTCCAGTTGCTATGTAGCTGGCTGCACAGCTTGGAACACAGGGCTCCTGGTACCGTTATTTAAGATGATGTTTCAATTTCTCGTGGTTGTTAGAGCTCTAAAATACCTCTACTCATAAAATATGTTGACTACTGCTAATTATGTTGCAAAACCTTTCAACAAAATGTGGTATATTGAAACTACTATTACAAATATTCAAAAGAATTTGTGCGATCTAAATTCTTTCATTTATCGCCCCCACTTAGCAGATTTCAAAAATGACAGAAAGCAGAACAAACCAATCAAACTACAAAGGCAGAACTGCAACTTGCAATTTTGTGGTGATACTCAATGAAATATAAATGGTAAAATGAGAGTTCTAAAGAAAATCAGAGTTGGTGTGGGTTGCCTATTTTAACCAGTCCTTGCTAAAGAAGTTTTGAAAAGCTTTGGAATAGATGCAAGGTTTTCCCACAGATAATACTATATCCAGCTATGTTAAACCAGAACGTGGGAAGTTAATGCCCAGACATCTTACCACAGCATCGTCGCCTGTAGTCAGAGAGCAGAGTTATGCAATAAACCAAAAACTTCTCATTTCCTTAGTTTTCTCATTTGAAATATTCATCCAGTTAAAAGAATGTAAAAACAACATTGAACTTATTTCTACATCACTCATGCACTGGCATAACATAAGATTTAATATGGCATTTTCAATGATTATTTTCAATGAAGCTTTATATTTTATTGAAGTTTCAACCCACAACAATGGCATCTGGAATGAAAAAGCAGTATTATGGGCCCTTCTAAGGTGTCTGATTACAAATCCGAAATACATCTTAAGTTGTACAGCTGCACCAGGCAACGAAAATAAGAACAAATACAGCCAGATAAATCTTATTAAAATTTGGGCCTTGCTTTTCAGTGCCCTGGGAGAGCATTATAAATGGCACTATTCGAATATGGTATCATTTTAAGGGAGTGTATTAATAGCTGGGTTGCTTTTAGCTTTCAGAGTCAAGATGAGGATAGCTTTGACATTTTCTGTATATGTTAGTATTCCTTGGAATGCAAAAGAAAGTGCTGAGCCCTAAAAATTCCTTTACTCGTGCTGACATGGCACCTGGCCTTTTGGCTCTGGAGAACAGTAGAGAGTCACAATCTCTCATAAATTTTTGTATGACAGAATTGCAACTTCTAGTAATTTCAGCAGCTTCTTCGGATTATTAAGCTTAGTAGGTCCACTGGCACCACAGAAGTATTAAACATCCTTGGAGAATTCTCCATGAGAACCTTAATTAAAAGTCCAAGTTTCTGAATACTGAATACTCTGGAGCAACATAAAAAAATCTGATCTTTAGGAACCCTCATTTAAATTCACAAGTTAAATGCAAAATAACTTCACAAGTTGTTTAATAAAGATCTTACAATTAGAGTAAAACAACAAGAACAAAAAAGCTCTGCTCCACAATGGCAAGGTTCCGCTAAAGAGCACAAAGTGATCTAACAAGACCAGTTAATGAAGTAACAAGTGCCCCCATGAATGAAGAATGACTGTAAAATTTTTAGAGATTCTCAACCCATCTTTATCCATCTAAACCACACGACAACTTTAGGTGGCTCATATATAAAATTAAACAAAGTATTTGGCACTGATCAGAAGTTCAGATCTTTTATGTCTTTTATGGAAACACTTGATTTGTTCCGAGGTCAGGCACTTTCAGGACAAATCCCCTGAGAAGCTAACTCAACACTCTCGGTGAAGACAAAACCTATACTGAAGACGCTGAACCCCTTCCTCTCCTGTTACGCAACTTATACAGGAAGCATCAGAAGCACCCCAAGTTAGCCACTGGATTTTAATCTGCAGCCCAAGTTCCTACAACTCATATACAATGCTAAACACAACTTCCCCCCCCCCAGCCTTGAACCCGTTTGTTATAAAGCTTTGATAGGAGCATTAAAAAGAACAATGATAGTCAATAAAAGCACTCAGCAGAGTACTGCAGAAAATTGCAGTCCGTACCCCGACCAAACTCCTAGATATTTAAAATTTTAAGCATCGTAATTGCCTTGACTTGCACCTAAACGCAGGTTTTACCTTCTGTCAAGGCAGAGACATTCAAACCCACTCACCATCAAGGATCTGTTAAAAGAACTTCTTGTAAATTAGGTTGCCTTTCCTTCTGAAGGACATAATTCTTTCAGTAGAGCTCCTTAATAAAGCAAGCAATTGCTTTGCACTCAGTCCTGTAGCCATTACAGAAAACAAGATCTACTCTAAGGCTACTCTATAATAGCCACCTTTTAAATGCAGAACATAGAAGTAAATTGCGATTGAGACCACCTACCAAATCCTATAATCTGCCTTTCACTGGAATTATTTATTAAGCTACAAATTGTCTATGGAGATGATCTTTGTCCTCATCAACACCATCTCATTATTCCGCCTTCCTGAATAACTATATATTACTTAGCAGTTTTATGCAAAGCCATATATTAATGTTGGATGATTTAGATGTTTATTTCCTTAAGGGATAGTTGGGAAAAAACTAACAGGAAACATTTCTTCCTTTTTCCTCTAACATAATTCTTCAGAGGCTGTAGGTTGCACCACCTTTTTAATGGGTAAAAAGTATAAAAGATACATATCTTATAGTAAAATTCATGTCTTCAAGAATATTATTGAGGTGAGTAATTTCAGAAAAAGCAGTTTCTGCCACAACAAAGAGTAAAAATAGACACAAAATACTATACAGATGGCTCAACAGATCTAATGCACTACTGTGCAGAGACACAGATTAGTCTACCTCTAGGACATTGCTCTTTTTGACAGGCATACCTTCACATACAAGCAGAAGAACAAAAATTGTGGGTGTGAAGAATGACATTCTGTTTTTCAAAAGTTTCCATGTCCTTTTATAATGCTATGTTGTGCTCTACTGCAGCTTTTAAAAAGCTGAGGGTTTCACTCTGCATACACAATCAGAACAAAGAGCAAGACAAAACCATGGTGGCACATTTTAATGGCAGCCTCCCACTGTGAACACCTCCTCACTCTGTCAAGAAGGAAAAAAGGAAAGAAAAAAAAAATCAAAACCCAAACTATAACCAGATACAATTCCTCACGATATAAATGCATTTTTTTTTCTCTTTTTCACTCCTTCTCTAGATTTCCAGACACCCAAGAGGCAGGAGAACTTGGTCCTATTCTTTAAAGCCTTAAGAAGACACCTTTGGTACCAAAATTACTACTTGTCTTCTCAGCTAGAAGAAAGTGCTCGAAGTGGGCGAGAAGACAAATGCTCTCTAACTCATCCCATCTCCAATCTTAAAAGTTACCTCCGTTCAGCAAGTGAGTTTGGCTATTATGTTACCTGGCAATAGGTACAGGCTCCGTTTCTATAATGGTTAAAATGACTTTTTTTTTTCTTTTCAGGAACTATTATCTCTGTTGATTTATATTTTTCCTATATCATTGAGAATCCACATAAAAATAATGCCCTTTCAATCCCCCCAAAGAAATGAAGCTTGGTCTTAATGCAAGTGAAGCATACGAGGCACAGCTGCGATGGGCAGTTGGCCATTTCATGAGGATTACCACCGATGTCGTGAAAAAGGGAATTTAGGGCACTGTTTTGTGAGCAGCTAGCGAACAAACAAACAAAGCATTCAGTCAAAATCTCAGCTATGGTAAGCTAGAAATGACAGTAACTCTTGAATTTAAGTAGGAGGATGATATAAAATAACCAATTTGAAAAAAAATAAACTAAATTACATGATGCTCTCTGCTGCCAAGAGATCAGTGCCTATGAACTTCAGAGTACCAGATTCACAGGTCTTTTAAATGCTTCATGATTAGATTTTGTGCTCTAGATGACGAGCTTAGTTTTTCTGTAGCCTTTTGCCCAAGACTTCACGGTGTTCTCCCCTATCCCTAAAAGCTGTAAGATGAGAAAAACAGAGACTGAACTAATTCATAACACCACATATGAGATGTTCAGAAGAGCCATACACATACAAGTCAATGCTGTACAGGCTCCACCACCTCATTACAGCATCCTCTCTCTTTTCCAAAGCCTTAAGATGGAGCAAGGAACCTTAATAAGAATTTTCTTCAGAAATAAGGAGGAGAGAACCAACTTCTCAATAAGTAACTGGTAAAAAGCACCAGGTTATCATGAAGTTTTACGATCACCGCAAACATACAACATCTGAAATCATGTGATATAGCTTGGTTTGTAGCAACCAAATGTCAGCTCTGAACTTGAACATACGAAGCTAGATTGGGTGGGTCTTTTTAAATATTACTATGCAACAGCTGAAGAGCTCTTGAAGGGCCTTGACAGGGACTCTGGAGCTTCGTTATCACTGCTGAAATATAATAAAGGCTTTCTTATGAAAAACAAGGATTAACACTGTGGCTTCAAGTCATGTGATGCTCTTATAAACGCATTATGACATTAGGAAGAAAAAAAAATTAGACTAATTCATTAACTTTGAACCTAACCAAACTAGATCTTTTACAGTTTGTAACAGCACCACTCATTACTGCACACAAGACAGGCATTAAATGCAAAACTTCTAGAGCAAGGAGCTAAATTTATTATGGAATTACGAGAATGGAATAAGTGCTTTGAATTATTTATTTTCCACAAACCATTCAAAGAGAAGAACCTGAATGAGGCAAAATCCAATAAGTGAACCCATGATTTATGTATGAAGCATACCCTATTAAATCATAATTTATGGCATACTGTAGTCTAAGAAAAAAAAAAAGAGTTTGTTAACAACTACAATAACAGGAAGAATGCAAAGGGATGCTGATAATGAAAGATATCTTGGTTTCATCATAGGATGCTCATAATGAAAGAAATCTTAGTTTTATCTTAGGATGCTCATAATGAAAGAAATCTTAGTTTTATCTTAGGATGCTCATAATGAAAGAAATCTTGGTTACATCTTAACTGTCAAAGTAGAATTGGAGAGGAAAAAAACCACAGTAAAAATATCACTCCAGGATCAAGGAAAAAAAAAACAAAGTTCATTGTGAAATTATCCTTTCCTATCACAAACACAATAAAGGTTTTATAGCGTTTGTAATCACAACTGCGAATTTACCTTTGTGTTTGTTGACCAGCAAAAGCTTTTGTTTTGCAGTTAGAAACCCCAACACACAAACAACCAGATGCAAGGACTGAACTGAAAAAGTAACCGCACTGGTAACGTCAAAACCCTCGCACAATTCCTGTGTTGTGATTCATTGGGATAACAACCCGGTATGCAGACCAACACCAGGAACACCGGCACCAAACTCCAGGAGGGGAAAGACCTGTCCGCATCAGTCCCATCACCTGCACAACCACTCGACACGACCCACCGACACCGCTTTTGCGGGAGAAAAACTTTACTGCCAAGGGAGAGGCTGGAGGACACCGGGACAGGGATGCATGGGATGGGAGGGATGCGAGGGGACGGGATGCGATGGGATGCGAGGGGATGGGATGGGACGGGATGCGATGCGGGGGGATGCAAGGGGTGCGAGGCGACGGGATGGGATGCGAGCGGACGGGATGCGGTGCGGTGGACCAAACCGGGGCTCGTTCTGCAGCGTGGGAGGGAAACTCGCCCCACGATGTCCCTCCCCGTTCTCTGCAACCTCAGCACTTGAAACCCGGTCCCCCGAAGCCCCAAGCGCCCCGGGGCGCGCTGCCAGCCTGCGGGCACACGCGGGAATGCGTGTCGGCTCGCACACAGGATGCACCCGGCGGCACCGGGAACCGCCGCGGGGACCCGAGCATCCCCTCCCTCTCCGAGCGAGGTGTTCCTACCGACCTTTCTGCTGCTTGAAGGACTGGATGGAGCCCGAGTGATGGACCATGTCGGCGGCGGGCCGGGGCCGGGGCGGCAGCGGCGCAGGCGGGTCCGCAGCCCCCGGCGCGGTCGCTCCGGTAACGGGAGGAGGGACCGGCCCAGCGCGGGAATGGCGGCGCGGGAGGGCGAGGGGCGGGCTCGGGGCTTCCCCACCCCCGCGGGAGTGCGAGGCAGCGCTGGGCAGCCTCGGTGGGACCGCGGAGCGGGGCGAAAACCCCGGCACCGAATCCTAGAATGGTTTGGGTGGAAAGGGACCTTAAAGCCCATCCAAGTCCAACCCCCCTGCCATGGGCAGGGACACCTCCCACTGGCTCAGGCTGCCCAAGGCCCCATCCAACCTGGCCCCGAACACCTCCAGGGATGGGGCAGCCAGGACTTCTCTGGGAAACCTGTTCCAATGCCTCAGCACCCTCACAGGAAATAAATTCTTCCTAATATCTAATGTAAATCTCCCCTCTTTCAGTTTATAGCTGTTACTCATTCCATCACTGCACTCCCTAATAAAGAGCCCCTCCCCAGCTTTCCTGTAGCCTCCTTTAAGTACTGAAGGCTGCTGTAAGATCTCCTCTGAGCTTTCTCCAGGCTAAACAAGCCCAACTCTCAGCCTGTCCTCATACGGGGGGCGCTCCAGCCCTCTGATCATCTTCCCTGAATGCTCTCTAACGGATCCACATCGTTCCATCAATTTCTTTTTCTTAGTAATTAAAGCTTTGTATTCAGAGATATTTTCTTAAGACTCCATACATCATTATTTGGAATACCAAGACTTTCTTCTGCAGCTTCAATTTTATCTTAGAAGTATAGTTATTTTACATCTCCAGGGATGGGGCATCACCCAGAAGTCCACCAGGGGACTGCTTTTGTCCTCCCTACTGCCTCCCTGTCATCCTTGGTGCTTGTTAAAGGACATCAGGTGTTACTGGTGAAGTATAAATGGCACTTCCTTTACAAAGTAAAGACAGCAAGTAAAGAGACTTGGAGAACAAGTCTTATGAGGAGTGGCTGAGAGAGCTGGGGTTGTTTAGCCTTGCGAAGAGGAGGCTGAGGGGAGACCTTATTGCTCTCTACAACTACTTGAAAGGAGGTTGTGGAGAGGAGGAAGCTGGGCTCTTCTCCCAAGTGACGGGGGACAGGACAAGAGGGAATGGCCTGAAGCTCCGTCAGGGGAGGTTCAGGCTGGACATCAGGAAAAAAAATTTAATGGAAAGGGTCATTGGGCACTGGCAGAGGCTGCTCAGGGAGGTGGTTGAGCCACCTTCCCTGGAGGTTTTAAGGGACGGGTGGATGAGGTGCTGAGGGGCGTGGTTTAGGGATTGTTAGGAATGGTTGGACTCGATGACCCAGTGGGTCCCTTCCAACCTAGCAATTCTATGATTCTATGAAAGTAGTGATGCATTTACACCTGTGTGTCATGAGTTAAGTTTGTATTTCAGCCCTTCCATCCCACTGATGCATCATCAGCCTCCCTTATCACCAGCCTCTTTTCGGATATGCTATCAAATGTACGGTCTCGATCTTACTGGAGATGGCTTTTTACAAAAAGACACTGAATGGAACATTCAAGGCCTGATGTAGCCCATTTCTATGCTATTTGTGTTATGATTTCCTTTTTCTCCACAGTGTATGCCAAGAGACTCATTCCAGATGATAAAAGATTCAAATTTACAAGACTTTAATTTCTTTCCCTGTCTCCCTCCACATGTTATTCCCTTTAGATTCTGAGTACGTTTCACAAAGTATTTTTCAACTCCTGTCAAATGTTCTGGTTTAAATTTTTCTACCACCACAGTCTCTCCAATCTTCCCACATTCAGTCAGTCCATTATTCCAGCCTCAGTCTAGAGTATCTAGCTCCCCTTCTCGAGTTAGGGATACACACTGTATTTACTCATAGAAGTCAATCAAATAATCTATTGCAACCTCTGCAGATAATGACAAAATCTGCATCATTCCTTCAATGTCTGTGGTTCCATTTGTGTGCTAGAACATGTACTGGAGATTTCCTCTAATAGTAAAGCTGAGCTAGAACTTTCCGGTAGTTGACTGGGGCTTGCAGTACACCATCTGATTAAAAAATTACATGATTGCCACCTCTTACTACACAATAGTCTGTACTACAGAGCTGTACTACCTTGTCCATTTCAGTTTAGTTAGTATGAGGATGTTTTTCCACTATGCAAACAGACTAAACAGTCATATATAAACCAATACATCCATAGAAGGGTTCTTACAGGTAAACAGAAAAAACCCCAGCATCCTAACTGAGGAGATATTCTCCAGCAGTTTTTTTCCAGATTATGCCAGACATGACTCTTCAGTACAGCATAACTGATACATCCAACTGTTAGCATAATAAGGGGGAAAAAAACTTACTTTCCTCCTCAGGGTAGCTGACCAAATTTTGTTTTCGTTTGGAACATTTGCAGGTTTGTTGTCAGTTAGTTTAGGAAAAGAAGCAAAAGCTATGATGCTGTGAAGACATTATCCTACTCATTTGTCAGTCTCTGGTGTCTTTCTGCACACTGAAGGCTAACAGATGAGGCGTTCCTCTGCACTCCTGTAATTTCAGGAAAGCTGCTGGGAATAGCTCTTTCCTGCTGAGAAACAGCACTAGAGATATTGCATGGCGGAATAAGGCAAGTGGAGAAGAGCCAGGCTGTCTCTTGTTAATCAACAAATGCTGGAAAATCAGGAGCAAGCCGAAAGAAGAGGTAGAATCAAGACCTTGTTGCTTATTTTCAAGCTTTAAGGTAGGCTTTAGAATGGATTAGTAGGATTAAAAATAAATAAATAACTAGCAGCTGAGAGTTACACGGGGGGGAGGGGGGGAATAATATAAACTTAGTAGTTAATAACCATATGTAGTCTGCAAACAGCAAGTGTAGTTGTTTCACTGTAATGGTCTAAACCTTGTTCTAGGGCAGAGCTATTTCCCTGAGAGACCTTGGTTGACACCTTTGACTTAGAATTGAAGTAGAAGAGCTGCATACATTATGCTTCCTTTCTTACCAGAGGAAAACAGAAGAGGACCATTATCTGCTACGCTGTGATAATAATCTACAAAATGCAAAGGGGAAGAAAACGTGCTGATAAGTAAAATTGCAACCTAAAGATGTTATCCCACACACTTTTGGAGGAGAGACTGTCAGCTGCCTAGCACTCAGCACCACTCATCAAATTTCTGGTCCACAGTCCTCCTTGGAAAGTTACAGAACTCCTGAATTCAAACAGATTCGTCGTACTTTGTTAGTGCACAGAATCATGGGGAGAGAAAGCCAGGCTAAGATAGTGCTCAGAAATCCAGAGAAGAATTAAATTCTGGGAACAGAAATGAGTTGTTTTTCTACTTGTTTCTTGATAATAAAGCTCTATTTTTAGCAGTGGATAGCACATATGCATGAAACTGCAGTTACAACAGCTGGGGGTAAGGTCTGCAAAGAGAAGAAAAAATATCTCTACAAAGGTATTTTAAATTAAATCCTTCACACTATCAACTAAGTTTCATAATTGTGAAATATGATGATATGAGAATCTGGAAAGATATTTCTTTGGTAAATAGGGAGAGATTGGTCGATTAAGAGTATTTTTGTAGCGTAGACATCAGAGCAATTATGAATTGATGGCTAAGATGGTAGGAAATGCGTACATTCTTAAGCTTCATATGCACAAGTTACACAGACTCTGAAACTTATTAAAATAAAAATCTACCTTCACGCTCACCATCTAATGCATATTTTTTGAAATAATTAGTTACGTTAATCTAAGTCTCACATTATCTCTCTGTAATATTTTATAAACCTTTTCTAAAATAGACCATAATTCTAAACTTAATGAAGAGATCAGGATCAAACAGAATTAGTCTTAAACATTATAGCTCCTCAAGTCAAGAGAACCAAAATCATGACTCAAAAGCTTAAGATTGATGTACCCACACATCTGACTGAGTTTTTGCTCACGTTTAAGGTATTCAGTTTTGACATTAAGATTAACTCTGTCTTGTAGACAGACATGCCTTTTTCATGAGGTGGAGTCTTTGTTAGGAGAGATTAGAAAGTGAGATTTGCTATTTTGGTCTCATTTCAACACATATTGTGTAGCTCTATGCATATCTGTATTACTGGGGAATCTGTAAATTTTTTTTACTGATAACAAGAAGAGGACTGAGTCTCCAAATTGGCTATCAGGAAGTTATGTTGCTGGTATGACAGGCTATAAAAGAGAGAGATGTTTTAAATTAAGTTTTGTATTTCCATAGTGCATTTCAGAAAGTCACAGGAAATAGAACCTTAAATTAAAACCTCATTAGTCTGTGGTAATGGGCACATGCCAGTTATTTCCTTAAAAAAAATAGCCATCTCAAAAGTTAATTATAGCCAGCTGTTAAGTACTGACCAGAAAGAAAACTAAACTTCCTCCAAAAGAAACTCTTGAGGTTCAGCAAGCACAAAATTCTGCACCTGGACAAACCCTACACATGAATTCAGGCTGAGCAGCAGCTCTAATGGGAAGGACCAGAAGGTTATGGGAAACACCGTCTTGAATACCAGCCAACTGTGCATTTGCATCACAAAAAAGCAAACCTTAGGAGAAATGTAGCCAGCAGATCAAAGAGTTATTAATCCCCTTTACTTGGCATGACTGTAGCTGCACCTGCTGTTTTTCATCTAGCTTTCCCACTTCACATACTCTCAGATCAGAAAAGGTGTTGGAAAACTGGAGAAGGTCCATAAAAGGGCCACCCAAGTTAGTCAGGGGTCTACAGTATAGAAACTGTGAGACACTGAGGAAACTGGTTTATTTAATCTGAAAAATAAACTAAGGAGTTCCAGCAGCCTCCAACTAGTTGGAAGTCACTTACAAAGATGACAGTACCAAACTCTTTAGGGCTAAATGATCTGATTAGAGACAACAGCCACACATTACGGCGTACGAGGTTCAGATTGAACACTAGGAATAAGTTCTTACAGTATCAGTAATGCACCGTCAGAACAGCTTACCCTCAAAGTAGTCAAATATCCTTGAAGGTTTTCAAAATTTGCCTTGACCAAGCTAAGTCTGACCCAGTTTGAAGATGACAAAGATAAAGCTTCAGAGCAGGAGGGTGGAATAGATGACCTTCAATGGTTACAAAATAGGATGTAACAAAAACCAAATGCAAGGTGGTTGAAACCCGACTAATTCAAACCAGGAGGTAGACGTAAAGTTTAAATTGTTAATAACACGAGCTTTAAATGATGTTATTTTTTCATATCTGTAATGAAGGATTGTGCACCTTATCAAAGCTCAGAACAGCAAGATGATGGTAAATTGCGTATAATATACATTAAAAATAAATATTCATTCTCAAATGTAACAGTTTCTCACAAAGTAGGCATTTATAAACAATTTTCAAGAAGATTTTTGGGATCAGGGTGATTCCTTATTCTAAAAAGATATCTGAGTCAGGGGACTAAATATTTACAGCAGGACTAGAAATTATTGATTTTCTAACAATTTTTATGTAGTGCATTTAAATAATGTAAAAAAAATAATGTTTACAGAATTGTTGAGTACATCTTTTTCAAAGAGGGCAGTTCTGTACTATGTAAAGCTCTGCAATGCAAAATACATCTTGTTCAATATTTGCAGTAAAATTGTTTGCAAATGTTCTAATCTTACTGAAAACAATGGGAATTTTGCCATAGACACTAGCACAATGAGGAGGCCCTTCATTAGCTCTGATAAAGCTGTCAGTCACTATGGAAAGGTCTAGAAAGCAGAGTACAGAGCATGCTGAAGTGCGTGGTAGATGAATTAAAAAATTGAACATTTCTGTTAAGTTTTTATTTTACGTTGCTAAGACACTAACCCTTGAAATCTTACTATTTCCATATTTTAATATTTCATATCTATGGTAATTTAAGAGACTTTTTCTCCCTGGCTAGATAGAACGTTCTTATATCCATGGAATTTTCTGTGTTTTCTGACAGATATGAAGTGTTTGGGCCTTTATTCTCTAGCTCACTGTAACTGTATGCTTATTTTTAAGCTTGTGTTTTATAGATTCATGCATGCATCTTAATAATTTCCCTAAAGAGAGTTAACCTTTCCAGTTTTGGCCTTAATGTATCCAGTTAACTTGAGAAACAGAAAGAAACTTACAGTTTATATGTTTAGGAAAGTTTAATTTCCCTCAGCAAAGAAGCTAAATTTTGTTCTAAAATATTTGTGTCAAAATGCCAAACGAGGTTTCTAAGGAGTCCAGCGTGCTTGTGCTTGATATACAATGGAGTCCTTGGAACAGACCTACACAGAAATTAAAAGATAGTGAAGTGTTCATTTGCTAAAAAAATCCTTATGTAATAACGCAAAGAGATTGTAAAGAAAGTACTTGATGTCTAAAACAGACGAAGAGGGAAAACCAGCATTATTATAGCAGCATCCTATATACACACCTATCCAGATTTATCAGGTAGGCAACCATCTGTTTAGTCATATTTTTCTTTTCTATTATACATCTCAATTTTCTTGTTTCACATTTTATCTGAAGCAAACAGGAAGAAAGACTATTGTTATCCAACTCTGCAGTACCAGCTACCGAACTGCTGCAATGTAATTCTGTTTCTGATTAGCCGCCTAATTTTTCAAGAAGGAAATAATCATATAGACTGAAAAAAAAAAATTGCTATCAATGGTGAAGTTATTTAGCATCTAATTTACATTTCTATTGTGAAACATAATTCTGCAAATCTGTACATCTTGGTTTCAGTACCATGTTCTCAACACAGAAACCTCGAAAGTAACACTAGTAGATACTCTTAGAAACCAGACATCTACATAGTCCTTAGGTGTATAGTCTGAATTTACAGTAAAACAACCCAAGCTATCATTTAGGCATTTGTTCATAGATTTACTATCGTTTCCTGGATTATAAACTCCTTGGTTTAGAGATTAACTGCCTAGTGCATTTCTGACTGCCAAATCTTTAATCACCTCCAAAATAATCGTTATTATTTAGATTTCTTTGGCAATATCCTTGATTTTTTTTCCCAACCATATTTTTTTACACCCTCCTCCACCCTACCCCCCCTTAAAGCACCTTACAAACTATTAAAAGCAGTATTGGAAAAGGAAAAACAGGGAAGGAAAGAGACGGTTAATGAGCTTGCTATGTAAAATCTCCACCTGGATGTTATTTGACTATTTCCATGCACATCAAGATAGAAAAACAATGACAACAGTACATGAGCTTAACACATTACCTGCACATGAGTGGGAAGTGAAATTTATTGTTATGGTTTATTCAGGAGAGACTGTCTTTTCTGCTATATGTTACTTTACAGAACTCAGAACAGCAAAGTCCAAGTCCACAGCTCCAAGTCCTATAGGTGCAGCAGGGCAGTAATACAAACAAAAGCATTATAGGGTATCTTCTTGGCAGGATGTCACTGCATAGTAACATCAGACTTTTCCTTTCCAACTTGTGTAAAACACTGAAATTCAGATATGGTAATTTATCTCACAGCATGCCTGCATTCCTTGCCAGCCAACATCCTATCTTCCAAAGTAAAAAGCACTACTGAGAATTTTTTCAGGGTTGACTATTTCTTCATTGCAGCAGCATCAATGAAATCATCACAGGGTGTTTGGATTAGCACCTTCACAGAAATTTCTTTCTTAAGCCTCACGTCCACAAGCAGCTTTGGCCTTTTTTCCTGTTGCATGGCTAGACTCCCTCATGCCGGCAAAACTCCATGCCAGACACTATGTCCTCATTCCAGCTCTCCATTAAAAGTATGCCATGTTTTTTCTCAGGCAGTGGTGTCTGAGAGTGGATCAAAGCCAAACACGTGAGCCGCAAGCCCCCACACGTATTTGCCATGCATCAATCTCCTCCCCATCATTTTGGAAGAAACATACTGAGGTGGGTTATCCCGTCCCACAGACTTCTGCATTCCACAGCCAGAGAACTCGCCTGCTTGCCTGTACCGGGTGAACTCCACAAAACTGATGCTTCCTAGCACTAATGGTCCAGACAACGTCTTGCAGAGAAACTAGCATGATGCCGTGTGGCCAAGTGATCCTGTATTCTGACCTGGGAAGATCTACACTATTAAACAACATGAAGGTAAGCGAGAGTAATGTTGCAGATGTTTTTTTGTAAAATTGATCTCTCTGAGCATCCTTAACACCTGGTCAAGTGCAATAGTGTGGGCTTTTTTAAAAAAAACTATTTTTTTCTTTTTATTACATGGCAAAAGTACAGTGCCTTCCGTAACTGAGTGTTTCGTGTTCCATAACTGAATGTTTCATGTTGATCGTCAAAATACCTAAGACTGATGGAAAAATGAGGTAGGATTTTCAAACATGATATTTTTGTGATCAAGATTTTCAAATATAAAACATATGTGTTCATATATTTTATTTTAATTTTTTTTAATTTTTAATTTTTTCATGCTTCATCAATGTTTCTGAAAATTTCAAATAATAAGAAAAAGCTTTTGCATTTCTGTTTTAAATAGTCACGAAGAAAAATTGTTTCAGAGTATTTAAATACTGTCTTGTTGAATTTGCAACCCAGAAAGTCAAAGTAATGCAGTAGTGCAGGATACCCGAGGGAAAATTAGACATCAGGAAGGGGATGATGGGAGAAGAGTGCTTTTCTTATCTACAAACACCATACTAATTTAATGACACTGTCATAGACTCCATGTGAGCTAAAAGGACTTGAGTCAAATCAGCTGTGACTGTTCTCAAGGATTTATTTTAAAAGGTATGTAGAACACGTTCCTATGCACACACAGATAGTCTGTTAGTCTGTAAAAACATGGCTTACCCTCAGAAGATATATTTATTTCTACACCTCTTACATGAGCCAAGTGAACTCACTGCAGTCAGGAAATCTGTACATTACTTGTATCCTAGACAAACAATAATTACCTGCCAAATGCTGTAAAAAAAAAAAATAAAAGTCTTGAAATACACAGTATATACACTATTAAAGAGTAATAAACAAGAGAGTGACTGCTGGGACTTGTTGACTACCCACCACCTACCAGATGCACCTGCAAAATGAGAATGTATATCAGACTTAACAGAAAAACCCTGATTTGTTTTTAATGTTCTTCCTCTTCCCCCTTTCTCAATTTAAATTCTACTTTTTGCTTTCAGGCAGTATTGTATCTCACTAGTCTTTTTATCCTGAATCTTTTGCCTTTAAAATATATCATAAAAATGCAGTCAGCTTCTGTTCTGGTTTAAACTAAAGCACAATTGATTTTCTAACTTTTCGGCTAAGCCTTCTCTAAGTAACTTCATTTTCTGATAGTTAACTGAATGTTTTTTCAGACAGGGTCTGTCTTCAGAAGTGATAACACTTAAAATCTATGATTATCACCAAAGTAACGATACATTGGTATGCAGAAAGGTATCTTTATCCCTATGGAGACAAATGTCATCCTCAAATTGGTGGAATGCCGTAAGTAAAAGGGGAGAAAAAGGGTCACACTTGCTGAGAGGAGCAGACAGGACAGGAGACCCAAAACTGATTGTCAGACTATTCCGTCCCATTTACATCATACTTGATCTAAAACAGAGAGATCATGAGGGTCAAGCCTTCTTCTTCAATGTCCAGCATGTAATATGGAACCTGACTGCCCTTCTTCCCCTGATCCATGCTTTCCTGAACACTGTTCCTGAGCACAACTTGCATCTGCTGCTGAGTCCAGCCCAGGACCTCTCCCCACGCCTGCTCTACAGCAGTGACGTAGTCACTGGGGGGGTCAATTTTTGTGTATTTGTATATATTTTACTGTTTTCTTATTAATAGTGGTTTTTTAAAAGTAATATTATTGTTTCATTGAAGCTGTTTTGCCCTTTTCCTGGTGGGGTGGGATTGGGATCACAACGGTTCACATTTATCTGCTGATCAAGCTGGGAAGAGAGGTTAAACTGTGACGGCTTCATATACCTTTAGCCATAATTTTCTAAGACCTTATTGTGAAATGAAAGTTTTTTTCTCTGAAGATGGTATTCCTAGCTTAACTTTCTCTTTTTCACCGCTTCTTTTAAATGGAAATTGGAGAAGCTATGAAAGAGTGCATATATCAGTGCAAAGGATGTGGGTTTTTTTCCTGAAAGAAAAATGGCATTTTTCTTTTAGCTTTGACAGTAGATATAAGTGCGGAGAGCATTTTTAACATGATTTTCTTCAGACAAAGCAAATAGTAAGCCAAGAATTTGTTCTGCCTCCCTTCCTCTCACTTTTTCTGTATATGGCACCTATGCAAGAACCATGACATACTTTCATTTCACTGTGGAGTGAGAAGATGAAGGAATATGTACCAGTACTATCTCTCTCTAGACAGACAGATAGATATTCTCCAGACTTTATATAGGATGTAAAGTAGATAAGGCATTCCTGCAGGCTCCTGGGGGCTGGTAAGGGCTTGCTGCCAGTGCCCACCCTGGGGAAGAGGGCCTTTCCAGTTCTGTCCAACTTCAAAAGAGAAATAGGGATGATGGATTCTTTTTCCCAAACTCACTTTTTGTAGTTTGGATTGCTAAACCTATCCAGAAATTTGTTACTATATTGTTTCACATTTACTGTTTTTTTGGGCGGTGGGATTGGGTTGATGGAGGAGTGTAAAAGTGCCTAAGAGGTTTGAAGTTCGAGATTAGGATGAAAATTCATGAGGCTTTTGTCTTTACTTGATTAGGAACATTCCATGGAACGCAAATAACAGTATTAGGGTGATATACATAAACAGAGATACTGCATAACTCTATCTATTATCTGTTTAAATTCAGGCCAAGTTTTCAGTCTTGCTGCATCCCACAGGCTATGTTCATTTATGCTGCCTTGGAGGCCTGAATTATCAGGAAGCTGGAATCACTGTATCTAACGTCTTCAATGTAATTATCACAGGTTATTTACCTTTAAGTTGGAAGGACAATTTAGGACTTTGCATTTCCAAATCCATTTTTATAAGGCTTTCATGTGGAGTAAATTTAACAGCTATTCAATATCTGATTCCAAACAACCTGAAAAAAAAGGCTGATTATTTTCAATGTGGCATTGCACATTATCTTACTTAATATGATGGTTGTAAATTAAGGTAATAATAGTGTATGCACAGACAGAGCTTTCCAAGTCTACTTTTTCATTTTGATTAGATATGAGTCCAGCCATTCAAAATCTTTTAAAATAACAATGCTTTGGTAATGTAAATAATCATTATTATTGTGCTAATATGAAATTATACTGATTAATTACACAATGCTTCATTGTTTTAGTAAATTATCCATGTTAGTAATGCTGTAAATACGTTCTTGTAAAGGAAAATCTTATTTAAAATGCTTATGTGTAAGACAGTAGCAGTTTTAATCTGTCAGTTCATTTGCAGGAATTTTATTTATTGAAAAATCTATATTTGATAGTGCGTGAAGAAACATTAGTAATCCATTCTATGATCATCACAAAAAGAAAACAGAAAAAAAATTCAGTACGTACCTACTTCTTACTCATATATAGTGTTTTGATTTCACATGCTCTAAAATGCGGCATCTCATAGCTTGTTCAGTGGTGTTCAGTGGTTTTTACTGCTCTTTAAGAGAGTGTTGTTCCTGAGTATAACTGCTGCAGAGATAACATGAACTGACTGACTGTACTGTATCTTATTTCAGCATCGTTTAGAACTATAAAGATGAAGTAAGCTGTCAGGAGCAGAAAAATATTTGTCAGTCTCAATGTACCCAAGGCAAAAATCTACAAATTGTTTTCACATACTCGCTTTAACTTCTTGTTTTTAAAAATGTAAGCACTTGAAATTGATAGTTTCCCTCTCTGAACTGAAAAGAAGAGATATACAGCACTTTTGTACGTTGTTGTCCAGATCTGAGGACTGCAGTTTCTCGAAGTGGAAATGCCAGATCACCTCAGCCTATCACACGTTTCTAATTTCAGTGTTTATCTCAAAAGCATATACTGTAAGTTCTGGAGAAGACCTTGGTGGCTTTATGGTGCGGACTCAGAGCTTTAAGAATTGTGGCAAAACACTTGTTTAAAATTATTATTGAAGCATTGTTCCCTCCTTTAGAAGTGTAAAGAACTCATATTTCAGTAAGATTTTATAAGTTTCACAGTTGCAAACGTACACTGTGTCGCTCCTACAAGATCCTTCAACTGCCCAAAGCAGTACAGCAAAATACTCAAGGGGTAGGGCTGCAGAATATGCATAGAGGAAAAAAGGATAACCTGGTAAGTGTACAGCTTCCCCTAGACCACACACACATGGGAGAAGCCAGTAGGTAGGTAGGAAAATAAGCATGGTGGTTAAAAACTGAGCATTTCAAAAGAAGTAGGGCGTCTTATTAGGGGTTTTAGCTATAAACAAGTATCCCAAATAAAAAGCTCCATGTTTTTTCCTGCATTTCTGCTGTTAACTGTCTTATGAGTCAAACAAAGCTCAATTCAAAATCAGGTGAGATTTTTTCCAGAGAAACTCTAGGGCTGCAAAACCTATAGTCAGTAACTGCCTCGAGGAATCCATGGGGTTCTGAGAACTGTCAGTTCAGCTTGGCTGGGATGGCTCGGCTGCCTCTGCAAGTCGTCAGCAAGTTGCGCTCTGTGTGTTATCTATATGTGTACACCTATTTACACAAATATATACAGGCAGATATGCATATTTCTCACTAGTTTTCCCAGGAAAAGAATCTTGCTAACACAGCAATCTTTAGCATACAGTGCAATGGAGAGTTGCAGAAGATAATGTAGGGAGTGAAGGCTCCTTTGGTAAAGCCAAGTGGAGGTGAGGAAAGGAGAAGGATGGAAAATAGTCTTCAGAGTCCCCCGAAAGTAATGCATTTTTTCCTGGACACTCTTTGTCGGTTTTCTATCTCCAAGCATAACACTTCTTGAGTCATGCCGCGATAGTTAAGACAGAAACATACTTTTCTTATATACATGCATATGCATCACTTGTATATATGTGCATGCATGTGTGGGATATTTGTCATCACTGAGCAATCATTCGGCTTCTACTAACTGGTGGTGTAACAGCAATGAACAAGGAAAGCCATGGATTTTGAGATTAGCAATTGTTTTGGCAAAAAAGATGTTAAGAGAAACATACAACCCTCATAACTCATGTTGTTCTCCTTTTTACTACATTGTATCCTAACCAACAAACTTGCTGCCCAGTTTTTATGAAACAGAATTTATAACAGCATCCAATGCCATATTTTCCAAATGTCAATGTAGATTCTGAGTAAAAGATGGTTCCCATCACATGACTAGATGTACGACAACAATGCTTCCAGTCACACAGAATCATAGAATAGTTTGGGTTGGAAGACACCTTAAAGATCATCCAGTTCCAACCCCCCTGCCATGGGCAGGAACACTTCCCACTGGATCAGGCTGCCCAATGCCCCACCCAACCTGGCCCTGAACACCTCCAGGGATGGGGCAGCCACAGCTTCCCTGGGCAACCTGTGCCAGTGCCTCACCACTCTCATAGTGAAAAATTTCTTCCTTATGTCCAGTCTAAATCTGCCCCTCTCTGGTTTATACCCATTGCCCCTCATCCTATCACCACAAGCCTTTGTGAACAGTCCCTCCCCAGCTTTCTCATAGCCCCTTGGAAGGGGGTACCTGAAGGTATTACAAAGTCACTATAACACCTCCCCGCAGCCTCCTTTTCCTCCAGGCTGAACAACCCCAACTCTCTCAGCCTGCCCTCCTACAGGAGGTGCTCCAGCCCTCTGATCATCTTTGTAGCCCTCCTCTGGACCTGTTCCAACAGCTCCATATCCTTTTTATGCTGAGGATTCAGGCACTGGACACGATACTCCAGGTGAAGTCTCACAAGAGAGGAATAGAGGGGCAGAATCACCTCTCTCAACCTGCTGACCACACTTCTTCATCATGATGATGGAGCTATAAGAAGATCGCCAGCACTGTTCCCTCAACCACAGCTTCTTTCTCCTTAGATCTAAGAGATCTCAGCAGGAGGATGCAGAGGATTCAGTGCTGTGCACCAAAGGTCTGCACACCAGAGTAAGTTATCCCATCCCAACCAACAGCTGGACAGGTTAGATGCATATATTTTTTTCTCATCCCCAACTTCAATGGATCACAGCAATATGGGCTTATCAAGAAACATGAGCCTTTTTTTTTTTTTTTTTTTAATTTTATCTATATTACTCTTCAGTTCTCCATGGCTATTTTTAGTTACATTTACATTGTAACAGTGACCTCCACTGGCCATAGTAAATAGCGCCAGTTGATTTTCCACTGACTAGAACTTTGTCGTTAAACTGGGACTTTAAATATGTAAACAGCTTTATTTAGGATTAAAGTAAATAAAATTACTCAATATTTGATGACACGTGGAATATTTTAAAGGTTATGGTACTGTAGTACCAAACACTTTACATTTAAGCCTAATCTCCTCAGGTAAGGAGATAAAACTTAAATAAATAACACTTAGAAGTAAAACTAAATAAAACATAGCAAAAATAAAGAAAGTCTGAGAAGAAACATGCACTACAAAAAAATAGTAATGATGCACAGATAAGTGTTTATCCTGAGGACAACTGTTTTTCAGTCAGTCTCCAAAAAAAAAAAAAAAACAAAAAAAAAAACCCCCAGTAACGTAGAATTTCTTAGCATGTTACAATTGAACTAAATATTACAAAAAAAGAAAACTCATTTGCTTTTCATGAGGGCAAATTTATACCAGTGGTAAAGATAGCATCGTAACAAGATTATACTACTAGCATGATAATTATCAGCAACAAGAAATTGTGTATCTGTAAGCAGGGAGGGTGAGGAGCAGAGGAAATACACCTCCGTTAAAGTTCACTTTATGTTTTAAGCTTAGAATGTTGCTGGATAACCACCTCCAAGAAAGTCAGAAGTACATTCTATGAGAAGCCAGGTCAAAGTAAAATTTAGAGATAAGAAATGTTATAAATCCATTTTCTGTTTGCTGATGTCTTTTGGAAGAATTAAATGGAAAAAGAGAAAAAACCCTAATTATATGCATAAACCCAATATATAGTTGTATTGATGTTCTGAGTAAAGTGTTGCAAAATCTGAATAAGCCTAAGAGAACTAACCTAACTTCAAGACTATCAACAACCTTCAACAACTATCACTGTCAAGAAAAGCTAAACTGAGTTAAAGCTTTTCACTGTCTGTTTTAAAATTGTTTTTTCTTTCTTAACTTCCTCTCCCTATGAAAAATCACAGCATACTCTCTGCAAGCTGTCTATCCTCTTCAGAATGTACACAAAGACAATCCCTATCTATTGCTACAAACATCGTGTATCTGGACCTCTTCCCTGGACTTAAATGGAAGACCACCCTGGTGACGTGTGGCAGGAAAAATGGTAATAACATAAATCAGTTAATCCTGGTGTTGATGGTTTGTTCTGCAGGAAAGACATTACAACAGGGAAACTGTTTATGCTGTGAAAAGAAGCCTGCGCTCACAGAAAAGAGCAGCAGACAAGAATGGTAGGTAAATGAGGAATGTGGGCTTGAATGATTGAACCTTTTTCAGATTTTCAGTCCTGTCCTTGTCAGTACTGGAAAAATAAAATGTTCAAAGCAATGCTCAAGTATGATGGAAGGAAAATGCTCACCGGTATCTCTCTGCAACAGTTGTCTGTTTGAATATGAGGCACTTGTCATTTTTATGGCACTGCTTTTGTCCAACACACAGGTTTCAGGAGAGGAAGCAGGAAGAGGCAGAATCCTGCAACTTCCCAGAGAGCCTTAGATTTTATTTCAGGTTTTTATTTTTCTGAGTTATTTGTGTCACAGGGTTCTTCTTTCAGTGTAAACAGTATGAGTGACAACTCCCCAAAAAATAGCCTTTCCAGGGAACAGCTGACAGCTACCGCTCTTCCTCCTTTCCAGGGCATGGCTCATGCTGTCTCTGTGCTTATACAGCTTTACCAACCCAGAATCCAGTGCATATTACACAGAGATGGGTTTATCCTTGAAAACAGGTAAGAGACAGGTCTTGAAGCAGGCCATAAAGCACATTGATGTAGCCTCTCCCTTACAAGCCTGGAAGGAGAGTACAACATAGGCGCCACAGAGATAACATGACAAGAACACGGACACAGATTTTCCCGTTTCTAAGTGGGCTGAAAGTAAACCATCTCTTGCAGAAAGAGGCAGGGGTCGGTAGGAACTACTCCACAAAGGACATCTGCTTCTGTTTCATTATCCACCCTAATTTTAGAGATGATATCGCTCGTTCCTAGTTTTCAACCACAGCTTTGTATTTTGAAAGAGATACCAGTAGGTGAAAATCAGTTGGGTTTTTTGGTTGTTTTTTTTTTTTTTTTTTTCATTTTTTTTGTAGGGGGAGTGTTGTTTTTTTTTTTTTTAAACAGAACATGCTGAAACCAGAAATCACTGTCAGGACTGATGACTATTATCCAGTTACAAGCAATTACAAGGAACACCACATTAAAAATGCCTACCATCATGATCCATCAGTTTTGTCCTTAGAGAATCAATGGTATTAAGGATATCTCTATTTTAACATGTAGCAGAGTGAGGGAGAGGCAAGATATTAAAATTTTCAAAGGAACTTAAATGTTTCCTTTCTATGCCTTCCTTGCTCTGAACCTGTTTGTCTGAGCCTTACGTGCATTTGGGCATTCACTCCTATATTTTTGTCCTATTTTTCCGCTAGTTATTAGTGAAGCTGAATCTACCAGCACCACACAGCCATGAGTCTCGTGATAAATGTTCTTCTGGAAAGTATAAGAAATAATTCAAATCTCTATACTCCCCAAGCTCATTTCACACCAATTAAATATTTACGTGACCACAGGAGAAGGTACTTGGTGGCATGTGGTTTCAGCTGGGTGAAAATTGCTGCTGTGATAAATACTTAATAATTTATATGCACTAGTGCCTTCCTAGTACAGCTTCGGTAAGAGAAAAAGGAAACATCTGGTAGATCAGAGACACCTGGAATTGGGAGGTTTACACTCCAATATATGCTCTGAGACACAGCACTCAATAAATCTTTTAAGATCACGTTGTTGTCCCCTGGCTATCACAGACAGCTAGGACAGCTTCTTTTCCCTCCTGCTTTGCTGAAGCAGGAACGCTGGTGCATACATGCTAAAAGCGTTAAACAAGTTTTACAAGGACCTGTGCTTGATGCAAGTTACATTCAGCTGAGGGGATGTGTAGATATGGCAACAGCACCAAACACCAGCAGTAAAATAAAGTTGAGCTTTCCCACTTACAGGGTTGGACTTAATCTGGGTCTATGTGCTCACAGAAATGGAAACTGAGGCAGGAACTAGGCTGGATTCAGGCTATAGGTGGTGCTGAGATCAGCAAAGCTTGAAACGAGGTTAACTTCCATTTTCAACTGAGTTATCTGCAATATCTTTGCAAAAATCTCTCTTGCATCTTTCCGATATCATTTTTCCTATAAGCATCTACCAAAGGAAAGACACATTTGGAAAGAAATATAAAAGTAAACTACCCAAGGAATTGAGATAGATTACAAATATATAGATAGTAATTTACAAAGGTGAACAAAAAAAGGTAGGATGTAGAGACTATATGACAGTAAACCAAACAGTGTGAAGAAACTAAATACTTAGGGAAAATAGATTTGAACCCAAAATTTATATATATATATGCATATAGATATGAAAGGCAGGTAAGCTCTTTTTGTAGACTTTATTGCCCTCTGCTTAATATTTTGAATAATTGGAAAACATGGTGTAATCTGACTCGTGAAACAAAGCCAATGGCAAACAACCTCTTCCTTTGTGAAGAGTACATTCAGTTTAAACACTTCTGAAATATTAGAGCAATAAAAGAAGTAACAGGACTTTTCATAAATTGTGGTTTCATAAACTCAAACCTAACTTATAAGGAAGACAATATAGATAAATTGGAGTAGAGGTAAATTTTTACTCCGAGGTAATATGTGGCTATGTGACAATCTACAATACCGCTATCTAGAAAAAAAAAATTGTCAGACCTAGCCTGAAAAAGGATTATATACGATTTAATTAGTGAAAATCACTGGTAGCAGAGAACTGGATTCGTGTTCTTAGGCCTGATCTTCTCTAAAGCAGAACTGGGATTCAGTAACAAAGATTTGTCTTCTTTTTATTTCATTTAATAAAGAGTAATGGAAGTGGGAGGAAGAAAAATGGATACTAGGAATCTAAAAACTAATTGTGTAAATAAATATGATACTGGAAAATGCCCCTCTTTTCCCTACCAATTTTTCTGTGATGCTAAATCAGTTGATTTAAATTACTTGGTCAAGACCATGTAATTTCTACTCCTCTCCAATCAGCTAAATGGAAAATTCTCAGACTCTCACTTCAGGGGAAGAATGGTCTTCAGTATGTTCTTGTGTTTTTCTCATATTTGTCACTTCAATCAACTTAAATGGTCTCCTTACTTTATTAATTAGAAATATAAGTGTATTTTTATTTTTCTTTATGTACAAGTTCAATTGCACTTAAAGAGAAACAGTGATCTTCTGTACTCTTATATGTTCTTTTTTGATTGCATGACTATCTGATAGAATTTTACCAGCCTCTACTTTTCTTAGCCAATAAGCACATAAGGGAAGTTTTAGAGCAACTTTCTATCACAGATTTCTATCAAATTTCTATCAAATTTACAGCAGTAGTTGAAAATATCAATTGAAATAAACAGTTGACCGTCACTAGTGCTAGTAGAAAGCACAAGGGCCTCTTCATGGCTTGGTGTTACCATGGATAAAATTGCAGCCTCTGGCTAGCAGGATATTTGGCTCAGTAACAACATTTTTCCTCAAATGTAAAAAAAAATCTTAATTTCAATAATTTTAATTTGGATTCTCAGGACTCAAAAGATAAACTCCATCATCATTAAGTGCACAAAAACTTCACTCCAGATTTAAGCAGCAGTCATCACCTTTGTGTATTTTCTGATTCTTATTTCATTAGGTTAACTGACCTATTTTATTTAAAGTAGTCCAAAGGCCATTCTCTTGGGAAGCCTGCTTGAAAGTTGTTATTGTGCAGAAGTTTATTGAAAAACTTTAAATTCTAGAGGTATTAAAATAGCTTGCAAACACACATTTAAACGTCTGTCATCTTTTTTCCTCCCTAAGTAACATACTATTTTTGTGTTGTCCAAGAGATAGCACTATAGCATGAAAGAAAACTACTTAAAATCTTCCCCGAAATTTATCTAAATTCTTCCTATTTAAATAACAAGGGTTTATTTGGTCCTTATTGAATAAATTAAAGAGACCTTGCAGCAGCACAATTCCTACAGATTCTTTGGATAGGATAATAAAATAGTAGCCAGAAATATGAACATTTAAATGTCATGACCCTATAAGAAAGGGCCCTCGGAAGGACCTTTGGAAAAAAATCAGTAGGACGAGGTCTTGACCACTATTCCCAATGCAATTGCTTATTTCTTCCTCAGTCTGCACTAGTTCTAGAAAACAAACAGAATTGTTTACTAACAGCATTTGGGAAATGCCCACTAAAAAAATTCATCTTAAATTCTCATGCAAGAAACAACTCTAAAAATGAACCTAAGACAAAGAATATAAGTCAAAGGCCAAGTTTCATTACAAGTGCTACATGCTTCTTAAGGAAAACATATCATAAAACCATCAACTTAACAAATGCTCTTCCAAGACTACAGGCAGACCAAGAAAGAAAAAACCAACCGAACAAGAGCCTGTGAAGCATCATATATTGAAGCCTAAATAATACTGATTGAGTCAGATATATCTCCTGATCATGTAGGGAACAAGGGAGGGCCAAAGTCTTCCTGCAGATATCCAAATGAAAATTCCCTAAATAAATAATCTGGTACTGCAACATATCTTGCAGAAAGATATGATATTTCCAAAGATCATATTTCCATTTCTCTGGCATAAGGGTATACTGGGGTCAAAGACGAGCCTGACTGAGCTGCACTGCTCTGCTTTTGCTGCAGGGATGTGATGTAATTAGGGAGTCATAAAAATCAGTTCAAGTTGAAATGGCTCTTTGAAAGCATCAGTTAATAACACAGTCAAAGCAGACTAGGTTAATGAAGCTAACAATCAGTAGATAAGAGAGAACATACTGTAGAGAATAAATTAACATAGTATTTTTTAAAAAACTTTTTATAGGAAAAACCCAGAACCTCTTTTTGATACTTCCAGTCCCCCTTAAACAGTTAATTTGGCACAGGCGCTCAATCAATCCAAACTTTTTTAGTATTTCATTTTAAAAGTGAACTCTAGAAGGTGTTTGCTTATACAGTTTCAGTGATGAATGGCATTTACTAGTGCCATTAAATACTGAACTTTCCTAATAAAGTCTGATCTGAGGTTTTAGAGTAGGAGAAACAAGCTTAATGAACGCCAGCATGATCAAAGCCTACAGTCAGGACACCTAGAAATAAGCTTGCCTGGATTTAGCCTTAAACTAGGGCTACAAATTGTTGGTAGCATAAAAACTGAAGAATCTCTGTTCGCAGAGAGAGGCATCTAAGCCAGATGCAGTCAATGAGCACATTGATTCATTTGTTCCAGAGGCAGCAAAACAAGAGTCTGCTGTGGTCCAGCAGACTTTAATATGTGCTGACAGAGGACCCAAATGGAGACAGCCTTCCTCCTGGTGTATTTTATCATTTCAGGCAAGGAAGCTCGGGGCTAGGTAGAGTATGTATAGATGTAGATAGCCTGTATGTACTTCTACTCAACAGTGAGGAGAAACCCTTGACTCCTTTATGGCAGTCGTACTAATTTTTTTTTAATATCAAGTGGGATAACACCACTTCTATTTCCTCTAGGTCCCATCTACCTTATATTTAGCTCATGAAGACTTTGGAGCACTGGTTATTTCTCATAAAATATGTACGAGCCTTTCCTATTATAGCGAGTGTCTGATTTTGTTTGGGCTCTCTGGGCATTGACAGAGTAAAAAAAAAAAAAAGACTAGATATAGGCAGACCGGATACTGCTCCTCCCTAAGCAACTTGTGACAGATCTGATTTGGGTCTAAAATAGAGTTTATTTATATCAAGTGGCCTATCTGAGCCTTCTCTTCCCGAAGCATTTTGCAAAACAAAGCCAAAATTAAACTAACTGAAGGACTCCTTGACAATTCTTCATCTTCATAGTTGTCAATGCTTCTTCATATTCCTACTGAAATCAAGCCTTGAGATACCAAAATATCACAGGAAAGGCATTTCACACGCAAATGACTGGGAGCAGGAAATAATGGAAAACTCCCAAGAAAACACATCTGGCAAGTGTACAGGCTCAAATCATTGAGATACTGTACTTCAGAAAAGTAAAAAAAATATTTATGATTCCCAAGCTGAACCTGAACTATGGAACTCATTTATAAATAGTCCATTAAAGCAGCCAAAGGTTAAAAAAAAAAAAAGAAAAAAAGAGACGCACTGACTGGAAATCAGTTACAACATTTTGGGGGATGTGAAACAGGGAACTGCGGAAGATATGTTCCCATAT
Source organism: Cuculus canorus (assembly GCF_017976375.1). Lineage (NCBI taxonomy): Eukaryota > Metazoa > Chordata > Aves > Cuculiformes > Cuculidae > Cuculus > Cuculus canorus. The sequence continues at coordinate 11,694,749 of NC_071405.1, forward strand.
TTTTGCAGTCGTAAATTACTTAAATTAATTCTCCATATTTGTTTAATTGTTTTTGTTTGATGGTCTAATGGAATGTTTGATTTTACTTTAAAACTCACTCAGAGAAAGCAGATCGTTGCATTTTGAAATCTCGCTAGAGGGAGCTCTGAGTTTATGTATAATCAAGAAAGCAAGTGTGTATTTGGATCTCATTTGTTTTGGTACGGTTTTACCAGCTTGAATGAATATTTTCCTCTTTATCCAATTAAATTACTAAGCAAAACAAATGAAAAAACAACGCACAGATTCATTCCAGTATTCATGGGATGCTGTGAAAGAGTACAAGGATCCTGCTGCTTCTGCGATAGTTTGTTTTTCCCCCCAATTCAAAGACAAGGGCCCTCGTCTCATTTTCACACCGCCTCAGCCAGAAGATGTGAAATTTTATAGCCACTATAAAACAGAAATTTGCTGTGGCAGAGTATTCCAGATTTACAAATGAAATCTTGTGTGGACTCACAGAAATGCAACATATTATGGGATTATGCACTTCATTATTCCTGATGACTTCCTTTTTATACCAGGTCCCCTACTAAGTTTAACTATTCACAGATACCTAAATATTCTGAATTCCAATTAATTCATTTTTCAACTATTACAAAGACTTTCTAACATCATCTGTAAAGTGTAATAGCAAGTTGCGTAAGACCAGTGTGTGCTTCCCAGTCCTACCAAACACATCTTTGTCATGATTTTTACACAGTAATTTTCTCTGTATTACACCTACAAGTAACAAGTATTACAACAACAAGTATTAGAAAAGATATTTTTTGGAAGAAAGAGGGACCAAAGTAGCTTTAAGCTCACCCTTGATATGTTCGGAGCAGTTCCAGGGCTTCCCTCGGGACAAATATTCAGACTCCCTAAAATTCCCTACACTAGGAGAAGTTTGCACAGCCTGTTACAGTGCAAAAGCAGCTGCACTTTTCCAAATGCAACCTTTATCACAGATATTTCTTCAATTTGCAAAGAGACAAGAAAGAAAAAAATCAAAGGTCACTTAATCGAAGTGGTACACTGCTCTGGAGTAGCTAAGCTGCTTTAGCACAGCCAGTCCCTGCATCCCTCTGTGTGGTCCCGAGTTTCCCAGCAGTTCTCTGGCAGAGTAGCTTTGCTGTAGCCAGGAAGAATTGCTGGAGCGATGCACTGCTGTCTTAGAGAAAATCTGCATCCACAGCCTCAGTACAGCAGCAGTTTGCGATAAGAGCAGGTAGCTAATTAGAGAGAGTGCAAAGCAGAGATACCTGAACAGCAGCTGCTGGATTGGGGATCATCTTTCCAGAATGCATACCAAAACCATCCCTACCTTGTCATCTTCAGTTTATAGAACAAGACTTGCCTGAGTTCCCGAGCAGTTTGTGCTGCTGACAGGTAAAAGAGGATCTCTGCAGAACGTTTGGGCAGAGGATGCTAGAGATAAAAGACTGTAGCATCTCTGACCAAATCCCACTCATCAAAATTAAAGGAAAAGGAAGAAGAAATTGCTGCTTCTCACATCAGCCAGAGCATGTGAAATAGGAGTCTTTGTGGAAAGATTGTAATTCTAACTATGGAAATCTCTATGTTTTTGATAAACAAGAATAATTTGAACAAAGTTTCATAGAATCAAAGAATGTCCGGATTTGGAAGGGACCCACAAAGATCAAGTCCAATTCCTGTCCCTGGAAAGGACAATCCCAACATTCACACCACGTGTCTGAGGGTTTTGTCCAAATGCTTCTGGAATATTGTCAAGCTTGGCATTGTGATTATTTCCCCAGGGAGCCTCTTCCAGTGCTCCACCACCCTCTGGGTGAAGAGCCTTTTCCTAATGTCCAACCTAAACTTCCCCTGCTGAAAATAAAGCACCCACACAAGATATGTATGCAATAACCAGGAAAGAGCCCTTGCTGAACAGAAGCATTCTCTCCTCCCGAGGAGAGGCTGAGGCATGGTGGCTCTTTCCCAGTGATAACATTTAAGCGCCCTTCTTTGAAAGGCTCAGAAACATAGCATTTTAACTATCAAAGGATCATTATTATTATTATTTTCAAGTACCTTGATCTCTTATCCTCCTGTATTAAAAAACAGCTATAGGACTGTGACCAGACTGCATAATCCACACTCTAGAATAGTTGGGAAAAAAAAACACAGTTCAAACTGATTTTGAAATTAAGCCGACCAGTTTTCCTTTGACTTCATGTAAGAATTTAATCACAGACAGTAACATAGGGTCTCATAGAAACATTTTTTAACATCTCAAACTGAGTATCTTTGCATTATACAAAACTGGTTTTCCCTATTGACTAACTAAATCCAACTTAGAAAAACCCTAGTTCCTCTTACCCTGTAGTGAAAAGGTTTTAAGTTCTTCAGCACTTCTAAACTATGGATGGGGGAACATCAAAATGCTCATCAGAAGCATTTACTATAGTTTTCTTCCTTCTCACCATAAACTTTGCTAACATTCAATTTTTCAGTTCTGTACTGCAACAGACCTGTCGATTAAGCTAAAAATTGAATTTCAACCTGTGTTTCAGCTTGGCTTTTGCTACTGGTAAGGCCCAGTTATTTTTTTGTCCTCTAGGAACAATGCCACCTGACAACCTAAAAAGTGGAGTGAATGAACAGGAAATTCAATGGCCCTCTGGAACACTAAAGATGAAAATACAGGAAAAAAAGCAAAAGCTACCAGTGCTGTATTTCCCCACAGCTCATTTTCTCATCATTTCTTTCCCATCTGTTTCTTAGTGGCAGTCTCTCCCTTCATGATCCTACTTCACTGCATGACTCCAACAGTTTCTGTTGTATTTGTCACATCAGCTTAAAACCTGAAAAGAGAGAATCTTTCGACACAATAGAGGTAAAGGCTTGCAGTCCTAGGAATTTCTGAAGAAGAAAAATAAAGAAAAATACCTTTCAAATGTGACAGATAGAAAGAACAGCCCAAAATGAGCTCTAGAGCAGTCCTTGACCATATTTCAGATTAAAAAAAGAAATGGAAAGTGCACCAGGTCCTGAGTAATTTTTCCATCCTGAAAGAATAAAAAGTTGAAATAAAGTACTAAAAGAAGCAGCAGATACTCCAGTACTTCCAAAACCGTGATGCATTTTAGGAACACACTTGCATTTGTGTTTTTAATTATTACTACAGTCTCTTTGTACAATTTGCCCTCATTTGAAGTCTCACAAAATTTAGAGTTGCACATCCTTGTTACACAGCCTATATTTCTTACGGTACATCTGAGATTCTGAAATACTTTTCGGGTAGCTGGTAAAAATTACTATTAGTGCTGTATTTGACACAAACATGGAAAATCAAGTACCCGAAAGCTTGGGAATAGCAACATTAGAGCTACTTCTAGAATCTAAATTACTAACTTCTGTATCTGTTCTCAGCAATCTGCAATTACATAGCGCATACTATTTCACCGATGTAGAGCAAAAATATTGCCTTGCGTGCAATTAAGGTTCATCTCACTGAGAAGAATTTTTTTTTCATTATCAACTTTACGAACAGTTTCTTAAATATTTGACTTTTTGATTTTGCAAAATTATCTTCAAATAAGCTTTAAATTTATTTTAAAATTTGATTATGCAAAACCATATTGACTCTCTACCTTGGTCATCACAAGTGCCATAGCCATTTGTGCCCTCTTCATTGCAGCTAGGTTTGTCTTAAATACACATTTGCAGATTTAGGATTTCTATTTTCATGCTCACCAAATTATAATAAAAATTCTTCAGAGTAAAATCTTATATAGTGAGATAATTACTAGAATTGGATCATGAAAATATCAGGACCCTGAAGTTCAAAAGCGACTAAATGTAGTCTTTCCGATACCACCATCTTTTGGAAACCAGTTTAACACATCTAAATCTATAATTACAGTACCCAACATGACACTAGCTTTGCTGCTACCATGAGAATAGTTATATTAATAATCAAGACCAGATGGAAATCTCTGGTTATAAAATACATCTAAGTACTGCAAAACTAGAGTGATCAGAATGAGAGTCTAGATAAGATCAAACTTCTCCACATGAAAATGTCGACATTTGAGCAGTCAAAGAAAAACATCTTTAAACTCTCCTTCACAAATCTGGGATAGTATTTTCATATGAAAATGAAGAAACTGTACTGGAGGCTGTTCCTTCTGTTTTCCTCTCCAAGCAATAGGGGAAAAAAAGAAAAAAAAAAAGAAGTGATCATTCTGTGAGTTATCATTTTGTCATTTTTGGTGTAAGTCTGACGACCACTATGACTTTTTTCACATATATTGATTCATAGGTAAAACAAAAAACAATCTGCAGGAAAGTCTAGAGATTCATCCCAATGCAGTGAACTGTGATGATATTGACTATTTAAGTTTTCCAGTAATTAATGACATGAATGCAGAGTGAAATTTATTCATAAAGAGGAGTTCTTCACTCATTTATCCAACAAACAAAATGCGGTTCATTGTGATTCAGATATCTTAAACAGCATCACCAATATGAAAAATGAAGGCCTGAACACATTTGATGTTACAATCACTGACAGCTGAAGCAGCAAAAACCAGATGTTCAAGCTGGTGCTTTAATAAATAAAGACCTTTCAGTTCCTCTAAAGGTCAATTATGGAATTTGTGGGCCTAGAAAGGAATGCATAAAAATGATTTACAGTAAACACGAAGAAGTTATTTCATTGTAACAGTAAAAACCCACGTAGTAGGAGATAACTCTGATAGATGTGCTTGACATTAGATTTTATTTTCTCATAAAGATTTTTTTATAATCTTTATCTGAATTCTACGGCAGGGACTAGTTCTACAATGACTCTGGAATATGGGCAGTCTGAGCTCTTCTCCTAGTTCTGCAAGCAACATGCTGCACAATAAAACAATTTATTTGACGTCTTCCAGTCCCATTATTTGTGAATATCACAATCATAACATCTCATAAGAAAGGGAACAGGCACGTTACAAACTTTTATGCAAAGTGCCTTGAGTGTTGGTACAGCCAAACTAAATGAGTTGATTACCTATTGATTATTTTGATTATTAAACATGATTTACCATATCTGGTTAAAGATCTGTGCTTGGCATTTACATTAGTTTAGTATGAAAACATACCTCATCATAAAGTCCAGCCCGATAAGAACAATACATTACTACTTAACTGCGTAGCCTCTTTTTACTTCATGTTACATGTAAACGACAAAAAATAAAGAGAAATGGTGCAGGAGGACTTCTGGTGTTCTGTAAGACCAGTGTAAATATCAGAAAACTGGGTAAGCAACAACATAAGTCAGAAAGCTCGCTTGAACCAAGTCCCCTTAGCTTTGCCAAAGGAAGATTTTTTCCCATGGGAAATTCAGATTCTCAGTCCTTCAAATTGCAAACGTCAGTGATGTCAACTGAAATTAACTTATGATTCCAGAGGTATCGCCATCTCATTTCTCCATCTCATTTCAAACCCATAACAGTGGGATTTATGAGCGCCGTATTTTCAGAGGATTTAAAGTGGCATTGTATAAGATCATTCCTCCTAAAAAGAGTAATATCAAATAAAAGTATAAAGAGGTCGTACGAAATGCTCTGAAATACAACTGATTCATTTTTATAACATTATTAGTCTTATAAATATGCTCTTGAAGAAGAATCCTTCCTTATAGGTGGAAGGTGTCTGGGGGATTGTCTTGACTCCCACTTGTTGCTATCTGTCTCCTGCAAGACATACAAATTTAGGATGGAGAGATATTAACTCTGACTAAAACTTACTCAAATGTGTCATTTTTTGTACATTGATTTCAAGAAAGCTTTGGGCAAGACCTTTAAGTCCAGTCATCTGTCACACTTGTAAGCAAAATCCCACATTCTGTTATTTTGAATCTATGCTTTCTTTTATCCGGCTAGTGAGAATAAAATCACAAAACTGTTGATGGAGCTGCTCAGGATCAGCTCTGAAGAACCCCAGTAAAGTTGCTGCAGACAAGGGTATATGGCTTAAGATGTATGAGCTTCCCCACTTTTCAGGCATGTTTGCTCGGTCACTCTGAGTTCCCCGAGATACAAGTGTAGAGCTCCATTGCGTTATTTTTCTCACAAATACCACATTGTAAAGAACAGTTGGCTGATTGTGTCCTGTGCGGCAGAGCAATGTGGCATCCTGGCTATGCCACAGCTGAACAGCAAAACTTCCATAAGCAGTGCAGACCTCCTTGTGAGGAAGCGCCTTTGCTAACATTTTACCTTGACGTACTGCAAGTGCAATTTAAGATAAGAAGTATTCCTCATTTAAGCATAGTATGTCTGCAAACCAAGCACCCAAGATGCCTTTATCAACACTGTCATCATCCTCAGTTTTCTGTCCAAGATGATGACGTGGACCCCTATTTCATCTATATCAACATACGGGGAACTGGTCACACGGAAACAGCCAAATATATATTCCAACCACAACTGGTGACACTGAGGGGTTTTGGGAAGACAGGAGAATACTGGGAAATGCCATACTCACAGAAACAGCCATTGTGAGGCTGACCTGACACATAAAAGTCCATGCCTGGTTAGTTAGTGTATACTGACTCTGGAAAATGTCTGTCTAGCCTAACACCACATTTCTGAAGCATATCAGTACAGGGTTACTGGGAAAGAGTATGAGAAAAAAGGTTGGATGAAGACTGATTATTCCATTAGCAATGCCTGCTGGCTTCCCATGGTGTGTGTCTTGAAGCACTCCAACAGTAGAGCCAAGTTTTCTGTTGCCCCTGAGACATCCTCTACATTTCTCTACACCCCTTTCAAATCTCTTGAGCTATAGAACACTTCTTAGCAAGGAAAGCTTGTCCTTCTCTGTTTTGTTTTGCCTTATTTCTGCTTATCTGATGCTCTCATCAAGTATCTTCCAATCCATGGATTATACAAAAGAGTAAATAACGTGTCTGTGCTTAGCATCATCTTTCTGGTTTTAGTTTGATGTCTGACTATTTTTAGCCTTTTTACTTTCTCCCTGGGACAGAGGCTGTTCTGTGGATCTGGCCCTTTCCCAGGTGCTTGTTGCTCTGTTGTGTGGTATTCCAGTTAAGGCATCCAGGGCCATACAGCACACCAAGGACATGGTGCTTAATATTATGACTCAGCTTTGCTTTCTGTTTGATTCTCAGTGTTTTGGGGTTTTTTTTGTTTGTTTTTTTTTTTCCACAACAATCCTCATTATGTTTTCTGGGTGTGACATAGGTTTGAGACATAAGGTTTCTGATGGTAAGAGAAAATATGAGGTTCCTCACTGTATTTAGGCTGCATTTGCTTATCCCCCCAGGCACTGCTTTGCTTTTTAAACACTGATGGATTCAATGATGAATGTTAAGCAGTCAGACTGCTAGCACCACAGTGAGCAAACTAATCTGTGTGTTGCTCTAGGAAGACCGTGTTATCATTTTTGTCCCACGGCATTCATCAACATTTTAAAAGATTCTTAGTTAGAAATTTCGAATCATAGTACCAAATAAATTAAGTAGCTAGAAATAAATTCAAACATGCAGCACTTAATAAACAAATTGTTTTTGTAATAGTCACGTCAGCTCAGTTTTCATTCTTAATTCTCACTAACAAGATCACTGCCAGAAAAAGACAGCTAGTTAAAGTAGAATATTTCTGTTAGTCTAGTCTTTGATATGTCTTTTTCATTATCTTAAATGACTTTAGCTTATTTTTTAGCTTATTAGCTTTAGGTGTTCAAACCTTAAATATGCATGAACTTCTGTATATCATCAAACATTATGTTAATATTCTCTTTCCATTTCGGTAGTCTTGTTTCTTTGATCACTTTTCCCGATGGGTAAGAGATGTTCCCCACTCTAAGAAATAGTTCCTCATGATGAGGGTGCTGAGGCAGTAGAACAGGTTGCCCAGGGAAGTTGTGGTTGTCCCCTCCCTGAAAGTGTTCCAGGCCAGGTTGGATGGGGCCTTGGGCAGCCTGAGCCAGTGGGAGGTGTCCCTGCCCATGGCAGGGGGGTTGGAACTGGATGATCTTTAAGGTCCCTTCCAACTCAAACCAGTCTGACTCTCTGATCCTAAGTCATACTTTAGATTTCACTGCACTCAATAAATATGGAAAGAGAATGAATAACGGTGTTTTAAGATACGGAGCCAAGGTTATAGCTTCAGGGATTTATCTGACTAATCCGAACGACACAACAAAACCTTTTTCTCCTGTTGAATCATGTGTTTAAAAATTTAGCCTTTTGTTCTTCAGAGCCTGTAAATTCCAAACTACATCAGAAAGAAACACTGAACAAAAGCAAATGAGCAGGATAATCCTCAGCTGATATAAGAGTGAGCATAGTTCCACAATGGCACATTAACAAAAGCATATCATTGATCCTATCAATTTTCATGTCATTCACAAAATTATCTATTAGAAAGCAAGATTTTGACAGCTGCTGCTAGTAAATAACTCTAACTTGGTTGGTCTAACCATACATAAATACCGCTCACCAGACCTCTCTGTTGCTCGAGATCTTCCAGAGGTGTTCACATACATAAGACAAATTACAAAAAATTCTGAACATTTATTTTTGCAGGAATCTTCCAAAACATCTCCATCTTTTAAACTCTGTACTTAGGATGTTAGTTGCCCTTACAAAAAATTTAGTATCTAATTCACGAAGTTACTGACCAGAGGGCATTACTTCTTAATTTTAGCATGAAGTTTGCTGTATGGACAACACATGTTCTAGGTGCCTTATGTCTTTCCACGATTTGAGAAAAACAATGATAAAATCCAGATACCGTGTCGTTCTCATTTCTATTTCACATTTAGCCTATTTTTCATAATGCTACAGAGACATTTCACAAGACGGTAAGGGACCTCAAGGCAACATGCAATGATTCAGCCATATTTTTTCCTGAATCTTTAAATTTTGTTGCTTATGGTGTTGGCCGCAGGAATGGGGGGAATTTTTGGTTTATCCGAGCGCATAAATTTCACGTAAGCTGAAAACTCAGAGACGTGCATATGAACTTTCATTAACTTAGTGTGAGCTCACAAAAGGAAGAAGCAGACAGAAGGGACTGTGGTATCATACCCTACTCATTCATAGGTGTTCTTCACTCTTTAAAAACAACTTGCTCAAGAAGATCAAAGTATAACAGCACTTTTAATAACCATCCTGTCCTATCTTAGTGATTCAAACCTGAAAGAACATTTTTTGACCCACGAGTAAAACACCAGGCTAGCTAAGACAGAAATCTCTTTTAATGTTATGTTTCACTGCCCTCGGTGAACTGAAGTGACATTTGATCTGTGCTTTGCAAGGAACATTGTGCCAGGACAACAGCAGAATACAGAGCGCACAGCCATTCGCTTGCACTGTCCGCCTGCTGCTTACAAAATTAACTCCCCTACAGCTCCAATTGTACTGCGGTACACAGAGTTTTTTGTAGAATTGGGAAGATTCAAAGATTTGTGTGTTTTCAAAGGGAGAAATCACTCTCTTATAAATGAATCGTGTGTTTTCTCTTTAGATGTGCTATGTGACCATTCTGTATAAACACAAGGAAAAAGCAGAACTCGCCCCTGTATGCCAGGATTCTTTAGAAACTTGATTCTCTGGAAGGTGTCTGATTTTTTGAAACAATATTCCTTTGACCAGATACTTTGCCAATGGGAAGCAGGAGCCTACACAGGAAAAGTTTCAGAGCAACATAAGGGGTAACCTTTAACAAAATACCAAACTGAAGTCCCTAGCTAAGTCAGGATGCTAAGCAGATTTTAGTTTCACTGTACTTTAAGTCCTGAGCAGCTCTTCAGTTCGCATTTTGAGGCGGTAGATAAACCATTATGCAGAGTTTATGACATAAAACCTCAGGAATGGTGGAGAGAGTACAAATCTTATCTGTCAAAATTCATAAGCAAAAAGTGCGAAAACATATCTCTAAGGGCACTCATTCCACTGAATCTGAATTATTTGCATGCTTCAAGTGAGGTAGTGCCTTACAGTTTTATTTTTTATTGGACTAATATAATAAAATATAAATAGTAAAAACTAGTACTAAAAAGTAAGTCCATATTTCTAAGCTTTCGATGTATTCCATGCAACAGAACTAAGAGCAGGCTTCAGGAACAGAGTCATTTGAAGCACTGAAATAATTGGAACCATAAAGAAACAAAATATGTATTTTAATGAAAACTTGCTTTGTATAAAAATCACTAATAGAATTGCATATTCTGTGTGTTTGGTTTTATGGAAAGGCAAATAAGAAATTGTAGGATTATTTACAGTGGTTTATCCTATCACTTGAAATCTTACATTGAACAACTTGATAAAAAAAAATACTGTTTGGCATGTGTACAACTAAATATAGAAGATACAGGTGATATAGGGGAACAGTAAAGCTTGCACCTAATATTCAGTACCATCAATTGTGTGATATATTCAATATCACAAATATTCAAGTCCATCTCATCTTCCTTTAGTTCCAGCCCACCTCAACCTGTGCATGTATCGTACCATAAAACTGCAGGATTCTATTGATTTCTGTTCTGGCAGATTTTAGCTTTTTTATCAGAAGTCTTATATTTCATTTGGACAGTTCAAAGCAAGAGGTATTATTCCTCAGAAATTTCATTGGCCTTAAAAGGACATAAAAAGCTCTGATATGCTATGTGAATTATAGAAAAAAGGGGCATATTAACAACCAAAAATCTTATTCCTTTTTTTTCCCAGTAGAAGCATACTCTAGCCGTAGAATAAACATATTTTTAGATCTCAGCACCTAAGGCATACGGGTTAACTCACTTAAAGGATTTAGATGTATACAATAAAACATGTAGCGTCAAACTGCTAGCTATTTTGTTACAGGGATAAAAGCATTTTTTCATTGCAAATGTACGTTTCATAATATATTTATGCTGACCTTCAATTTTTCATCAAAGAGCATGAATTTGAAGTGTAACAAAAGACAAGTTTCAAATGAAAGAATTTTGGGCTGAATATAAGCAGAAACCTTTTTCCTAAGGAGGGCAGTCAGGTGACATCTCAAGTTGCCCAAAGAGGTTTTCGTTCTCTGGTTATTTCAGTACAGTCCAGGACTGTCCCCATGGGCAGCCCCACTGACAGCATCATCTCTTGGGCCAGAGACCACACCAGCCCACGTTACTCAGACTCCAAGTGTGAGTAAGAGTGTCCTTGATTAATATATTCAAAATTGGTGCATGACAGTCCTGTATTATTGGACTGAAAATTATATAAATGCAAGAATTTAAGAGCAATGTCGACATGCATTTAAAAGAAACGCTCACTGGCATCATCTTTTCTTGAGGAGCTGATGAACACCACTGAGTTTGGCAGGCTGAGCTAGACTAAACTCTCAAGAGATTTTTTGACTATCGCTTGACTAGGAGAACTTTAAATGCCTTGTCACACAGGTGGGAGTTCAACAAAGAAAATATTAATGCCCTACAAATTGGTGGTTTAACATTTGAAAAATATTAATGCAAAAAGCACAAATCTCCTGTAGAATGAAGGGCAGTAGAATTTCAACCATATCCTTTCATGAAGAGGTGTATATCTAATCCTTACATGGTTTAAAACTGCAAATTTGAAGTAGAATATCCTTTTAGAGGTGATTGAGCTGACAATTTTACTCCCTTTGCTGCGTTAGGAAAGATTTGAAAAGTCTGAAAAGCCTAAAGGTTGATGGAGTGAGTACTTTTATATATTACCTGATCTAAAATGCTGCAATGACAGTGACTGTTTCCCCTAGATTAAACTGCTCCAACGTTTCATAGTTCAGCAGGAAAAGGATAAAATTTCAGCTTTCCATTCATATAGAGCAAATGTGGTAGTTTGCAAGAGAAGCACACAGCAAATAGATGTCAGCAGGGCTTTTCCTGTGTCCTAGATTGAGCCACAAACAGCAGAGTCAAAAATGCAGTGTAAATTAGTGAAATTCTTTGCCTCTGCGCTTGGATGTATTGACAACAGAAGTTCTCGGTGATGGAGAACATCTTGTTAGTGGTCAAAGCATACAACTATAAAAGGCTCCTTCTGCTTCTTTCAGACTATCAGGGAGAAAATACTTTTAACATGGACTGAGATACAAAGAAACACCAAGTGAGAAACTTTTATGCAGCACTGGATCAAATTTACAAACTGGATTTACGTGATACTGGACACCCCTTTGGCTCGTACAAGGGTAACAAGAAATCATGCTTTGAAGTGCTATTAAAGTCTGACAGAGAAAAAAGGGAAACAGAAATGTGTGGCTAACTGCTCTGTTACATTTTGCACCATAAATCAGCGTATTGTAATAATAATTTTTAAGTGTGTTTCTAAAAACAAGTACTTTCTCGTATGAGCTCATGCATTTCTATGAAGAAACTTCCATCCTCGCTGCTGTGCCTTTCAGATTCTGCACTCCTTTCCAGTCACACCTGATTAACTTATGTTTATGGAAAGGGACAGCAAAAAGATCCAAGTGTTCCCCATGTTCTAGCATTTATCTAGCCTGCCACTTACATAGAAAAATCTTAAGTGAAAATATCTCTAACTCTCATGGAGCAGGAAAGGCAAGAAATGTTTAATGGTTGGGAATATTTTAAATATTGGGTCATGCAGTCGTCCACAAGTCTCTAAAAAGTGGAGAGAACAATAGAGCCCACGCTGCAGACATTCCAGCTTCCACAAGCAATTCTGGGAGTGTTCAAATATGCACAGGCTGACCACCCACTTGAAAAGATGTGCCACAGGTTTCTCTCCGGAGATTATAGATGGTATGAAGAAAGTGAGAGAAGAAGAATGGCTTTGCGTATAGATGAAGGATCGTTAAATGAGCTCAGTTATACCTGCATCATCATTTTGCCTAATGATCACCGTAAAAAGACACAAAAAAGCAAATAAGGAGGAAGACATGAAACAAAGAGGGGAAAACATTCTTTGCAAGCTTAAGGAGAGAGACTACAAACTCTGTCAACACTGAAAACTGCCACAAAATGAGAAACTGTTGATCGAAAGAGAACAAGCTATATACAGTCCTGGCAGCGGTAAGTCATTCCAGCTGGTCACAAAAGCATTTTTGCTGCTGCATCTCACCAAACTTCCCCCTCCTCCAGCCACAAACTCCTGCCCATTCCCTTGCTCTCACTCTGGCATCCATCAAATCCCTCCCAGGGCTCTTTCAAGCAGCTAATATAACATAAAATTAAACTGGCAGGAAAATAAAAAAGCTTATCTGCAGGGTCTGCAAGTTGAAGCATCTTAATGAAGAGCTCAACACCTATGAGAGCTGGTGCGTGCCGTGTGCTGCGAATACAAGCAAACACAGGGAATGTGAGAAAAGGGGAATGAGAATACCGCTCTACTGTGGCTAGGCTGGTGCTCAAATCAATGGTACCCACCAGAAACACAAATTCACAAGACCTATGGGCATACTATCTTATAACATTGATGTAATTGTGAAATCCCTATTCCCAATATATTAAATCTGAAAACACAGAAGTACCACACAATGCCATAAAAATACAGAAAGAAAACATTTACAAAAGCAAAATTATTTTGTAAAATTATTTTGTATGGCTTCCTAGGCTTTTCAGATTCAGTTTAACTTTTGCTGAGTATCTCTATATAATGTCAATAGTTTTCCATTTTAATAATAAAATCTAAATATATTTCGAGACAGTCAATTCTGCGATATCCCTTGACATGGACTAACATATACTTATACAGAACGACAATAGATATCCAAAAGTTATAAGGTCAACACCAGTTTTACTGATGCAAAGAAAAGTACAATAAATAACTACCAGCTACTTTTTTCTCCTAGATTGCTCTATAGTTAGACCTTCAGTTGTGTACCACTGACAGTTAGTACCATACTTCATTCATTATCTAATTTATCTGTAATAACAAGTGTATTTTGTGTTACTTTCTGATACCGATTGATCATTTTTATAATTTGATTCCCTCATTTTTGAGCACAATAATAATTAACAATAATAGCACTACACATATACAGTAATTAAGCATTTATCTCTAATGGCAGGAGGGACATAGCGGCTTTACATCACCGTTATTAAAGCAGTTTTATGAATGAGTAAACTGAGCTCTTAAAAAGCTCAACTGATATACTCAAAGCCACCCAAGCAAGACTGTAGAGCAGTTGAAAAGAGAATTGAGAAACCCCAATGTCCCAGACTAATCACTGGACCACATGCCTTCCTTTCATAATGTGCCGTTAAATTCAAAGCCATCAACACAGCCATAGTCCAGTAAGCGCGTGCAATCTTCTTGCATCAGTATACCAGTTTCAATAAAATAATGCTGGTGCCACAAGCTCTTACTACACTTGCTTCTGACAACTTAGCTTTAACAGAAGCAGCATATGAGTTACTCAAATGAGCAAATGCTTGGCCAGAAGAAAAGATCCATAAACCATTGAAAAATTGAGTCATTAATTCCTATTTCAAGACTTCTACCTTCCTTAATACCTTAAATTAGTCTAGTACATAAAAATTCGTAAGTAGATCAGAGAGAAGACACTAACATTCATGTAAACATCAGCATTTAATCCCAGGAAATGCATGGCTTGCTTTAAAAAAAAAAAAAAGTTAATGTAAATTACGTTAATGTAAGTAATAAGTTAATGTTACTTAATGTAAAGTAAGTAGCAGGCAAGGAAGATATGAACATTCATCATGGAAATGGGTCTCTCAGCTGCTTCTCATAATGCATTTCCATGGGTTACAAACAATTCTATTTGGAACAATGCTCACCTTCCATGACCAATAGCCCGTATAACCTCGGACAAGAGAACTGGTATTTGTTAAGAAAAATAAAATCAAATGATCTGAAACAGTACTTTATGGTGACAGATTAGGATGTGAATGTAACAGGAAACTCCGAATATTAAAAGTATAAGAAAAATCCTAGATATCATACATTCAGAATGAGAATTTAATAAGCACAAAAGAAAAGAGTTGAGTGTTTCTGCCTTGACAGAGTACTCTGTCTTCCATTTTCAGAAAGCAGTATGTGATGTATAAGCAAAAAACCCAAAAGTCTCAAATAACCTAGCAGAGGGACCTGCCAGGTATCCTATGAGCTGCTTCTGAAGCTTTAGAAAAAGAACACCAAAATAAATATACACCATCATGTGTTTGAAAACAGAGATGAGTCTTTATGGATAACAAGAGCGTAAGAAACTTGAAGGTTTGAACACCCTCCAGATAAAGAGACATGGTATATATTTTCAGGATAACATACCTTTTGAGTACAATTTGTGGTTTGGTTTTGTTTACTTTAAGTACACCTTTATTTTTAAAAGCCATTAAACAGCACATATCCCACTACAGAACATAGACCATCTGCCATGGAAATACCAAGCATGCATCGATTGCATTTTTGCTAATGAAATATTTCTTTACATTAAGGTTTTTGTGAGTTATACATACTTCTGTTGAACAGTGGGAAAACCCTTCATTAAAAATACAGGTGCTTGGTAGATTTGCTATGTCTTAGAAACATTCCAAATTAATTCTGCAGTATTTCTGTGTGTGTTAAATATTTCCAAGGCCTTGGCAGATATTCTTTGACTCAAACTACATGGTTCCCCAGTATCTTCATCTAGGCATCTGAAATGTAACAGCACTGCAGTTTGACTCAACAATCTGAGATGTCGTGAAGGACAAGACACTGCAAAGCATTAAATAATGATATAAAGAGTGGGAAATATAATTGAGCTACATGTTATTCTAACTATCTTATTTTAAAGTGATAAAAATATATCTAAAACCTTCATGTTGGAAAATCAGGCTCAGAATGTTTAAGAAGATATAGCACAATTGTTCTCAATAAAGGCATTGGTATCTTGCCAGATGAACAAATACTGAACTTTCATTAATTTTACAGTTTTGTTAATATTGCTGCTATTAAACCTGAATGAAATGAGCAATCAAAAGAGTAGTGTTGTCCTTATCATCATCTTATTCCATGCTATAATACAAAGTCCCAGGCTCTGTCTTCATTTAACCACTATTATCCAGGCACAGTCTAAAGCTGAACTTGACTAACATTTCTAAGATAATTTGAGATGCTTCAGGCACTTTTTGCTTGAATAAAGAGCGAAGAGCATTATTACTCCTTATCTGAGGAAATCTGTTTTATCAGTGTCTTCACTGCAAAGCAATTGCATCGCGTTTTCACACACCATCTAAACAGTAACGATAAAATAAATCTTGGCATGCAGGATTTTACAGTGCTGTTTCTACTCCCTTTCACAATAAACATATTTGAAATACCTGAGTTCCTAAATTAGAGTAACGGCAGGCAGAACACTGGGTTAGCTGGTAAGAGGGGAAAAAAATTAATTTCATTTCTATCACTGCTTATTACATTTCCAGACATCGTTTAGACAGTTTTCAAATAAACTACACAGCTTTCACTTGTAATTGTAACTGAGTAGATGAAAGGAATGCTTTGCTGTATTGAAAAGCATTTGGAATGAATTTTAGTCTGGATAGCTTATATAATAGTACTAGTCTTAGTTATCCTTTGTTTCCCTTATACGGGATTGTAAAGAAATGGGAATAGTTCTAGTGACATTATCCTGAGGTCATAATATTCTTAAAGGAAATACCAAGTTTAGAGTCTTTGTTGCTTCCTTCCAAGCACAACTAAAATCGCTGAAGATTTTTTACTATGCTTTTTCCAATAACCATCTTTAAGCTCCCATAAAGTTTGTTTCACTACCAATAAATCTGTTGAATCACAAGTTTGAGCAGACTATTATGGGAGGACATACTGTACCATTTTCCCTGCTTATCTCTGGATCATCTGAGTTGACGTTTCAAAGTACTTGACCTTCTATCCATGATTACAAGACTTCACCTAAAAATACTAACAAGGAGATAGTACAGCTGTGTGAACACAGTGGACATAAGAGTGGAAAATACTAAGAGCTTGGTGTTAAGGAATGGGGAGATCGGGGATTTTCTGTTTGCATTTGGTGATTTCTTGTTTTTTGTGTTTGTTTCTTTGTTTGTTTAACTGAACCTTTATCTCTGTTCCATGAAGTCAGTTCAGAGGAGTGAACAGAAGTTTGGGCCATGCAGACTCTGAAAATTAAAACAAATATTCCTGTACAGTTGCATTGCAGTCATCTTACGAGTATGGTTAGTGACACACATAATTGAACACAAATTAACCCAAAGGCTTCAAAAACGTTTCAAAATGCACGGATCACCAATACTACTGCACATATAATTCAAGCACACAGATACTATAAGATACTATAGGTCATCACTTACTAAAAGAAATACCACACAGAATGAGTTACTTGATTTTGTAGGAAAAAGGTGCACAACCAATTTTGAAAAGTGAATACAGTCTATGACTGTCATGAAAGTATTAGCTGCATATTCCTGCAACTGAAAAGAGAAAAAACGCTATTTTCATTGCCTTAAACATTCGTAAGGCAAATATGTGTCCTTTGAGTCTTATTTTTATTTTCAGAAAGAAAAACTATATTCTACCCTGTTTGACGATACCAGCAGCTGTGTTAAAGTTCTAGTCATAAAGGGAAATTTTGTCCCTCAATTCTTAACTGACAGCATAACCAGCTGTAAACAGGTATTTGAACACTTGCATGTGAACATCAATGCAGACTTCCACACCTAACAAATAATGAAAAACATCATGTTCAAAATAAATGCAAAATGAACAGATCTCTGACACCACCCTCTTTGCTGTAATTCATTGCCTACTCTATTGTAATCGTTTGTTTTACATACAGTAGCTTTTTTTTTGTTGGGTTCCCCCTCCTCTTGGGAAACTTGCTTTCGTGAGCCTTAGACACTACTAGACAGCATGTTCAATCTGTTTTCGTACCCTGGATAGATTTGTTTTCAACAAAAAGTGTTGTTCTTAAAAGTATTTCACAGCCATCTACACATGCAGTGTAATCCCAACAACTACCTCTCAAGCATGACAGAGACATCAAGTCACCAGGTGGTTTTGGTAAAGGTATAATTTAAACCTCTTAAATTTCCATAAAATAAACCTCTTATTTGGGCTACTTATACCACACATTTTACCTCTCTTCCAAAAGTCTTCATTGGGGAAAACCCATCTGCAGTATAAATTATAAGTACTTTCAAGGCATGTAACATAGTGAAATGATCAAAAGATGTTTGCTACTGAATTTGGCACTTGGTATTTGTCAGGCAGGTGTTGTACAAATTGTGTCAATCATATTAACTGTCCCACACCACACCATACATATGTAGTCTGTACTACAATAATGAGCATTTTAAGCCTGCTGTAACTAGTATTAAACCCACTCAATTTACAAAGTAATTCTGACTTTAGAAACTGTCATGTTATTCTGAATTTGAAATTCTTCTGTATGCTTGAGTCTTTTGCTATAAACACTGAAACAAAACGCAGCAATAAATCTTCATAAAATCAGAGTCTGGAAATATGTTTTCCATCTGATTCAGAGATATTTCTGTTTATTTTATTTTTCGATTAATTAGTAAAGTCATAAATACTCACTCAACCAAAAAAGAAACCCAAAAAACCTGCTATAAAACTCAGTCTCTTACTCTTAGGTTGTTCCATGCTATAAATTTTTATGCCTGGATTAGCTAGAGAGAGTACAGGATTTTGTTAATGCAGAATGGCACTTGCTGAAAGTGTGATTATATTAATAGAAGTTCGTGTAATTCCATTTGGAAAATCGCAGTAACCAGTACTGCTCACTGAATACTGTCAACAGTTAACTGTCAAAGTTGTAATTGTTAATAGATAATAGCTACAGGTTACTTTCGGTGTAGAACTTGCTTTCTTTTCCTCTGCACAAAACTGTTCTTGGTCAGATTATTGTCACATCCTTCCTCTCAAACGTATTTACATCCTTTAACGATAATAGCAGAAATCAATATTTACACCTATTCTTAAGGGAAGCACGTACAGGTATCTGCAAGACATAATGCCAGCGAACTGTCAACAAAACCAGATGTCAAGGGATTTCTTTAATGTTTTCCATCCTATCACCGATCATATCTGGCTGCATTACATGCGCGTGTTTGGTGTCATCTGAAAACCGTTGAGGGATTTGAATTCAGTTGGGCATTGTTCTTAGCAGACCACACTTTCATCGCAGGATTTCTAGTGCTACCAACGGCATGCAGAAGGGAAGATTCAGCCTAGCAGAAGACCTTGTTCTTGGGGCACTGAGTGGTACTGGGACAGCTGCTTAGACAAGAAAACAATTGTCCTACACCTTTGCAGCTGCAGAAGAGTTGGTTCAGTGAACTTAGGCTTCAGGCGTGCAAGAAAAGAAATGTAGTGCCTTTCAAAAAATTCTCTCTCACCATTCTGCATGCTGTGAAGGAAAGCAGATCCTTTTATTGAGAAATTTTCTAAACTGTTTAAAATCTGCAAACCTTAGGTTTAAAAGGTTAACATGTGGTTTACATAATGCAGAAACTGTTAATTGTATTCAGTTCTTCCTTTCAAGAACTAAACACAGAAGAGTTTGTTTATTTTAAAGGCAGAGACAGCATTTCATCAACCGTTGACACGTTCGTATTTTGAAATATGCCATCTATCAAGCCAAGTTCAGTTACACCCCAACAAGAAATTCTCAGTTATTTCATTCTGGCATCCAGACCAGAAATAACTTGAGGAGGATGGGGTTTTAACCAGTTCCACCATTTGTTCCTTCAGGCTACTGTCACATTGACTCAGGGGCCCAGGTATGTCTGTTCAAAGCCTTTCCTGGGGTGAAGACTAAGAGCAGGGGCAACAGAGAAACTTTGGGTCAATTCTGCGGTAGCTGAGGTGACACTCAGCCAGCCTTCTGAACTCTTTGAGTCTTTTCTCAGGCCACTTCCATGTTTCTAAAGCAACACAAGAGAAAAAAACACATGAACAATCTCAGGGTAGTCCATTAAAGTAACAGTCTTCAACATTAAGTCCCATAGTCTTGAATTACTGTTTCAAAAAGCACTTAAAAAAAAAAAATGAGGTAACTAGAAATAAAATGTGATTATTCATATTATGTGTAGGAAATGCAGAATTTAAATGTATAGTTTCAAAAGTACCCATTAGCTGCCTTGTTCTTACTAGAATAAAACTAAACTTTAATTTATGATATTAAAAATAGCTAGAAATTCTTATATGACACCCAAAATATTCCTCAAAAAAAATCTAGCTTTCAATCATGAAAATCAGTCTTACACCATAAAGTTTCTTAAAATTCTTAATATATCCTCTCTATTATTTCGTGTGACCTACTTAAATAAAAAATAATTTCTTTGCAAGATATTAGTAAAATTATAGCATTGAAATCCTTATTGTTGAGGAAGGTTACTGCTTCGGAAACAATTAATGAAAATTATTTCCATATAGCAAATGGAATATTAAAAGTTACAGAACTTAACAGTGCAGAAAAATAATATGAATATGCTTTTAAAAAGATAAAGGGCAGGTTTTAAAATTGGGACTTGTTCTGAACAATAAAGCTGAGTCTTGATGCATAGGCATCCTAAAATATCATTCTTGCCACTGAGAGAAAGACATTGGAAAGACAAAAGATCACATAAAATATAAAAAACATTATTTTAAAATCAATTAACATGAAGCAGGAAGTCAATTACTTCAGTACAGAAATGGACTTTATAAAACACTCATTTGTACTCTTTAGAAACCTAACTACTTGATCCCAGACAAACTGAAGCCAAGCAGAGCACTACAGATCAGATTAAACCTGCAAAAGTGGCACGTGTTCACCAACCATAGTTGAGCTTAGCAGTGGCTTAAATTGCTGTTCATTCAAGGGATACCAGAATTTTAATGCTAAAGATGGGCTATGGAGAAGAAAGCCAATCACTTACAAAAAACCATCACAATGGCTAGGTCTATAACTAGATAACTTTTTTAGCCGTAAGAAAGAAAGTAAAAATAATCCTATTGTGTTGTGAAGAAAGGCCCAATTATGTTAATGACTTTCTAGAAAGGCCCAATTATATTCTGACTTTCTCCAAAAAAGATCTTATTGGAAAAGAAAAACTAACATAGAACCTGCTAATAAATAGGGCAAACTTTTCTATCCAAATTATCATTATTCCAGTTCTGTTCTGTTTCACCTTCAAAACAAAAGATAAAAAAATTTCAGCTGAGAGAGCTGAGGGATGTTTTTTGTTGTGTTTTGGTTTGGGTTTTTTCACTCCATATATATGGCTTGTGTATTTTATTCAAAGCTGCTATGAGAGAAATATTCAGGTTTTCAAAACTAGTATGGGTTTAAAAAAACTGTTCCTCTTTCTTCAGTCCTCATATGTGCATATGAAACCATGATTTAGCACCATTAGAGGCAAACCCGTTAAAAATAGACTAAAATAAATTTTTTAAATCATATTGAATATGTTATAGTATAAATTAAACTTATTAATACAACACAGTCAATTCTGATGGAGAATCTGCATTTCTAAGTATTACTCTCTGGTAAGAGGATGCCAGAAAAGTTCTGTGTGAGAAAGAAGTCTCTGATATAAAGAGCTGCAGGCCAAAGTGAGGTTGATGAAAAATTTAAAGTAATGATATGATCAAAGATATATGATCAAATATATTCAAATTTGATCCTGTGCTTTTTGGACCAGTGCCTTTCCAGTGTTTTAATTCCTAGCACCATTTTATTTGTCTTTGCCCATAATGTTTTTATAGGTGACCATAAGGGCCTCCAGGAAGTAACGATCAAGATGCACTGATAGCCAGCTAGACAAAACACATTATAAAATGTTTTTTCTTAATACAGGGACTGTCACTATCCGCTCAGACTACAGTCATATATATCTGGAAGTAATTGCGCAGTCAAGAACAGACATACATGCTTCAAATAAACATGCTAGCCTGGGAACAAGACTAATGTGTGGTAAAAATAATAAAATGAAGTGCTGTCATTGTAGTTGTTCAGACTCATTCATTTCTGTTGGGAATACAAATATGTGAGAGAAGAACTGAGGGGTTTTGCTCTGTGAAGTAAGTCTGTTAAAGTGGATTCAATAAAAGCCTTTCCACTTGTTAACAGGCTCCCCGTATCCCTGTTTTATTGAGAAAAGCTGAGGGAACTGGGGCAGATTAGTTTGGAGAAGACAAGGCTTGCAGGGTAGATCTCATAGTGCTCCACAACTCCCTGAAAGGTGGTTGTAGTGAGCTGAGTGTTGGTCTCTTCTCCAAAGTAACAAGCAATAGGATGAGAGGAAATTGCCTCAAATTTCACGAAGGGAAGTTTAGATCGGATATTAGGAAAATGATCTCCACTGAAAGAGTGGTAAAGCATTGGAACAGGCTGCCTGGGGAGGTGGTTGATTCACCATCTCTGGAGGTGTGTGAAAGACGTATAGATGCAGTGCTTAGGAACACGGTTTAGTGGTGGCTCTATTAGGCTGAGGGTTGCAGTCAATGATCTTAAGGGTCTTTTCCAGCCTAAACACTTCTATGGTTCTATTCTAACTAGGTGTAAGTAGCTTGATAGATTTTTTGTGCTTTCACCTTTACAAGAAAGTTTACCAGAATCCTCAAAGTACTGTGTGATTGTTGTGAAAAACACTCCAAAAGTTGAGCTTTGAAGAAGGAAATGAGCCAAAGTTAAGTCTGTAAAAACAAATAACTTCTATGCAGCAGATACGAGACACTACTTTTGCTAATATTTATACTATAAAATATTTAATGAAACAAGAAAGATCCTTCTGCAGAGCATTTAAGTGATAAAAAAGAATATTTCTCCAAAACACTAATCTTAAATTTTTAAAGAGAAGTTATTCCTATTTACTTCTCAAATATGAAAGTAGAGATAAAGCACAGGGACCAGTCTTTTGAAACGTTTTGGTGTTAAAAATACCAACATAAGAAACATCGTGAAAACAGCATAGTGCAGAGCAGTGGTCATGTCCATTTGAATAACACAGACAAAGTGATTAATTTCCTGCTATAGTCCAGAGAAGAACATGCAGATAAAGCAGCTACCAGAGCAGGTAATACCACATATACCTGCCCTATGGCTTTCCCCAAAACACTTGACAGTACAGCTACATCTTTAATTAGAAGACTGAGATTAACACAAGTTAATTAGTTTCCTAAGATCAGCACAAGTGGAAAAACCAAACCATCTAACTATTCAATTCTGATTGCATTTACCCTTTAATAGATCTTACTTTCATCTTAAAGAAGCAAGTCCTTCAGTTTATGGAACTGGAACTGTCAGATCACTTTAAACAAAGACTGGGACAGTAGTGAGAAAACGTACAAATTCGGTTGAATCTGAAAAAGGTTATTTGAAGAAGAGTTCTGATTTAATCCCTCTGGTATCAGACCCACTGTGAAGCAGGAATGTATCAAGACAAACACTAGATTCAAAATTCTATAAATGAAAACTAACCTTACCAAGATGCCATGGAACCATCCCTAAGCAAGACATTGGTATAAGACAAACGGAACATTACTCGGTAACAATTACTGTTTAACCGTCAAACTTCCTGAAGTTGTTTAAACACTTGGCTTAAGAGGATGGGGAAGAGGAAGCAGTGATTGATCCTCCAGGAAGAAATCCTACCTGGCAATTTCTGGGAGAACAGATCTGACAGGAAAAGTACAGTTTCAAGTTCTGTTTTTCCAAGGTCTGTTTGTTCTGTCATATATGCTGTAAACAAACAGTGAGCACGCATAGTTTATGAAAAGCAGTTATTACCACTAAAGAAATACCTTTGCCCTCTTTTCCATGCTATTAGGTGGTATGAAATGGGTGTTTAGCAAACAACACAAGACATGCAAAGCCCCATTACTAACACTTTAGAGTACAAAATCCAGTTGCCGTAAATGCTTTCTCTATCCTTTCTAAACTAGGAACTCAACAAGGAAGAATATTTGTCAATGGCATTTTGGTTGAATGAACATACTTTCTGCACAGCTTCTACATGCCGACGTTCTGAGCCATGTCTCTACCGGTAAATTAAACAATTGTGGGCAGAAGCATGTGATGGTCTTTGCTATGATGCAAACAGTGTGGAACATAGCAAGTTATCAGAACAGTCTCTGGCATGCTGAATGGCGGACGCTCTACTTCCAAGCAAATGCCTTTTGCATGAATCAGAAATTAACAGGGGTTAGCAATTACTAACATGAATTTCAATGGTACCATGCTATTGGCATTCTCCTAGGTTGGTCTTCTAGCACTATTCCAGGAGATACCTTAGCCCTATGAGCCCCTACACATTCTCAAGTAATAACCAAACTCATCCTTGATACGATCCTACAAAAACTCCATTCCTGGAAGCTGTAAAGAAGCCTTATTTTTCTCTGGCTTCAGAACACTGCTACTGGTTGTGAAGGAAGAACCCAGAAAAAGAGTATACCGATGTGGAGCAGAGAAAAGTCACATCAAAAGAAGTGCCTCTACCTTGTTGCCTTATGTCACAAGATCACATGTCAATTACATTTTAAATCAGTTAGACATCTCAAGTCTTTATAGTTTAGGCTGAAAATTAAAATAATTCTAATTGAAGACCATTGCAGGTCATACAGATTAAATAAGTTCAAAACAACATAGTAAACAAGTCACATTTATATATGTTTAGAGAACATATCTCTTATTGACAATGTTATACAAAGATCAAACGAAAGTGCAGCAGAGATTTAGAATTGATCCAAAAAGAGATTTTTGGCTGGAAAATAAATTTACCCTTGTAAGGATAAGTATTTTTTTGCATTCTTCATGTTAAAGAGGGTGTGTTGAACTACCAATAATATCTGTTCTCTATTCCATATTCTCTCTAAGGAGGGAGAGAATCACAACACAGGAGATAAAATATAAACATTGAGGACAAGAGCAACATTAATAGGAAAAGACATTAAAGAAATCCTTAAGTTACTGCATCCATTTGGTAGAGGTGACTTCCTTGGGCTTCCTCAAGTGGAAATTTAAGTCAAAACCCCCCAAACTAGAAGAAGGCCTTTATCCTTCAAGAAATTGAAGAAAACTAAAGCACTCCAAAGAAACCACTGAACAGCAGGGACCACTAGTGCGTCACTTAAAAAAAGACAGTTCTGACTGAGGATAACATTCTTTTTTCTCCCTGGTAGACTTGGCTTGGACATGACATAGCTAGCTAGTCCAAACTTTGCCTGCTGGAAAATGCCGTGTTTGTACTACAGATAAGCTGAGTATGAAACTTTCTGTTCCAAGATTTCAAGGAAGCAAAGGCTGAGTTTTTGTTTTTGTAACAACACTCTTTTCATATAAAGAAATGAATCAATGATACTGCAAACACTGCAATAAAATCAGGCAAAACACATTTTACCCAGTACTTATTGACCATGCCATATTTCAAGTTACACATCTTCCATAATATTAATTAAGTAGAACAGGAGTCAGAAAGGTTATTGATAAAGGAATATGCAAGATGAAAAGAAATTAGCCATGAAGCTGTACCCACGTAGATCATTTTTATATTCTGCACAAGGACTGTGTGATAAGAACAGAAGTTAAATGTCTCAGAACCACCATATTAGCAAAGTCATTCCTGGTAAGGCAAATCACAGAGGACTTCCAACATCTTAAAAAAAAAGGCCAAAAAAAAATCTACAACACAACAATTTATGACAATAGATTTCATTAGTTAAGTCATGCAATGCTTCCTCATCATCAATAGACAGTAGCTTTCTTCCACACTCTAGCTTTTGTCCTAAAGATCACACACCGAGCTACCAAATTCAGCCCAGGGAAAATTCTGAATTCTATCTGAGTAAATTTGCCCCAGCTTGATAAGAAAAAAGAAGACAAAAGACTCTTACGCTTGAAAAATATAGAGACCTCTTCTGTAACTTTACCTACAGTGCAATTGTAAGACCACTGTTTCCATGTAAATAAAAAACTGGAAACCCTAGTCTCAATACCAGTCACTTCTGACAATTTGTTTAGTAGAAATTATGCAAACAGTACTGGTTTTGTACACCATTCCAAGCACTACCAATTATCCTGCCTGCCTGACCTCAGGAAGTAAAATCATGCCAAAGGGCCTGCTGTGAGAAACCAACTTGTGATACACTAATTCCTACAGGAAGCAATCCTTGAAGACATAAAAATTAAGGAAAAGGAATTTCAGCATTTCAAGTGGTGACAGATGATTGCAAACTGAAGACAATGCCTCCACAATCACGTTCTTCCTCTTATTTATGTGAAATTAGTAACAAATGTAGAGCTTATCAGCAGCCCAGAAAAGGCATGAAAAAGGCCAAATGGGAAAGGCTTGAGAGTAAACAAGGAAATAAAAACTTAAGGTCCAGTTGTTTCCTAGCCTAAATCAGCATCAAGTCTCCCTGTTTCCGTGGAAGCTCTCTTATTTCACAGAATCACTAGGTTGGAAAAGACCTCTAGGATCATCGAGTCCAACCATTCCTATCTGCCACTAAACCATGTCCCTCAGCACCTCATCCACTCGTCCCTTAAACACCTCCAGATAAGGTGACTCAACCACCTCCCTGGGCAGCCTCTGCCAGTGCCCAACGACCCTTCCCATGAAAAATTTTTTCCTGATGTCCAGCCTTAACGTCCCCTAGTGCAGCTCGAGGCCATTCCCCTGTGTCTTGTCCCCTGACACTTAGGAGAAGAGCCCCGCTCCCTCCTCTCTACAACCTCCTTTCCGGTAGTTGTAGAGAGTAATAAGGTCTCCCCTCAGCCTCCTCTTCTCCAGGCTAAACAACCCCAGCTCTCTCAGCCGCTCCTCATAAGACTTGTTCTCCAGCCCCCTCACCAGCTTTGTTGCTCTTCTCTGTACACGCTCCAGAGCCTCAACATCCTTCTTGTGGTGAGGGGCCCAGAACTGAACACAGTATTCGAGGTGCGGTCTCACCAGTGCAGAGTACAGGGGCAGAATCACCTCCCTGGACCTGCTGGTCACACCATTTCTGATACAAGCCAAGATGCCGTTGGCCTTCTTGGCCACCTGGGCACACTGCTGGCTCATGTTCAGTCGGCTGTCAACCAGCACCCCCAGGTCCTTCTCTGGACTCAGCACTGAGCTGTGGGGGGACACCACTTGTCGGGTACTGCATGTTGAATACTGTGTCAAATTTAGTCATCATAAAAAAAAACTGTGGTCACATCTAGTGATAGTTTCCAAGTAATAGGAGAATACAGGAATAGCAATACTATCACAGCAGCCGCGGTTCATTGTACCAGGAAACCTGTGCTCACGCAGAGCCCTAGATTTCAGACTATCGTTGCAGAAGTAATAAGTCGTTCAACTTTTACCTCTCTTTTAGCTAAGCTGACTCCTGACCAAGTTGTCAACTTCTACATATCACACCAGCATTCTTCAAAAGCACAGTTAGTTACAGAAGGACATAACTTTCTAATGTAGTAAGTTTTAACATACACCATGTAAAGACTATGATGTGTGTCAAACCAGATAGTACAAAAGTAGCTTTCACAAATTAATATGGTTTAAAAAGAACCTTTAAATGTTTCATTAGTTGATACACTTAGGCCAACAGTCAAGTCTGATGATTTTTCTTGTAAGTACTAACTTCTGCCCAAGCTAAATAGATATATTAAACAGTACAAAAGCAGTAAAGGCTAAGAAATATCTTGTACATCTTAGTCACACGTTCTGTTCTTTGTACAGTGTCTGGCTCCTGCAGTAAATGCCATCTGATTGAATTTTGTGGCGCAGAAAGCCCTTTGTTTTTGCTGAACTATTGGATTTCTATTTTTTTCCCAGAGATTTGCTAACACGTACTGCAGCATTCCCACATAGCGCTTATACTTTCACAATTCTGATAGTGTGATACTAAGAAAAACTCCTCCTTAGCACAGATGCAAAGTCAAAAAATTCAAAGCCCACATTACTTGCTGTAAAAGTGTAATTGAATCCTATAAAATCTAAGATAAGATCTAGAGTGCACTGTATATCACAGAAGTGACTGATATCAAGATTTCTTGTTTAAGTAAAATCTTCAGTTGTATGTTCGATCTGCAAAAGGCTGGTAATTAAAAATATCATTTTCTTAAAAGGTGTTTTGCAAATTGTCATCCTTTTCCTATGCTAGAATTGCAAAAACATTTATGATCAAAAAAGTGTCAAGAACCACAAAAATTCAATTAACACTGCTGATATTCCTTGTTAATGGTAATTGTTAACCAGTTGTCTTCCCTGAAAACCCATTAATGACAGGTTTTCAAACAGAGAAATATTTTATACTTTTGTAAAAAATAAAAAGATACTTCGGGAGAGGTCCATACACTGTCATTAAAGGATATAATTTTCACTGTCTTCTTCTGTAAAACAAAACCTTCACAAAAGAAGTAACAAAACTCTTTGAGATGACTAAGCTTACAACTCTTCTCACTGCCCCTTGTGATTTTTAATTTTAGCTACACACACTGAAGCACTGATACCAGATTTTAGCCTAAGTATATGCTGCAAGAACATGGCCAATTCATCTTTGGAAATTCTTCGTAATTTAATCTTTTCCACATTTTGTGCAACTACTCGCATTTAAAGACTAAGTTGTGATAATTACTTATTGTGTGAATCCACATAAGATTAGACCGTCATTTTTTTCTACACTTGAAGTTTTAGGAAGGAATGATCAACAAAGGAATTTTACCATTAAGATGCAGTGTATTTGTAGTCTACCGATGCTGTGCAATTACTATCTACCAGAGAATATTTTAAGCGTTGACAGAGAATTAAGTCAATAGGACTGCAGTTTCAATTTACATGATACTGGAGACAGACACCAAGGAATGCAGACCGAGGCCTGAGGTTTCTTAAACAAGCAGCCTCAAAGCCCGTGCTGGTGCGTGCCAGTGCAGAGGGGAAAAACAAAGTACTTTATGGAGTCAAGCCACTCAGTACCTCTTTCATAGGAAAATTTAGATACATGACAGTGCCAAAGAGAAGTAAGAGCTTTAGAGAGCACTGGGCACTACGCTACAACATTAACAATGTGCTGCCCAACATGACTAAGGCCAGGCTAGATGGGGCCTTGGGCAGCCTGATTTAACGAGATGTCCCTGCCCATGGCAGGGGGGTTGGAACAAGATGGTCTTTAAGGTCCCTTCCAACCCTAACTATTCTATGATTCTATGATTCTATGACTACCCCCACAGCAGCAATTTCAGAAGTCTTCTCCCATGACATGCAAGTAGGAGATACAATTCTCCAAAGGTCAAGGAATCCAAGCAAAAATAAAAGTATCATCATAAAATGCATCAAAAGGTAATTAATAGCGTAATGGCATGAGGGAAATTATAAAATAATAGTAGGATTCCACTTTGGGAACAAAATAAACACTCAAACCCTTGACTTCATGTAAACAGTTCTTTCAAAACCTGTTTGGATTTTGTGAGAGCTGTGTGCTATAGCTTTAGGCCACAAGTGATCATAATCTTCAGTGTGAGGAACAAAAGCATGTTTGGAGTTGATTCCTAAACTGGCGAATACGTTAGAGAACAGGGGAAAGGAGTTGTCTTGTTTGCATTTGCTTGGATGGAAAATGTGCTATTGAGTGGAAAGTCAATAAATTTTACCATCTGTATCAGGTTCATTACAAGTTTTCTCAAGTTTTTATACATTATCAGAACCACATTCCTTAATATTAATTACACCTGTCATGAAAGGAAACTTCTGGTCAAAGCTCTGCTCAAGTAGCTGCTCTGACTCATAAAAAAAAAATCCCAGTTCTTTACTAATGAAAGCTGGTGTTGCAGAACAAGCCTGTAGAGCTGCCTTTCCTAATTAACTAACAAGGTGGTGTGTTCTTCCATGTGTTCAAACAACATTTTTAGGGCTTTTTCTCTTACTTTAGAAAATAAGATAAGAAAAAATTTTGCCCTGCTGCCCTGTGCAGCAGCAGAGAAATATAGTCCCAAGGCATCATTAAACTTGTGACATTATCATCAGAACTGGTTTTGGAGAACAGTTTGAACAAAAGTAACAAGCTAAGTTGGCATGTGGGGTAGCTTCATATTAATAACATCCATCTGGTTTTTAATATCCCTTATTTTTAAATATCTTCTCAAAAAGCAAGAGGGAACGTGCAGGCATATGATTATGTCTTACTTGCCATTACAAATCCTAAGCCTGGATTGCACCCATACCTTTGTTTCACTCACACATGGCATGCACAGCAGCGAACAAAGGAGTGCCGACAGTGCCAAGTAGTTGCCTTCCCAATCTGTTCTCCAAGTAGTCAAAGTATGTATATATGCACTGTAAGATGTCCAAAGTTATAACAAGATCTCAAATCACCACATAAAATGCTTCAAAAAGCACATTGCCACAAGCTTGGCGCATCCAAGAGATTCCTTGGTTCTCTCCCTCATCTTTGCCAGAAAAATAGCTAAACTGTTTTTTCATTCTAAGCCCTTAGTTACAAATTCATTTCTGCAGAGCTATCAGCAAGCATTACTGCAAATGAATCAATTTGCATTTCAATAAAAAGCCCCATAAAGTAAAAATCTCTCTTTCAAACTACTTCAACCGTTCCTTTGCAATAACTAAAGTTGCTTTATGATTTTTTTAAAAGACCGATTAATACATGAAATACAGCAATATAAGTAAATGACCACTTCACTGCACCAGAATCTTTCTCCAATTAAGAAGAAATGGTGGAATTGTCTTTGTACACATCCCCACTTCCTCCAAATGACTTCTCACAGAAGTTTCAATATAAGATTTAGACAATTTCTATATTCACATATGAAATTCTCTGGTGATACTCTACAAGACTAAAATTTTTGTGTGGGTGCATTACAAGTTTGGGGTAAATCATTCTGTTGAAGCAAACAGGTGTAATTCTGAGGATGAATGGCTGTTTTCAGCTTTACAGCAGCAGAAAACCTTGCCGTTACTGTGCCTACTTTTAAAATTAGAAAGATAAAAGATAAAATGCCTATCACTTGGGAAAGAAAATGACACAAAGTCCAATACCAGTCTTTCTCTTTGGATCTAACAGAGCATACCCTTCTTCCATTTATATTTTTGTCATTTTATGAAAAGAGATAACTGATATCTTAAAAATATCATTCCTGTCTAGAAGTAGAAATTTAGTAAGCTTTATAAATCTTTCCAAAGTAATAATGTAATTGGTTGGGGGCAGAAAAATACATTCACTATTTATTTACTTAAAAATCCACAAGACGCTCTATAAAGTTTGTCTCACCAGCTCCTTTATGGCCTTGGGTATGTCAGACAGGACCTGTTTTCCCAGAAATGCTAAATGGACCCATAGCTGTGCAAATGAGAAGGAGCTTTAGTATTTGATTGTTTTAAATTGGGACTCCTCAGTCTCCTCACATCTAAGAGAAGCCAAAGTACTGTAAGTACCTCAAAGTTAAACAATCGGTTTTAAGACAGGAACTGATGATCACAGTTTAAATTGTGTGGTATACTTCGAAAAAGTTGTCACTCCAACACTGAGAGATATAAAGCAACGAGTGAGAAAATAGATGCTAAAAAAAAACCCCCAAAACACGCAGTGCAAAGTGAAAAGTCACAAGTGAAACAAAACTGAATCCAGAATGTTGATGGACAGATGAGAAAAGTTACCTTTGTGCAAAGGTCAGGGAAAAAGTTAGCAATTTGAGCAGCAAAGATGACAGTTTTAATTGCTCCATATTAAGTACATCAAAAGGAAGAGGAGAATATGTTTTAGTTATGAAGAAGAAAGAGTAACAGATCTTGTGAAAATCTGAAATATGAGGTATATAAAGAAAGGAATCAACATTGCTGCCACAATGTAAATACAAGATAAGTCAGATTCCTAGTGTTAGATATGAAGGTTTTCAGTGTAAAACATGGGATGACTAGTTCCACAGGGTCTTTTTGGGGGATGGGGGAACTTCTGTCTCAAGTGACAGAACTCAAGACTTATTTTCCTCAAGGTGAGTGTCTTACTTCCTGCAGGACTTCAGTGCTGCTTAGTAAGATCAAATGATAGGATATCCTTGAAAAGGCACTGGAAACATGGCCAACAAGATTCTTCCCTGTTCTCCTTTCCTCTGAAAGAGCAAATGCTGATTACTGACAGAAACAGGATACCAAAACAAGGTAGATTTCAATCTGAGTCAGTAAGGGCATTTCTGTAAGTCCTATGGAGAGAAAAGCATAACAGTTCCTTCCCAGAGTTACCAAATCTTCTATGCTTTGCTTTGCTGGGAAAAGCAAAGATGACCAGAGGGAAAGCATATGGAGATCAAAATTATAACATTGGAAAACAAGTTTTTTTCTAAAAAAAACCCCAGATATTGCATTTATTTTTACTGTAACTGAGACTATTTAGAGAAAGAGTAGAACATGCCAAAAATGCACTGTATTAAACTTGGCCAATTTTGAGGATGACAACACGTCTATAAATGGGACACCTATTTGTACTTCTTTGGAGGGCCCTTGATATTTCCTTCCCGAGGTAAGTGAACAAGCTCAGCATATCCTGTGTGGAAAGTGTGTACAAAACTGTTCTTCCAGAAATTAAGAAAAAAGTTATAAACAACCCCCTCAGTTTGTTACATAAATTAGTCAGAGAACAAAGCCAAGTCCCTCTCAAGAAGAATAAGATGTCAACATTTGGAATAAACTTCATTCAACTTAATTTGTTTGTCCTTGAATTCTGAAGATGTATTTTCTCCCTGGGTGTTTATAAACAAAAATAAAAAGGTTACATAAATATATTGGGACCCAGAGTTCCCTATTCCTCAATGACTCAACCTTTTGTCATTTTTTTTGACAGAAAGAAAAAAAAATATATCGGTGCTACCCAAAATACATTTACTATTTTTACTATTGCTTTATATCTAATTTAACATTAAATTTAGTCAATAGAAGTGAGCAGCAACAATTGACACTTCATACCGCGCATTCCACAGAACCACAATCATCAGCCAACTCAAGTGTCGTAGCAAAACCAGGCTCCTCTTTTCACAGTCCTTTGTTTTCTCAGAGACAACTTTCAGAGTGCATGCATTTTTCAGAACAGTCATTTTGGAAAACACACAGATGAATATAATTATACCCTTGGGTTGACGCACATCAGCAGTTTGCCCTCTGAAAGGCTGGTCATAATCCAGTCTTTAGTCTGTCATACTGCCATTCAGTAAAAAAAAAGCCGATTTGGCAAGACCTACAGGGTAAGATCTTATTTTTCATTAGGTTTTGCCTCTTCAAATCTGTACTAACAGAGCTTGCCTTAGTGAGGTTCCTGGAAGAGAAATCGTGCAGACCTTTTGCGTCTCATCCTTTGGCAAAATATAATCAGACAGCAGGAATCTGGAAGATAAATCTAAGACACAGCAACATGAGATTTTGATGGTGGTTCACTTAAATAATTCATTAGTTTCCTTGGTCAGGTTCAGCAGAAAGCAGTTGGAGTGAAGGAAAGACTGAGTAGATGAATACCCCTACAAGAGTGTTTTTCTTAAATATTTTATGATCTTTTCTTGCAGAATTGAAAACTGTTGAATGGAAAGAGACGTGGGAACAGCTCTGGGCTGTCAAAATCAAAACATTTGTAATATAAAAGGCAAAGACGTACCAAGATGAGATAAGAAAAACCTTGCAGTATAGACCAACTCGAGTTAGTCTCTTCAAGGACTTGTATTATTTAGCCCTTTCTCAACGCCTAGGTAGAGAAAGCAGAAATCAGTTTTCATCTCTTATTCACAGTCTCAGTGCCATGCACAGTATGCTAACTGCCAGCAGACTTTGTATCCATAATAACTAACAATGAATTGACCTGTTCTTCTTTATCCTGCAAGGAAAAGAATGAGAGAGAACAAAGAAGTTGAGGAAAACAGTATTTAAAGCAACTACCAGAAGAAAACCTTACTGATAAATGTAAGAAAGAGGATTTTCTTTCCAAAAGTAAGTACAAGAAAGTTCTCTCTTTCAAAACATGCAAAATAAAGGCACTCTAGAAATGAGATGGTACTTTAGGATTCATGTAAGACTGATATCTTCAACACACATCTTTCTGTTTCTCCAAACCAAGTTTGCAAAATATATTTTACTACCATTCTTGCTAGTAACACTCTGGAATAATTTATATTAGTGCTGACTACAACATAAATTTTCATAAAGCACACTGCATAACAGAGCAAAACAGAAGCACAGCAACAAAATAAGGGAGGCTATTGATTACTTAAAAGATTTATGATACGTGATGTAATTTAGGATGCTGTTTTAAAGCGTTATCTCTTTCATTTTGATACAGAAAAGAACATATGTAATTTAAAAATAGTCACCTTAAATGTTCTATGAAAGCATTAAACCAGAAACCTAAGGCTAATTCTTGTCATTAAACAGCCAGAAAGTGTGGTATAAATGCACTGGCTCAAAAGATTGATGCGTTTGGATCTAACCCTCTCACACAAAGGTAAGAGCAAAAATGTGCTGAAGATATAAATAATTACTAATACTTTTATATATATGAATACATTCTTTCTAAAGATACCATCTCATTTTTTTTATTTTAGCAGCAAACCAGCACATTTCAGGATTGAGATTAATAAGCATCCAAATTCTTTCTCACCATGTGCTTTTCAAAAAACACACTTGTCTCTTCCAGCACCACTCAAAACTTTCTATTTATAACATTCAGCTGCCTGCACAGATAACTGTATAATTCTCTCTCTCCCATGATCTCCCTTCTAAATATTACTAAACTTGTGTTTTGAAGAAGCTTTTTTTTTTTTTTTTTTTAAATTCAGATTACTTTAGGTCATGCTACAATACTAATATTACAAAGGTCTAGAAAATCTGCTAGTTTGGGGGCATTTATGGTGGTGTAAGAGAAACCCAAATATAGGTTGTTTTATTAATACAAAAGAGAGAAACAATCATAAGCAATACCTTATAGACCATGTACTAAATGATAGAATTTATTTTCTCTTTGCATACTGTCTAGATATAGCCTATAGGAATATCTGTGTTCAAACATGGAATACAAGTGTATTCTGCATCAACAGAGTAGAGTCCTTCTTTACTTACTATCAAAGTAATTGATACTTGGCCATTAGTCCACTTTACTTATAGTATTTATGACCTTCAGACTTGTTCTTCTAAACGATGTTGCTACATAACAGCATAGTTTTGAGAAACTTTAAATACCTCAGTGACCTCCCCATCCATACTTAGCCCTCTTGCATCTTATAATATACTGGAGACCTATGGGGTTATTATTCAAGGAGAAAACGCTTAAGCATACAGACTCATTTTTAATGACTAAAATACAAAGTGTTTTACTACAGGTGTAGGATATACTGTGCTATAGGAAAGCAATTCAGATTTGATTCTCCTCCCATTTTTTGACCTTTGTTACACAGTCTGCACTGATCTGTTCTGTAAGTATTTAACTTCACCTTTCAAATCTAGGAAAGTTTTAGTAATATGTGCAAGGGCAGCATATTCTTTGTGTTGACATCCTTCGTCTATTGCTACTGAGGGAATCTAATAAATAGAATCCCCGATTATAAATCATTAGTGTCTTTACTCAGAGTCTGTTGACCTATCCCCCTCTCTAAAGTAAATAGCTCATTAGAGGAAGGAAGAGCACAGAAGAGAAATAATACCCCTGGGAAAAATTAGGTTTCTATATCCAGCTTAGTTTCCATTTATTGTAGCCATGTGAGGGTAGAAGTCATAACTGCCAGGGGCAGAGGTGAATGCCTCAGGCCGTTAGGCCTCTCTGTGGACACTGGATTATTCATTAGCTACAGGCTTATTTTGCAGATTATTAATGAAATTTTGGTACAGTGGGTAACACCAAGGGGAGAGATCTTCCAGTTGTTGCTCATAGCACATCTTTAGGCTGAACAGCAAAAAAGTCTTACTCCTGCTAGTGCCAAGTCTCAACTTGACTGAAGACATACTACATAACATTGAGTCCCAGCCTCCACACACGTGAGCAAATATACTTTCTCCCCCTTTCCCTCCACCTGCTATCACCATGCAAGATGCTATCTTCATTTTCAAAACTGGCAGCAATTAACTTACAGCAATTTAAACATTGCAAAATTCTGCCTCCAAGGTAAAGTTAGAATTAAAAATAATGTTATCTCTCAAAAATAATGAAATATATTCTTCTGCATTGAGGTTACGAGACTCCTAGTAATTTACATCTCTGCTCTCCTACTGAATGAATCATATTTTTTTGGTGGCTTTCAGCTAAATATTTGCTTGATGTGGCATAACAATTAGGATTGCTTTTGAATATTGACTTTCCTGACAGGAATATTTCAGTTGCTTCTTGAAATGACAGAAAAATGCATTATTTGGCCTTTGGCTTTACAATAAAAAACAGAAGAGAGAAGTAGAAAAACAGCACCTAATCTTTGAGCAAATATTACTTTGTTAGATTTGTTCACATCAAGTAAACACATTGTTTCAAAATTTAGGTTAGCGTAGGTGTTTCATGTCCTGATTCTGCCTTGTGCTGATGCATTACATCATATTTGTTCAGGTAGCAAATGAGGACAAGCTTGGCTCATTTTTTCTTCTCAATCCCCACACATTCGGACATCTAGAAAGGGACTTCATTCTGTGTTGGTGACAATCAAGCCGCCCCCTTTGCTCTTCTAACTCCTAAAGGCTCTTCTACCCATCAAGCTCTGCTATATCAGAAAAATACAGTTACCTTTCTGTATGCGCACTAACTACTGATGGTCTTGAACTCAAAATATTAGACACTTGAAAGTTTTTACACAGTTACATAATCTTTACCTAATAACTCCCATTTTCACTCCCTGATCATTCTGTTATCCTGTGCTTATGCAGCGTGGATTAAAGCACTTCGCAAAAATGTCTCCTTACTTAACACTTTAATTGCTACAAGTTCAATACTTCATTTTATTCCTATTGTACCCTCACACAGTGTATGGGTGATCTCCAATACATAAATAGAACAGAAAAAAAATAACTTCTGACACATAGCAAGTTTATATTCTCTGGAAAATCACTTTCACATCCCTTCTTCTAAAAATCTCATCAGTAAAAGAGCCACAGGAGAGGCAGAAAAAACCAGAACTGTTTCTCTAGCCTTGTACCATTCTACGGAGGGTCGGGGTCAAACCTGTGTGATTTAGTGTATGTCTCATTTCAAGATAGTGTGATTGTTGTGTTCTGACCCCACCACTATCAGTTACACTACTAAGACATTGTTTACGGCTCATGCTTTTTTAAAAAAAATATACATAAAGAGTTTTCTTTGTTTTTGATCAAGTTATTTGGACAAAACCATCTCTAGGAGCACATTAGACCATTTATGTGGAGAAATGTTTTTGAATGTTTTTCTTACAGTTGTAAAACAAAGATTAGAAGATAAAGGCCATTACTGTAGGTTGAATACTTCCAGTCATTTCCAGGCTTGCAAGAGGCGAAGCAGAGCAACATCTATCAGCAATAATAAGGTTTAAATCTGCACAAATATTTACAGCTGGAATATTGAGATTAACTTCACTTCCTATGAGAAGTCTGAACTTAAAATACACCAGGCCCTGGCAGAAATTCTGCCCTGGCAAATATAGAAGAGATATGGTCCTATATTTTTATGTCATGAAAACAGCTTTCTGCTGCCCATTGGTAAAGAAGAATTGGAGTAGCTATGACACTGGCATTCATGTTATCATTTAAAAATTCTTTGTGGGATAAGAAGCGTATAAATCAAAGTAAGCTTTATTTTCTTAAAGATACTTTGGCATCCATAAAACTCCGTTAACTCCACATTGTCTGCTGTGTCTTGGAATATTACTGCTCTATTCACTTTCTTTCAGAGTCCA
Source organism: Cuculus canorus (assembly GCF_017976375.1). NCBI lineage: Eukaryota > Metazoa > Chordata > Aves > Cuculiformes > Cuculidae > Cuculus > Cuculus canorus. Next base: position 11,732,584 of record NC_071405.1, read on the forward strand.
GGTAACTCAGGTGCCGTGGAAACCAACATTGCTCGTTGTTCTGCTTGTGAAGCATTTGTCACCTGAGCTTGGTCACCCATTTCAGAATTTGGTCTTTTGAAACAATGTCTCAGTATTACACTGCAACAGAAACTCCCAAAGATTCCAATGATGCTCCGCATGAAAAAAAAACTCTATTCTATAACAAAACATTAATTGAACAGTACTTTTTTTCTTAGTCTAGAGTTATCACTATCTGCAGCATAATCTCCCGTGACAGCAGATCCCAAATACACCTCAGAATTGAAAAATGATGTGAGATATGCAGACAGTGAAGCTTATTTATAATATTATTTAAGAAGAGAGATGAAGGCAAGTCATTCATATCCCATTGCAATGGGTTTGGTTAAAGTAGGTACAAAAAAATGTGGTTAATATTTTCCTATCTCAGTGACTCTGATGAAGACATCAGGTCTTCTAATAACATTCCCACTGTCCATTCCAAGAACATCAGACTGAATTTCAGGATACCATTTTACTTTGTTGGAGCATTTACTTTTCTTTATTTGCACTGTTAGGCATTATGTTTAAAATTAAAACAAGAAAAGTTTAAGTGACAATCTCTCTATATTGAATTACCTGCTTTACATACAAAATATCATAGTACAAGCACAGTATAATAAATTTTAAACATTAACCCTCTCACAATGCACCTAAATAGATGGATAGCAGACTGAAGAAAAAAAAAAAGACTTGTTCTTCCTTGCTGCTCTTTTGTAGGTTCACACTAAGTATTTGTGTTTTCATAGTTTATGTACCTTAACTACCATTTATTGTAATTTGAGAGATTTAGAGAAGAGTTCTTGAAATACCTTTTAAAAACACTGAAAACCTAAAAAAGCATTAAGCTTAAGATTAAGATTCCCAAGGCTGCAACTGTGGAGAGTGGAATTCTGTGAGGCAGAGGAGTCAACACCAGCAAACATCAAAGCAGCAATTCTGATGTAGGATGTTGATTTCGTGGAAGGTTTATTATTGCTATCTGAAAAAAGAATCCACACTTAAATGCCAAGAGTGAAACTACTGGATGAGGGGAAGGCTATGGATGTAGTCTTCTTGGACTTCAGTAAAGCCTTTGACACAGTTTCTCATAGCATTCTGCTTCAGAAACTGTCAACCTCTGGTCTGGGCAGGCGCACACTCTCCTGGGTTGAAAACTGGTTGGATGGCCGGGCCCAGAGAGTGGTGGTAAATGGAGTTAACTCCAGCTGGAGGCCAGTCACAAGTGGGGTTCCCCAGGGCTCAGTACTGGGTCCAGCTCTGTTCAATGTCTTTATCAATGACCTGGATGAAGGCATTGAGTGCACCCTCAGCAAGTTTGCAGATGACACTAAGCTGGGAGGAAGTGTCGATCTGCTGGAGGGTAGGGAGGCTCTGCAAAGGGATCTGAACAGGCTGGACCGCTGGGCCGAGACCAATGGGATGAGGTTTAACAAGACCAAATGCCGGGTCCTGCACTTGGGGCACAACAACCCTATGCAGCGCTACAGACTGGGGGAAGAGTGGCTGGAGAGCTGCCTAGAGGAGAAGGACCTGGGGGTAATGGTTGACAGCCGACTGAACATGAGCCAGCAGTGTGCCCAGGTGGCCAAGAAGGCCAACGGCATCTTGGCTTGTATCAGAAATGGGGTCACCAGCAGGTCCAGGGAGGTTATTCTCCCTCTGTACTCAGCACTGGTGAGACCGCACCTCGAGTACTGTGTTCAGTTCTGGGTCCCTCACCACAAGAAGGATGTTGAGGCTCTGGAGCATGTCCAGAGAAGAGCAACAAAGCTGGTGAGGGGGCTGGAGAACAAGTCTTATGAGGAGCGGCTGGGAGAGCTGGGGTTGTTTAGCCTGGAGAAGAGGAGGCTGAGGAGAGACCTTATTGCTCTCTACAACTACCTGAAAGGAGATTGTGGAGAGGAGGGAGGCTGGGCTCTTCTGCCAAGTGACAGGAGACAGAACAATGGGGAATGGCCTGAAGCTCCGCCAGGGGAGGTTCAGGCTGGACATCAGGAAAAAATTTTTCATGGAAAGGGTCATTGGGCACTGGCAGAGGCTGCCCAGGGAGATGGTTGAGTCACCACCCCTAGAGGTGTTTCAGGGATGGGTGGATGAGGTGCTGGGGGCATGGTTTAGGGAATGTTAGGAATGGTTGGACTCAATGTCCAGTGGGTCCTTTCCAACCTTGTGATTCTATGATTCAGTTACTTCCCATAGCTTGAAGTTTTCATTTGGTATATGAAACATCATTGGCGGAAAACAGTCTACTCATGAAGAAATATATGTTACTATAGTATAAGCAAAAGCTGTTCATTTTTCTCAATAGCCATGGCTGAACAAGTAGAAATTCCTTTTAGGAAGTGACATGTGGAAGTCAAATAGGACTTGTTTATGCTCTTCTGTTCAGACTTCAATCAACCCAACACTGGAAGCTACAAAGGGCTTGCTTACTTTAAACACTGGTAAAATAAGTACCTGTGAAAATTTTAGAGGGCAAAAGATGAGTTTGCATTAGCAAAAGTCATCATGCATAAAACCTCACAATACTAAGACAATATATCAACCTTTTTCTCCCATGACGCAAAAACACGAAACAAGAAATATTCGCACTCTTACAAGACATTTATCAAAGATGCTTGCTAGCACTATTCCTGCTTTAGTAATGGGAAACAAAGTTTGCAACAAGTAGTTGCAAGATCTAACTGTTCTAAATAGAAAAAAAATATTTTTCCAAATAAGAGAAATCCAACAAGGTGATTTGGCTTTTTAATCTCTTTCCTGCAGAACTCTGAGTGGTATTGTTCCACAAATAAAATACTGCTCATGCTGAAGGTTCATTTTATTCTTGATTGACTGGGTAGGCTAGAAAAGATTTTGATATTTAGAGAACCTGGCAAAGCATATCAGCTAGCAGAAGCGTAAACCCTTCAGTGGCATTTCTTCAGAGTAGGAAAGGTAATTTTGATGTTATGTTATAGCAACTCAGGGGAACAGACAGGTACTTGATTCCTGACCTTACTAAAACCTGCTAATGTACAAGGCAAACTTTCAAAAGTGCTTTTACCGAGAAAAATCTATTTTACGATATTTAGTGAATACTTTAAAGGAAGTAAAATTAGAAAAACTCTATTAGAGAAAACACAAGTTGTCTGGTTTTCTTGCAAAAGAATAGGTAACATGGTGTCCCAAGTAACTGAATTTCTAAGTAAAAATGTCTTCTAAAATTTTTTATGGAGTTTTAAAAAGAAAACCAAAGTTTTGAAAAGAAAACCAAAGTTTTATTTACATGTTCATCTATCTTAGCCAAGAAAAAGCTGCAGTCTTCCACTGCAGGTTGGTTGCCCTGTCACAGGATAAAGTGCAACATTCAGACATTCGCCATATCTCTTGTTTGTATTTTGTTCACTAGCAACAAACCAAATTATCCCTTGGGAGTCATGCAAGCCAAAATACATATGTAGTCCACAAAAATCAGAGCAGTCAACCCTAAAAGGTGTTGTAAATAGATGTAATCACCATCCAACACCTTAGATGGCTTTAGGGTATAACTGAGATACCATTGATTAACTGCAGATGCTTCCCAAATCCATGTCAGTCACACTCTATTTTTCATGACTATGAATTTTCATAGATGTTTCATGATATTTAATTGACGTTTTTGGGGACCTATCCTAGACACATGGAGCAACAGTCACAAAATAAAATGAGCCACACTGATCATGAAAAAACCCACCCCACCAACCTTAGAGCATATGCAGTTCCTTCTTTACAAGCCCTGATGTGATAAAAAATACCAGATGAAAGTGGAAAAGACTACACAGTGATAGACACCACACATGATATACAGCCCTTGCATAGTCTAATATTGAGAGCAGCTGCTGAACTGCTCTGACTTGCACAAAAACTGTGTCATCTGCTACAGAAAGCTCCCCTTTCAGGTAACACAAAGGTAACAGCCTCTTAGTGTCATCTTCCAGCAATATCATACGTGCAAGAGTGTTCAGGAGGCAGTGACTTTTTTAAAGAGACACATGTTCTACCCTTTACCTAAAGAAAAACTACTTCATATATTTCATGCATGTGACAGCAACAAATCCTGTATTTTCCTTATTGAGTCTCACAATTTCCTTGCAACATGTTACATGGTAAATAGACACAGATTTGTGGAAATAGCTTATATAAGTGAATGCTTACCAGCTGGTGCCGAACGTGAACAGTGAAGCTGAAGACCGTGATGATCAGCAGAGGATTCACTGAATTTTCCTTCCTTAAAAACTGACTCGGAATCATTTTTGCTCTCAGCTCTATCTGATGAAAGCTTATCCAGTTCAATTACCACAGCTGACATTGTAAGAAGGTCTCAGTGTAACTCAAAATGAAAACAAAGCTGAACTAAAGAAGCCACTTTAAGTTCAGCTTTCCCAAACTTGACAAAAATAATCATAAAGAAAAAAAGTTTCCCTGAACTATAATAGTGCAAAAAGTTTAAGTCAACGACTGGGAGACTGTATTTTCACAAAGCTGTTCTTCCAGATCTGCAGCATTTGCTAAATATTTGCTTTTCTATAAGAAACTAGTACTTTAAAAGGTTCTGTTTTGTGGTGACAACAGTATAGCATTTCTATGCAGCTGCTACAAAATTAACAAGAGTAACTGGAGACATCTGTATGTCTGCTAACTCGTGGGCTTACTAACTTTGTTTAAAGAGTCTAATTCACATTTTGTTACCCACTGGTCCCACTGGGAGGGGCTAAGCAATACCAATGGAAACAAGTGCATCCTGCACACCAGCCTGGCAGCTGCACCGGGGAAGTTGCTGGTCCCACAGTTCTGTTTCCTTGGTAAACACTCAGGTCTTTGTCTGGGATGTGTGCAGCAAGATAAATGATTGCAGGCTACACCGTTCCTTCAAAACCAGGAAAATAAATAAACGAAGAACCCTTTCTTAGACTCTTGAGTCTAAAAAGTTTCTTCCTAGGGAAAACAGTGCTAGTTACACTAAGGAAAAAGTGGTTTAATATTTGAAATGTTGTTTTTTGTTTGTTTTCTTTTTTTTTTTAAAAAAAAAATTCCTTTCTTTAGATGCAATTAGACCTGAAGAGTCAATTCAAGACAATAAAATGATGCGTTTCTTACGAGCCTCTGTCGCACCCGCCAGCCGGGGAGCACAATAAGCAGCGCCAAGAGAGGCACCCACTGGCGATCTCTGGAAACTACAGAGCACCCGGAGCGGAGCCGAGGAGGGGATGCTTGGGAGGCCTCCAAGACCACCACCAAATCCGAAATTTCGCTTCTGAACAGCAGAGCTAATAAAGCATGAATTGCCAATGATGAAAACTTATCACACGAGAGTTTTTAGTAGGAAAATTGCCAAGCCTTGGCTAGAGAAAAGGTGATTTGTCAGCTGTTAGCTCCCTATTGCTTCCTTAGCTTCTCTTTGCTCAGTGAGAAAAAGGGGTTAATAAAGCAAGAAAAATCCATGGAGTCGTGCAACTTTTGCTGAATAGCCCCTTGCCCTGCAACAAATACAATAGTGTCCAAACTTAGCTTGTTAAAAGTGAATGCTCAGGGCTGCCCCTGCTAACCTAAATCAGCTTTAAATTGAGCTGCTGATGGTGCCCTCCATCTCTGTGCAAGCAGGGAGCAGGTGAAGCTCCCCAAGTGCTATTAGAAAACCCAACTATTAAAAAAACCAACAACTGTGTAACTTTGGGGAACACTTCCCTTTAAGTGAATTTGTAAAAGGGAATTTGTAGGCAGGTTATGATCGCTGCAAGGTTCCCAAGTGATGCGACGAGGCTAATACTAATAAGTAGAACAACATGGAAATGAGACCAAAAAAATCAATCACAGAGGAAGCTTTTCAAGTAGACCAGAAATAAAATGTGGCAGTTGTCCGTTTTTCAGTTCACTTCAAGCAATGCACATCAGGGTGAGGGAAAGAAGAGCTTAGTAAAAGCATCACAACACTTAGCCAAACTTTAGAAATGGTTATGTAATAGGGAAAACAAGAGGTACATAGTTTGGAAGGAAAATTTAGCATGGCTCACATCAAGAAACTGAAAGGAAAGTCAGCCAAACAGACTGCATCCTCTTTTTAATAGCCCTCTATTTTAGCTCCTCTTTTAGATATATAAAATCAGGTTATGCCATTATTGTTAGCTGAAGTAACCTGATTTTGTCTTCTGAAAGAAGCTTTCCCAAAATGACAATGCTGGACACTAAATTTGTTGGAAATTTTACAAGAGGTAACAGTTCTATCAATATATCCCAAACAAAACCCATGGCTTGTATTGCACATCCATATTCATACATACACAAAAGATGTATTTTACACAGAGTTGTCACTCATTTAAGTCTATTATATCAAGGCTTCTAATGAAATTAAAACCTTAATCCTCTAATGACCAAGCATCGTAAATACCCAGGGGGAGAATCATTCTTTCATTCATTGTCCTGAGAACTGCATGCTGTCTTTAGCTGGGTACTGCTAGTTTTTCCTGGACACATGGAGAGTTTCACCTCCTGTACAAATCCTTTTCTGAAGGTTTTTGGTTTCTCCAGTCACATTAATCTCAATGTGAATTAATGTAACAATGAAGTATCTCATTACTACTGCCACTGTTAAATTTCCAATGTAACTGAATATGTAAATAGGTAAAAGGAATATTAAGTCTTCAGCAGTCTGAGCATTTCTTCGTTTGTACAAGCATTTTTTTCTCTCCATGATTTTATGCATTTATGCGTATGACTGAGAGTGCACCATTCCTTGGCAATTTAGATAATCCCCAAACAGTTCTGTTCTCTACACACATTATGTAGTGTATGGAAAATACCTGAAATACCAGCCAACTTTGCTGAAGGGTAAGAATCATCCTTTAAGATGGGTAATATGACAACAGATTCTCATGCTTTGTTTTATTTATTTCTATTTTTAATTTCCAGCTCTGGGGAAAGCAATTTCCTAGTGGTGATACATGACCATCCATACTTTTTGTTAGTGGTCAGTCAGATCTCTCTTGTCATAACTATTTGAACTACAGACAAACAAATGTTGAAAACAGTGGAAGAGCAAGAAGAAGTATCTTCCCTCAACAGGGCTGTAACTAAAAGGATTAAATTCATACTCCTCTGCCGTGATCCAGTTAATATTTGCTTATACTGAAGTGGAAGTTCTCCAGCGGTGAAGAATATGGGAAACAGCCTGCAGATTTAGTTGTGTTGGCATCTGCCTAGGAGTGCAGGAACTTCATTTGAATACATATTCACCACCAGAGAGGGAGTAAATGTAAATGTAAGATTTCTCACCTCTCATGTAACTGTTTATCATAAATATTTTTCATCACAAACTCTGCTTTAATAGTAACTAGCAAGGCCTTAGCAACAAGGACAAACTTGATTAAGGTCAACAGACAAAAAAGCAGAGGCTTCAGTGTGCTTTAAGGTAAGAATTTAATGTGGCTGAATGTTTTCTGAAAGGAAGGAAAAATGGTACGAGAGAGAACCATCAAGACATGCATTTGTTTATAAGTTCTATGAATTTCTGTCTCATTCCTAGATGTGGTTGTTGACACAACCTGGAACTATGAAAAGAAGAGTGAAAAATTGTGAACTCCTACCCAAAAAGTCGAAATAGACGAAGCGTACAAAAAGGTCAAGGCCCTATTCCTAATTTAGGTATCTCTCATCCTCAACAGTTTCAGTCACACAGACAATAACAACCCATCATACTAAGAGTCAGACTGAATTTCTGAATCCTTCACTCCACACAAAAGAGAAGGGCTGATGCAAAATTTCTTGGCCTAATTGTTCTTCTCAGAACTCTTGCTAGGAACTGCAAGACAAGTAGTGAGCCGATTAGGGGTTGGAACTAGATGATCTTTGATGTCTCTTCCAACCCCAGAGTGAATCTAGCAGGTGCTGACAAAGTATGTTAGCTTAATGTATATGTATAGTGTTACCACCCCCCCCCCCCCCAAAAAAAAAAAAATAGACAAGATTTCATGCAAACTAAAGTTCATGCAAGTTTAATCCAGTGTCATTCTTTTCCTAGCAGTTAACACAAAGACTGCTATTACTGGTTGGCAATCTAAATCCTGAACACACAGTTACACAGTAGGACTCCAATAGTAACTGTGTTTTATCCTTTTTCACTCAGTAAAACAGTGACAGTTTCAGAAAAGTATAAGTTAAAGAGTATTTCCTTCTTTCACACAGAGAAATATATCCATCAGATCGATTTATTTGACTCTGAGTCTAATTAGCACACATAATTTAAGAAAGGCTATCTACAAACATGGTTACCACAAAAAAAGTAGATTATTTTTGCTCCACAGCAAAATATTGTCTCTAGCAGAAATCCTAGGAAACATTTGTTATTTCAAAAACATTGGTATTACAGTGCAAGTAGGAGGCAAAACACGCTGAAGACAGCTTCAATGCATACAGAAGGAATTTGATTTACACACAAGTGAACAATCCCCATCTTGTCTAATAGAAAAATAGATGTCATAAAGACATTATACTGTAATACACCAATATAGTTTTAATAGTGAAAAAATATTTATACTACTTCACTTTTTTGAAGGTGTCTTTTATATTAATCAAGAGTTATTTAGATTTCCACAAAAATGGTTGTGGGTACTGTACGAAAAGGTAGGAAAGATGACATCATCTGTCTTCTGTAAGCAACCCAGTAACACCTCAGACTGCCTGCAAAATCAATGCAGCACAATTGGAATTTGATTATTTTACTATATAATCTGTATCATTTTGAGCTAGTAGAAAAGTAAGGCAATTCTGGCTACATTCTGCTGATGAATTAACACGCTGGAGTGTTTAGCAAATAGTTTTCCCAACAATATTGAATAATCAATCTTGAAAACATATTTTTATACCTTTCATTTTCTTATTTAGTGTTGTTGAGAGGAAATATTTTTTAATTTTGAATTAACTGTCCAATACCAATTTAAAATTCCCTTCAGGATTCACTGCAAATTATTCCCTTTTTTAACATTACTTGCAGGATTCAATAAAGTCCTGTCTTAAGATAAGAGAGTGACAATCGTTCTCCCTGAGAAAGAAAAAAAAACAATCAAGTAACCAGACACCACGCATTGTCACCAGATTTTACGAATTGAAACAGGAAAATAATTTGGGAAACTCCACTAAAAGAGGCAGACTTAATGAGCTACATTTCAAAACCAAAATTTTTAATCTTCCTAGTTGTATGAATATATTACATAAAGATAATTTAAACCAATATAACTTCTCTATATAGATATCTTCCCAACATATATACACACGCACAAAATTAATCCAGAATGTGCTCTGTCATTACAGTGCAAAGAAAGTTATCTTATATTCCTCAGTCTTTAAAATATCTATTTTGGTTTAGGACTACTCATGCCATTGATTTTGTCCACCTAGCAACAGTTATACTTTTCAAATTGTATTTGATTTTCATTTTTAGTGCGCCGAATCCACCCAACAAAACAGATTATCAGTTTATTAATAACAGTGAAACTTAAGATTAGTTACTTGCCATTACAGAAAATAAGAATTCCATATTATTTTATTCAGAAGAAATGTATTCTGTTAAGTATTTTTTTTCAAAATGGCAAAAGAACACCACTACTTCAGACCTACTGGCATCAGAACACTAAATATGCACATGGAGTAACATCTTTTAAACCAGTAAGCTCTGAAAAATAGTTATCAGGCAGATATATCCAAAGAAAATAGTTCTCAAACCCAGGGACACAAGAAAGGAGGCCCACAATCACCAGCTTGCCCTGTATATGTAGATGAATTTACTGTGGCATCAGATATTTTGATAGTTAAGAGACTATTTCCTCAATGCACTGGAAAGCTTTTGCTTTGTTAGGTATAAAGTCCATTTGCAGTTCTAACATACAACAAAATCTTGGCTTGGGTAGACGCAATGTGTAATTTCCACCAATAAAACGTTGCTTGTATGCTGAAGTAAGGGCTAGGAAGTCGATATTAAAGGCCAAAGGTCTTGCCCAATTAAGGAAGACAGTTTCTCTTCCAGTTATTCCACAACCATATAACAAGATGACTTTTGAACTTCATGGCATGTTACAACAGCTTTCTTGATAGAACTGTAAACACTCTTACAGATGAGGAGAAACAGATTAACCCCAAGGAAACTAGTAGCAAAGTCCAAGACCAAAATGCATCTTAGTTACAAAGAAATTACTTCTCTTGAATTTCCTCCACAATGCTTGACAGACTAAGCCCTTAGAAACTTACACACATGAATATTTTCTGGTGATGAGCTGCTTTAATAGTAAAAACAAGTACGAACTCAATGCATTATTAAAATTATTAGGTTCAACTAAAATTTTGTAAATGCAGATTTGGAAATTTAAATACCATTAAAAGATATTGATGTGTGATTGATGTTTGAAGAGACCTATGTGATAATTGAAGTCTCACGCATACTAACATCAGACTACTGCACATATAAACCAAAGCAACCTCTCTAGTGATTTAGTCAATCCAGATCGATTCAGTTATTTGCAGACAGAAATGTAGAAGAGTGACATGTTCACCAAGACTAATCCGCCACTTTTCAAATCATGCTGTCAATGAAACTGAGACTTGATTAAGTTTAGTATGGATAAGTCCTACTTGTTTGCATTTCACAGAAATCTCAACATAAAATGATCAAATCAGTCATCTGGATTCACATCTATTCATATGTACAGACTTGGCAAGAGCTCCAAGGATAAAGAATAAGGTTTTCATCAACACCAAGTTTTCTACCAGTCTGGCATTTAAATAGTTCTGAGGAGGAAATGTTTTGTTAGGATACCTATACGTGTATCTCAAAAAAATATAAGCTTTGCTAATATTATAAAAGCTCCAATAAAACAGGATAAACTGAATTTTTACCTGAAGATATTTTCTTTCCTGAAAAGAAGTACCAAATTAAAAGCACATAAGAACTTCAGTGGAGTTTTTTTTTAAGATTGTACCCAAGAATTTTCTTTTGATTCAATAAATGACCTCCTCACAAGCGAAGCAGAGCATCAGAAATAATATTTCTATAATCTCACTTAAAGTGGAAGGATATGTCCTTAAAATGATTCTTTCTTTATGCATGCGAGATGCTGTATTTGAGAAAATGAATATTTTATTCAGGAAAATATAGCTACTTAGATCAATTAGAAAAGTTCTAGAAAAGCCACCTGTTAAAGAATTTGACACCTAGAAGAATAAAACCTTAAATACTCCCTAGGCAACAGGAAACTAAGCTTAACATCCTCGAACCTTCAATTATACATTACTTCTAAAAAGCAAGATATCATACTTAGTAAGATGCAATACTTCTGCCTTACAGACAATTAAACATTACTCGAATTGTTAGTAACCATGCAACTTTTATCATAGATCAGGGTACTCTTGCAAGACTGATTTGCATTTATTATCCGATTACTAGAAGTCATTTCTAATCCTTTAAAAATTCATATGTAAAGTCTTTCAGAGGCACAGTATTTCCTCAGCCAAACAAACTGTCAGCATGGTTAGTGTATGAATTATAGACTCAGTGAATTAATTTGAACTAGACACTAGGTGTCTGACTCGCTTCATGATTGGATATGCTGGTTGCTAAACAGAAAGGAAATCAAAATGGTCAGAGAGCAATTTACCCTGAAAGAAAACATATTTTCCCACCCATACGTATATAAGAACATACACCATGTGACTTTATCTCTTAGTAGCAGCAACACCTACAGAACATGTTGCCGAATCCTTTTGGGCAACACAAAGGACATAAGGGAAGAGTTCATGTTATTTTACATAACTGGTCGTAGCTGCCCCTCTGTGGAGAGCTTAGTGCTAGTCAAAAGTAAATGTCAGAGTCAGACCTGGCATTTCAGGGATGTTATCACAACTCCCAAAGCATAGGAACAGCAATTCCATATTAACTTTTTTTTTATAACCCTTGTATTGAAAGAACAATTGCAGCGCCAGCAATTTTGTCTTTTTATCCATTTTCTTTTATGCTTCATTACCCTGCTGTTGATACCCTTCTGTAAATGAAAGTATGCAGAGCAACAGTTCCCCTTCAGAGAGAGGAATGGATGACTGGATAATTAAGCAAATGTGGTATTATTCAATAATTCCTCTAAAACATACCATGTCTGAAGTAAAGGGCAAACATCTACTTTCATATCTTCACAAAATTAGCTAGTTGATATGAAGAGAAAATGATTTAGTCAATCTTTTCAGAGTTTTATAATTTCATACTTAATCAGAAAAGGTAATTAAGTAATAAATTAAACCCTAAAATATATTACTATATGTACTTATGTTCATAAACTTCTTTGCTCACATGAACAATAAAACACCTCTATATTGTACATAATTAGTGTAATTTTTCTCTCAGAGGTGTCAGTTAAATCTAGGCAGTTCCAGCATGGGTAAAAATAGTTCAAAGTCATCTTTAATAGTTTTATTATTTTTAAAATTCAGAGATAACTTTGAGATTTACATTTTTAAATGGTCTTAAAGAGAAGCCTTCTAATAAGGTAATTCACTCGTGCAGTTTGGTATAACAGCTGTCGAGATATTGTAGTAACTTTGAAAAAGGATAGATGAGACAGTATCTCAAGAATTTCAGTGTGTTCTCATATTCTGTGGATTTCTGTTTTTAAAAGCCACTGTAGGAAAAAAAGTTGTCTCCAAACTACACATGTCCTAGAAAACCAGTAAAATAAACCCTGAAGCCAAGATCTGCTTTTCAGAGGCACTCGAGCCAAAATTTACATTTTCACAGCAAAGTTTTGAAAATAACTGGTTCATTTGTAATGCTTATAGAACGGTGAGTCCATGTCCTGTCTGCAGCCCTCTCCTATGAGGACTGTGCCCCTCCTGGGAAGCTGGCACAGGTGAGAGCTGAGGAACATCACCGGCATGCTTGGACACACATCTGGGCAGCACCTCCAAAGCACACAGCAAAGCTGTAACTGTAGAGCCGAGTTCCGCCTTGAAGAGAGATGGCAGGACCTCTGTGAGCCAGGGTTTTCCTGGACCTGGTACTGCTTTCTTTTCCTCTCAGCATGAAACAATGCTGTAGCAGCCACTTTGGACAGGCAGCTAGTGCTTAATATTTTCATGTAAAGGTGCAAGGAAAAGATGAAAAGCTTCGGAAAAACTACCAGATCTATTAATCTTTATTTGCTCCTCATCACACGTACCTTTTTTTTAACTACTAACCTCAAGAACTACAATTCTAATGTTCATTTGAAATTAACAGGTGAAAGTAATTAGATTAATACATTTTCAACACCACTAGTACCATGCACTGATATTTTAAAGTCCGGTCATATCCCTTACTTTGTCTTTGTATTATATTCTCTATTGTTTTGATGAGCATCCCTTTGACACAGGGGATCCCATGCTGCAAAAAAATAAGACAAGGTTCCTCCATTCTCACTCATGTCGAGCAAAATATTAGAGGATATTAAAAATGAATTACAGAAGAAAATTCATGGTGTACTCTTATCAAGAAATAACCATTTTGATCGCTCCCTTTCATGTAATGCTTTTTGCTCTCACAAGGGAGATGAGTATCTAATTATAGAAGAGAGATGCTCTGGGTACAAGCAAAATCAAACAATAAGGCACAGATTTAAAGTTCAGTGTACCTGAGATTTTTATTAAGAAAAGGAGATACAAGATACATTTTAATGGTATACAAAAGTCTTCAGAAAATAAAGAGAAAGATGTAAGCACTTGAGGAAGCAGGAAGGTACCTACAAATACTGTCAACTCTCACTGCCAATGTTAGCAGAGGGAACAGTACATTTCTCATGACAGAAAAAGCTACAGAGGGAGAGAAGGTTTTAAAGCAGAAAAAGGTATTATGTGCCAAAGTTAGGGTTATTCATTTGCATGAGAAAGGAAAAAGCTTTCAGTAATATAAAACTGAATAGCTTGGGAGGGAAAGAATCAAACCCAAACCTAACTGCTATGAATTGTGTCATATTTATTGAAAACTGCCCAAGGCATTTCAGATATGCTGAGCTAACACCATTCAGCGATAACCACCTCCGAGGCAATCACAGACTTAAAACAGAAAGACTTCAAAAGCTTAGCCAATGCCCGAGGAACTTAAATGCCAGTTTTTGAAAGTTAGACACAGAAGTTGTCTCCCAAGAGAATCATTGCTACTGTTTCAGAGCTACATCTTCATCTCTGCAGCCAAGGGAACGGAAAGTAGAGTTTGACAGGTTAGTGCTGGCAAACAGGGATATTACGAACCACACAAGTCATCAAGTCTAGTTCCCTGTGGTCAGAAGCAGACATTCAATTCACAGTTTTCAATAAAAGGAAAAGTGAAAAAAATAATTGACAAACTATGTATTATATCATGTATCTAAGGAAAATAAACAATTCTTGATTCCCATGAGACAAAAGATACATATAGAATTACATGGTCCAAGCAAATGCAGCCTTTTGCTTTCACCTTTTGAAGGTATCAGGAAATAATACTCAAATTTTTTTTCTCCATATGTTTACCTATTCTGTTTTCCCCACGAAGTTACACAGCTCTTTCTCTACTCATCTTGTAGGCTCTCCAGTTTCACCTGAAATAGATGTTTCAGCTCATTTGAAAACTTCTAAATGATGACCAACTTTAGAGCATTTACTCTTGTGGCACTTGTCTTCCTTAGCACAAAGAGAAACAATAATTACTTCTATACCCATATTCTTAATTAGATTGCAAAACAGTCTCTAAGATAAATACTCAGCTACTCTGATTCCATATTTATTACAATCCCTTACATCAGTAGCTTCAGTTTGCATACAATTATCTTGAAAAGTTTTAATCATACTGTACACTGTATTTCAAATCAGATTCTGCATATGATCAAACAGCAGCATTAACACTTGCCTCTTCTAAACAGAAATGCCTTGCCTGATGCCCTTTAAAAATAACATTAATATTTTTTCATAGCTCCATCACATTAGCAGCCGAAAGTTATCCTTTGAGTACCTTAATTTCGATTCCTAATAGCCTGTTGACTAAGTCACACAATGTGAAAAGATTAGTGATAGTGCTGAGGAGGAACTATCTCCAGCACATGTTTTGTCTACAGATGTAATGTCCATGTACCCATTTCCTACTCTCGGGTCATTAATAAACATTTCTGCTCCTAGAAGACCAAGGGATAAAGCCCCTCCCACTGTAGAGGAGGATCAGGTTTGTGACCATCTGAGGAACCTGAATATACGTAAGTCTATGGGACCTGATAAGATGCATCCCAGAGTCCTGAGAGAATTGTCTGATGTGAGTGCCAACAACTCCCTATGATATTTGAGAAGTCAAGGCAGTCAGGAGAAGTCACTGGTGACTGGAAGAAGGGTTACATTGTGCCCACTTTTAAAAAGCATAGAAAAGATGACCCTTGGAATTATCAACCTGTCAGCCTCACCTCTGTGCCTGGGAAGATCACAGAAAAGGTCCTCCAAGAAGATATGCTAAAGCACACGGAGGACAGGGAGGTGACTAATAGCAGCCAGCATGGCTTCACCAGGGGCAAATCCTGTCTGATCAACCTAGTAGCTATCTATGATGAGGTGACTACATCAGCAGATACAGGAAAACCAATGGATATATTTTATCTAGTCTTCCACAAAGCCTTTGACATGGTCCCCACAACCTCCTCCTCTCTAGATTGGAGAGATATGGACTTGATAAGTGGACTAAGTGGATAAGCAATTTGTTGGATGGTCAAATTCAGAGAGTAGCATTCAATAGCTAGGTGACCAGATGGAGATCTGTGACAAGTGATGTACCTTGGGGATCTACATTGGAAAAACTGCAGTTTAATATCTTTATCTGGATGATCTTTAAGGTCCCCTTCCAACCCAAACCTTTCTATCAACCTATGATTTTAGTCAAAGGACTCTAAGCTAATCATCATTTGTAAAGTATCTGCATTTTTCAGGCTTCAGTTTACCCATACCAATACATTCAATTTTGGCACGTTTTCTGGGACTTCATAAATTTCGAACACATTGTAAAAGATGACAGGCACAATTTCCCTCTGAAAGGAAAAAAAACAATACTGAAGAAATCAAGTAATTTGACTTATTCCGGATCTATAAAATCTTTACATGTATAGTATTTAAATATGCATTAGTATTAAACACATGGTTAAGCAATGTTCTAGTTTCCCTTCTAACTGTAATAAAAAGAAAAAAAATAAATTTGCAATCAGTACATCTGAAGGTAGAAAAGAGAACAACTTCATGAACATGTTTGTGCCAAAAATACTGCTCCATAGTGTAGCTGTCAAAAAAAAAAAAATACTGTACTAGACAACATGTATATTTACTACAGAATCACAGAATGGTGGGGATTGGAAGGGTCCTCCGGAGATCATTTAGTCAGTCCCCATGCTAAAGAAGTTCAGGTAGAACAGGTCACACAGGAACACATCCAGGTGGGTTTTGAATATGTCTAGAAGAGGCCAGTTCATTTTCCACCCTCATAAACATTTGTTCCAGCTGAATTTTTCTAGAAGCTCTTTACTCATCCATGCAGGCCTCATACCTCCTTCGCTCAATTTGTTACTCCAAGAGGTTCACTGATCTTGAGCCTGGAGGAAGAGGTGCTTGAAGATTGTCCAGTTCTCTTGGACCCCAATACACTCTAGGGCCCCATCTCACATGACTCCTCCTGTCTTCGAAGAGGCTGAAGTTAGCTCTCCTGAACACCAGTGTTATAATCCCACTTATTGTCCCGCTTCCTTCCACACAGGATCCTCAACTCCACCTTCTCTGGAATATGCTACATTCTTGTTTAATGAGGCTGTGAGGCATATCTGTGACTGTATTGGCTTAGCTACAAATTCTTCCACAGGCAACCATCTTTGCTGGAGATAGACAAATCACATGGAAAATCAGTAAGCTAAATCTTAGTCTAAAACTAGTGGTTTTTGTTTTGTCTTTTAAGTAATCAAAACAGATTATGAGGCTGCTACCCCTTCCCTTTTTATTTTTCAGTCTCACTTCGTAAATATTTCTAGTTTATTTTTTTCTTCCCTGTTTTCAAGGCTAAATTTCTAACCTTTAATAATTTGCTTTACAAAAGTCTTTTGCTATCTGTCACTTATTTGCCATTTTCAGTAAGTCTGAGATGTTTCACATAGAAAACAGTGGGCACAACTATTCTCTAAACTTGAACTTAAAAGTAGGTAATTCTTTAAAAACATTTTTAATACCTTATCACTTGTGACTAATCCAAATCTATAAACCAGACACGATTTTATGTAAAAATGTAAAGGTGGTGTTTCTAATAGTGCTGCAGAATAACAACCATCCTGACTCATTCTAATGGACAGTGACTACTTGCATCAAAAATAGTAAGGGTTATTGGCTATGCAGTCATTAACGTTTAGTACCATTGACCACTGTGTTAACACACTGATTATAGGCCCAAGATTTTGCCTCTACTATTTGGTAGGTGCATTTTTTCCTACAACTATTCCTTAGGTTACTTAGTTCACAGTATACAAACCCCTCACTATTTCCTTATTAGTGATTACTGGTATTGAAGCTGTAGGGTTAAATTTTCATACTGAAGTATATACCAAAAGAGACAGAACCAATTAAAACTTGTACATACTAATTTCTTTTCACAAGAATGTTAGAAACCCCCATAAATTTTACATTTTTAAAATATTCCTTACATTATTTTAGTATTTTACCTTGTTCTGAATTCTGACCATAAAAAGAACATACCCATTGTTCTGAATGATAAAATTCAAGACTAAGAAACATCAAGGACAGACATGGCTTTTTTAAGTCAGATATATTTGTATGTTGTACGAGTTAATAGAAAAGGTAGAAAATCCATTTCACTTTCTTTCTTTATTTTGTTTATGAGCAACACCAGTTGCAGAGAAGTCTTAAGTATACAACTACATTCTGTTCACTTTCCTACTATATCTTTTATTTTCTTCAAGGCTTGATAGAACCAATCCATTGCTACCGGCACGTGTTATATGGTAGCTACAAGGATCAGTAGATTGCACAAAGTTGCTCTGCAATTAATTACCACTGTGTAAATCTGCATTTCATTGGAATCTTTCCAGAAGTGTGATTTAAGTTAAGGCATTTGATCACATAATGCAAATTGAGATACCTAAAAATTCAAATCAAACCCTCAGGAATGCCTGACTTCCAGCTCCTTATGGTGTCTGCATCGAGACAAACTGCCACATTTTGACAGGGAAGTACACAGGATGCAATCGGTGCCCTTATTTACAACTTTACGACGTTAAGTAAAAGTGACAAGTAGACGTCTTAGGTTGTTTCAGTTCATTTTGATACCTATACACAAAGTATACTCAGGGGAACATTTATTGGAAAGAAAACTGAAACCAACTTCCACTGGTTTCCACTTCTCTACAGATGGAGTGATTTTTCCAACTAAACAATTTCATTTTTCCTGCATCATTTCCTAGAACAACAGGACTACAAGGAGGCAGAAAAAGGTCTTCCAATTTACATTATATGTTCTTTAATGTGCACTTGTTTGAAATGTAACGAGAGAACATATTTAGTGTATTGATATGCCTAGATTTTGTGCCTTGCTTATTCTACATGCCAGCTTACAAAACTTTACACATTCCATTTTTCTCAGTAGTATCCATCTCGGCATAATTACCTCAGACCACGTATCTTTCTTATGCAATGCAATCCCTCCATTAAGAGCTTGACATCCATTTTTAGTAATCCTCAAGAAATATTCTCCTTCATAACACATCTGAGAGAAACATTAAAGAACCCAGCATAATATCTTCATTTGGACAGGCTTGCTGCTCCTTTGGTCTCTGCTCTGAATGACAGATTCCAGTTCTCTCTCATCTTACCTGCTGTTAGAAGTTTTTACTGAACACAAGATTTTCACCCCTGCTTCTTGCTCACCCCAACTCCTCTCTCTCATAACCTCTCTCATAATTCCTTTGTCATTATCACAATCATCATGCTCTTGTCAAAGCATTAGTCACAGTTTTTATTAGCAAGTAATTTTGCTTTGAAATGCAATTTTTTTCTTCATTAGACTTGCAATGAAAATAAATCAGATACATTTACAAGTATTTCTCAAGGTTCTGTTAGCTCAGAACAAGGCACGAGACAACTCTGCCTGAGAAAACCTGTCAATCACTTGGTATTACACAACACAGTACTTAAGAGTCTTCCTTTAACACATCAACATTATAGATTTACCAAGAGACAGGATATCACTTGAAACTGTTTTGACAGGAAAATTAATACTGAAGCTCAACATCTTCTCACCACAAAGATTTGATTTTTTGAAAACATTCCAACAATAGTTTCTGAAAAGGAAAAAAATAGCACTTGCAAAAAGATGATATAGTGTATATCATGTTCAGTGTATTAGAGTCTCTATCATGACCTTTGCATCAGATTCCCTGTGCAAAACACATACTTTTTTTTGCAAAGTAGGGCTTGAAAAACACATGGAAAGAATACTAGTGCACCCTAAGGCAAACCTAATACTTGATTCTTACCAGAGAAACAGTAGCCTCCACAATAGCATAGATACCTACTTTTATATTGTACTTTGCAAAATGATAGCTTTTAATAATATCTTAAGTTATAATTATACTCCAGATCCTAGCAGACCTCTGACAGGCTTTATCAACAGATTCCACTGCAAGAATCCAGAATACAATTCTCAGTAAGCTCACTAAGACAAGAAAATGCCGCTTCACAATTCTGGTAGACACATTAGCTAGTATACTATTAATTAGCCTGTGTCACACTTTTCAAATTAGTGGAATTATTAATTCACCATGATTTCCAATACAGAAGTCATCATCTGGCATTGAGCTTTTCTCTCCCTAGGTGGTCACACAACAGTCTCAGGGGACACCTAAATCCTTAGGAGCGTAGGCCCATGTAAAAGCAGTGTCTCTTGGGAGGTACACATATAGAAATACTGAAGCATGTATCTTTCATGTGCCTGTAACCCTCTTTACTGCCTCAAAGCATATAGTAGTCCTCCTACTTGTCATGATTATTTTAGAAAATAATGAAAAGCAATCAAAAAAATTGCAAGATCCCTGACTTAGACTTCTTACTCTAGATTCAATCCATAGAATAGTAGAATGATTTGAGTTGGAAGAGACCTTAAAGATGATCTAAATGCAACCCCCTGCCATGGACAGGGACACCTCCCACTGGATCAGGCTGCTCAAGGCCCCATCCAACCTGGCCTTGAACACCTCCAGGGATGGGGCAGCCACAACTCCCTGGGCAACCTGTGCCAGTGCCTCACCACCATCATAGTGAAGAATTTCCTCCTTACATCTAGACTATATCTTCCCATCTCCAACATAAAGCCATTCCCCCTATTCTGATCACTACACAAAAAGTCCCTCCTCAGCTTTCTCGTACGTCCCCTTCAGTTGCTGGAAGGTCACTATAAGGTCTCCTCAGAGCCTTCTCTTCTCCAGGCTGAGCAACCCCAGCTCTCTCAGCCTGTCCTTTTATGAGAGGTGCTCCAGCCCTGAAAGACATGAGAGCATTTCTCTCAGATTCAATATCTTAGACTCAATTCACTGGCCAAGTGTTAAATATTTACCTTTATGAGGAATACTCATGTGTTCTTTCAATGACTTTTCTTTTTTTAGGGGTGGCAGTGGGATGGGCGGATATCAAACTGAGAAAGAATTAGATAAAGGCTACACTGTTTTTCCTCTTTTCACATTCTTGCCTTCAGAGAGAACAAACGTCACAAAGCCATTTGACTTAACCAGGCTTCTCTGCATTTTCTATCACAACAGTTTATGGTGACACATAGGAGTGGGCTTAGTCTTTGGATGCAGCATAGGATGCTGATGCTCCACCGAATGCCCAAACCCCACATCACACTTATTCTCTCTATGCCTAGCTAGGAGAGCACGTGCAGCACAATCCTGTGTCCTCCTCACAGCACATCCCAGTTCTCCCAGGTCCTGTTTCCAGTGTCAAGGCACAGCTGCAGTACCCTTACTCCCATTTTCTCCTCTTGCTATGAATTTGGGATAGTTCGCTTTCTCTGAATGGTTAAGGACAGAAGGAGATCATATGGTCCAATCGCCCCGCCCAGGCAGGGCACACCTAGAGCCAGTTGCCCAGCAATATGTCCAGACACCTTTTAAATACTGCCAAAGATGGAGAATCCACAACCTCTTTGGGTAAAACTGCTTAACTTCTTTTGCATTTCCGTTTCAGCCACACCACAGTCATCCAGCTGTACAAGAAACAATATCAGGTATTCATGAATTGACTGAACAAGCTAGGGATTTGTGAATAATTGTACCACCTTTTATGGTCTGATCAAAAACGTGCCATACAAAAAAACCCACACTATTTTGGAGAGCAAGCACTTTATGTATGGGACTGCTAAACTGCAACAAAATAAAGCTATTTGAGCCATGGGAGCAATTTGTTGCTTTATACACTCAAAGCCGAATATAATCATCACATAAATAACGAAAATGAACCAAGAAGCAGTGACGGGCCTGAGAGCAAGATTTGTACTGTTTGCAATATTGGCATTCAATGCGGAACTTAAAGAAACTTGTTTTCTTCTGGCACATTAGTTCATCCTGGTGGCTTTCCACACACTTCCCTGCAAGTGTGCCTGGGCAGGGTATTTGTCTCTTAAAAAGGAATTGTGTTGTGACCACAGAAGATTTCCAGCTTATAGAAATGATGACTTATTTCTGGTTTGCTCCAGAAGTGCTCATGTATGCTTTATTAGCTCTAAAGTGTTTCACATGAGATGGAGTTCATAATGTTCCCAAGTGCGTATATTGGCTACCTTACTTGTAATTCTTCATAAGACAATCTCAACAGTTTAATTTCTTTGCAAAAGGAAAAATGTTTTTTGACTTCTGGAATTAATTTGTTCCTCATAATAGTAAAAAAGCAGTAAACTAACAGCTACACAAAGCCATGATTTTGGTTTTGCAGTAAATTCTTTTTAATCTGCCCTAAACCAGGCAACTCTGGAGGAAAACATACAAATCATACTTATATTGCAAATTCATCTTACTACTCTGTGTCCCTAAATATCACTGAATTCACATAGTTACCTTCATGTGTTTCTTTGCCACATTCCATACAGATACAGCAGATATTAAAACTGAAAATTTGTTTAGATAAAAAAAAAAATCACATAGCAAGGAAACTAAAATGAATTCACAGAGACAGATAATACAGGTTCTATTACAACAGCAACATTTGACTGCTTTTTCAGGTGTGGAGTCTAACAGGAGCAGAAAAACAGTCCAGGCAAATTTGCAGCGACTAGATTACGTCTTTGCTTTTTAGTTTCAGAGAATTTAAATCACTCAAACCATGTAAGAGGAACAAGTGAATTACAAGGGTTTTCCCATTTTGCTCCATCTTGAAATGAACTAAGGAGCAAATTTTCACCAACGTAAGATGCATAGCAGGTATCACTGGACTGTGACTGCCAGATAGAAGCCTAAGCGAAGGGGTTAGGTGCCCAAATGGGAGCAGGAACAGTTTTGATAACATGGTTTACATATTGCATACTGAATTCTATAGAATTCTGTGAAACAAATAAAGCTCAAAGTGACAGTATACAGATTTAATACAATGTTATTATTCTTATCGCACTGGTACTAGCAAAATAAGTTTTGCAAGTAACAATGAAAGATAAAGAATATGCAAAGGGATAAGGAAAATATTGGAGAAAAAAAAAAAATGTTTCAAAGTTGAAGAGAGGAGCCAGAATACCACAGCAGGCAATATTAGTCTTCACTTAAATGAAAACTGGGGTGAAATCGGTGCTGCAACAACTTATCCCGTCATACACTTTCAGCATGGACACTAGCTTACAACCAATTTAGGATCTCTCATTATTTAGAATATCTTTCCATCTTTCCCTCAGATGAATCCTCTCTGAGGTTATTTCAAAAAATGGAAAAAGGCATCAGATATTAGCAATACTAATAAAAGCCAGATATGAATTACATATTTCTTATGTTTCATTTCTTATAAGCTTATTTAAAGTCACAATTCTCTGGGCTTTGCCAGATGCACAGACACAGAGAGAAACTCTTCCAGCTTTCTGAATATTTGCTTTGTATCGGAGCCATCAGGTTCAGCTTCCCGGCCTGTACACGTCTCCTCTAAGGTACAGTACTTAGCTACACCAGCATAAGAGAAAACTTCTTTCCTTTTTTTCTTTCTCCCTTATCCACAAGAAAAAAAACCCCAAAACTTTAAGTAGTAATTCAATTAAGTTTGTTGAACTGTTTTTCTCCAAAACATTTAAGATTTTTATATTGCAAAACACAACAAATTAAAACTTCCATCATATAAAACCAATATTGAAAGTGATTTTATAGTTAGTTTTATTGTTACCTCTGTAGTCAAGCATTCATTTGTGCATTACTAAGTTTCTGTACTTAGTGCAACAATCAACAAATCATTTGTGCCTTGACTTTTTTATGCACTGAAGAAACTAGGAGATGCTATTAAAATCCAAATCTTGAATCATTTCTGCTCTTTAAACACCTATCCAATATTCTCAGAAGTCTGTTGAAAATCTTCCCTGTAAAACTTCAATTACTGCAGCAAACTCAGAATAATAATTTCGCTTGAGTAAGGACTGGGCAGATACATAGGAATGACATTCAAAAAACTGATGTACAAACTATTAAATCTATTTTCTTAGAGAACAAAACATGAATTTCACAATGGAATTATGTAACATAGCCTAAACTATTTTTCTGTAAAATTGCTTAAGACTCAATCTTGTTTCTAGCCAAGAAGTGTAGCTTCCACTGATTTATGTGATTTCAGAATCAGTCTGTGATTTCACTCTTTCAACAGCATTTTCTGGAATGAGTTTTTCATTTTCTTTCCAAGCAAGCTGTCATCTCACTGATCCATAGTCAATATACACTTGGAGTTTACTAGCTTTCTTACAGTTTTGGCGGGCGGGGATCGGTTTTATTTTTAAGATGCCCTTAGTAGGCACACGATTTGAGCTGGGAAGGCAGGTATGACAGCTTCGCTTGGCAGAGACAGACAAGCTGCACACACCACTGGGTCAGAACATGCATTCTGCACTGCAGCTGTCACTCTTTCCACCAAGAGGATGTTAGCATGCATTTTGTTTAAAAGAACACAGGTACTTTGTTTCAAGCTGTTCCTTGATCTGCAACTCCCTCCTGAAGCATAACCAATTGCTCTTTACACCTGTTTTGCACAGAGGAATGACATTTTGATTTGCATGGAGAAGTTTGATGTATGGGCTCTAGTGAGAAACTGAGACTACAGTCAGACTTCCGTGGCTTCCCTCCGTAGCAGCGCAAGCACCCAGAAGAGATAATTGTGTAACAACTACTGAAAAGAAAAGATAGCACACAATATCCTGAAGTTATAAAAGTGAATATAGGGAGAGATTCTTCCACTAAATCTTCAGCACTTCTGTTGGTTTCTTTCCTTCCCATCTACTATTACACAGAGATGAAATAAATAAAAAAAAATTGCATAGCCTGGATGGTGTTTTTTTAAACTCCCATAGACCTGATCTTACAGAGACTCCACTCTTCTTACTTGATTCACCATTATCCAAACAAACTTATGAGAGACAATTTGTCATTTGTCTCTTCCTCAGCACCTGAGCAGCACTAAGTTCCTCATCAGCATTCACTCAGATTAGTCTGAAACCCTATAGAGTCAACAATGATGCAAAAACTACTTGCCATGTCTGACCTGTAAGTATTTGGGCCAAAAGTAAAGCAGAATTAATTTCAGACAGGTTTCTTTCAGTGTATATTCAGGAAAAAAACACAGCAAGGGGCATATCTGTAACACGGGTTGACATAAGAGAACCATATGTCAGGTCATTTCCACTAGCCTTAAATAACTTCTATAAGCTGTGCAATCCCTCTCATGTTTACCTTTCTTGTACTGCTGATACTAAAAAAATAACATTGCACCTACTCTATTTTTGCTGTAGTATTTTATTAATAATATTAATGAAATATCGGAAGTGCAATTGTGATAGACTTTTGGCAGACTATGTATTCATTGGAGGTAAAAAAACATTTTTAAAGCAGCAAAAGTTATTAGTGGATTAATGTTGCATTTGCCAAATTGCTTAACCCTAGGAAAAAGGCAAGATTTTAATGTTTTATTTGCTTTTTCTTTTTTTAAAAAAATAAAATTGATCTGTGACAGTGATCTACCCAAATATCCACGTACAGTTAAGAGAGCAAAGGCTATCCAGCATGATGATAGGAAATAATCTCACCCAGGCATTTTTAAAAGATACCTATAAAATAACACATTCATAATCAGAGGAAAAAAAGCTAAGCCAAGAGTCAGAGCTTGCTACTGGTTTGCTACAAGAGGCAGAATCTCATTTTCCTGGTTATTACAGACAGGAAATTCTGGAGCCTCAGACCAACAAAGAAGAGACCAATAAAGACTCGTTACCAGATTCCGATGTTTAAGGCTGCCAATAATTCCTGTGTACAATGCTGTTTAGTATCTTGTTTAAGTTGGATTAATGCTTTAACACCTGTTGTGACTTTTTGACTTGAAGGCATAATTAAGACACTTCTAACATCTCAACCATGTGTCTGAATAGGTTGGATTCTGCCTGGGTACTTCCTGAGCGTTTGAACATGTAGGTTCCAATGCAAAAACCAGTTACTTCAGAATACTAAGCTATTTATGAGATATACAGAGAAGGCAAATATGCTAAGTCTTTTCACGTGTTCCATTGGTACAATAAAAACAGGTTTATCAAGGAAGAACATTCAGATCTTCAAACCTATGAATACTCAAGGGTGCTATAAGCATAGAGCTTTATGCTCGTGCATAGAGCCACATCCAGGTTTGAGCTCAACCCTTTCAGGATGCTGAGATGAGATCCCTCATACTGTCCCAAACAACAAATTCCCTCTACCAAGGAGCAGCATATCTATGGCCTCAGCACTCAACAGTGACTTCGCAAACATGTTAATTTTGCTAAAACTTTCTCAGCTTTGAATAATTCAGTAAAATCTCTCTAGGTGAAATAAGAGAAGCCAGGGAAAAGAGAAACAACTCGCCTAACACCAAGCAATATTATACGAGCACAAGTAAGAACAAACTAATAACGTGACAGATTACATCAGTAGCAAGCATATATATCCCTTTAGAGCACTGGAAAATAGAGGCTCAAGAGAACAAGGGAGGCTTATCTTGCTCTGAAAAAAGTGGTTTTACCTTTCACCATATGCCATAAGTCATTTGCATATGAGAAGTTTTTGAGCATGTGTCTTTTAGGATGAAAGTTTAAGAAGTTGTAGAAAGTGACCTCATACAAACCCGGTAGAGATCTGGGAAAGCATTAATTGCTTTGTGAAAGTTTATACTAAATTTAAAATAAGACGTTAAGTCATTAAAATGTATTTGACAAAGTAAAATCACTTTGCTATGACTAATACTGATATTATACCTCGGTTGAAATTACTTTATTACTAAACACATTGAAAGCTGAAAGTGCTTAGCAACATAAAATATTCAAACCTCATTAAGCATTCAACTCCTAAAACATAAATATGCTTTAATGCACTTAAATTAGAATCCAAACAAATGGTTAAGGTTGTTTTTTGTTTTTTTTTTTTCCCCAAGCTCACAGGCCACCCCTGTTACATCAAAACACAACAGGATGAAACCTTGAGATTAGCAGTTCTCATGCAAAAAGCAGACCAGGATCTCACAGAAGGGGTCCAGAGGGCACATACAACTAGTTGAGAAACTCAAGGGGTCCCCCTCCCAGAGGAATATGCATTATTAACTGGTGACACACCTCAAGCAGGTAACAAGCGGGAATCACTTCCCACTTCAAGAGGAACAACCACTTCAGAAGGCCTGTCAGAGTACAAGCACGCCACAAGATGCTTTACGTCAGTTCAACCAAAGCCCCAAAAGCTGTCTAGGTAGGAACTGGGCAGGAGATAAGCACCCACACCAGGGAAGAAAGACAGAATACTTCCGAACATCTGTTAAATTTTAACTATATTTTGGAAGCAATTAATCTGAAATATCTGCTTGGGCTCACTGCTGCATCTACACAGTGTTACTAAACATTGCCCTTAAAAACCAAAATCTTGGCTATCTCCTTTAAATACCCCTTACAAAAAGCTTCAGCTAGCTTTAAAAGAGCTGAGGAATTACACCACTGGACAGTAACAATACTTGTGTTAGACCTCCTGGCTAGAACAGAAATCACATTTAGAAGCTTTCTGAAAAATAAAAAAAAAGAAAGCTAGGAATTTTAAGGTCCTAAAAGCTTTGAATACATCAGGTTTAAATGCTTGTTATGGGAATTACTGGAGTGTTC
This sequence comes from Cuculus canorus, assembly GCF_017976375.1. Taxonomy (NCBI): domain Eukaryota; kingdom Metazoa; phylum Chordata; class Aves; order Cuculiformes; family Cuculidae; genus Cuculus; species Cuculus canorus. The sequence continues at coordinate 11,760,044 of NC_071405.1, forward strand.
TTTTTCAAGAGAGTTGTATTGTTACTACCGTCACTGTTTATAAACTTCCCCGTGAGTGTATGCATTAAAACAAATATCTAACTGATTAGGTGAACAGCTGCTAATTACAAGGCAGTATTATGACCTGCGCGTGCAACAGAGAAGCCAGGGGAAGATAAAATAACAGTATTCTGGAAATGGGAAAAAAGGCTATCACACACAGCAGAGGAGGAACAAAGCAACTTTCCAACAACAGAGGGGTGAGCAGAGCACCCAGCTGGCCGTGAACATCTTCTCAGGCTGCTCATTTCACCCTCTTATCACCACACCAGCCAAGTGAGACCATGAGTTGTGTATCCCTTTCTTATCTGAGGTAAGATTACCAGTTCAAAACTGCCTGCAGAGGCTGGAAGCTCATTGTGAAATGTCAAAGTGAACAGAGTGGAGAATACAAAGCACTGTGCCATCAAAATCTAACATGGAGATGAACAGAAAGAAGAGTGGGGAGGAAAGGGTGGGAAAAGCAAAAAGTAGAGTGAACGGTACCAGGCAGAAACCAGCTGGGTAACAAGTACCTGGGTTATAAAACTAACATCAAGAAACAATTCATACGCACCAGAGGGAAGAAGCATTACATAAAGACTCTAAGAAAGCACTGAAACCACCTGCCCACCACATTTTTTCACCAGCCAATATTATAGAGCTCAAATTACATTAACAATCCTTTGAACCTGCTGAGAGCTGCTGTTTTCATTTTGTGGTTTTGTTTTCACTGAGGGCAGAACCAATGGGATCAAATTAAATTACAAATTACCTTTAGATACCTAATTAATAACAAATGTTATCATTCACCCAACAATTAACTGACTAAAGAGAACATTTTTTATTCAGTTTATAACTCTTCAGATACAGCATTGACCTGATGAAAATCATGAAAGAAGGCTAAATAGCATTCCTCTAAGAGAAGTCAAACATACTGATCTTTCTGCTGTTACAATAACAAGTAACAAATAAAGCAATTAATAGTTTGGACATAGCTTTATAATTTGAATATTAGTATCTGATGTTCTCACTCCTCCCAGAAAATGGGCTCCATTGGTTTGAAAAAGCAAACAAAAAGGAGTATGAAGATTAAAAAGGAGGAAGCAGCAGATTAGGAGAGAAGAGGGAATGAGCAAGACAAGTCTGCCAAGAGGGATGTATAGCACACAGTGTTTTATATAATCATCACTTATAGAAAGCAACTCTTCTCACTGACTCTCACTCATTTTGGATGTATCTTCAGTTGTACTGCTTATGCTTCATTAGCTCCCAAGTGACCAACTACAATTCCTCTGAAACACATCGGGCCAGACTAAGAGACAAAGGAAAAAACACAGCAGAAGATTTGGAAAACAAATTGCACACAACTGCTATAAAGCCCATAATACTGAGAGTATAATGTAAACTCAGCCAAGGTCCCAGTGCAGACATGAACGCTTTCACATATAGGGAGTTTATTAAGAGAACAGTGATTTTAAAAAATACCCCCCCAACTTTCCAGTACAAAACATGCAGTTATTATCGCAAGAGTCATCTGGCAGTCTGCATCTTCACTATCTACAACCACCCCACAAAATACACTTAACATTGAAAGACAGCCAAACCTTGAAGTATTTGTTAAGAATATTTCTCAGTTCTATCAACTGACAAGAAATTAGTCATTTGCCAACAAGCAAGACTCAAAGTGTTAATATTTAGCATTTTATCCTGGAAATAATATACCAAGGTGGTATAGATGCAACTATAATTAACAAAAATAAAAAAAAAAAATCTCTCCTGCCCTTGCAAGAGTAAGAAAGAGAAGAATTTGAATCTTCAGTTGCCTAAGACTGAGAGATAATCTCTTCCACTGCAGCATCAATACTTTATGGAAGAGATACTATAGTTTCCATTAATTTTAACTGTTTCTCCAGGCTCTCTAGCACTCTTATCTGTGTGCGCTGCAGTAGACAGAAAAAAACCCCAGAAATACAGTTTGCCTGATGTGTTAATAAATCAAATTCATATCTAAGCATCACTCATTCAGTTGGATATAAATTAATTGTCTTTTTACAAAGTGAGACCAAAAAACATTGTGTTAATTATTCTAATTCTCAAAGATAGAGCAGAAAAGCTTGACAAGACAAGCTTTTAAGTCAATGATTGAATTGCAGGCGGACTTCTTGCCCCACCCTTGCCAGAAGCAGCTCTAAAATTGTTGACAACCATCAAGCTCAGTCTTACTCCAAACAAAACATCCCTCATTTTTCACCATTCGTATATAATGACCAAAACCACATACAGCATATTCTATCCCAGGTAGTTCTGAGTAATAACTCAGCCTGTGCATGAGTACAGGAGGAAGCAACAAAACTTCTCTGAGAACAAAGCACTTGAAGTTTGTGGGAAAGACCTAACTACAGGTTGCTCATCCAAGCTTGCATTGATAGCCTTGAACATACACTTAAGTATTTGAGTTGATCTTTCACTGGATAACTAAGGTTTTTTTTGTTTTTCAGATTGGTTAGAGGATGAAATGTTGATCATCTTTTATCTGCTCATTCAATAGTTAAAGTGCCTGTTCAAGAGAGCAGTTTGAGCATTTTCAACTCCCCCCCACCAAAAAAAATATCAGAATTACTCAAACCGAAAGTATAAGTGAAAAACCTTGCTCTTTTAAGTATAGCCAGGCAAAACCCAAACCATGAAGAAGGAAATTAAGCTGCACTCAGAAGAAACACAACTGTGGGCACGATGCTAAAGAACTCTTTTTGGATGAAATAAGGCTTATATCTCACTTAACACACACTCAACCCCAAGTGTACAAAAACTCCTAAAATCCTTAAGCCTGAGCATCGGGACTCAAAGGGTTTAGGACAGAGTGAAGAACAGCTAGTGAAACTCATCATAAATTGAGTGAAAACATGAACTGTGTTTTCTGCCTTTTCTACATTCCATTGGAAATAGCAGCAATAAAATAAAATTTCAGGGATAGATAATCACGTTTCACCAAGATGGCATGGCAGCAACTAGAACCGGACACGAGCCATACAGCACAACTCAAGAACAACCTACTAACACAGAGGTCATTTTCTTGGATGTAATAGTTTGTGTTTTTTCAAACACATACTCTTGCTTTTCCTTCTTTTGCATCTAAGAGACAAACCAGTGAAAAGCTTAACTCTCAAGCAATTTTGCATTTTTCACAACAATGTCTTAGTTTGACTTTGCTGATTTGATTATAAACATCACTCACACTGCCCCAACACAGGACTGCCCTGTTAACAGTTCCTATATGTCCCAAGCATAGATACCTTTCTGCGTGAACTACAGAAAACTTACACATTACATCTGAATTTGATTCAATTGTGACAGTTAATATGACAAGATAGTGCTCCATTACACAGAACCTCAGGTCAGTATTCCATATATACTAATAAACAAGGCCAGTATAGGAAAAAGTGGCAGGAATCTGTACCATTGAGCGTAAAGAAAGCACCGTTGATTTTCATCTCTATATACAACATCAAAAGGATTCATGCCTATTCACTGAGAGTTTGCATGACAGATTTACATGTTTCGCTGTGTTTCACCTGAAAAGTGCAAGTGCTTATCTGAAGTGATTTTAAAGGAAATTTTTTTTACTATGATGAGCTTATTGGTTGATTTCATTATAGTCATTGTTAGAAAGAACTCACTTCAGAGTCCTACTTATTGTAAGAGAAACAGTAAGATGAATAGACTACTATCCCATTTTAAGATTAAAACTGAAAAAAGAGAATTGTAGATTGAAACAGTTGAATCAGCCTAAATTCCTGAAGCAAACTAATACAGATTTTTCCACTTGCAAATACAGCTGAAGACTCTTCAAATGAATGATGATCTCTCAAAATAAAGAGGCAAGACAAAGAACAACTGCTGTCTCAATACATCTACCAGTTTCCTACAGACTAGAACTGAATGTATAAAACACAGTGTAGAAACCATTTATTTACACCAATAACTGTTGTAGTCCCAACTCACCAGTCAGACCTGTCACCCTCTGTTACTCAAAATATTCTTATTTTATGTACTGCTGCATCAACATTAACGCAGTGGATAATACTCCTGGAACAATGCCTTGCACTATTCCTGCTGGACTTCCCCCTTCCATCAGGTATTTCTGTACTGTACCTTGGTTACTTCCTGCTGAAATCTCTTTTCTTGTTTTCTCCAGGAGGATTAACTTCATCCACTCAAACATTCTCCCCCATAATTATCACTGCCTCATGTTGGTTTGACATTGGGGCTTTCAGCAGTTGCTTAAAATGAGTGATTTAATCACAGTTCATTAAATAAGTTGATTTTATCCTAGCTGCACATTTGTCTAATCAGCTTGCATCTTGATGAGACTTCGGCATATGTGTGTACCACAGCCAGCATACCTATACAGCAATTGTTCTGTCACACATTCCTTAAGACCAGAGGAATTTATTTCCCTGTAGTGGAGAAGTATTTTTAAAAACTCTCATTCCTAAGGGTTTTTTTTCAGTTTGGGGTTTCGTAATTTTCCCCCTCCCCCCTTTAAGACCACAGTGAATTCTATCCAGACTTTTAAAAATTTAGTAGTTAGATGCAGAAGAGCAATATTTAGTTCAGGTTCCTAAACAGCATCAATTCTAATAAACCGTGACATGTTTCATTAATACATTCTCGACATGAACAAGTTGCATTTCAATCATACAATTTTTTGCATCTAAAAAAATATACCAATTAGAATATATCTACCAAAGGACAATTATTGTGGCAGAGCAATTATTATTTCCCCAGAAAACAGATCATAAATAGTTGAAAACTACTGAATGCTTTGGTAGAATTGCAATATTCTGTGGGAATACACTAGGATATTTTTCTTAGTTCATTTTCAAAGATCTAAATAGTTTTGTTGAGTCTTAATTAGCTCCCATGAACAGAAAGTCACATGTAGGTTGCGTCAATATGATAAAGGGCTTTTTCTTCTAAATTCTTAATTAAAAATGGTTTTCTTTAGTATAAAGAAGGACTGGAAAATGTAAAGAGTTCAAAAGTTAAAGTTTATTATTCAATGAACTTGATCTCACTACCTAAAAGTAAAAATCAAAAAGTTTAATAGCAAAGGCTAGCTGATCGTACTCTTTCTCTCCAATCTAGCTGTTATCCATGCATACCTGCTGAATCTAACTCCTATTATACAGGTTTTAGCTTTTTCCTTTTAATACATCCAATTACCATTTGACATGACAAGTGAGAATGCCTAGGGGACATAGATTTAGTCTCAATATCCCCAAATACCTGATAACCAGAAGTAGCCAAAACCTCTTCAACATTAGTTCCATGCTTTGATATCCTGTATCTGATCTGTATTTCTAGACTGAGAGGACAATTTCATTATTGCTTGTTTTGAGTGAGCCCTCAGCTTGCAGAGGAAGAACAAACCACTAAAATTCTTTTTAACGTATCGATACTGACATTATAAAGTAATGTAAAAATAACTAAAGTAAGTTAATTCCTAAAGTTAACAACAACTTGATACTTTCCAGACGTATATAACTTACCTGTGACCTGAAGAAAGACTGTAAAAACTAAAATACAGAGCTTTAAATGATAACACTCTGGAGAGCCTCCAAATAAAATTTGCAGTTACTATAGAGAAGTTAAGGTGTGTCTTTTGCATTGTGTTCTCCCTCCTAATACTTAAAACATTTTATTCCGTGTTCTGAATACAAGCTCAATACCGTGGCCTCACTGGGAACTGGACTCTAAGCTAAGCTTATTTTAGGCATTACACTAGTACCATTTGACAGAGTTTGCGCTAGCTGTATCTTAGGAGGTGTTTTATTACACCAATGAAAAAATCAATAATATTTGCATTATTTAAAACTTGCACAATTTTGCAGTCCTATCAAGGTTCCAAAATGAAAAAAATGCAAATTACTAGATTTGTATACCTCAGATAATTAGAGCAATAATGAAGTTCACAAGCAAACTATACACAGTCCAGTAGACGTAGCACTTACTCATCTTCTGAGGCATTTTTGTGCTTCAAAACAATCCAGAGTTTAAATAAATGGGCTAAAGCTTGAATAATAACCCAGTCTCTTCTCTCACATTTCCCATTAGCCTAGTATTTAAGCTCGGAACTCTCTACATTCGTATCTATTAGACAGTTTGCCATGCTCCAATTTTCCACAAAGTACCATTAATGAAGCACAAATTTTCATTCACATTAATTGCAAGTTAACTCTTTGAATGCAGTTTCAAGACTACCTGGATATATTTTGTACACAGCATGGCATGCTGCTAATATTGTTACTTATCTCCAGTGCTACTCCTCTGAAGAGCTCATCACTTTACTCTGATGCAATAAGAGTTTAAAAATACAATTTACGTCCTTAGTTATTTTCTGCCCATTCAACCCAAAAACACTAGTATGAACCAAGTTCTTAAAATGCCTGCTAAGTATTTAATATCACTTCTTTCCTTCTCACCTCAGTGAGCAGAATTGCTTTTCTTTTCATTTATCATATTTTATAAAATGCATTAGCCTGTTTTTTCTACAGGACTTCAGACAGACAAAATATATTGTTGCAGTGCCAGTTTTGCAGTAGTCCTCCATATTAAAAAAAAAATCTTTCATTTCTATTAAAAACTCATTTCTGTGTAGCCTAAAGAAAGCCAAAGAGAAAGCATTCACACCTTCCAATCTGTATTTCTTTTGAGATTGTTTCACAGGTACCACTGGAACCTGTTCTTAGTACAAAAGGAGTAGCACTTGCATTTCTCCTTTGTAACTTGCTTTATAGGTAGTTTTAAGACCATCTTCCCATGTTTTGAATTTTATGAAACTTCATTTTGTGTTGCCTGTATATTTTGATTGTACCCCTGAGCAAACCAAGAAAAGCTGCCGTGTAGAATGCAGTGTCCGTACTAATGTCTAATCTAATCTTGGGAACTGGTGAATGATTAAGTCCGCTCCTTCTGCAATATCTGAAGGACAGAACAAAAGGAAAAGGCACTAAAGACTGCAGAAAACCAGCATCTCGCCAGTACTTCAGGAGCCAAAGGAGAATGGGGATCAAGATAACCCTGCAATCAAACCATGTACGAAAACTTCAAAGGAGTGCAGGGGGGCTGCTTTGTAAACCTCAGACTCAATAAAGGACAATGGGGATCATGCACAAGGGACAGGACACCTATTATAATTAGTATTGGGAAATGTGAATAGTATGCATGATTTCTATGAGAATTGTAATACATATGTATAAGTTGAGTGTATAAATAACTGCTACTCATAACCATCAGCATAGGTAGATCAGGTCCCGGCATATCCGGTACCCAATTTAAAGAATGCCTGCTTCTGAAGGCACCCAGTTGCTAGTAAAAACTTTCTTTTCCTGATTTTGGTGACAGTTCTTGGTGAGCCAGCCAGATCGACTGCTGTAGACCCTCAACGGATCCTGGGATCACAGGACTTTCAACCAGCACCGAGGGATTCTCAGGGAGAACCTCAAGCCATAGATCAAAGAGCTCACATCTAAGATCCCCTGGAAAATAAGGTAAAGGCATTCTTTATAACTCAAGGGTGACCACAGCAGGATGAAGGCAAAAAGGTCTCTCCAGGTGAGACCAAGACAATGCTGAAAAGATGGTCTGGACAACTAACGTAATCAGGGTTATAGTTCTTATTGGTTGAGAGAAAAACTCATGACTCGAAAGTCAATTTAGAGTCCTGCAGAGGAGGGTTAGAGTGCCACAATGTTGATGTCTATCGGCTCTCATTTACATGCTAGAGCAGACTCCGTCAATAGATCTTTGGGAACAAAGCAGTTCTGTAGTTTAGCAGGGAAATTATTTCTACTTGGGACTTGAACCTTGCATCGTGATCAAACTTATTCTCTTTTCCTTTGTACCGAAAATTCCATAGGCAATTCAGTGTCAAAAAGGCCTTAAAAATGAAGACTGTGTTTTAGAGAAATCTGTTAGGATATTCATTGAAACACTGGAAACAGCGGGATGGGGACTTCCTTACCAAAAGGAAATTGATAGAATACTGTAATACTCTTAAGTCTGCCCCAGCTCTGGGACTGCCCAATTTAATAAAACCTTTTTAGTTTGTGCACAGAAGACAGCATTTAGCTTTGGAAGTCTTAGCCCAGAGATTGGGAGACTGGACAAGACGAGTGGGTTACTCGTCTAAGCAATTAGATTAAGTGACAACAATTTTTTTTTTTAATGAATTGAGAAAGTTTCTTTCAAGGAGTTAGAATTTATATACTTTGCTCTTTACATACCACCCCTCTGGTACTGGCTTCAAACACAGTAATGTGATAAAAGATTTCTGCAGGAAAGCAACCTACTAAGTGCTCTACAAGTCATCTTTGGAAAACTAAAATGTTACTCACATCTGACTAATTTGTCAAAACCATGAGGGAGAAAAGGAAAGCTTAAATGAAGCCTTGTCTAATAAAATTGCTGCAGCACAAAAATGTCTCTCACATGTTTTTAAAGATATTTCCAGATTTAGAAGAAGTAAACCACAGAACAGATTATTAATTTCTGAAGTATTTTATCTCTTGCTGAGATAAATCAAGAAATATTTTGGCAAATAATCATTTAGCAGCTCCTGCAGGAGAGGAAAGTTATTGTTAAAACCAAGACAATCACTTTCACACAGCTCCTGTGAAATCAGAGTAACAAGGCTGATTTGGAATGGGCAGATAGGAGAGATGTCTTAAAAAAAAAAAATGGAAAAGTAAACTAATCCAGACCCCCAAATTCTTCTTTCTGTTTGCAAGGGAACTACATCACAAGGCTCTGACAGTCAGGTACACTTTAGGTAAATTACTCAGGCTTAATAGTCACAGTCCTCGCTTCTCTCAAATGTTTTATGAGGTTAGAGTAAAAGCACCTTATATCCCTAGTCCAGAGCATGTAATATTTACGATGTGCTTAGTGTAATGAAAGGAGTTAGATGGATGTTCTGAATGCATATATAAAGCAAGGTCTGCATTGAGGCAGACAGAAGCTTTCACACAACAGCTCAGACACCAGAATATCAATAGTACGTTCCTCCCTTTCCAGAATAAATGGCAAGCTAGTTCACTCTGCTTTTACCCACTTGAGGGGGAACAGTGAAATTCCTTCTTCGTACTCCAAGAAGCTCCTTCATTCCTAAATACTCATGCCTTGCCTCTGCATCTACTGGTTATGATTGAATGGGAATGAAACACGATTATAGCAAACCCTCCTGCCAAGGCATTCTTAAAAAGCATAAAACTCAGATGGTTATAGCGCCAGAGAACAGCTCCTCAAGTAAAATATTGCTTCAGTATTAACTTTTCCCAGAAGCAGAATAACACAATAGAATTTTTCTGAACAGTTCTCATAGAACTGGATCAGTCAAAATCCATTTCTGCCACCTCTCAGACAATTCATTCTTGGAGCACTCATGACCTGAATTGCTAAATCTGAGTTCCCCATCCATAAAAGATAATGCAACACTGCAGTATAATAGGATTTATCCTAACATACTAAACTTAAAAGCACTGCTTGTACACACCTCTTAAAAGTTATCTTTTATTGAAGAAGATACAGTATTTCAAAAGAAATTCTGCACTCAGACACAATCTTAAGTGTTTGTAACTGCTTTATTACTGTTTAATGATTTGTCAAAACGCCAACATATATATATATTTTCAGACAGTAAAACCAAGCTACTTGGTTGCTATCCATTTGTGAAGCCAGGATGAAAAGAGCAAGGAACAAGTCAGGTACCAAATTGCTCTCCTGTATCTTACAAAATCAGGAGGTTTAAGACACAAAACAAGAAACAGCAGCTTCTCAGGAACAAAAATCAGGTTTCAGAGAAAAAAACTAAATCTCTTTATGCATTTTTTTTTATTGCTTAGAAGATCATGAAATAGTTCCCCCCCAAAAAAAATTTAATACTCCAAATATCGACCTCATAGAGAACCCTAAATTGGTGTTTCAAATCATTGCATTTCTTGTCAACATTGTTATTTTCTACTGCAAACCAAAATCCAATTTCTAGTAACAACTACTCATTAAGTTGCAAACATCAGTTAAAGCTCTTGAATTCATTTTGACAAAAACAGGATTTCCCCAAGATACTTTAGAAAATGCCATAACTGCAAAGCAGACATGCATTTTATAAACTCAAATGAGTAGAAAGGAGGATATGTTCTACATCTCAGTCCCACATCAAAAATATAGAGGAATATAAATGGCTTTGTTTTATAGTTGGTCCAAACTTTGCAGATACAAAATAAAGAATTAGCCCAGAGACCTGTCAAGATTCAAGGCTTCATTCTCCCACTCAGTTTCAGCTACAAAACAATCTTGAGTTTGAAATAAAATCCAGATTAGAGACTGTTTTTTCTTTACTGTAGAGCAGCAAATTAAGAAAGCCTACTGTCAAATAACATTTTTCCCCATCGGAAACTTATCACTTAAAAATACAGTGTCTGGCGAGGTTAGTAATGTTCACATTTCTGTAGGCAAAGCACATCTTCCTACTAACTTCCCCCTTAAAAGATGGAAAATAAATAGTATTCATTGGTGTTTAGGGTGTTTAAGGTAATATCTCTTTTTTTTTTTTTTTCCCTCTCTTATTGTAGACCATAAAATAATTTAGGGTGGAAAGGAGCCATGGATGTCACTTCTGGTCTGTTCTCCAGTGCTTTTTCAAGCAGTTGCCTGGCTAAGTTTTGAGTAACTCCAAGAACTATGTTATTGAACCTCTCTGGGCAACCTGTTCTGGTGTTTCATCACCCTCACAGTTAAGAAAACATCATACCTAACAAGTTTCCCATTTTCAAAATCATATTCCTTGTCCCTCATCACATCACAGTGCATTAAACAATGCTAACCTCACTCCTTACACTTCTCTTCCCAAGGCTGAAGCCACCTAACGCCCTCAGCCACTCTTCATCAGTAATATGCTCCACCCCGACAATTTAGGCTCCGAAGTGGACTCTCTCCAGTATCAGTCTCTCACCGGGAAGTCCAAAACTGGGCACAGAACCCTAGGTGCTCTTTCAGAAGTGCTGAAGAATTACAGATCTACTATCTATCCTCTACAACATAGCACAATACATGCCCAGCCTTCCTCCCTGCAACAGTGCACTGCTGACTCCTGTTTGACTTTTTCCACCGTGACTTTCAACTCCTTTTCTACAGCAAAAGTGCTTCCTACCCAGAGGATACACTACTTGTTGCATCAGGTTATATCAGTCCACATGGACAACTGCACGCTGATCTTGTTGAACTTCAAGGCTTCTCTTGGCCCGTTTCTCCACCCTGCAGATGTTGCTTTAACCAGCAGACCTCATTTTACCTGGTGGAACTGCGCTTTGATTGCACTTTCAATTCACTGTCTGCAAAACTGCCTTTACAGTCACTGAGCAATACTGATCCCAATACAGGTAATGGAAAAATGGCAGTAGTAACCAGGTGCTACTTGAACTTTCTACCACTGATGGCAATAATTTGGAGCTTGACAGTCAAGACAACTTCCTATCTATCCTACAGTCCGCCCTTTCAGCCTGTATGTCACCACTCTGGCTAATACATTGAAGGATTTTCTTTCCCAGACAAAGTAGGATAAGAACTACAGATAACTAACGGTGAAAGACAAGGGTGTCCTAAGAAGAAAAAAATTGACATTAGATGCAATTGAAACTAATGCTTTAAATAAATAGATAATAAAAATATACCCACAGAAGAAAAATACTATTCCCAATTTTACAATAAAAGTATTTACCTCTAATAAATTATAATTTTAAAGATGTGAAACTTAAATGATCTTTATCCTTGTCAGATGGACAACACATAGCTGTTGCTTTATTTAGGAGTTTAGTGCATTATGCATTGCTGCAGATACTGTCCTATTAAAAGGAAAAGCAGAAAACAACGGCAGATGTAAAGTGTGTTCAGTAGGTTGTCTAGTGTTAACTAAAACCACCCAGAGGAAAACTGAGCAGTGCATCACTCCATCTGTAAGCTACTGAGAATTCAGGTTGTGAAAAACCTCTGCTAGAAACAACAAGTCAGGGAGTCTGTATCACAATTGGATATTAAATAGCTGAAAACACAGTAGTTTTTATTTTTTTATATTAGACAAAGCATAAAAGGAGCTAACAGAATCGGTCAGGCATTTTCCACATGAATTATTACACAATAAAGGCTGTTTTCATTGTCACCACAGATGAATAAAATGACAATCTATAATTTTGCTTTGGTTTATTTAGAATGATTCACTCAGTTCAACTTGAGAAACATTTAATTTTATAACCTTTCATTGCAATATTAACCTGCTGCCTTTCATAAACTGCAATACCAGTTCCTAAGCACCTCCTGCGAGACAAGCTCTTCCCTGAGCAAAGTGCAGATTTCCATCTTCCTGAGAACAAACAGCACACCATTATAGGCTTATAGCGAAAACAATCTAACCCTACAGAAGAATGAAAAGCGCTGTATTCTCCAAGTCCACCGTGATGACATACGCTTGAACATTTCAGTCACTTGCTGTCTTGCATCCATTCAACAGAGAATTGTTTGGCTCTCAATCTAAAATCATGAAGAAGTTTTTGTATTTTTGAATGAAATTTCTTGGTGGAAGGCCACCTGAGACCACACTTAGCTTTAGTTAGCATAGTAATGATATTTTCAAAGCAATTGGTATGCAACTTAATTAATTCTCACCCACCCCCTAACGGACCTGTTTGGGTAAGCTTTTCATTTGTCCATGTCTGACATAAAACCAGAGATTTGAAAAATGCCAAGATAAAAATGCTATCTTACAAGAAATCTACTAATTCCTATTTCTAGTGGGAATTCAATTTTGAAATAGTTTTTCCCACCACGTACACCCTGATCATATGATATTTTTATGAGACTTATGAAATAAAAATTCACCATACTCTTATAAATGTAAAAATTTAATGCTGATTAGAGACTTGTGAGCACACACCAGTTTTACTTATTGCCAGTATGACCCAAATAGTATTCCAGAGGAATGACTCTGCATATTTAGCAGTATATTGTCAATGAAAGTGAAACAAATCTGACTGTAATTACTTAAAGAAACAAGGTGAAAAGCAGAGGTATCAAGAGAGGATAAACAACCTGCTAGTTTAGTTGACCTATACACACAGCAACATGACTGAAGATGAAGATACTCTTTATTACATTAATGCATAAACACATTCTCAAAAGTAGCACAAATTTCACTCCCAAAGGGACAGCCACCAGCTCTAAAACTCAGACCCACACTGACAGCGCTGATGTTGCTGCTTGACAGAGCCATCAGGTACACCAGTAAGAGTGCACACAATGTATGACATGATCGCAAATCTCCTAGACAAATCATAAATAAATCTGCTTTCAACAGGCAATGAGCTCCCTCTATAGCTTCTACACCAGGCACTTTACAAATTATAGTTAAAATTAATTCTTTAAGTCCTATAATGTAAATTCTCTTATCTTTCCCTTCTGAACATTAAATAGAAGACCTGGAAATACTGATTTTTTTTTTTTTGTTATTTCAGACAGTCAGTTTACAAGGAATAAGGAAAACACCCCAATAGCACAAAAGCTACATCAAAATTCACTAACAGGTGTGTTGAAAGCTTCTGGGTACTATAATAACACAGACCTGGCACACACAACAGTTAAGGCTATAAAATTAAAATTTTGCACAGAATTGTTTGCATTTGCCAGGAATGACAAATACTCCCCTGGAGTGAAAGTAAAACTGGAGCTGATGGAGGTGTGATTTCTTTCTGTGGCTTTCCATTGTTTTTGTTAATAGCACAAAGGAATCCCTTTGATATTGGCTGGTGAGGATTCATAACTGCTAAGAATTCACTCCAGACCAAGGCAGTGTGCCTGTAGCCTCAACACACACACGCTTGTTTAAATGAATATCGCCCTTTTCCATCTGCCATTTAGATACAGTCTGTCAGTCACACACTCAGCCCTGCAATAAAACATCCCAGGCCACCTGCCTGGGATCATACTCAGTTCTAATCCGTTGTAGACATCTCCAATCCCTAAAGAATTCCATGCTATTCAAATCTTAATTGCAACACCTAATAAAGGTAATAACACTCTTCTAGATTCTGCTGTTGTACATAAAATGCTGCTGCCCATCCTAAGATACTAGCTAAGGTATTTTTAAATATTATATCTTGATTGGCAGGCACTAGTAGAAAAGCACAGCTAAATTTATGCAGCAATCGTTACTAGAAATCCAAACAATTTTTCCAGATAAAATAGAATGCAGAAAAATTACTTTAAAGAGGAAATCAAGCAGAAAACACTCATTTAGTTAATGCAAATGGAACATCACTGCTTTCTATTCTCAGCAGATAACGAATGTGAAAGGCTATCCATATAAAGTTTTAAAGGACATAGCAAATATATATTTTCACATTAACTCTACAGATTATCTTGCTTCAAAAACCCAACTTCATTGCACAAAGCTACACATCCGTCACGTTCATGCATACTTTGCTTTTCATGTTAGGCAAATTTCACTAGCTCTACCATCACAAATAACAATTAAAAACAAAAAAACCCCACCATATGCTTCGGAAAGTTGTTGCAGCACAGCCTACTCTTAAATATCAGACCCCCTCACCAGAGACTTCTGTGATATTCTATAGTCAGTTCATTACCATTTCCACATATGCATTTTGATTTGAGAACGAGTTTTGTGTTAATTAAAAAAGACAGGTCACTCAGATTTTCTAGCCTCTGTAGTATAAGGTGTTTTTTTTTTCCCTCTAGAGGTTTTTTACTATCTATGAACCCGAAGGCTTCTTTTTATCAGTAAAGGGGAGAAAAAGAAAGAAACATCACTCCCTCTCTTCCTTTGCTTAACTACAAGAAGAGCAATTTACCCACTACAAGTTTTTTCCTGAAACAAATCAATCTCGCATGTTAATAGCTAGGAGATCTGGGAGAAAACAGCAGAAGGACATAGCAAAGAGAATGTGTAAATCCAAGCACTGGGGCCATAAAGGAGACCAAGCAAAGACAGAGTCTGTGCAAGGAGCAGAGAGGAAACCAGACACTACTGAACTAACAGAAAGCAGTAAAGGTCCTCAGGGAACAAGAAAGCCAGGTTCTGGCCAGGACTAACAGAACACAACGTGGTTTTACATGAGCAGAAACACTGGAAACAGCTCCAATCCCATCACCAGGCTTAGCTTGGCGTACCTCTTTGCAGACGAGCAGCCAGAAGAAGCCTTTTCAGAAGCACACTCACCATCAGTCCTGTACACCGAAAGCCTGAAAACACTGAGCTCAAAAGGGTACTTGGAAAGTAGAGACAAACTGCAGACTCCTGTCAGAAGCTCAGCTCCCACTGCTGAGCCAAACCAAAGCTGTGCCCCAGCCTCCAGCTTTCACAGGCAGAGGGCAACACAGCTGATTTCACTTTGCCACAGGGGTGACCAAGGGGAGCATTGCACCACCTGGATAGCACAGCTCCAGGTGATAGTCAGCAAGCTCTCAACCTGGTTTTCTGATGCTTAACAGGGTGAAAATGTAAAAACATAAGAACTTAAGAAATGCTTCCCAAGTTCATCTGGGCCTGCGTGTTACCCCCAGCACAGGGGATAAGTGGTGGTGCTCAGGTGTTTGTACAGCATACATGGATGTGGCCCCTCTGCCATCCCTTTTCCCCTGTACCTTTACAATCCACGATTGCTGTAGAGAACACACCCTAATGGTCCTTTCCAGTATCTCTGGGTAACCTCCTTCTCTACCCTACCTAGGCTGTCTGCCTCCACAGCACGCTCCCAGAGCAATCAATTACTGAAGTTCATTAAACACCCTGTACTTCCTTTCACTTGTTTTAAACCAAGCCTGTGTGATTTTGTGACTATCAGTGCCAAGTTCCCCATCTCCATCACCAGCAGGGTTTCGTGAATTCAGCCAACACTCTCTCTGCCTGCCCCACTCCTCATCAAGAATCTGACCTTTCAGTCTCTCTTCCCAAGGCAGCTGCTCCACCTCTGACATCACCTCGGAGTCTGTTTTCTGGCTCCATGGGGGCCTTCCTGGGGTGACAAGACCAGCGCTGCTCACTGTGTTCAAGTCATGAGCACACCAGGGCTTTATACCGCAGCAAAAAATGACAACTTCTGCCTTGCTTTTCATACCCACTCTGCTCATGCCCAACAGGTTGATAAGGAAAACATGAAATCAAATATTGTATTCTGGATGCGGGACAGTTCATATTTCTAGTTGTTCAGCTGTAAAAGTGTTGTTTGGATGTCATTCTGCTCTGCTCACTCACACGCAGTGAGTTTTCAGGCACTGCTTTATTAGCATACAAGATAAATTTCTAGTACCCCAAACGATAAGAAAATATTTTTTCCCATAAGTTCATTTGTTTAGAGCAATATTGTAAATATTACTAGTTACTATAATAAGACTACACATGACAGAAACATTTAACCATTTGAAGAACAAAAATGAAGACACAAATGGAGAGCCAGTTCAGGCTGGCATATCATACAGAGTATTCCTCTCACGCAGGTGAGAAAGGATCCAATCTGTCCTGGACAGATTGAGAGGCAGAATCCAGATCCTCCTATCTCAACCTGGACCTCCCATAACTTTGGGCTACAGCACACACTATTCTTTAAGCCAGAGTTTATATGTTCTGGCAAAAGAGATAGAAACAACAAGGCCAATAAAAATTTCCACAGCAAGTCTTTTTATGTCACACTTCTACAACCAGTGAGTGCCGTATGAGTGCCCAAACCTTCTCAGAAAAATCCAGGCTGACATAAGGAATTAATTGTCAGAACCCTCACAAGAATATGACTCCAAGCAATAAACCAGTTAAACCAAAATGCTTGAAAGGAAAAGAAGTTTTCTAAGTAGTAACTTGTACATAGTGTTTACCTATAGGTAAATGAAGAAAAGTACATTGATGTATATTTCTGTGTGGTTCACAGGAGCAGGCACTCACAGACTACCTTTTTCTAGGCTGTGTGCCAGAACACACAAGCCATACAGAAATTTTGCTCATTTGTTATCACAAACAAACAAATCTAGCCCAGCCACAACGTGTGTTTCCTGATGCGTTTACGTGGCCTATTAATTCATTTGATGCAATGTCAAAAAGTCTTCATTTTCTCACCTTTTCCTGGTGTAATTAAAAAAACCCAAACAAAACAGAACACGTGATTCCTTTCTTTTTCATTCTTCATTCTTTCTTTTTCTTGCAGCAGAAACAAGCTTTGGAGAGGAGAACTATGATGAATTTTTCATAGTAGAACTATGCTTGGGTCTTGACGCCTTCTCAGTTGCTTGTGACTAAAAATATGAAAGCACAGGAGCTTCTTTTGTCTTTTAAGATTTCATTGTTTTTAAGATGATGAGATTCACAGTCATGAAAGACTGGAATCAGCATCACGAAAGCCCGAGAGTCTAAAAATGCTAATAAAATAAAAATTAAGCTTAATGATAGAGCGTGTAAAACTGTATCCTCAACCAGCCTGGCTTTTTCATTTCATTCTTCCTGCTAAGAACAGGCTTCTCATTGTGATAAAGATTTTCTTAGTATGTTTTCGTTTGGTGTCTCTCCTACTTAAGGGTTAATATTGTAGAAATGCTCACAGGTAAGGACACTAAAAAATAACTGGATTTTTAAAAAAAATTTGAAGTGGCAAATGAAAAATGAAAGAATTACAAAAAAAAATGTTTTGAGCAATGTTTGTCCTTTCTGGGATGTCCACATCCAGAACAAGAACTAGAGCAGCACTCCACTCTAAATGGAGAAAGTATTCCCTGTAATCCCCTGGGAGATCCATATATGTACAACTGTCTTCAAAAGATGAGGCAATAACTATTCTTTAGTTGGTTCTTTTCTATACACCTAATTCTTTTGCCTAAAGTATTCTTGGGGGAATATGTGTCCTTTGTGTAATGGATGTAAAGAATTCCTGCAGTGTTAATGTCACGGAATATTTCCTTATCCTGTGGAATCACTATTTTTTTAGTCACTAAGATTTTTTTTTTTCAGGTTCCGAAAAATGTAATACTTTCCAAGAAAATATAGTGGATAAACTAGGAAGATTACAGAAGAGATTGCTATTAAAACAATCATTATCTACATTTGACAGAAGTAAATAGGTTTTGACAGCACTACCCGATCCAGCACTAAAGGTGGTGGTAAACAGACTTCCCTTAGGTTCAGATGTCATTCACTGACAGGACACATTCATAAATAAAGAGAGATTTATTGTGCTTTTCTAGCTTGTGGTTTGTTTCTAGGATGTGTCAAAACCACAGTTTGGAAGAGAAATATTATTATGAGGTAGTCCTTCACCAAGAAAAAGATATTGCTTGTCAAAATTCTTGCTATATCTCCAAAAAAACACCCCAACCTTAGATTTTTTAAACAGAAAATGAAAATACACACACATATCTACATATAAATTTATCCTAGGATTTTGAGACCCACAATGTCAGGGAAAAAAAATCTTTGAAAAGAAAAATAAAGCAATAACCTTAAGACACACATTGTTTAAGTGTTCCAGTTATTGAATTAATCAGTTTACAACACATATAATTTGTAGAAATCAATGCTAGATTATTAAATTAGACCATAAATGTGGTAAGGCAGATATATTAAATCATAATAAACCCTCAGACTGGAATTTATTAGGTTACTAAAATAACCAGATGAATTTACAGATTTTCACTGTAATCAATTTCCATCCACTTTTGCTGTGGGTATTATCTAGCTTAGGTCAAACTACATTTCAGTTCTAACTCCTTTATTAACAAGCTTCTTAAACTTTATTAACAAGCTTCTTTTAGTTTTCTTTCTGGATCACATCTTTATATGTTTTATATTAATTAAATGAGGTTTCATAAACATCCACGCTATTTTAAACAAAAAAAAAGTTTGTGTAAAGTTAGCACACGTTCTTCCAGTTTCTCTAAAGGACATGCAAATGAACAGCTTAAAAGAAGTAACTGCAACCATTTTTATATATGCTGAAGCATATGTTGAAGTTTATATATGTTTAAGCATGGCTGATTTTATACAACAGTAGTGTCTAAGCCATTTGGAGAAGTAAGATACAAAGAGCCTCAAGACAAGAAAAAGTAAAATTTTCATTTTGCTCTATTCCACGGGTAATGAGCTGCCTTCTTCTTCTTCAGAAGTAATTTCTTCTCTGAAATGCAACAGACTTGTAAACAACATCAACCATAGCGACAAAGGATATGACTAAACAAAAGGCAAAATACTAGAGTCACACCGCAAGGCCAGAGGAGGAACTATCAATGCAATTTTTATTAACTAACATTGCAATAATGCTCCACAGTAGAGTACATGGGTTCTCATTAGAGCGATAAAAGCTTCTCTGCAGAATATAAATTCACAGGTACATCTGTAACTTGGCCATAACTGTTAATCTGGCTGCACCCCACCACCCGCTATAAACTCCTGCCAGCTGTTCCCTCTCACAGAATACAATTTTATTTTCCAATAAAAATAGAGGCCTCTTTACTGTTTCACCCGCTCCCTTTTCTCCATCCTTAGCAGCTACGCTGAACACAGACGGTCGGATGCAAAGGAGTGGCAGTAGAATGGCTGGGAGCACCAACACAGAACGTGGTGCCTCCTCGCTCCAGCTATGGTCATGGATCAAACAGCCTTGGCTGTTCTCCTGGTCCAAATCTGCCCCTGGAGGATTCAGATCTTTTCTGGATCCATTGCCATCATTATGGTTTTTCTTCACTGCAGTGAACCTACTCATTCCAATGTGTGGCAAGCTGTGAATAAAACTTTTAAGAGAACTAAAACATCAGCAAACGTATTTACACCACATAACTTATTTTTGGACTACACCCCATGTTTTAATTTCATGTTATTTATGGTTACAGAGTACAGCCGAATTTGAGGTGGAGGATAACTGCAAAAAGTCCTTCAGAAGTCGGAGCAAAGGAAACCAAAGAACATTCATTAATTTGAGGAAACCAAAGAACATTCATTAATTTGAGGAAGGTGAAGATGTAGAAAGAATTCGGGGGGACATAACACATCAACACCCCTTGACCCCTCTCCCCAAAAAAATCTGAGTGACATAAAATTAATTCATTCAATGGCACTGCCAACCTAACATGTAAAGAAGAAAAATTAGTGTCTCCAGTCATGCCAAACAAACAGACGTATGAGCTTTGTAGAGCTAATTTCTGTACTGATCTGAAATTAATCTGAAATTGGCGTTAAATGCTGTCACTGATAGAATTGGAACTAGTTAACTGAAGCTGTATCTTGGTGTGACACTCTGGGAAAATGCAAAGTGTAATATATGATGCATTAAACATGCATGGTAGAAAAATGTGAGGCAATGGTTAGAATTCGTGTTGGTTAGAAGGGATATTCCAGTTAGGGAAGGGGGGGAAAAAAACCCCACCAAATGATATGGATTCCTTGAGTGCTGAAAGAATTTTCCCCAGGAGGAATTTCTCTCTTGTGCAATCTTCATTTTGGAAACTCAAAATTTAACTGGACAACGCCTTGAGCAACCTGAGCAGCTTTCATCCTGGCCCAGCTTTGCACTAGGCAGGACCAGAGGAACTCCAAGGAGCCTTTCAAGCCTAAATTTTCCAAGATTCCTTGAAAACATGCTGGGCTACTGATCACTTATGCTTAAAACTAAGGTCACTCTTGCCTGCACATGCAATTCCTAGAATTTGTAGAAAAATTAGGTGTATATTGGATGCAGCACGAATTGCCAAAGAAGATAATGGAGATAATTAAAAGGTATGTTTTTCAGTTTAAACTGCATCCACAGCTGCCTGCAATTTGATTATTACAGATTAGTTTTATGGCTCATGCCAAAGCTGTTGCGTTCATAGCACTGCCTTGCAATATCAATAAATAAAACCAAAACCCTACGTATTCTCGCGTGGATATAGTTTGGTGCTTCAGGGTAAAATTAATGAGAAATATATGCATTTCTTTTGTTATGAATAACTTAATCAGCATATCAAATCACTTTAAAACTTACCTATGTGTCAGGAACAAAATTGCTTTCCATCGCCTGTTGACTGCAACCTTAATTGGGACTGCAGATGGAGTAGAAATATTTTATTAAATAGCCTATCACATAGAAAATTACAGTTTAGCATTGTATATGATGTGCTAAGCTCTGGTTGATGTGTCTTGTTTAAGCACTACTGAATTATAAGCACATTGAAGACTACAGCTGGTATTACTTCTTCAAGTAAAGAACCATCGATGTAAACATTTTTTTCTCAGCCCGTTTTTATTTTCTGTAGTCTGTTGGCACTTGCAGAGCCAGTGCCAATAACAAGTTTGAGAAGCCAACACCACTCCATACTTACCAGGGAAGAAAAAAATAATCTTCACATATTATTTCTTAATTTCATAAATGAGCCACTATACTTTCTCACTGGCTTGGTTATTTTCTGAGCATTTTGACTCTTCACTGTGTGCTTAGTGTGATGGATACCAAAGCAAAACCCCTGCAGACTGAAATTGTGTGTTTATACACAGAACAGTTAGAACACAATCAATCTCCTTTATATCCTTATTTTTATTATGTCCAGGAGAAATAAAAGCCAAAGGATGGAGGAAATACCATAAATGCTTTTGTTCTGTACAACTTGAGGGAGCAGGGCAGTGACAGGCACCTGGAACTGTGAGCGGGTCAGCCTCACGTTGCTCAAGGATGATGTCCTATGACAAGGAATCAGAAATCTCACTCTGTTCACATAAAATAAGGTAAATATCAGTAAAATAAATTATTTCTATGCCTAATTGCTATTCACTTTGCCCACTTGTACCGCAGTGTAGAGGCGTCAGGCAGCTGTGACTGCTTTGAAGTTTTGGCTGTTTTGAATATTTAAGATGAATGCTTGACTTAAATATCTTGGAAATTAGATTTACAGTTGCTTCTTCTTTGAAACATGACTTTGGAGGTTGCTTCCAGACTATTTGCTGAGAGGAGGTGGCTTTTTACTACAACCACCTGAAGCTGGGACCCTGGCTGAAGGCTGCTGCCAGCTTGGCTCAGCACAGGAAGAAAGCACAACGCTGTGTCCACCCTAACGCTAACCCTCATCCTGTGCCCTGAGCAGCCATCTGGGCCTGAAAACTGCTGCTTTCAGGACAGAGAATTTGCTAATGAGCTATCAGTCTAGCTGGACTGTGTACTGCCTCAAGGTGATCCTTTATGAGCATGTATGCAGCACACACAGCCTGTGCTGACAGGAGAAACTTCTCAGGGCTTGAGTTCAGCAAGCAATTTTGTTCATTAAGAATTTTTTTTTTCCTCTCAATATTCTTCAAAGACCAAAGGATTCATTTATAAAAGTTTATTTTCCATTACTATGAAAACTTCTTTTTAATCCCTGCATTGAAATGTAAATTCTTTATACAAAAAATGAATCTGTGGGAGGTTTGACTCGTAAAAGAAATGGTCACACATGAGACACATCACAGTTGCAGGTACTGTGATTTAAGGAGATTTGGGGGATTGTATTCTGAAACCTAAGATCTTTAGAAAGGACATTTCATATTCATCTGCTCCTGCAGTACCTGATCTTGCTGTCTGCACTCCTTCTCCAATATAATAGCTATTTCACCCTCCAAAATTGACCACACTCTGTTAGAGGCTTATTGCTTTGCATTTTATTTGCATATCTAGACTTAATCTTGAAGTCATTCTCTTCAAACTCATGTTGTAGGGGTAACTGACCTCTGAAGGGAGATGGGACCGTGTCGTTCTCTCCCATCCACTGGGAGTGTGCAACCATGTGCTTATACCAATAGCAGATACTTAAAGATTTTCTTCTACAGCCAACCAAGGACTGTATTAGTTTTAACTGTTCACAGAGGAGACAGGGGCAGGAAACAAGCAGATATCTCACCGCAGCAACTGCAGAACATTGTAACTGTCATGACTGACCATGACACAAAGCTACTGAATCCCAGAAATGCCAGTCTTTCCTGTCACCTGGGTAGCAGGCTAGCTCAAAGTTAGGTGCCTCAACAACCCCCTGTTATCTAATTTGCTCAAAAACTGTATCTTTCCCTGCAGCCACCTATGTCCCCTTTCCTGGAGTTTCTTTTCTGCCTTTTTTTTCTGCCCTTCAGTCCATCACCTGAAAAGAAATTGCTAAGCAAACACTTCTGCTTCTCTTCTGCCTAATCATGTCCAGCTTTTCTAGGTAAATATCAAACAAATACTGCTAACACATTCTTTAATGTAATTTGTCCAGCCCTAAGGAGCCATTTCAGCAAAGCCCCAAGTCATTTTATCATTTTGATTCATAGCAGGACTTCCAGTGATTTACTTCTGAGTCCTATCAAGCCCCGTTGAGAAACCTCCTTAATACTATTAGCTGTTTTGTTGGTCTCTGCTGGCACCTTCCCTCTTTCTAAGCAGACCACTGGGGACATATGTGGTTCTTCAGGGGCTGGTTGGCTCGGATAGTAAATAAATGCACATCTGATGTAAATTGTAAAACCAATTAAAACTGTAGTGATTTACGGCATTGAGGTTTCAAATGCACTGAACACAGGCATAAGTCTGGATGATGATTTCCAAATGCAATGAAAGTCTCTCCTAGAGAAAAGTGTTTGCTAAAGAACAGCAGTGTTGACAGTAGAAGGAGGCCATGCTTCACAGCCTCTCTGCTAGTCTGATTACCTTGTTCTAAAACCTGTCCCTGGTCTTTAGCTTATTGATTGTTTGCATTATCTCAACTAAACCTGAGCTTTCTGGGTCAGGAGGATGGGTCCTAATTCCACATCTATAAATCTCACTGTAGCAGCAGGTGCAGTATAGTATGAAAAGCACCAACAATAATAGGAGAAACGGCAGTGAGAAACATTTCCTCTCCAAGGGTATTCATTCTTTGATCCTGTATCAACAAACACACATCAGCTGCCACTCTTTTATATATTGAACACCACATAACTGACAATCTGGCTGAGGTTGCTGTGTTCTTTTTAATACTAGGGTTTTTTGCACAAGGTTCAGACGTGTACACATAGTGCCTGGCTCACGTCTGGCATCCCAGACAATTTTTCTTAAATCAACTGAACAACCTGTGGACAAAATTTTCACGCCTCACCTAGCAAAAGCTGGTACTTAGATGAGAGAGTATTGGACAGTGTGATAGTGCTAGGCTAAGCACAGCCAGATAGGAAGAGAAAACATAAATAATGTGAAAATAAAGACAGAAACCATGACTTTAACATTTTGGGGATGATCCTGAGGCAACTGTTGCTCTGCAGGCAGATCCTCCTCCTGTTATTTCACTTCTGCATGGAGACCATCTTTCTGGGGCAAAACCTACTCTTATCATGTAACAGGCACAGCTCTTCCTCAATAAGAGGATGCAGAAAATTATTTAAACTCATGCACAGCATGAGACTGAGTCAAGAGAACAGTATCTGTTGCTTCTGAAAAACATTTCTGTCTGTGTTGGTACTGTCACAGACATTGGATGAGGAACATGGTTCATATGCTTATCAACAGAAGGTATTACAGCCACCCTTTCTGCGTCTAATCTCAAATCCAATGAAGTCCAGAGGGGTTTCAGTGGATGTAAATCAAGAGAAAGAAGCTGAGAGTATATGTATTACAGTTGTTTGGGAGGGTTAAACTAAGAATGCAAAATTTTATGCTGATGAGTTTATTCAAGCATGCACGCAATAGACATAAAGCAACATGCAGCAAGTCTTTGGGTAAATATAATATTTTTAAGCCTGTTTAATGCTTCTTTATTCATTAATCAGATGTAAGAACACAAAAGTTAGATAAAAATATAAGTCCTTTTATGCCACCCTAACAAATTGCCTTGTTTTTCAGTCAGTCATTCCTCTGATGACACCATCGACTTCCTAAAAACATAAATATGCTGTAAGAATAATTGGGATTTGGACAACACATTGCCACAGATGTTTTTTTTGTCACTGCTGTCACATATGAGACAGTAAAAGCGAAGAAAAAAAAATAGATAAATTGATACTGAGGACAATGTGACATCCCTTTATTATGTTTATAGACTTTCACTTTGATGGATTCACACAGTCTCCACTGTGATTATAGTAATTGATATTGGGTCTACACTGCAGAATAAACAATAGGGACTCATAAAAAGTAACCTGACCACAAAGCACAATTCTGTTACCTTTTCTCTTTTTCCGGTTTGGCAGCTTCCACCCTCAAGGAGAAGAAATTGTAGTTTACTTTAGGCCTAAGCAACTGCCCAAGTCTCTAAAAAACAATTCTGAATAGCAGAAAAAAATAGCACTGATCACGCAAATCTTTTATCAGTTGCATCCTTCTGCTGCTGAGCTCCCAATTGTCCATTTACACAGAGGATGAATTGCCATCTGTTTTCCTTGTCCTTTTTGACATCACTGAAATACAAAGCAGAACAAATCATATATTCAGACTTTCAACAGCAACTTGTCAGAGAGCTTTTAAGTACACATTTACACGACACGCTTCTTAGGGTTACAGAAGTACACATGGACACATGATGCATGAACAAAGCTCTCATTTCATATTGCACTGCAGAGAGCTGGGATGTGACCACGAGCACACTCTGATGCTGCTGTGCTTTTTGGCTGGACAGTTATCACTGGTGATGGGCAGCCGAGAGCAGTTGCCTCCTGCACAGTCCCAGGCATCGAAGAGGGCAACCATTCAACCCTTCAAAGGCAGCATGAACAGTTAAGATTCGATAAGCGATAATGGAGGAGGAAGTGAAAACAAAATTGGATACTTATATTGAACACGGTGAACAATAGGCTTTAGTTTGACACGTAGAGTGGTTCCCTTCAAGAAAAGGTCTCTGAGAAGTACCAGAAAAGCCTTTCTAAATTGCTTTTTTGCTATTTGCAGTTACTTGCACTGCTCAGAAACTCATCTTTGTTAAGGAAAATACTTTTGCTTTCATCTGTTGTCTTCAGAAATAACTTGCTCTAGTTGAATAAATGATGTGTTTTCCAGGCGTTGAAACATTTTATGGTCTTTTTAGCACACAGAAAACAGTGCTCTGCTGTGGTCTACATGCTGACAAGATGCTCTGTTATCTGACCCATCTTTAAATGTATGCATCCTTTCAACAGCTCCGTGCAAAAGCTAGACCTTTACACTAGATATTAGGATGATTAAGTCCCCTTCAAGAAGAGTAATAGATAGAAATGACATACCAACATTTAGGGTATGAGCAGCCTCTAGAGAGAAAAATAATAGATGTGATGTTGGGGAAAGGTCAAGAAGCAGTTTAGGTTTAAGATTTAATGAAACCCATTCATGTTCCACAGAAGGCTATAAGCTGTAATATTTTCTGGAACTCAAAAGTAATATCAGTCAGTTGGCCTTTCGCAAATCAGGGGTTACAAAGTACTATATAAACCAGCTGAGTCCTCCTTTTGAATGTCATTCTGAAATCAGTATGTGATCAGCATGGTAGGAGTAAAATTAAGAGTACAGTAGGTGAAATTAGAGGCTTTGTCTTGTTAACAGCTGTTTGCATAATGGTCTGCTGATTTAAAGGCATCTGTTCTTCTGCAGCCCATCATCTACCACTAATACTATATTAGAAATCAAGCCTCCTTTGTATACACAGTTTGTGTGTCCCTCGTTTTCTGTTGCTTATTTCTGTGTTGCTATCTGATGCACAAGTGAAAACATACTGACATTCTGATCACATACACTGGAACAACATGAAGCAACTACCATTTTTCAGTTTACGACAAGTGGAGTTTAATGTGTCTTTGCATCTAAATATACGATTTGCATGATAAGCAGACATCTGTATGAAATTGTTAGCATCCAGGCAGCTGATATCCTTCTTCTATGGGATTTCAAATGCTGAATCTTCTATTTCATTTTAGAAAGATCAAGCTGACGCAATAGATCTGTTAAAAATGGATTTTCATGAATATACACCAAATTTAGACAAATAAAGGAAAAAAAAAAACCTGAAAGAAAAAGTGCTTACTTCATTTTTACAAGATTATGCAAATCCTCCTAGGTGATATTGCATCTTTTTATCTGACTTTCAGTTCCCTTCTTATTACCGTATATCTTAGAATTGTTAAACAATTTATTGGAATGTTTTTGTCTGATCATGTTCTGCTAGCTGAAACCTCCAGGTGAATGTATGGGGATTCAGATAGACTTATGGTCCCAGCTCACTAAGTGGGTGTCCTAAGCATTTCAGCTCTTATTCTGGTGAATAAAAATCACCTGGACAAAGACTTGACTTAACAGGGAGCTGAAAAGAGCTCCTGCCACTGACTTGTATTTAATCCTTAGAGAAAATGTCTTTCTCTAGCATGTCTGCATTTCAAACCTTTGCCTTCAAAACCTGAATTAACCTTGATAGGAACTTAATGGCTGAATCTCTCTGTGCTCTAGAGTGTAACAACAGGCAGTCCCACCAGTTTCCCGGAAAGAGCAAACACTGTAGTTTCCACTGGAAATGTAGCCCTTGAAAGCAGTGACAATGCACATCACAAACTGCACCCTCTGCAGACCCAATTTTCCATAATTTCATCTCTGAGATAACCGACATTATCAGTCAGGACATATAACAGAGAGAAAAAAAATAAAGTACAGTAGCCATTAACGATGATGAAAGTGTTTTTCTGCTTGTTATTCAGGAGGAGACACACTGAAGTGAATAAATACTTTTCACACTAGGGAGATGGTCAAAAGTAACAAACAAGAGGTACAGACACATCCTTTTTCTCTATCAACAGCTGAAATGTCATTTGGCTTCAGGACTTTCCCCACGGACATTTGAAAAGCTGCCTCTCAGTGGACACGAGTTGGGTAGGTAAGAGGAAGGCAACAACCTATCCTTCCCCTGGGAATTCCCAGCCTCCACATTTTGAAAAGTGAGTATTCACTAAAACCAGCATGAACATAATTTTCTTCCTTGTTTGAAGCAGTTTGCATCTGATTCTCTAACAGGTTTGCAATATATATCAAATTTTCATATTTACTCTTTCTGATCTAACGACCTTTTTTTCCTGATTTTAACCTCAATGCTGCATTGAGTTTTCGAATACAATTTAAGTTAATTATCTATGCATACATTACCTTTGAGATGAAGGCCAGAGTCTGACACTGACTTCTCTTCTCTAGAATGGGCCGATTCAGTATGAAAAAGGGTGGTGAGATCTCTTTGTTCCACTGCAGGCTAATCTTCCTCGTGTTCCTTGCCTTGAATGCTACTAGTCAAAATACAAAAACAATTTACTTCTTGACAACAGCAGAGCAAATATCTGAGATATTTGATGTGAAGGTTTCCTAAGGACATCATCAGACATTCAGCGTAGCAGATTTTATGTCCCACTGGGCCTGTGGTTCTGCACACAAATGTCAGAAAATAATTCACTTTCATTCATAAACTGAAAGTTGTGGTCTACAGAAGTTAGAGTCCAACACCTTATTAGAGAGGACAACTCAATTTTCCTGTTTAATCCACCTTCACCAGCAATGCTCATTGCCTCCCATAATACAACGCAACTTCACCAGAGAACCGTGTTTTCTTATGGGTAAAACCAAATTTTCTACAAAAAACCTCCACCTGGCCAGTGTTTTGCTGGATTTGAATCATCTTCCTCTGATCACCAAGAAGGACTCTGACGTTCAGAGCCTCAGCTGGGATGTAAGAAAAAGTTGTTTTCCCTATTGAAGAGCTCATTGTTTTTCTTCCTTCAAGCTGCGAATTACTTTCACATCAGCTTAATAAAGAAACAGTAATTCAAGAACGCTCTTGGTTGTCCACCTTAGCATATTTGGTTGTACTCATAAATGACTTGTCTTACACAGATATGCAAATCAAAATTAATGGTGTCTTGTAACTCAAACGTGAATGACTGATGCACGTGGATTTACATTACAGGTAAAATCTGCTCCATTCCTGTAGTTTAAACTAGGTCAACACTGAAGCAGCTTATTAATGACATCATCAACCAGCAACAAGGGAACTAAACATCCTGCCATCCATATCAGCAACGCGGCAGATAATGCTGCATCTATTCAATTGCATAAGTTCATGAATAATTCCACGATCTGTTCGGAAGAGGAACAGTACATCAGCAAAATGCACTGGACGGTGCTGGAAAGCAAAGTGCAATGGAGTGAAATGCCACATCTTCTGCAGTTAAGGACTCTTCCAGTAATGTTTCACCTGGAGAGCCTCCAGTCAGTGACAGGATAATTTATTACCGACCATCAGAGGACAGCTCTACATATTTCCTGGTTTTAATTATTCTCTGCTCTACCGAGACCTGATAAAAGCTGATCAGGCACTAAAATGAACAGCAGCATGTGTGTGCGGGTGTCTTTCATCCTCTATATTTCAAGGAAAGGGCCTACTTGGATTTGCATAAATCTACTTTCAAGGCTTATCTGTACAAGCCTGTTCTGGTCACATCGGAGTATTTTGTCCATGAACACGGTATATTCTTTGAAAAAGAGAGACACTTTTTGAATTTTGTGTTTGCATGTATTTAATGAGGCAGAACAAGGAGGTGGACGTTAAGGTGCTACATCATAGAATCATAGTATAGTTTGGGTTGGAAGGGACCTTAAAGACCATACAGTTCCAACCCCCCTGCCATGGGCAGGGACAACCCACTAAATCAGGCTGCCCAAGGCCCCATCCAACCTAGCTTTGAACATCTCCAGGGATGGGGCAGCCACAACCTCCCTGTTCCAGTGCCTCACCATTCTCATGGTGAAGAAATTCTTCCTAATGTTCAGTCTAAATCTGCCCCTTTCCAGTTTATACCCATTCCCCCTCATCCTATCACCACAAGCCTGTATGAATAGCCCCTCTCCACGTACATCACTCTGGGCGGTGCTGGACACCTTACAGATGAAAGGTCATTTCGGTTTTTGTGCTTTCATGGGAAAAGGCAAGGGGTACCCTATACAGTTTAGATTTACAGAGAAGTTACATGTCAGTTTTCATCCCATGTGTGGAAGGAACAGCACATGGCAGTGAGTGGAAACAATCACTAGGAGATAAGAAATCTCCTCTTTGCTCTCATAAACACATTGTGAATATCCTGTGACTATCTTTTTGACTCAATTCCCTTTTACACCTCCTCCAAATACATATTTTTTTACCCAATGTCCTCTATGTACATTTTCTGCCTCTTCTGACGGTCCTTTCTACTTCTTCCTCATTTTCTCTCCCCTCCCTGTCCTGGCCTGAAATTTTAGTCTTACCCTGTCTTCCTTTGAAGTCGGGGACCCACAGCTCTCAACTCCTTAGACTAGTTCAGTGTAACTGACTTTGTAAAAGGGCATAGAAATGAAAGTCTGAGAATCATAAAGAGTCTGTTCCAAACCTTTGCCTGACTTTAGTAACACAAGGCATCTTTGAAGTCATAAATAACTCATCTTATTCCTTCTCTTTCTTGAATGAACACACATGGCAAATATCCAGTTACTTTAGGTCTCTAGAAACCTGCTCGCTCTTCTGCTCTCCCTCTTTCTTTCAGTGAAGTAACAGCTTCCCACACAAAATCTTCAAAACAAGAGTCAGCATCTCAGTGCACCAAAAGCAGTGCCAATGTTTCCCTGGTGAGGGTCTCTGCCCTGCCCCCAGGAAACCTGCACAGCTTCTTGGGTCTGTGGGGCCAGATTCATCTCCTCACATTGACTGTTTATGATTTTTCCACTAAGAACAAAAAATTCTTTCTGTCCAGTTATGGATAGAAATGAAACAAGGATAAAGCATTGTCAGAAAGGCAACACAGAAGGAAAAATCTGCAACACTACCAATGGGAAAGACTTGACCTGCTTGCAGTTCTGAGCAGTGATGAGAGATGGTTTGTTTTCCTCTGAAGTCTTCCCCCTCCGCCTCTGTCTTGTGCAAACTTGTAAGTGCGACAATACTTGAGTTCCTGGGGGATGCCAGTATTTATAGAGGAGATTGGGATACTTGCCAATAACAATTACTCTTACCTTTGGCAAATGACCCAGCATTCATATAGCTGGACCAGCTCTGCAGTGAGAAATACTGCACTGCATGTATATTCTTTAAATGCTGGATTACGTTTAGGCTATTAATGTAACTAAAAACATCAATTATTTCAGTGAAGATTTTGGGGGATTACAGTTAATGACCAAAAGGATATTGTGCATTTCTATGTTATGGAAGAAAGACATGTTGTTTTAGTGATGTTTACCTTTTACGTTAAAGTTGGAGTCGGGCCCATAAAGAGTGTTCTCTCCAGAGATCACCAGTACCTTTAAAATACTGGTACAGTAAACTGGTACATCCCAGCCCAGATGAGCTATTGAAAATAAAAGTTTAAAAACATACCCGAGATGATATAATTTGCCCAAATATTTAAATAGTCAAACACAACTGTAATGAAGCACAAACTATGAAGGAAATTGTCTCACAAATAAAACTGTTGCTAAAAATATATGACCTCCCTCCTCTCAAAGTAGATGCATAAAAAAATTCTGAGCAAGAAAATTCTTACATTTTTCTGCAGAAACTTGTTTCTTGCTGCAGTTGTTAACTGCTTACAAGTGTTGAATGTTCATTACAGGGCATACCATGATTAAAAGCAGAGCTTCTTGTTTACTAAAAGGAAGGAAAATAAAACTCAAGTTTCCAAAAATGAATAAATATTTATTAACCAGTTTTAAACTGAAATTTAAGCTGAACTATACGCAATTCTGTGCATACAGTGTCTATGCAGATGTAGGTTCAGAGAAGCCTCATGGCTGCATAAGTTGCATGAGCACACCTTTCTATAATTAGGTCTTGATATATCTCTGGGCTGTCCACATACATATTTTGAAAGCACTCCATATGTTTTCTAATTTGTTTTTAAGTCTTTCCAGTAAGGTATAATTCTCAATGGAAACACTAAAAAATTAATTATAACTAAGGTAGTTTCATGAGTTTTTTTACACTCTAACAAGCATAGCACACTTTTCATATAAACCTTGCAGTTTGAAATCAGTTTATAATTTGCTGTATATAATCACATTTAATTTTTGGCTTCAGAAGAACTCGGCACATTTCCTGCAATTCCTATGAAGTTCTGCTAAATCCCTTCTACATTAAGGTAGAACCATCCAACTTCTGCTTTGCACCAGAGTAAGATATAAATTACACTGAAATCAGTAGTGGGGGTTAGGCGTGTGATTATAATGAAACTAAAGAGTTCTGCTACATGTGGAGGATGTGAGAAATACCTGCGATCATTCGAAGGGAAAGGAGATTACTTGACACAGGTGGTCCGTCTTTATTAATGGCACTGCAGAGATTTACGTCCTACTAAGGAACTAAAACATTTAATGTAAGTTATTAGAAATGTCTGGACTGATTTCTAGGACAAATTAACTGTCAGAAGTTGTTTATATTTGTTGTCTCAGATTATTTGGACAGAGCACATCAAGAAGGAAAAAAAACCTCAAACAATGACCTTTAGGTTTGCAGAGCACTCAGACCCTTAATTTGAAACACAGATGTGCAGACCCAAATAACTGTGATAAGAGACCTGTCAGGGAGCAGAGGGCACCTGGACATGGAGGAGCGAGAGTGGGACTGGACTGCCAGGAGGTACCTGTATCTAAACAGGCTGGATTAAAAAAGGATGTTCTGCAAAGCTGAAAACATATTTTGACTGCTGAAAGTGTAACTCCAATTGGAATCTCAACTCCTCTTGACAAACAATTCCCCTTGTAATAAACAAGCTTTGTGCAAGGGTTCAAGGGTTTTATTGGAACCCTCTGAGTCCCGTCTATATTTGCCTGGAACAGTTTTTCAGCACTCAGCACCTTGCTTCCACACAGTCCCTTCCACCACCACCTCATCTGAACACACCTTCCAGCCTCTTAATATGTGTTTTGGGTCACAACTACAC
Organism: Cuculus canorus; assembly: GCF_017976375.1. Classification (NCBI taxonomy): domain Eukaryota; kingdom Metazoa; phylum Chordata; class Aves; order Cuculiformes; family Cuculidae; genus Cuculus; species Cuculus canorus. The sequence continues at coordinate 11,793,021 of NC_071405.1, forward strand.
AACAAAACTGAGAAAGGAGGAACAACTCACTCAGCAACAGTTCGGGTTTTGATCACCACCCCACAGCGAGCCCCAGACTATATATAGACCTCTTTCTATGTAGTTGATCCCTTTATACTGATTTGGGTCTATAATGGGCTCTCACAAAAGGCTACACTGCCTCAGGGAACACATCCTTCTGAAAACCTTATCTTATATACATCATTTAACAGATGCCTTGCAGTTGAACATATCTTTCACAACATTTTTGGGGTCTGTGCTCTGCAAGTCATACAGAAGATGCAGTAATCCTTACTCATATACAGCTCATCAGGCCCAGAGATGCTAGCACATGGTTGGCTTTGCACAGAGGCTGCACAGACTGTTTGAATTCCTGGCTCACTCCACCTCACTTCTCTCACATTTTTATTGCAAAAGGCTGCTAGAATTACCCACCCCTAGAACTAAAATACACGTTTTCCAAAAGATACACAAGGGCAGGATGTGAGCTTACCTCTTGCGCCTGGAAAGGCATACAGAATATATTTGGGACTGCTCTGAGGAATAATTTAATTCCATGAATTGACTTCAGATCATGATGAATCATATCAAAATTGGTCTATTGTGGTTTGGGTCAGGTTTTCTTGTCTGTGATATTTTCTGGTTCTCTGAATCATTTTCAGTTGTTTAATTCTCACCCACTTTCACACATGGGATACAACTTACTGTAACAGACATTGTTGATTAGTTTATCCATGTGAATCTTAAGTTAAAATACCAGACTTGACTTACTTGAATCTTTATTTTGTATGCTACTCAGCAGCAACAGAAGGTAGGCTATTTATTTCAGATTCTCATGGAAGCAGCTGCAGCCATTTCAGTGGAAATCTCTACTGAATAAGACCTGTAGCTGGATCATTTCTTTATTACTCATGTTAGATTACTTGTTCTGCACTACTGTTCATCAGATCAAAAGACCTGCCTGTTCTGTTTTGAAGGCAGAGTGAACAATACTGAATTTTAGTCAAATTGTATGTTGCTCTTTAGAATGCACAATTTAAAAGGAAATAGTTTACCAAAGCCTTCATATGAAATATGAAAGTAGAAATAGTTTAGATGTCTTAAAATGAGGGTTCAACCAAAATAACCTCATGCTCCTGTCTGCATTATTTCCCTTTTGTTAGGCTGCAAAATCATTTTCCATAAGCACATTTGGCAAATTAAACTTCTTCCACAGAGTGATAACGGGCAAAGCTCTGATAATAATTTTAATACAGCATAAACCTTTATGTAACTGAATGAGGAATTTGCAGCATATGAAAATGTACAGCACATTAAAAAGAAAGCAGCTATGGAATACAGACATCAGCTATGTACGCAAATCTTAAATTTTGCACAATGGTATTCACACAGTTCAAACTCTCCTTTTAAATTATTCTTAAACACAGCATTTGAACCAAAAATAGTTCCTGTTCAACACCGGTTCATTCCATTTCAAAATAAGAAATGTTATTTCAAGTCTCTTTAAAGCTGTAATAGCAGGCTATTACAATGCTGATGGCATATCAAATTTGATAGGATTGCACAAACTCACAAATTAATTTCATTGGCTGGCAAAGATAAGTTGAAGACATAAATATGCTTCATTTTAATCACCACAAATACTGCTTAATTGTAGAGACAAATCTTAAAACCATAACCTACCTGTCAGAATATTCACAGCTTAACTCTCTCATTTAACAGGAAGATTTACTTCACTGGGCAGAGGTAAGATCCTTGGGCTGCAAAGTCCCAGAGAATTTTCAAAAGTCTGATTTAAGTTTCACACTTAATGCTTTTGTCCTCTATCGCTTTCTGAAGAACAAACCGACCTTCCTTCTGCAGGAGCCAACTGATGTGTCTCATTAGGTACATCTACATCCCCACTACACTGTTAACGTGACTCTCCGAATCACCTTCCCTCATGCTGTTTAGTTTACATAGCTGTGTCATCTCCAAAAACAACAGCTGGATGAAACTAAATCATAGTGTTTCTCCAAAGGAGGCACCTTCTGTGCCCCAGCTGCTGAAGGGAATTCACTCCACAGGACCAGGTAAAGATAATAAAAAACACAGTCCCTGAAATGCACTGAGAATGGATGAAGTCACGCCAATGTTGGCATAGTAATCTGCACTCTTGCATTTGATATGTGCTTGTACCAAAGCTTCAGAGCTTGTACCAAAGCTTCAGAGGATACACAAGGAATTTCACACTGGACCCCAGGAATGATGCACCCAAAGTCTTTTACTGCAGATACAGACCTGCCTGTGACTGTGACATTCCCTAATGATGACTTCTACAATCAAGTGCAATGCAACTGTTAATGGGCAGGACAGGGAGAAAAGAGGGTGCCAGTGTGAGTGATTTGCCAGCATTAGGAGAACCCCTGATTTCAGGTGAAATAGATAAAATTTTTGCATGGAAAACAAACAGGGAATATTTATTCCAGTTTTTACCAACTCTCTAATTCAACAAAAGTGTCCATAGGAGCTCATGATTATGGAGGAAAAGTAATGAATGAGCTGTATGATTCCTAGTTGAAGGTACTGGAATCCACAACACACAGAGCGTTTGACAAGAATTGGCTGTGGGAGATATATTTAGACAAGTTTAAGGCAAAGAATTTACTTTATGATTTAGAAAAAGATGATTAGAAAGTACAACAAAGCTTGGAAATTGGGAAGGATATGTGAACTAATGTAAGCATTAATTATTTTCCTTTCATAATTAACTTCTTGCAAAAGCTGACTGTGGATACCAAGGCATCTGCATAAATGGGAAAAACATAGTGGGGTTTTTTTCTTTTTTCTTCACAAGCACTGAGTCATTGATAGACCATAATAATTTGATAATAAGCCAGTGAAATGTAGGATAAAAGAAATTCATCCTCTTCCTCTGCTCAGTGATGACTACAAATTTACTCAGACAAAGAAAAAGTTATGTAGGGAATAAAAATCTGTAATAACATGGTTGCTGACAAGCAAATGTACATCCTCTGGTTTTAAAATGCAATTTAATAACAAGAAAAAAGATTAAATTACTCGGAGAAATTTAATTGTCATTTGAACTAAACTATTAACATTTAACATGTAATTGATTTGACAGTATAGTGATAGGCCATTCTCTGAAATCTATTCCTTAGGACTCTCTCCTGCTTATGGATTTTGAGCTGCAGATCATACTGCAGGAAACCCGCTTGATGCCCATGTTTACATAACAAACAAAAAAAGACTGTGCAAAAGGAGGCAGAGTGATTAGAGTCAAGATAGGAAGAACAGCAGGGTGAGAGATGAGGGACTACACTAAAAGCATCTGACTTTCCTGAGCACTGAAGTAAAAACAATCCATGATGCAACTGATCCCAGCTCTCACCCTTCTTGTTCTTGCTAGAAACATCAAATGGAAACAAAATATTGCCTTCAGATTCTCAACTTAATTCCACCTTTGCGAGTGTATTAGATTTGCGTGGCAAGGTTTTGGTAGTGGTGGCTTCTGTGAGAAGATGCCAGAAGCTTCCCCTATGGCCAACAGAGCCAATCAGGTCCAAGACCACCCTGTCCCTGGCCAAAGCTGAGCCATTCACTGATGGTGGTAGCACCTCTGTGGCCACACATATAAGGGGGGAAAAATAGTGCTGCTGTGAGAGGAGCGAGAGGGAGGAGTGAGAATATGTGAGAGAAACAGCCAAGGTGTTGGAAATAACACACAAATATATTTCCCCTATGTAAGAAATCACTTTCTACTGGAAGATTCCAACTTGGGATATTTTGGTTTGGATTATCAAAAAGAAAACATTTCTGCTTCTTATGTGTATATTTTGACTTCCACATGCCTTCTCTCCTCTTCTCTGTACGTTCCTCTCTCTTTCCAGCCCTGGATCTCAGCTCAGAAGATCAAATTACTATAGCATCAAACCCAAGAAACCCTGTTTGTCTCAGGGTCTGAATTTGAAAGCTGGTTAACCTTTAAGTACAAGTGGGTGCAAACTCCTATTTAACCTCATCTTCTTTCAAGTCATTTAGAAGAATTCCACAGAGGAGGGAATCTTTTGGGGGAAAGAGGCACATCAAAGCCCTCTGAACAGTTTTAGAATTTCTCACCTATATCAGCTGATCATTTTCCTAACACTTACAGAAACTTTGAATATCCGAGTCCTTGAATCCTCCAACAAATTTGTCTGAAATAGGCCAACAGGACAAAAAATTTCTTAAGCTGATATATACGGATACGAAAAACCTTACTTACAAGAACCAGCTGAATATCCGGCAAATGAACACTTCTTGCTTATTTCACCTAAAAAACTTTTTTTTTTTTTAACAAGTAAGAAAAATACTTTCTTGCTTTTAAATGCTTTCTCTGAAAAGAAAGAATGCTAAAAAAAATCCTGATTTCTTCACTCTCTTTTTTTAAATCTTAAGAATTTGCCAAGTAAGAAGGGTAAGCTCAAAGCAAACAACTTTGCACCACCTATCTCATAAAATAACAGCACAAATGTTTAATGAAACAGAAATACAGACAATTTAGAATTCAAACAAATAAATTAAATATGTTTATAATTTTATAGACTATCTGTGAGATTTTTGAGATATTTTATGAGATATGAGATATCTGTGAGATATTCAGTGGAGTTGAACCTTTATTGTTATTTACAAAGAGATACTCCTTTGCATTCAATTAAACTCCTAAGTAAAATCAAAATATTTGTAATTATACTGTAAAATTCTCTTTTCTCCTAAGAATTTAGTTGAAATTAAAATTTCTATTGATACTAGGCAATCAAAAGCTTTGGAAATAGTATTAACTCTTACTTCAAGGCAGAAGCAAATCTTTGCCACCTGGTGCCAAAGTATTATCTAAAAATGTAGGGATTTCCACAGAGAAATACTACCTAAGAATCTGTTCTCCTGTTCTTTGAAGCATCTGATTATGATCTTTTGACAGCTACGGTAGGTTGCAATAATAAAGGATGCTTAAAAGATAACCCAAGGTATCTCTCTGTTAATTCAAATTTCATTTCCCTCCCTGCAGTGAGTCCAGAAAATAGAACCTTGAAAAAAACCTGAAGGTATCTCTACAGAATTCCACCCTCTGCAAGTGCTGCTGGCCCGGTCAGTCCAACCAAGACATTAATTATTGTGGAATGTTTGATATGCGCATTGGGAAATTGTACAGAGTATCTCCACAGCTGTGCATGTTCTCACTGATAACACGCTGTTTTCCTTTTGTTAACATTTGTACTATAGAAACACAGCTATTTTTGTAACTACAGCTCAGAAGGAAGACAAGGATAAATATAAAAGATGTAACACTTATTTCCCAAGATATAATCAAGACGGGCTGTTATTATAATTGTCACAGATTCTCTTTAAAAGCATTTCACACTCAGTCCCAAGCACTATAGACTCTGAAGTGCTGACAGGAAAAAACTTCATTTTTAATGTTGCATAAATCTCATGTAAACCAAGACAAGCTCAGCCCACCCAAAGTTCCATTTTGGGGAGAAAGAAACCCCAGGCCCTTTGGCTGCCACAAAACATATTGTTGCATCAGAAAGAGAAGAGTGCGTGAATCACCTCTCATGAATTACCTTTCAAGAGCACGATTGGCTCCTCACTGGTATGTGCAGTAGATGGCAATTTCCCATTCTTTCCCTACTCCTTTGCTTAATTAAGATGAAAAAGGTGTTCCTTTCCATTATATGAGAATATTCTTTGCTTCTATAGATGTGACTGCAATTGACAAGACTGCAAGAAAGGAGAAAAAAAATATGAGTCATAAATTAATGAGATATTACAAATATTATGGATTAGAGGAGCTAGAACAATAGCGGGGAGAAAATGTCTGCTTTCTTCTGCTTACATTAAAATAATTTTTAATTAAAAGAAACAGATTGAGTTGAGAGGAAGGCTTTTCTTTTATTTTCTCTCCAGTAACTTATGATTTTGGGTTTTTTTTTCCATTTTTCTGCTCAAGATGACACAAAGGATGTTTGCCTAGTGATGCAACCAGGGTGACAGGAAAAATTCGGCACAAAAAATTACCAGATTTGACTTTTTAACACATCTCATTGTAACATCAGTCACAAGCAGCCTTCCACACTGCTCTCTTAAGCCCCCCAGAAAGCATATAGTTGATTTCACAAGTGCTCTCCTCTCTTTCCCTGCACAGGGCTGGAGGAAAGCATAAAAAATGCTGGCACCCTGTGTGTGCTGGGTAAAAGCATCCTGCCAGCTGAGCCATCCTTTAATTTGGAGAGACACATGCTAGGACAGCAACCAGTTTAAAACAGCTCTTCCTGACTACAACAGATGATGACAGATAAAAAGAGGAGCAGCATGTGCCTAAAACTGCCTTGAAAAATGACAGCAGAGATGCTTCTGATGAACGTATGTACTGGGAAATGACAGTGTGAATCATCTTGCAGGTCTTCTGCAGATTGAGAAACATGAAAAAAGAGTAAAATAGGTTCTTCAGACATACAGAACGAATATGAAGAGAGATATGGCCCATCCTTAGACACCTGGTTTTAATGTCTCATTGAACAGTAATGAGAAGCATCAGAGTAGAAACAGGGGAATTCTTTTTACAATGAGGAGACAGGTTTGGTTTTTTTGTTTTGACTTTTTTTCTTGTCTTCTCTATATGCTCCCCAAGACTTATCTTCTTGCTGAGTAGCTGACAACAAGCCTATTACCATGGCAGGTAAAATCTATTGCTTCCTGACTAACACATCCCAAGCGTAACCAGCTCAAGACATTTCGTTAGGCTTTGAACTCTCAGAGTCCAAAACAGTCAAATTCCTTGGGAAAATACCCCACAAGACACAAGGCAACTCCTCTCTCAAATCCACTGGGGCGGGGATGGGTGCTGGTTTGGGGTCTTTGTTTTTACCCCATTTCCCCCCTTCTTTACCTACTTATGAGAAAAGGATCAGGGAAAATACAAATTAAAAAGACCCAAACCAACAAACATTGTTCTTTTTATTTAGACTTCATAAGACTGCTGAAAGGTCTAATTCTGCCCATGGACATCGCAACACACATGCAACGAACACCATCTCGCAAACCATATTTCACAGATTGTGGTGGGGAGAGCTTTTCTGTATATTATTTTGGTACCACCTGCAGCAAAATAAATCTCCAGCATATGACTACAGCTCCCGCATCCTGCAGTGAGAAGTAAGAAATATTGGCCACCGATGTGAACCTGCTGGCTGTTAGCATATTGCTATACTTACACACTCATAGCAACATGCTTCTCGCCTTGGATGAGCAGCATTTTACATGTTTTGTAGCTTGATTCTCTTGCTTTCAACTAAGCTCATGGAACAACGAAGCAGAATAAAGTGCATACACATCACATAATTTCTGGTGCATTTGAGCTTTACCGTTTTGGAAGAAGAAAATATTTAAATTCTGAAGTGAATCCAAGACCTGTTACTGTTGGGAGGCACAGCCGAAATAAGAAGCGCAAGCCTGCAAAACTGAAAGGCCAGGATGCTTCTGATGAGATCAGGGTAGAGCATAGTGATGTTTTCACAGATTAAGGGTGAGGTACAAATATTTCACTGTATGAGAACCTAGGAAGGGGAATAATAGTGTCAGTAAAAATTTTATGACTAGAGAAAAGCCTTCAAATGCTTCTGTAATAATTGTTGATTGAATTTGCAGCCTAGCAAGACCATTTTCTACAGTGGTGTCCAGCTGGCTTGTTGTTTTCCTCTGAGATCACTAAGATATGCTTATCACGTGAAAAATTTCCAATGTCACATTAAAAGCTGACTTTTGAGAGATAACAATCTTATCACTCAGCCTAAGACTGCCTGCTACTACCTGCATTGTCTCTACTGTATGAAGCATGGGAGGGTTGGAGGATGGGGCTGTGCAAATGATGATTAATGTATTTATGAATTAAAAATAGACTGCACAGTAGAAAATAGATGATTATTAACTTACTTGTATGTATCTGCACTTATGTTTCAAAGTCCATTTCTGTAGTCCTTCTAGCTTTGTGGAATATGGTAAATGGATTAACACTGAAAGATGTAATACACAAATCCCCTCTCTATGGTACCGTGAATTGATCTGTCCTTACAGGTGTCTAATTACAGGAGTAACTGGAACTTCCATGCTCTTTTGCTTGCTATAAAAACTATGTCCTATCTGACCCCTAAGTGAATAAACAGCTTTACAAACTTAAAAGTATTCTTATTATGTTAAGAACTGCTTGTTCTGAAAAGAGTGCTGATGACACTGTTAACAACTGCTAAGAGAAGGGCAACACACATGTTTTTTGCCTCATTGCCATAATAGAGCATTCTCCTTACCTGTCTGAATGCTAGAAAGATTAGACATAAATCAGCTGATAAGACAAATACTTTTCCTCAAAAGTGACTGTCTGAATTATTTTCCTTGTTTCCAGATGCAGGGGGGGGGGGGGGGGAAGCTAAACAACTCCATAAAATTAATCAAAACTCATTAGTTTTCATCTCACTCAGGATCACTGAATCATTATCTAAATCTTCTCTCCTTTATGGGTCTTCATTCCAAAACCAAAATTTGGATCCGTGATTTTTTTGTGATCCCACAGAAATAAAAAGATTTTCTCAGCCACTTTTTTGGTTTCGTTCTGGCAGGCTTTTATGAGTTAGTGAATTATTTTTCTCTATGTAATAATTCAAACCAGTACGGTTCCCAGAGGATGTTCATTTCTTTTTTTTTAAGCACGTTTTTTTCCCTAGTTAAAATGGTATTTGAAAGAGGGAGAAGGAAATGAGGAAAGCAGCGAGACAGGTGTATCAATCACTGAACAGTTTCAAAGAGCACTGACTGCATTATTTCCACAAACACATCATGTCCAGATTCAGGAATAATAAGAAATTAGATCTTGCATATTACGCAGGAAATAAATCCAGCTTCAACCTTCTTATTGATCACATAGGTCCATCAGGATACGAGAAGGGTGGAAAAGTATAAGAAAGCACCTTCAGGGTACTGCAGGATGCAAATGTAGAGCAATATACAAACTAAAAAAACAGGCTTATTTCAACGACTTTGTACTGGAGTTGTCATACGTGCATCAAGGACTGGCAATGAAAAACGCATTTCTGCTACACTAGCACCTGCCCCATCAAAGGCAGTTCTAGGATATTAAGGTTATTATACCCTGAGAACAAGACGCAGCTGGCACCACTAAATTTAGCCGTCCTTTAGGCCATGTGGGAATTTCTTAGAGATGGCAGCTATCTCATCTGCACTGGAAAAGGTAAAAGTAATATAATTTCATTACTTGCAGTGAGTCTTTTCCTGTCACATCTGCAGAGCTATGACACCACAAGAAGCTTTTTGAAAGTGTCAGATTTTTGGTCAAAGAACATATAATGGCTTCGCTCTGCACGTGAATAGCATAAGAAACGGGTCAGTATATCAGCAGCTAAAGCCCATATATTTGAGTCTGTTAACTTTGTAAATGTAATGGATGTTTTATTATTAGCCATCACAAATGTTATCAGAGCTGTAAAGCCATTATTTAGCTTAGTGTTTTTCATTGATTAAGAAGTACTTTTAATTAAAACCACCAAAATTCTGGTCTCCTTCATTAGAGACACAACGGAATTAAGATGAAAAGGGGTCAGTTCGGGGATTATTTTGTGAGTATTAATTAATTCTATTAATCACTGTTACTTAAAAAAATCCATCCTGAAAGTGATAGTTAAGTTAACAGAGAATTATAGCCAAAGTGGGAATCTCATATTTATTTGGGTTAAAATGGAGGAACCTAAACTGGAAATCTGATTAACAGGAGGTAAATTCTACCGGCCAAATTGCATTTTTGAGTTAGTTGCTGTTCAGATTTTAAATTCTGCTGCTCATTTTAGTAAGAAATAGAAAAATACCTACCCAGGACATCTTGTTCTTTCTTCAATGACACATGATGAAGAAAACTAGAGAAGTGAAGAAGGGTTCCAAATATGCACATATCTCCAAAATCAAAGACGACTCTTACTCAGGGATATAAACATTTAAGATGGTCTTTTTTTTTTCTTTAAATCTGTAAACCCACAAGTATTAATCTATAATAGTACCCTCCTCCTTTTTAAGTATTACACATTAATACACATGGTACGGTTTCAAAAGAGTTTGAAATTGCATATATATCATTCAGTTTTGCCCATGTGTAAGGCAGGAGTGTACCTAACATGAATGTCTGTGAGAAGAAATACTTGTTGAAATGTATAGTGTGCGTGTGTATATACATATATATGCAAGGCAGAGGAATTTCCTTTCTCCTTTCTAAAGCTTTTTGACAAATGGCAGCTTTCTTGAAGGCTCCTCTCCAAAGTGAGAAAGGAGAATGCTCTTCTAAACTGTCCAAATACTCCTTAAGTTTTTACTGAAATCAGAGAACTAGGAATCCTCCTCTTTAGGGAAAAAAGTATCATGGCACCAAATACAGGATAGTAGTCATTATGAAGGTTATTGCTTTAAAGGTACTGCTTGCTTTGAAAAATAAGTTTCTTCCACTTTCATTATAACTCTAAAAAAATATAACCTGCTACCGACTTATTCTAGGTTTGACTACAAACATTAAAAAATTTGCAAACTACATTTCAGTTTGCAAAACTACCACTCTGCGTAGAAGCTATCTTGATTAGTAAACATTAGATGAATCTTAATTCATTTCCCATGTATTTGCTTTTGCTGTCTTATTTAACATCTGCATTTAAACTATATTTTATGTCTCTGTATCTGTCTACACAACTTTCTATCATTATATATATAGATATAATATATAAAGAATTCTTGATGCTACACACTATATAAGAATATGCTATATATATTATAACACAATATGCTGCCTACAGTATAAATTATGAGGATTCTGTTTTTTTATAAATATATAACTCCTATAGATAAATCTAAATTATGGATGCCATACATATTACTATAAATTATCATACTTTGTTATAGTACTGTATACTGACATACATTATTATATAACGTATGCTATATATCATATACACGATAATCATAGTATGTATCACATATTATATAGTCTATATTGAATAGTATAGTATATTTTATGTAATATGTGTGATAAGATATAAAATAAAAGATATAAGATGCAATATGTAATATACAACATATTATTGTTAAATATGTAAATATAATATATAGATGCTAGTGCTAATTCTACTGCTTATACTTCCCTTCAGGTCATCACAGAACAACTGTTGCCAGAAGCTTCACTGAAATGACACATGTATAGTTAAAAAATCATCTGGCCCAGGGATCCTAAGACAATCTTGCATTTTAAAGCATCCTTTACGTGGGTCCTATTTCAATCAGTAACCAACTCTTTCCTTGAAAAGTCTAGATTCTGCTTGGGTTTATTTTTGCTTAGTTTAATTTTGGTCTGTGTTTACATTTTTATTCTTTTACATGAAACCTTCCTCTGCGTTTCTCAAAAATTCACAACCTTGAACGTCAACCGAGGCTGTGATGAATTATGAATCCATTAAACCAAGAGTAAGTCAATAATACATTTTAACCAGCATGTTTTGTCATATCACAGGGAACAAGAAACTAAGTCCTCCTTGTACAACAGGCACTAAAGAAAGTATGTTGAACACATTTTGTTAGCTTTGCCAAGGCTTAATTCTGAAACAGGCGGCTATTCTTGCAGTAATTTTTAAAGGCTTTCATAGAAACAAACAACAAGGAAACTACTGCTTACCACATCCGATTCTGTTTAACATTGTCTTTAATTACAAAATAAGTGCCGTAGCAGTATTTGCTCAGAAGCAAGCGTGCTATGGTGCCTGACATAACACTGGGGTTCGACACTAATAGCATCTGACACAGTACCTCACACAGGACGTCAGATGCTCATCCAGCACTGTCTGTGCCAATTCAGTTGTCCGAGTTCAGTGACCTGAGGAATATGAATAAACGTACCCGCAGAAATAGTATTCTGCCAATGGGACACAATTGCTTTATTGGGTTAGCACCTACTGTAGCAGGATTTAATAGCATCAGAATCCTTGAAACCTACACTTCAGCTGACAGGTTGATAGTAGAAAAGACATAAAGAAGGGTACAAGAAAGTGAGAGGATATTATCTAATGAATAACATGAAATCCTTCTGAATGGTATATCACTTCACAAAACGGGTCAATATTTGACAGATGTTTAACTAAATGTTTCTGGATATGACAAAATATTTTTTGCTTGTCATCATGTTAATTAAAAGTATTCCTATTAAGTTACAGCTACAAAGTGAGACATATACATGACAAATATCCAAGTTTCCATGTATTCACTATTATATTGTTTAAGTTCAATAGTCACCAACTGAGCATTGTATAGCCAGGCAGTACGTTTGCAAGATGCAGACAAATACACCTATGTACATCATTATATCTAGAACCTTGCTCATCTCTTTTCAGGTACACCTGTGAACTGGCAGGATTGCAGAAATAGCAGACCTGCTACTGCCCATGTTAACTTAATCACCAGTTCTTGGGAGTGGAACAACTGCCTGGTTTAGGCTCTTAGCTTTAATTATTTAAACTTACTTCCATTTTGGACTTCTACCCCCAGGTACAACATTTCATAGATTCAAACAATAGTTCAGGTTGGAAGAGACCTTTAAGATCATCCAGTTCCAAGCCCCTAAGCATGGGCAGGGACAACTTCCATTAGATCACTTTGCTCAAAGCCTCATCCATCCAAACTGGCCTTGAAGAGCTCCAGGGATGGGGCATCCATGACTTCTCTGGATAACCTGTTCAACCAAAACAATTTGACTCATGTCCAAATTAAACTCGGAGAAAACAGGCCTTTTTTTCAGGCTTAATAATAATAATAATAATAATAATAATAATAATAGTGGCCTTTCAGTTCTTTACCTGACCTTAGTAATGACTAGAAACACATTGAGGATATATATTTTGTCACAGGTATGTTGGGGGTTTTTGCACAGCTGCAAGACTGGAAGTCTTTGAAATCTGTGGCTGGTTGAATCAAAGCCCACAAAGTGGATTTCATCTGTATTCACCATTTGTGATGCTACCGTAAAATATGCAGAGTTAAAACACTTTACAGAAGGAAAGGCTGCCCTCATTTTTCTGGAAGAGAAGGGAGCTTGGTGAAGTTTTAGTAGTGTCAGCTCAGGGAAATCAAGAGAAGAAAGTGAAAGCCAGTGAGCTTGCAGTTGGTCTGCAGGGCAGCTGAGAGAAAAGCCTGCTGCAAAGCACACGTAACAGCCCACAGCTCCTGGATGACAGAAGACTCTTCTGGGTGACCTGCTGAGTTTGGCTGTTCAGATTTCCACGTTGACCATGTATCGATGGAAAACTGATGGGCTGAGGACGAGCTCAAAGGAGAAGACGTAGAAGCAGCAGAGAAAATTACTTTCAAACTCTTTGTCATTGTGTCTTATTCAGGGGATATGATTTCCTCTACTTAAAAAGCTTCATGTTGACCATTTGTAACAAAACCCTATTATTTTGGCTGTATTATTATCAAAACCTAGATTTTTGGCAGTACTACTAAGGAAAGGGCGCAAGGAAATGCATCTCAGGCCTCTGTTTGAGCTGGGCTGATGTAATGCATGCATTTAGGAGATGGTAGCACACACAGTTTACACAGGTACCTAAATCCAGACTGAACTGCCATTTTTGCTAATTTTGGTCTATAGTTTCTTCTGAAGATCTGTGAAGTGTCCCCTATCTGTACATAATGACAATGAATTTAAATGAACCGTCATTTTTGTTTACTTTCATTTAGTTCAACATAGCCTGGTCACTAGGTACCAATACCTAATTCTAATCTTTTGCAATTAGAGTTAATTACAGTGCGCGAATCTATAAAATTGAACTATTAATCATGATAAAAACCAAAGAGAACATTATATCATTGCTGTCGTACAAGGTTAAACATGCTGTGGAAAAATCTAATTCTTGTTATCTTTCTTGATTTTCTGAATTTGTGTATAAGGGATTTTGGGATACTATTGTTTAACTGCATAAATCAAGATGAGAGCATTAAAATAGAATTCTAATATTATTGTTCTTGAAAATAACTTTTGGAAATGTAAGGAAAAAAGTATTTTCTGTTAAAGAACATAATTAATGATGGCTAAGAAAGTTTTATGTCTAGTAATTATATATGTGATTTATTTTAGGCATGAGTTGTTTCCTGTCATAAATTAAGGCAAAAAATTATGAAGCTAAAATATCATAGTAAAATCAAGTTAGCGGCTTGCAGATCATTAATTTGTACAGTCTTGAAGCACAGCAACATTAATATTTTAAAGAACAAGGTAGTGGTCTCTGGGTATGGCCAATATTTAAGGTTTGTTAGTTTTTTTAAACAATTCTTTTAAATGAATTCGTATTTCTAGCATAGCTGTGCATTTTAATATATATTTAATCACAAGTGTGCCAACTGCAGTTGATTGCTTGGTTAACTTAAAAAAGAAACAATAAAAGCAAAATAAAATGGCAACTACTATGTAGGACTGCAAATACAGACTTTGATACCTATTTTAATCATGAAATAATTTACTTTTGCACTTTTAAGTGTGGTTAGAATAGGAATTTTTCTTACACTTTGTCAACATATATAGAAAAAAAGAATACTCAAAATACATAAAATAGAAGTCTGACAAGTAAACTAGGTATTTGTGGCTATTATTAACTGTTTTAAGATTTTCCCAGAAATCCACCCATTTCTAGAGCTTCCCTTTAAGATATCAAATTTGAGTTGTTTTTTTTCAACAAGCAAAGAAAATGTGCTATTTCATATGCTTCTATAGCATTTTTTAATCTGAAGATCTGAGTTTAAAAAAATTAAACTACCTTGTCCCATGTTGATAGATTCACATTGAAGACTACAACTACCTGAAAGGAGGTTGTGGAGAGGAGGGAGCTGGCCTCTTCTCCCAAGTGACAGAGGACAGGACAAGAGGGAATGGCCTCAAGCTCCGTCAGGGGAGGTTCAGGTTGGATATCAGAAAAAAATTCTTCACAGTAAGAGTCATTGGGCACTGGCAGAGGCTGCCCAGGGAGGTGGTCGAGTCACCTTCCCTGGAGGTGTTTAAGGAACGGGTGGATGAAGTGCTGAGGGACATGGTTTAGGGAGTGTTAGGAATGGTTGGACTCGATGATCCAATGGGTCCTTTCCAACCTTGTGATTCTGTGATTCTGTGATTATATCATTTGTACTTACAGAAGTGAGAGTGAGACACCTTTCCCAAACCTATAAGGTCAGGCAGAGACACAGAACTCCATGTATCTCCATTTTAATGTTCTAAGACTTAGAGCATCCTCTGCTCAAGAAATTCTTGTTTAAAGAAAAAAGTCAGTCCTCCTGACCGCTTTGTACACATGCCTCTGAACTGCACTGCCACTGTTTTTGGCTTTTCAAGAGGTCATTATTAATGAAAAAAATTACAGACTTCACATGTTATTGTACAACTGAATGAAACCACTGTCTGTACATAAAGTTCCGTATGAAAAGTGTACAATAGACTGGGTTTCTCTATCATAATTATGAAGCAAAGAAGCACCAAGATGTCCTGATGATTAAAAAAATCAAATCTCATGAAATATGCATGTTCACTCTAGGGAAGTAATCTACCATGTTCTACGGCAGAAAATGACCCACTTTAAACACAAACAGTCTTAAACATTTCTATAGCTTTTTAACAAAACTTAGAGGAATTTAGAGTTCTATTTTTATACAAAGGCATTGCCTCGATCTTTGCCATTTTGGTAAAGTGAACACCCCTTACTATAATGCAAAGTAATATCTGACCATGGATGAAATTTCACTCCAGAAATTTTAATTTACACACATACTCATATATGTATGCATATTTAAAAGTGTATTTATGAACATAAACAGATATAATATGCATGTATGCTTACAAATACATATGCACGTAGATATAGGTGGACAGAAAGAGAGATTAATTCAGAGAAGTCCATTATGCAAAAGGAAAATTGAAATGGAAGTTTGAAAAAAATCTAAAATACAGCTCAGACAATTAGAAAAGAGAATTGTTTGGCCTGCTCTTAACATGGAAATTAAATTGTTTTTAACTAAACTTTGGAATATCGAATAGAAAAGCTTTTTGTCTCTGTATGTGTAATCCTTATTCGCAAAGAGAAGGAAATGATCCCTGACCTGGTTGTCAGGCAACTGCATGAAATGACAAAACATTTTCTTAAGATGTGCTTCCCTTGGTATGATGAGTCCTTGCAGGGAACAGATCCCAAGGCACAATGCTCTCTGAACCCGATCATAAAAGAGTATCCTAGAGAGATCAAGTAAATGTGATGGTGACTTCAATTCTATAAACTGCAGTCCCTTTATGACCATATTCTTTACAATGTTGAGTAACTACAAATCAGAGAAAACAGCAAGGTCTGTTTAGCTTCATTCCAGCACCGGGGTGTAAAATAACTCACTCTCATGCCTGGAATGAAAGAATGGATATTGATCCACCGAGGAGACATATACTCAGCTTTGCTAGTGACCACAAACATTAAAACTTGTAAGCATTACTATGAAGTTTTTTTTCCTTTCTTTTCAAAATCCTCGACCTTTACCACACAAATTCCTATGTGGTCCAATGTCCTCTCTAATATTTCTTTTCCATGTGCAAACTGGAAAGAAGTTCCCTTTCAAATTGAGATGATGTTAATAAGTTTTTGAACTGTAGTTCTCTAAGAAATAACAATCAAGGACAGATTTCACTTTAGATGGGTTTCAACAACTTAGTAGAAAACCAGAATTTCAGAATAGCAATATTTGTTAAAGCCATACTTAAAAAAGTATCAGATATCCCTACATCATATATAGATAAAAGATTAATCTATTCATCATTATTTTTTTAATTCCATATCATTTTGTGGATTATTCTAAAAATATGAAGTATGAAGATAAGCAGGGATTCCCCCAATCATCATCTTCAAGAAGTGAAACTGTTAATCACACTGAAAATGAGTGGTAATTAATGTCCCATCTGAAGGCAGTTAAGTAATCCTCAGAGAACACAAAATTGACTTCTACACCTTCAATCAAAACAGGACAATTATTTCTCCTCTCCAACATGTTTTATTCAGTTCTGTCTCACCTGATCTTCACCATCACTCAGAAAAAGAGACACACAAAAGTGAAATCATACACGCATGCAAACATAGCCGAGATTGTGATCCCATGGCTAGAGGGAAGCTTCTAACAATAAACCTTTTGGAAGCAAAACAAAACACAAAATAACTTCACCACATCCCACCCAATACTTTATGTTGTTTTTCTGATAGCAAACAGACTTACTACGTTAATTATCTGGTGGTGAAATACCAAATAAATTATTCACATTCTCAGAAACCAGAGGGCTCCTCAACCATTCACTGGTTTCACATATGTCCAAAAAAACCCACCAAGCTATACTGTTGCTGACTTATAAGGTTACAATTATTTTCATGTTATGGACACCAACCCCATGCCATCTCTTGACACAGCAGTAATAAGCAGTTATAACAGTAGTAGGTGTGTTGTCAGCACTGCTAAACTCTTCAGAAAGGTAAAATGAATGCCAAGTCGGACAGCTTACCTCATTCCTCTGGGATAGGTGTGCAGATCGATGACCTTTCTAGACAGATGACTGAAACGTGTGGGGCCTTGAGCAGCCTCATCCAGTGGGAGGTGTCCTTACCCACGGCACGGGGGTTGGAACTGGGTGATCTTTACGGTCGCTCTCAACCCAAACCATTTTATGATTCTATGATTCTATGAAACAGTTTCAGTGACCTTTTCAGTCCACACTTCAGATATTTAAATAAAGGTGTGCTGTGTGAAAAGAAATGTCGGTTTTGACATAACTAGAAATCAGTGGCAGCTGTAGATATGACAGGATCACAAGTCTTTTGCTCACTGAAAATTCTGAAATACAGCAGATTGTCTTTGTGGCCAGCTTTGTGAAATGCACTGAAATGCGCTGAAATGCAGCAAATGTCTGCTATGCGGCCCTTGACTGCCTGATACAAATTCATATTGTATTTGATTAAGTGTGATTTGATGATGATTTGCTTTAGGATCACATGTGAAAAAAACACATCTCTTTTCTTACTACTTTTGTGGCTAGGATTTTACTTATTTTAACACTTAACATGGATAATCTTTTCTTTGAGAGTAGTGCAAGTTTGCTGAGCAGTACTTTGCCATCATTTGGTCAGCTTATGAGTTTCTTTTCTTTTTAAGCTGTTGAAACTTCCCCAGGCAGAGAAATCTACTGTTCTGCAATAGCTGCCCTGGAATAGAGGAGTACACATACAAAACATCAGTGTGAAATATTATTCACACTAGGAATTCGCAAGGAATAGACAGCTACTGGATGAGATTGTTGAAGGACAGGTAAAATCTTAAAAGCTAAAACTGGAGCAGAGATCACCACTAAAAGAAATAAGAATTTGTCTGTTTGCCTTTTAAAGTGCTTCAAAAAAGCGAGGAAAAGCAAAATGATATAAGTAAACTACTTTCAGTCTAGAAAAAGTTGTAATGCTCTGCTGTGTGTAGTAAAAGAAAGGTGAGCACTTACAAGTTACCACTACTTAAAACACTTCATGCAAGAGGAAAGCATAAAAGCATTGCATCAGGCTATTAACTGTTCCTAAGGCACTAGTTCATGAAAGATTTGCATCTCAAAAAGATGAGGCATATGAATTCCTAAATTAGACCAGTAATGATATATACACAAAGAAGCAAAAACATTCTCACCATCCTCTCTTTCCTTCTGCTTTCTTGTATGTGAGCCACGAGAAACTTGAAGATCCCTAGGAGTCACAGAGTTTACCCCTACCAAAATGCTTCCCTCTGCTGTAGTGATCAAAGGCCATTAGTAGCAGACAAAATGTTGTTTTACCATTTAAAGTATATTTATCCTGCTGAGAACAGCATAAATAAGGGCTGCAACTAACTTCCTGTGACCGTACCAAAGCTGCAAAATTTTAACTCGGTTCCACCTACAAAACCTTTTGCCTGGGTCCTAAAAGCCAGGACTCTCTATTGCCATCTCTTTAATTCTGCATTTTTGTCAATGCTTCAGTGCTCAAAAATGGACTAGTTGTGATATCATTTAGGAAAAAAACTCAACCAAACGTCTTTTATTGTTTGAGTAAGAAGATCTGAAACGGTATTACTGAAAGGTAAGTATACATGGACTCCTACTGTTCCATTTTTACAGTTACTCTTATGAGTTGTATTGTATTTCAACCATGTTTACATATTATTTTTTCCCCATGTTAACTCCCCCTTAATTCTTAACTTCTTTTAAAACCTAATCTGCCATGAAGGTACATGAAATAGAACAGACTGAGAAAATACTTGAGAATGGCTGTTGTTTACAAAGAAACTAATTTATAGTATGCAGTTACTGATCAGGCTGAACAACAGTTCAAAAACCAGTGTACAACAAAGCATTTCTTCAAACATCCATTTTGGATTATTGCTGAAATATACTAATTGGTCTATTCTAGACTAATTTACAAACATTCATAAAATAGTGGGAAATGCATGCTTTAGAAACCTGGTACATTTCATGCCTCTGGACTAAAAACAATATGAAGATGGAAGCAAATGATGGGCATTTATATTGTAGATTAGTAGTGCTTAGAGTTTTTCTTCTTTTGTACTAACAGGCTCTTCAATTTTTTTCTCATTTCTTTCAGGTGATTCTTTATCTTCGGTTTTTGTCCATGGAGGGCTGTGCAACTTCTGGTAAAGGTGAAAATATTATCAGTGTAAGCATTATATACACAATATGCACATACTTAAGCATAAAAAAAATGCTAAAAACTGATGGCACTAGTGCGTATAGAACACTTTTTCTGTTAAACTGATGTATCAGTCTTAAACTATTATAACAGTCTATGATATTCAACTGCATCTAGAAATGGATACTGAACTCTACTAAAGGAAGCATACTCAAAAATATTTGAAAGTACAAAACCATGTAAGTCCGATACTGCTTAATAATTATGGTGATTTTTCTTTTTCTCTTGGTCTATCAAATGAAGAGCACAGTGTACAACTTGCTCAAAACTTTTCTGTTGATAACATAGCCGAATATACATAGCTACACATAACTGCAGATATATAATTACTTTGGAAATCTCTTCCTTCTTCTGTTTTCAGCCCTATGGACATGTTGGATGGGGCCTTGGGCACCTCATCTAGTGGGATGTCTCTGCCCATGGCAGGGGGTTGGAACTATATGATCTTTAAGGTCCCTTCCAACCCAAACTATTCTATGATTCTATGAAATTAAGTCATTTGACTACTAGGATAGTGGAGTTCTTCAAATATTAAACAGTTCTGAAAATTGTTACCAACCATAAGCCATTTTGAACAGATAAATTTCAGTCTAGAACAATCAAATCTGACCTAAGTAAGCAGTTCTGTTTCAAGAGCACAGAATGTATGAATACACTTGAAGTAATTAAATGCTTCACAAGACCTTGTAGTAAAAATCCAAGAATTCCTCAGAAAGAGAATACCTGAAAGCTTGTCTCTGTGTCTGCTGTCTTCAAATGAGATGTTGAATTATTGCGATTCCCCAAACACGTCTTGCCAACCTGTCAATACAGATGTCAGAGATAACTACTTATTTTTTTTCCTGAAATATTCATGGTTTTCCTAAAAAAATCAGTGTTTTCTTTTAGCCTAGTTGGAACAAAAATGGAACGAAACAAAGTTATCATAGCTAAGTGAATCCCATACTCCCATCATCATTATAATAGCTTAATGTGGCTGTAAATTTAACAACTTAACGATTACCTTGCTCTCTTTTTCTCATCACAAATAGTGAAGTTTATTCCTACAGTGGTCCCATGGAACAGATGAGTAATTATAATTGTCTGTTATGGATGAGGAAATAGTAACAAACAGCTAAAAACTAGCATTACATTTAGGACTTCTCTATCACTATTACCTTGTCTGAACTGCTACATCTCTTACATATAATAAACCCTGAGTGGGAATATGTATAATAATTCCCTGAAGGGGAATTCAGATGACTCTCAACGTACCTAAAAGCTTGTTAGATTCATCGCTGTCATTTTATTCCAGTAATAATGTCATTTTCTTTACCAATACGCTTTTTAATATGAGAGAAAACAGAGTTGAACAGCACAAATAAAATTAATTACATAGTACATTTTTAAACCAAAGAGATCTTATGTTACAAGTCTTCAGCAGAGATTTACCCAGCAATGAAATTTCTGCTATAATTAAATTAAAGTCCCTTCAGGGGTGGGATTAATGATGCCATAAGCAAAGAAATGAAAATGTGAAATAAAGTAAAATGCCAACATGGCTTCACTAAGGGCCAATTATACCTGACAAATTTGGCCTACAAAAGGGTAAAAGCTGTATATTACAGAAGAGCAACTGACACGTGACACTGTCCTAAACTGCATCCTTGTCTCTACATTGGAGAGACAGAGATTTGACAGATGGGCCACTTGCTGGGTAACGAATTGGCTAGATGGCTGCACTCAAAGAGACCAGTGACGTGTCATTTCTCAAGGGTCTATACTGGGACCAGCGCTGTTTCACATCTTTGTCGCAGACATGGGCAGTGGGATTGAGGGCACCCTCAGCAAGTTTGCCTATGAGAGCAAACTGTCTGGTGTGGTTAACATGCTGAAGGGAAGGGATGCCATCCAGAGGAACCTTGCTGGGCTTGAGAGGTGGGCCTGTATGAACCTCATAAAGTCCAACAAGGCCAAGTGCAAAGTCCTGCACATGGGTTCAAGCCAATGCCAAGTATAAATACAGGGTAGGGGGAGAATGGATTGACAGGAGGAGTAGGCCTTGGATGTGTCATTTGAGAACCTCAACCTGATCCAGCACTGTACGCTTGCAGTCCAGAGAGCCGACTGTATGCTGGGCTGCATAAAAAGCAGCATGACCAACAGGTCAAGGAAGGTGCTTCTCCCTTCTACTTTGCTCTGGTGAGACCTCACCTGGAGTATTATGTTCAGTTCTGGGGCCCCCAACATAAGAAGGAAAGGGACCTGTTAGAGCAAGTCTAGAGGAGGACAATGATGATGATAAGAGGACTATGAGGACACGCTGAGAGTTGGGGTTGTTCACAGTCTGGAAAAGATAAGACTCTGAGAATACCTTATAGCAGTCTTACAGTACTTAAAGGAGGCAACAGGAAAGCTGGTGAGGGACTTTTTACAAAGGCGTGTAGTGATAGAACAAGGAGTAGCGGCTTTAAACTGAAAGAGGATAGATTTAGATTGGATATAAGGAAGAAATTCTTCACTACGAAGGTAGTGAAGCACTGGGACTGGTTGCCCAGAGAAGGCGTGGATGCCCCTGCCCCTGGAGGTGTTCAAAACCAGGTTGAACCGGGCTTTGAGCAACCTAGTCTAGTGGAAGGTGGCCCCGCCCATGGCCAGGAGCTCGGAACTGGAAGATCTTTGAGGTACCTTCCAACTCAAATCATTCTATCATTCTACGATAAAATATTGATAATCTTTGGACATTACTTTAAAATGTGTTCACATTGGAATTTCTCTGCTTGTTTTGCTAATAAAATTGATGCATTCAAATTGAGTGAAAATAAATGTGGAGTTTTTAAGTCATGAAGACTCTTTAAACAAAACAGTAATTTTGTTTGGTTTGAATTTAAACATAATTCTTCCTCTTAAATGATTCCTGTTTAGTATAAACCCTTGAAGATTTCAGATGCTAACTCAAGCCTAGATAGAATACTTCTGACGCATCAGACATGATTCAGCATATTAGTAAAAAAAAGGTGAAAAAATCATTGGTATGTAGACATGAGATTGGATCATAGCAATATGAACGCAAATGTGCCTTCAACAAGAAACTCTCAATAACATTCACCACCAGGTCTGCTGACATTTCTGCAACCTTTTCTTTTTTAATATTACAGTTAATAACATTGTCCTAGGAAAGAAAAAGCTATTTGCATCTAGGAGAGCAAAGGAATCATGAATAAAACAGAAAAAAAAAAAATCTAAATTCTATGTATTGTGGCATTTTTTGGATAGACTTTCTCAAGAAAATGGAAAGTAAATCTGAATTTCTCCTACAGCAGCTTAAACCACAACATGATAAAAATTGACTCACTCAGCACAGAACACTAAAACTAAACATCCTACCTGCAAATTAAATATCAAGAAATTTTATAAATATCCTTTCAGTAGAAATGATATTAGATTGGAGTTAATTAAAAAGCAAGAGATTGACAAGGGGGGAGAAAATTCATTAAGTTTTTGCACTTGAGAATTCTGACAGTCCCTTGCTTGTAACAAAGTTGATCTACGAACAGGTGTGAAAATGAAAATGAAACATGTTATTAAGAAATCTACTTGGAGAGGAGACAGCTGCCTCCCTTCTGAAAGCTTCTAGAGAGACAGTGGTGCTGCCAAGAGTTTTATAGTACATTAGAGGGGGGTTACTCATGTTTAAGCTGCTGAATTAAGCCTCTGAGATGGTGCAATTGAAGTGACTGATGGTGAGGACGCTTTCTCAAACTTTTTGCACTATCGAAAACAGTTAATAGAAGTTGGTCTAACATATATGGAATAATCATGTAGTGATGACTAAAAAAAATCTATAGATAAAGCATTTACTCCTCCTTTTATGAAAAAAATGAAATAATCATTGGGTTATGTTCTCAATAAAGACTAAAGAATGTGATTAAAAATTCTGAATAAATTTTTAATACTTCAAGAGCTTAAAAGCGTGGTCCTGGCAGAATTTGTATTTAAAGTACTAGTGAGCAAGATTTAAAAAAACGTTTTCAGCTTAGTCATGCTTAGAAAAATTTGAGGGTTTTAGAGACATCTAGGAGAGTATCTTGAGAACAAAAAATGCTACAGGTCAAAAAAATAACTATTTCTGATTGTAAAATGGAAAGGACAAAACTATCGCTGATAAAATATAAACTCATTTACAAATCCATAATTTTATGCTAACTGTATATACTGAAAAACTTCAGATAACCTATTTCACCAAGAAAACACACATGAGATTGGAATAAAAAACTATTAATTGAAATTAATAAAAATACTGGTCAAGCATCTAAGACACATGCAAAGAAGGAAAAAAAGGTTGCCTTAGAGAAAATAAAAGCTCATGATAAAACAATGTTTTCAAAGTGACTAATCTCTCATACTTTTTTCATAGACCAGATAACAAATGCCTTTTTGGTAGGAAAACAGAAGTGAAGATTTATGTCTGTAGTATTTAACATTTTTTTCACTCGCCATTGTTTTCCTTTTTAGTAACACACCATACAGGTCGCTGTTGGAGAAAGACAGGAGAATGGGGGAGTTATCCAAACAAAGTAACTCCTGCGTCCTTATGTTGTTAAAGCATAAGGCATTATTGATTCCTTGTCACCGTGAAACCTTGTATATCATTAACAAATAAATCACAGATCGAACAACAGCGATGACTTTCAATACACCGTCAGTCAACAGCAATTCAATAGCCAGAATTGTAACCAGTTGCTGTGGATGAGCTGTGAAGATCCACCGGCTCGTGGCTTCAAGTCAATTCAGATGCTAAAGCTGAAACAGACAGGTATAACAGCATCTTCTGCTATAACCATAACCTGGGTTTAAAACAACCTGAACTGTATTTCATACATATACACCCTCATGCATATATATAAACACATGCAACTACGGAATCAGAGAATCATTTAGGTTGGAAAAGACCTTTAAGATCATCAATTCCAACCCTTAACCCAACACTGCCAACTTCACTATGAAACCATATACACCTGTGTGTATATTTATGAGCTTATTTGTTATTATTTACACACAGAAGTATACATAAATAAGTACACACATATGTATATATAAACAAATGAATATTCAAACGTACACACATCATCTTTACTTCAGCTGAAGACCACCTCAAACAACTGGGGAAATATAAAACCCACACACTACAAAACCTTTCACAGCCATGAATCACATATAGAAAAAAAATGCAAATACTAAACCTTTTTTTTTTTTAATAATTGTGCTAGTTCCCTCTATACCAAGTGCTGGAAAGATTTTTTCGTTTGCTCTTCTGTGTGAGTCTCTCTGTCAGATTAATTCCTGTGAGAGGTATGCTAATTACATAAATACAATATGATAGCTTGACATGGTGGAAACCAGGAAAAAGCAAAAATAATTGCTTTCAGAAAACGAAGGGGTTGAAATGTTGCAAGTGTGGGTTTTCTATTTTATGAAGATGACATTTTACAAGCGTCTGCTGAAAGAGATACTGGGATTTTGCCAAGCTTTGAGTTGAGGCTTTAGCTTATCAGGGATGCGAGGGTGAACTTGTACGTCTGTTTCTCTCAAAAGAGCAGGCACTCCCGCTGCCCTGTCTGTGAAGTAAGGAAGAGGAGAGGAACAGTAAAATGCTGACTCTTAAAGCCTCTGTGCTGGACACTAGCTCATGCACAAACCCTCTGATGCCATGGGACACAGCGGAGCTCAACCTTGCTCCTCATGATTTGCCGTCATCACTCCTTGCACCTCCAAGGAGGTGGAATCACAGTACAAAACAATAACCCCTTCAATGTACGCTTGTCCAGAGATACAGACATCTGGGCAAAAAGAAGCTTTCCCCATATCTCTCACACCAGATTTGATTTTTTTCCAAAGAATGAACATTTTTTTAAACGTTATTACTAGAAAAGCTAATAAAATGGTAAGTACATAACAAAAGACTAAAAATATCCAAGTAAGAGCAATGTTCAGAAGGTTAAAAAAAAGATGGAAGGCAGTAAGCCTCAGAAAAAAACATCTCACATTGGTCTTATTAGTTTAGTGCAACTCCACCAACTGCTTTTGTACTTTAATAACAAAGCAAGCTGCAATTTAAAACCTTGTCAGCAATACTTATGTTGTATTATTATGACATTTTTGGATTCCTGGAAAGACAATCGAAGGGACAAAGATACAGCGCTGACAGCAAAAAAGCTAATATTCTCAAATTCAAACTTTATTAGTTAAGTGTATTTCCTCCCATTTGCATTTAGAACAAAACAGGCAGTTGATTCTGAACCACATTCTGTGCTTTATTGTGCCTTCCTTTTAGAAGCCTGAGGTTAGGTGTTTCAAAAGGAATGGTGATGATAGACTAAATTCCCTATTCCCAATACACTTCTGCAAAAACCCAGTGTGGCGTGTAGGCATTTAAAACACAATGCAAGCTAAACACACTACTTTAAGTTCTCAATTCTCCAAAATCTCCTTATACTTCAAACTCATGTTTTGGAGATTCACTTGGTATTTACTCCATTTTTATCACAAAACATCAAGAAAAATCTAGTGCTTGAATACTTAAAAATACTCTAACACACAGCTGTCAGAATTTAAAGCAGTGAAAGCTAAACACTTCCCAATGAAAAGGCTTCAGGATAAAGAAATTCTGGAAAAAAATATCCAGGTGTGTTTGATAGTTGGCAATGCCTCTTCACTGTTTTCACTCTTACAAGCTCTTTTCAAATTGTATAGTTTCTTCTTAACACCTCCTTAGAATGTAGGTTTGCCAACATTTACAATTTTTATGAGTACAGACAAGAAAATTCTTGCTTTTCTTTTATGTGGCAGAGAAACAGACAAACCTCAGTGATGCTGAATGCTTGTTACTTGCTTTGTATTGTCCTGATTTTGGCTGGGATGGAGTTAATTTTCTTTCTGGTAGCTGGTATAGTGCTGTGGTTTGGATTTAGAATGAGAATAACGTTGATAACACACTGATGTTTTAGTTGTTGCTAAGTAGTACTTATACTGTGTCATGTACTTCGCAGATTCTCACACGCTGGCAGCCAGAGGGCTGGAGGTACACAAGAAACTGGGAGGGGACACAGCTGGGACAGCTGACTGAAACTGCTTGAAGGGATATTCCATACTATATGACATCATGCTCAGTATATAAATAGGGGGAGTTGGCTGGTGGGTATCTGCTGCTCAGAGACTGGTTGAACATCAGGTAGCAGGTGGTGAGCAATTCTGTCATGCATCAACTGTTTTGTATATTCACTATTGTTTTTATTACCCCTTCCTTTTGTGTTCTATTAAACTGTCTTGATATTAATCCACAACTTTTAGTTTTTTTCCAGATTCTCTCTCTGATCTCACTGTGAGTGAATGGCTGAATGGTATTTAGCTGCCTGCTGGGTTACACCACAACACACAAAGTTTAAGAAACACATGAATGATCTATTTGTGCTTGCAAATAAATTTTCATGCAACAAGTGCATTTTGCCTTGAGCAACACATTTTGTATATGAAAAAGGAAAAAAATAATATCTAGAACACTAAGTGAGAAATTGAACAAGATAAAATTGAGGCAGGACACATATCTTGAAATGCTGTCTGAGTTCAGGGCACAGTTTGATAAAAACAATGTCTTTGTGTGAAATTCTGTATATAAAATATGCAGCTTGATCAGTAGATGATGCAAAATTTCAGAAGTTATGTTATTAAGCTCATCTAGTGAATTATACAGCAGAGCTGGAGAGGTTCACAGCTGGATGTATAAATTATAAAGGTGGATCAGCCAAGTGTGCATCTTCATTTAAAAGGAATTTTCAAAAAGTCAGTTAAAATTCAGCAAGTCCCTTGGCTATTAAAACTATGCAATTTGATCTGCAAGCTGCTGAACAATGTAACCAGAAGGGTATTGCACTGCTTCAATCCAGCAAATAAGAATTGGCTTTATTGCTCAAATAATCATCTGGTGTATCACAAGTGGACAGGAAATCAAGAAGTTTAAATAAGTGATACTATATTCAGCTTTTACAGTTAGAAAATAATTCCCCCACTGCTAAAGGATATCATACAGATTTAGTAGACCAAATCACGCAGCTTTGGCATTCCTTCACATCACTACAGCCCTCCTTTCAGCCTCGGCTGGCACTAAGGAAGAAATGTGGGATGTTTGCAGAATACGCTGGAGAAGAAAGGACTGACCTATTTCTGAAGAAACTAAATCAGGTAGAGGAGAAAAGGACAGCACAATTAGGCCAAATGACAGACTCGATATCTTAATGAAATTGGTATTCTGCTGTACCATTTCTACAGTCACGGATCTCCTCACCTTCACAAACCACGAGATCTGCTATAGGCAAAAGAACCAGGACGATTTGTTCACTTACGATGGCAACAATTAGGTTAAACCAGTGTAACTCACAACGCAGAAAAAGAAGTTTAACACCACTAAATTTTCACTGTGCTTGCACGAGATATCTCTTTGGAATTATTCAGACAAATCTGCATTTCCAGGTCTTTCTGCATTTCTTGTACTATTGGTTCCAATGACCTGAAGCCTTTAATAGACAAACTCGGTTAAAATTAGGTAAAACTTTCAAATGAAAATTAAATTAAATTAATTAAAAGTGAAAGAATCAAGCAATTTGTATTTAAAAAAAGGAAAGGGCTATACTTCCTCATTAGACAAAACCTACAAATTCTATGATACTCTGTAATGAATTTGATGTTTGCATTGTTATCAAACCCTACTCTGTCAACAATCTTACCTGCTTGTTGGTCTAGCATACATGTTGCAGATCTGTCACATTTTAAGAGGGCTAAGTTCTACTTGTACATGTAAAAAAATTGTTACTACTTGTACCTGAGAATGACAAATTTATTGCATTATGTCATTTTAGCTCTTTAGTACATGAAGTACATACTTCTCTGATAGGTTTTCTTCCCCCCACTGAATGGATATTTTGATTTTTTAAATTTCTTCTTTTGTGCCGGCTCACAAAAATACAAATTGTCCAATTTCTGAAGTGACCTGTAACCAACCTGAGACTTCAGAAACGAAAATTTTGCACTGTCATATAACAAACGCCTTCAATGAAATCAATAGTCTGCTGAATATGATTTGATGTTTTATTCTTTTTTTTCCCTTGTCACAATAATACCCATACTTCCATGAAAGACTTCTTTAATAGTTCTTTTTTACAACATTTATAATTTACAAATACGCAGAATAGCTGATGTTCTACTAAAATGTCATTCTGCAGTGGAAATAACATGGTAAGCCAAGTTAGGTACTCAGTTTATTCAAGGACACATATTAGCAGGTCTACTCGTGAATTTATAAGAGATGTGTACTTCAGTCTCCTTTGACCCTCATTATTTAGAAGACAGACATATAGCAGGACATATGTGAAAAGTGCACATGTTTTCATAACACAACTCTGCAGTTCTTCACAACTATTTCCTATTTTAGAGCACAGTATATTGAGTGGGTGGTTTAAACTAAGTTCTTTTGACCTTCCTAGTGATCATTTAGGGAAAAGAATTACTGAATTCACTTTAAGAATTTTATTAGGTTGAAATATTATTATAAAAAATATAGCTTTTTTTTTAATTCGTAACTTCTTTGAGAAAGCAACAAGAGAGTACAACAATCTGCAATTGAAACCAATAGAGAAAAATGAAGCAAAATGCTGTGGTTGCCTAGAAACATGTACAAGCTTTGCTCCAATATTCAGTGTCCTTTGTCACTGAATGATTAATGAACACACAGTGTTTGTTTACTGCAGGAAATTAAGGCAGTAAATAAAAGCACTATCACTTTTATTTATCAGAAAAGACTACAAGGACAAAGAACAAGAAATCTAACATGCAAACAGAAAAAAAAAGAATCACTTTATAAATTGTTTGGTGGTTTAGCACCACCAAATACATGCATAAATAATTATTTGATATGAAAAGGGGATAAAGTACATTGTGGTGTAAAAGTCAGAAAATGAAAAAGGTCCCAAAAGCTTTTGGGAAGAGGGAAAAGGTAAATTATACTAGGAAAAGAGCTCTGAGAACTCCAGTTCTATGTAAAGACTTTCACAAGCCACAGGGAAATATCTCCAGACCAGACTAATAAAAAATAGTAATGACGAGATTTCTCTAATAAAATAACAATAATCTAAATAATGGCCTCTGACAAAGTTCAGATGATTTGAAATAATTAAGATGTTGTATTACAGGATATTCTACCTACTTCTGGCTACTAAACGTCCCATGCCAAATCTCATGACACCAAAGGTGTCAGCAGTATCTAATTTCAAAATCAGCCAATATAATTTGCAAACAAAATTTCATTTGTATGTTTTTTCCAATGTTAACTAAATTAATTAGTATAAACATACATAAAACCATAAAGACAAAAATTGCAATGGGATTACAAATTTGAGAGAGGCAGAGAGAGATAGAGAGATAAGCAGCCACACAGACTAAAAAAAAAAATGCTTGAGACCAGCAACTGGCCATGTTTTCCCTGTATTTCTTGCCTTAAGAACTGAAACACCATACTTTCTTCTCTGGTCAGTCTTTACTAGAGTAATTCTTCCAAAACATAAATCGCATTTCATTTATCAGAGAAAGAATTCAAGGATCTTTGCAAAGCTCTGACAAAGTGTTGCTGAAATATTAGGTTTCTAAGCAACATCTTAGTTTTGAGGATATTCATTACGTTCCTGCTCTTCTATCTTGACCTCAACATCCATTTATTTTTTTAAACGTTTTTAAATTTACTAAAATTGAAAAATATTTTAATGCTTTAGTTCTCTTTGAATATTTACCGCCTTTCTTTAATCAATCCTTGGGTTTACACAAAAACTTCCTCATTTTCATAAGTGAAGTATGTCTGATATTTAAAGTGAAATTAGGCAATTTTGACAAAAGGAGATGTCTAATTCTCCCATGACAGAGTCCAAATGAGCTGTTGAAAACTGAAGCATTGAATCCTGCGAGTGGACAGATTTCTCATAAAATTTTGCAGGTCAGTGTGGCGATTTCTTTCCCACAGAAAGGGAGAAAAGTATTTGAAAAAAAAGAAATATTTAATGTTCCTCTGGCAAGAAAATCCAGTAGTTTGAGTGCAGCCACAATTTGAATGTAAGTATTTATTTAAAATATTATTTATGTTGTGTATTACCTGAGCTATATATGTATCCTCCACTTTAAGACCAGACTCTTGCAATCTGTCTCCTGTGCCAGAAGCAATGCTGCTTCACTACGCTGGTTGCTGGACCTCAAAACAGCTCCTGGTTGGGAACAGCTTCACAGCTGTCTATGCAAAGAAGTAACTCTCGGAATTCTCTTTGAATCATACCAAGAAATTGGCTTTATATTTAAAAAAAGCAAATGAAACAATACCTATTTCCAATTAAACATGGAAATAAATAAATAAATAAAAAAGACATCTTAAAAGTCCCTCTAAATGTAAAGAGAACACGTCTTCCTCTATCTGCAAGTTTTTCAGTTACACTGGACACGCTGTTTCTAATTGGCATAAATACCACACTGTTTATGGCTTCCGTGCTTGGAGGTGTGGCTGTCCTAGGAATCTTTTCTGTAACTTGGCTCTCAAACCCATTCCTTCAACAGACACTGAAAGCACAGCTCAATGAAATTTTTGTCTATTACTGTCAATCCTAGATTGTTATTTTTAAATGTGAACAGAATATAACTATGATTATTAAATAATACCCTCTTTTCAGTTGGAAAATGAATTTCTAGCAGCAACATATTTAAAAGCCAGATAAGACCAATAAAACTATTGTCTGCTTAATTTTCCAATGAGGAACATAATCTATCAAGGCACACTGAATCTGAATACTCCCCTCTGGTATTCTTTTTCCAATTTTACTACTCTTTCCTCCATATGGGAGGTTTTGTCAAATACAGATTTAACAAACCTTAAAGACTTAAAATTAAAAGGAAATGAGTCCAATAGAATATAGAGTTGGTCTTAAAATATGATGACTGAGAGATTAAATTATATAAAACTTAATCCTATTACTGAAATTTAGATATATAGACTAATTCCTTTTTCTTTGAATTATAATGCTACTTAGAAGGAGGCGGGGAACAGGGTTGGATTTTAATTTAACTTGATTTGTGAAAAATAGTTTGACTTCTCAAGACTTCTAACTCCAGCTGGAGTCCTC
Source organism: Cuculus canorus (assembly GCF_017976375.1). Lineage (NCBI taxonomy): Eukaryota > Metazoa > Chordata > Aves > Cuculiformes > Cuculidae > Cuculus > Cuculus canorus. The sequence goes on from NC_071405.1 coordinate 11,825,068, forward strand.
CTCTGCTTTCTCAGACAAATTTTTCATACCAAGCAGCATACTATGCTGACTAAATGGCTAAATATCCTAGCTCTAGATGCACAAAAAGATACCACCACGCTCTGATCAAAATAACTCAATCCCGGATTTTATGGAAAAGTGCATCTTTTAGGTGTATTTCATTGTATTACTTGACAGAGAAATTAAAATCTCTCTTGATTTGTGAAATGCTTTAACAACTTTTTTTTTTCTCTCTCCTTCAGTAAAAAGAAGTTGCTTGAACCACAAATTTTCAGCCAAAATCAAATTAGCCTCTACTTAAAATAACCTATATTCCATTGAACCTTCCATAAGTTTCCCAGGTGGTAACCAACCTCTAATCATAAACCAAATAGAGTTCACTTTGACCACAGAATTTTACATCATAGTCTTTCTTCCCCTCCTTCACATTTTATTAATAAGAAATGAAGTTTCCCTCATCTTTAGACATTAAGAAAGGTGAAACTGGAAATTACACAGTCTTTTCCTGGATACACAATTTCTCCTTGACTCTGCCCCCTCTCTGGAGAATGTGGCAAAGGGGAAGTTATTTATAAGTGAGTGAACTTGTAAAATATTTGTAATAAGTGGATAATATATATACAGGTTGGATACCGAATTATCTAAGATATGTTTTCCAATCTTTTCTTCCCAGTGCTACATGTTGCTAGGATGGCTACCAGCAAGCTGCCCAGTTACACCCAGAGGAATTTATTATATTTAGAGGTAGATAATGTGTTCAGTAGTTCATTCTAGAGCTGTTGTGACAGTTTTTTCCTAATAGCTTCTACATTGCACAGAAAATCAGTCAAGGTAATACTATACTTCTTTTTGGACTACTGAGCAGACCATTCGCGCTCTCAACAGGTTTTGTCTCTCTTCCTGTTTTTCCCTTGTTTATCTGTATTGCTATAATTGCAGCCATAATACGTGCATTTGGGATTTCTGTTAACAGCTGTTAACACCACGCTGTTTGAATGAAAGTTTTGCCTCAGTAAAAGCAGCAGATTTAACTTTCTGTCAGACATGTCATAAGAAAAACACAGCTTGCGGCTTTCCTAGGCTGCCAGTGGATGGGATTACATGCTTTCAACTATCGCGCTGTCACCTTTTACATCTCCCTGAAGGTTTTGTTTTATCAAATGAAGCATCTGTGACAGCTGTGCCTGATTATTAGCGGAAACAATATGTAAACAAGGATCTGCATCTCACTGTAACACAGCAACTCTTCAATCAGGAACAAGCCACTTCTTGAAATTGTTAAACATCAAATCACATCTCTTCTACTGCTGCTCTTCCCACAAGAGCTCTACAAGTTCTGTTAAGCAGTCTTCAAAAGAAATCCAGAGAGTATACCTGCATAGATTGGCAGTGAAACGCATCTGCTCCTTGGCACTTTAATGCAGAACATAGCTGTCTTATAAAATGTGTACCAGCTTGATGAGGAAAAGTAAGTCACATCGATAATCGCCTAAAGCACTAACGTTTTCATACAATCTAAATTAGACTCTTATTTCTAGGTAAGCTAATCTTACATCTTGAGAATCGCACTCCTGGATGCTCTGGTTTTCTTCCTTTCTCGAGGCCATGTGAAGATTCTCTTTCTCTGCTGAGACATTTCGCTGGACCTCGGAAATAAGAAAATAAACATTTAATACAGATGAAATTTCAGAAATGTCACATTTGAAAAATCAGGATAATGACAAGAAATCAAGAGGTCAGATATTGCTACTACTAACTGCTACTTCATACACTGCATTTTCATCAAGTCTTGTAAAGGGCATGTTTTAATATTGCTTCTCATTAAAGTACTCTCTTGTAAAGGATTACTTCCATACAAGTAAACAGGAATTTCCACCTGAAAATTTACCACCCAAAAGTGAATTGATGGTATACTTTTTTGTATATTAAATAAAACCAAATTAAGTATAAATTAAACTACATTTTCTTTTGTGCAAATGTCTGAATGAAGGCATAAAGGAGAAGGGGAAAAAGCATGTTTAAAACTCGTATTTCTCTGACTCTTGTGGATTCTGAGAAAGATTTAGGCCTTGAGTTAAAGCTGTTTATGAACTGCTTTAACTTACTTCAGCTGTCTACAGTCCCTCCCTGCTGAGACCTCCTGTCATTATGAGCTGGCAGAATGTGTTCCATTTCATGCCTTTCACTTACCTCCTTACACTCAAAATGGACTGCTGTATGGGGTAGTTACTCTACAATCCAGGCTATCACTTTATATAAGCAGTTAATTTCCTTCCACTGAAATATTGGTCATTTTAGGCCTGGCTTTCCATATTTCCTTCAGCTTTTAAGATTCAGAGGGACATGAACTGGAAGAATAAGGATTGCTCTCTTTACAGAGCGCTTCCACTGTATTTGTACCTCAGTATTTTTTAGTTTAGCTTAGTAACTTCACATTTTTGTGGTCTTAAATACTAGACCATAGCATAACATCACAAAGAATAATTTTTAAAAAAATAATCCATAAAATCTGGAAAATATATTAGTTAATTAATTGGATATCCTGATACATTTATCATTGCCTGCACACCACAACTGCATGCTCTGCTGAGACACAGAGTAACTAAAAAAGGCTGGATGGACCATAATTTGCTGCTAGCTACAAAATGATCATTATGAACTCTTTGTAATCCTTAGTTCTGCAGTATTATTTGTTTAAAAAGCATTCATCTTCCAGTGCCTAATTCAAAGCCCACTGAAATTCACAGAATGGTTTGGGGGCCTAAAGATCATACAGTTCCACCCCCTCCGCCATGGGCAGGGACACCTCCTACTTGACCAGGCTGCTCAGGACCTATCCAGCCTGGCCTTGAACACCTCCAGGGATGGGCCATCCACAACCTCCCTGGGCAACCCGTGCCAGTGCCTCACCACTCTCATTGTGAAGAATTTCTTCCTAATGCCTAATCGAAATCTTCCTCCTTCCAATTTAAAGCCATTCCCCCTTGTCCTACCACTACATGATCTTGTAAAAAGTCCCTCTCCAGCTTTTCTGTAGCTCCTTTCAGGTACTGGAAGGTCACTGTAAAGTCTCCCTGGAACCTTCTCTTCTCCAGGCTGAACAACCCCAACTCTTTCAGCCTGTCTTCAGAGCAGAGGGGCTCCAGCCCTCTATTCATCTTTGTAGCCCTCCTCTGGAATCGTTCCAACAGTTCCACATGCTTCTTAAGTTGAGGATTCCAGAACTGGACACAATAATCCAGGTCGAGTCTCATGGGAGTGGAGTAGAAGGGCAGAATCCCCTCCCTTGATCTGCTGGCAAGCCCAGGATAGGGTTGGCCTTTTGGGCTGTGAGCACACATAGTCGGCTCACGCAGGGACTCTCATCAATCAGCACCCTCAAGTCCTTCTCCGCAGGGCTGCTCTCAAGCATGTGATCCCTCAGTCTGTACTGAAACTGTGGATTGCCCCGACCCAGGTGTAGGACCTTGCACTTGGCTTTGTTGAATTTCATGAGGTTCACACAGCCCCAGTTCTCCATCTTGTCCATGTTCCTCTGGATGACATTCCATCCTTCTGGTGTGACAACTGTACCACTCAGCTTGGTGTCATCTGCAAACTTGCTGAGGATGCGCTCGATCTCACTGTCTATATTGTCAAAGAAAATATTAAACAGCACTTGTCCCAGTATGGGCCCCTGAGGGACACCACTTGTCACGCATCTCCATCTGGACACAGACCCGTTGACCACTACTCACTGAACGTGACCATCCAAATAATTCCTCATCTACCAAATATTCCACCCATCAAATACCATTCATGAAAAGAATGTAAATTACCTAAGATTTATATTTTTTCCAAAACATACCTTTTGCTAACCTCTCCCCCAAAACAGAACCTCAAAACTTATTTTTACTTATCAAAACTTATTCTTACTGTGATACAATAAATTGCCAGAAAAGAATCAAATTTAAAAGCTAGCACTGACGCACCACTTTTTGTTATAGATTTCATATAATGAAGAGTTTATAACCAAGGGCTTTGGCTTCCATCAATTTGTCTGCAAGAAATCTTGAAACTCTTCAGGGGAGTGGGGGCAGGAAACACATCAAACTTATTTATCTGCAAAGCTGGAACTTCAGACACAAGTTTTGAAATCTTGAACCATCCGTTCTTCACGTGACTTATACTGCATTGAAATACTAATGAATACAAAGTTTTCAAAAATGACGGAGAACAGGAGAAAAGAAACCTGTCTGGTTACTATTTGCAACGTACGCCCAGCTCTTCAGTCAGGAGTTGTTAGGTTTTATAGAACAATTGAATACTAGAAAAAGTGATGATGAGGTGAACGGATTAAAAAAGATCAATATAAATAATGGTTTTGTTAAATAATGAATGTCATTTCATATCTGTATTGACTGATTTGCTTGTTTGGCCTAAAAGAATTATTACAGCTCTGCAAACTTCAATTTCTTCCCATCGAACAAGAGAGGCATATATTCAGTGAATGACAGTACACGGATTCACCTGATTTCTTGACTGAACAAGTAAATCCACACGAGATAGCAGAAAAACCAGCCAGCTTGAAACCTTATTAACTCAGGAGAATAAATGCCTGTACATAGTGCCTCTCATTTCAGAATTTGATTCCTGCTCAAGATTATACCTTTGCAAATTATACACGCAGTGCACAAACCCAATTTCTCAGCATGTTGTACTCATTTCTCCAGAACAAGGGAAAATCTGGGATATTTAGGTGAGGCTACCATCAAGAAAGCACTTTCCCAGTGTCACTTTCTTAAATGCTTACAGCATTTCCTACCTCTAGGAAAGTGTAAACAAGAACATTTCTAATTCTCATCCTCTCTAATACTCAAAATAGTCAAGTACAATATTATATCCTAGAAGTCTTCCTCTTTTTGTCTGTCCCCAAACAAAATATAAGATTCTTCTAGGTGTTTCAATTTTGATATGATCACTATAACCAGTAGGATCAGATTCTTTAAAAGCCTTTAAAAATCACTTGCCACAGCTGCACTGCTCGGACACTGGCCAAGCTATTCTAATTGATTAATATCACACCCCTTCAGCTACTGCACACATCTCACCCTAAGCTGACATTGATCTGCACATCTTGAGCTCTAGTTTAAAACCCCATCACAGCTACTACAGCAGCCGAAGGAGGGTACCAGGAAAGAAAGCAAGAAGGTGTTTTGCCAGGCCCTGGCTGAGTCCTGTAGATTTCTGGCCAGAACGCTACAGGTTTGGTACTAAGATTGACATCTTCCATGAAAAAAAAAAAAAATCAAAATAAAAGTTAATACTTTGAAGGCTTATCTGTTTTCCAATGATGTGGGAGTGTTTGAGGTAGACTTCGCAATCAAGATCCTTTGTTGTTAAGAATAATCTCTCCTAACAAAAAATGAACCTATTCATGCCACTATTTGTCTGAGTGAGGCCTATTTACTAGACTGACAGCTTACCTAATAAAAATGCCATCGAGTGTTCCAGAGTGACACGGTTTGGAACCAGTTTCTGAACTCCAATCCAATTTGCTTAAAGCTATCTGAATACTCCTCAAAGCTATTCAATACAGGATTTTGCATGCGAACATTTTTTCAAGGATCATCAACCCTTTTAAATATTTTCCTTTGAAATTATTCAGAACTTACAGCATCTTCCTGGTGACTTCTTACAAGCTTGACTAAAAAAACAAGCTTTGAATTTCAGATACTCGAAATAATCAAAACTATTAACAACGCATTTAAGGTATATGCTTGCAGACAAAACTAGACTGTGTGCACTTTGCTTGCAGCAAAACTTGCAGAATACTTATGACAGAGAAGCAAGCCAACCTCAATATTTTTATGAGTTCTCTTCCAAAGTGTGCACTGGAATAAATGGCAGATTCCAACTCTACTTCATAATTCTGAAATTTCTTTCAGTTATGCTTTACTTATTCTTCATTTCTATTATCAAACACATTTTCTTCTCAATTGCTATTATATCCTCATTTTAACTGTTAAATAAAACTGCAATTTAAGTCAACTGAGCTCCATTTTTCAAAAGGTTTTTTGACTATGATATGTAGTTCAATTCTTTCTGTATTAGAAATTGGCTTATAAGATCTTTCTTCTTCCCATGTGGCTTTCTGGCGTGACTGCAACACTCTTACTCTGTAGTCAGCATTTGTTCACGTGAGATGCCAGAGTTTTGTTGACAAGGCAGCTTGCCAGAGGACCTGCCAACACAAATACGGGTTCCATCAAGGCATTTATTTCCTGGTACTTAGACTGTCATCACTGACTACTTATTTCTACACTAAGGGCTTCTAGTGATATTCCATTTCCACATTAAACATTTCCACCAAAAAACATTTAAGGGTATTCATACTGATCTAACAGGACTGCACAACATTTTGAATGTAAGCAAACTAATTAATTAATTTCTGGCAGAACTCAAGTTCATGATACACAATGACCAAAAAACCTGCCAGTTCTAGAAGCATCACAATGATCTTCCACTAATGATGGACAATCTCCTTATATGCACAGTCATAGCCCGTTTTAATAAACTCTAAATGGAGAAATAATTGGAGTTTGCCCAGAAACACATTTTTTATTACTAAAGGCTTTGTTGGCTCAATCTACTGCATTCAAAAACTACCTACAGCAAAGACTTGCTAGCCTATCTTTGGTGAGCCTGCTGCGCCTGGCTGCACTTCATGACATCCATCTGGCACGCTGAGCGAGGCCAATCTCAAGACACCCTCCTGGGCTGTGGACCGCTTCTATTCACACGCCTCCAGTGAGTTTCTAAACAGATGTTCTGCAAAGGGGCTACAAACAGAGAACAACCAGGGGCTGAGTCACCCCTGCTTCTCAGCTCACTCAAACAGTTTGTATTCTTCTGGGAGAAGAACACAATTCCTTTGGGATAGAAAGGGCTTATTGTCACATCCAGGAAATCGAAAATTGCTCAAGGATTTGTAGCACTTACTGTGAAAAACTAGCACAGTTTTGTATGTAGCAGGTAGATAAAGTTGTCAGACCTTTTCTAGGCAAGGTGCATAGTGCAATTGCCAGAAATATCTCCTTCCCAAAGTCAGCTCTGACTGACTGCTCCTGGAAGCCAGGCTCTGTAAATCACATGAGCACCTAGGCCAACTGCCAGGTAATGCCTCACATATTTGTTTTGATCAAGAAAAAGCATCAATCCGATCACCCTTCCCTTCCGCTATCTTTTTTGAGCACCATTTGCAATTACAGAAGTTGATAGCAGTGTTGTGGATTATTTGATGGACTTCTGACTCACCTTCCTACACCTACAAATTTCAGACATTTTAAAAAAATTAACTATCTACTATATCTTTCCACTACAGAAATCACAGATAATTAAATATTAATAACTATGCATAGTATAAAGGAAATAATTGCATTCAATCTCTATATAACCTGACCTTATAATCTTCCTCACATGCAGAAATAAATGAGAAGTTCAATTCTAATAACTGTAATCACCTTATATATTTCTGTGACAAAGACGGTCATTGTACGTTTGTATACATTTATCTGTTTGTTTTTACAGTAGAGGTAACTAGCTTTTCTCTCTTGCACAGTCAATATTATTCAACAATAAGTGGGAGAGACAGCTCAATTTTCATTTCTATTTAATGCACATCTAGAGAATCACATATATATATATAAAAATTATTCTCAAAGAACGTCTAAAACGTACCAGATCTTTACACTTCTGTGTATTCTTTCTTAAGTAAAGATAATTGTCCTTGATTTTTTTTTTTAATTTGCATTACATTCAGATCTCTTTAAGGTGGAAAACAGAAATTAGCTGCCTATTGGTGTACGTTATGCCAACAATAAACATTGAGTACAACAATCAGAGATTTTGCAAGTAATCTAGCTCAACTTTCCTCCAATTAGGAGTGAAAATCATTATCTATCTTTAACATGGATAACTAAAGACCATATTTTGTTCTTTTCACATTTCACCTGCATTTGTGTTGGTTATAATGGAATTTCTCTGAGATGAGTACTCACAAAAACCTCAAATGCCTGAATAACAATCAGAGGGACTTGTTCTTTCAAATATATCATTTGGGATGATAGGAGACATATTTAAACGTTAATTCCCTGCATCATCCTTATCATAACATTGTTACAAGTGCCGAATTTTCGCTCACGCACACAGCTGCCTCCCAGCAGTATATTATGTTGGATATAATATGCACATTATTATTTTAAATATTTCTTTGTTAACTGTTTTCACGACCTTCCTCTCTTGAAAAGAAGAAGTCTAAAACAAACAAAAAAGAATCTCAAAAGTCTCATTTGTCAAGAACTAGGGGAGATACGTTGAAGTTTTCAAGCACTGTTTGTAGTATTTCTACTACACAATTCATTTAATTTGTCAATCTGCTTGGTAAAAAGTAGTTACCAACCACCTCAAACCAGTTTTAACTAAACATCCTTTCTACATGAGAGCCAGTACAGCACTCCATGAATTCCAGAGAGCTGGGAGATGATGTCTGCTGTCAGAGACCAGAGCAAAGCATCCTCTCCAGGTCAGTCTAGTGCAATTGTGTGGCAAACTCATAAACATGCTTAAAGACAAGAAAGCAGCACAGCAACAGATAATAATAATAATAATAATAATAATAATAATAATAATAATAATAATAATAGGTAGCCCTCCTTTGGTAATACAAAAATGCACTTGCATTTACCAGGCATCTACTATTTCACTTGATGCCTGGATACCTCCAAGACAGCTAAAGGGTCTGGTAAAGGAGGTAGGACTTCAGGAGAGCAGTGCTCCTCTACAGAAATAGTTAGAGAGCTATTATAGGGCATCTACATAGGCAAAGAATGCCAAATTAAAGCAAGTCCCCCAATACCTAGCTATGCACAAACAAAATGATACCACATCTATTTATCAGTTTTTTTCCTAATATAGCTTATTTTAAAAGCCTTGCTTATTTCAGATAATTTAAATGTACATTTACTAGCAGAACCTGAAGCCAACATCTTTGGTTGCCTCAATCCCTTTTAATACCTGCAGTTTCTTCTTTATATTTCCATGCAGTTTAGGGGGGGAAAAACCCTTGCAAAGATGTATGCAATCAGTTTCCTCAAGATCAATAAGAAGAGCTCTGTGAGGATTCATTGCACGCCAGTTTTCAACACAGTCAAAATTATCTATGTACTTATATTTAACTACAAACAAGATAGAGGATATCTAAGTCACATGCTTTGAGAAGATTAAGTAAAAGTAAACAAACTAAAATTTTAGTATGATTTTAGTATGAAGAAAGCACTAAAATTACCTAAATTAACTGAAAACAAATACTTTTCCCTGTCCTGACGGGAATACATAATATACATAGCATTACATACAACATTGATATAAATAATATATTAATTTAGATATAATTGCACATGTATGTATGTGTACGTACAAGTGGGAGAGAAAAAAGAGACAGCACAAGACTGAAATTAAATATCACCAGTCTAATTACAAAATTAATTTCTTTCTTAGGTCATGCAAATGTCCTCACTCATATTCTTCCCAAATGACAATATGGAAATTCAATAAACTCTGATATTAGAATGTATATTTCCAGCATTTCAGCAAAAATAATCTGATCGTTTTATAAGTCCCACAAGGTGACAATTTCATTAGAGAAAGTGACGGATTTGTTCTTTTTTGTATGTATTTTCCTATGCTTTCTTCCAGAAGACACAGTTAATGTTGAACAAACTGTTATTACACTTGCTGATGTTTAGATCTGAAGGTCACTGCAGGCTCCCCAGAGCACATACAATTCTTTTGTGTCAGGTTTGGGTTTTTTTTTTGACAGCACCCATTCTATATTTTCAAGTACTCTCTGGTTATAACAGTAGATGTTCTTGTGCACAAAGGAAAGCAAGGAAGCAACTTTCTGGCTGTTTTTTTCTTTTATTTTTTTTAACAGGAGTTGAATGGCCTTTATGTCTTAGAAAATTTCCTAATGATAACAATAGTAGCAAGAAAAACTACTTCTAGGTGGCTTGTCATGGCTTACAGGGAAAAAAACCAGAAAAAACAATAAAATGAACTATTGTCTGTAAAGTACTTGTTCCATTCTAAAGTTGTGCATGTCTTGAATAGCCTACCCAGTTGTTTCCAAAGTAAATGTTTATAATGCCTGGACTATCAAGTGCTCTAAATATAAATGAAACAGAGAAAAGAATGACAATTTTACGTCCCTCTTTGCAGAGGGTGGAACAATAGGATTGACACCAATACTTTGAGTTTGTATAAATGAGTAGTCATCTGAGAGCAATGCATTAAAGCTATTTGATTACCCACAACCGTTTTTAGTCTCTACTGGTTAACTGTAGCAATTCTAAGCTTTCTTGTTTTATCCTGCAGTCTTCTATTACTAAAATCTTTGGTGTGTAAGTAATTATAAAGGAAGTTAAAACAATAGAAGCATTTTAACCTTCAATAGAATGGTGCCTTGCAATTTATATCTGTTACTACTTCCAAAGCTATGAACTTCTCCATATACCAACTTCCCCCAAAACACTGTTGGTCCCAAACAGCTTATGCTTAGACCAATTCTCTTCCACATTAATAGGGTGAAGAAAATCACAACTGGCCAAAGAACAGCCAGAAATCCAGAGCGAATCAGACAGCTATTCCTTAAAGCTTGTACAGCCATGGAAATCTTTATTCATTCTCATTAGATCTATACAAGACCTAATAATAAACTTGCAAAATTTCAGTTTGGGTACATTCTGACAAGCTACATCTGCTCTATAAGATCACCCTGGCTGCCAGATTTTTCTAGCTTGCATATCTTATGCAAAGATGTGCTCAACAAAAAAAAAAAAAAAATTCATTTTAAGTGCAGCTTGATTCCAGAAATAAAACAATGAACTTGTATAAGTCCAAAATTTATTAACAGTTGACTACGGAGGATATTCAAGCATGTTTTTACGGGGCAATTCTTCCACTACCATACACTTTTGGGTGACAAGAACTTGCACAGCTACAAGAAAGATTCTTCATAAAAAAGATGTTTGTCACTTTCTGCAAATAACAGAACTGAGAATGTCAGGTAAACGTATAAGTAAATCTTTCATAACGTAAGAAAAACTATTGAAATGTGAGGACAGATGGCATTTTGACATTACTCAAAATTGCACTGCATCATAATAACAGCACTAAAACTAGCTATTCAACTCTGAGGATCACTGAACACTAACATTTTCCAAATCAGTCCCAATTACAAAAGCACCTGTGCCCAGTAATTTTATGCTAATTCAATGAAAAATGGAATATATTTAGCTTCATAAGTCTAAATAATTTCACATTTACTACCTGCAGTAAGTTAGCCTATTGCTTACCTGCTCTATTTTAGCAGAGGAGATAATTGCAAAATGAATTTCAAGGACACCTGGCTTAGACTCTGCCAAAACCAAACAGGCTTGTCTTTGCTAAAAATATCCAAGCTTGTTATTGATATAGTAAACGTAAAGTATACTGACCTAAATATGAAAATAAAACTTGTATAGATCTAAGAATCTATAAAATGAGCCCACGGAAATGGGAATTACCTCTTGTCAGTAAAAAACAATACAAGATTTCAGTATTATCATCAGCAAGCGACACTGCATTGCATATAAGAAGCCAGTGGAAATGATAAAATATTTGCTTTGTATGATTATCTGTTGGGATTTTGTGTATAACTGGGTAGGTGTTCCTCCAGCTGTCTACAGCTTCTGTCTCAGTTAAATCATTTGGCTAATACATAAATGAGAAAAAAACATCTTTTCAAAAACATCTCTGATTTTCTAAGGGTATACCAATACATGGAAGCCTTAAAGAACAAAATAAAAATTACACGTCCTATAATTCAATTTGGAAATGTAACAAGTCCTATCAGATCTCTTCTGATAGGAAGAGATCTTCTTCATCTGTAGGCGTAGCTTTTGTTAATCCTGACTTTTCTAGGTTAGAGAAATGCTCTCTTGCTATGCAGTTTGCTTCCTTTGAATTCAACGAGGCTAATGATACAAACATTATCTGAAAGCTAGTAGTGCCTCTAATGATGTAGGGAGATCTGAGCTGCATACATATTATGTATTTTCAAGACAGCTGACTGCTATGGGAACACTGCTGATAACATGTTAGGGGTTTAGTCCTGCAAACTCCTAGGCACCGCTACAACAACTTCAGTGGAAGCTGAGCAGGTCTAGTGCCTTCAAAGACAGGCCAGTTTCCTATAAGACATCCCTTACATCTGTTTGGTTTTTTTTTAATTCCCCAAATGCAGCCTTTTTCTATGACCTTTCTGTTCTGAGATTTCCCTTCAATTAATTTCCTATTCTGTCATAGATCTTAAAAAAAAATGTTTGTGTAGTACTACAGGGATTTCAGTCCTGAGTTCAGATCTCACGGCACCGCAGCTAGGTCACTGGGTTACCATAAAGTTATGTTGAAGACAGTTTTGTAATTCACCCAATAGCGCGTTGTTAAGGTCCATAGACAGTCTTTGCATAAGTATCTCAGGAGAAGTGGATCCTAAACCCTTCATTTGTTTCATACAAGCATGTGTATGTCATTGGATATATTTAAGAGCATAAAAATTTCCTTGCTAAACTGCTTTCAAGGCACTTTATTACCTTCAGTACACCTAAACCATTATTCCCTAGATAAAAGGAAAAGCAGAATAACCTTTAAAATGGCAAAGGAAAGAATTACATTTATTACTGAAGGCTCTATGTAGTTGGACTAGAAATATGACTGCATTTGCTGCATAACACCATCAAGACTTTCTTGAATTACTGTGCTGCTAGAAGACCTAGTAATAGACTTCTGGCATCTGTATCATGAATCATTTCTATTTCAATAATAAAGTTTTAATTTGTTGTTTTTCTAAATCAAGGAAAAGAATTGGGGGCGGCCTGAGAAGTAGTTACTTGGGTTTGGACAGAGTAAAAGCTATATTTACTCTTCATATTGCATAATTATTCAAAGGATCGGTACTGTAGAATATTATTTATGCTCCAGACCTGATACAAAGTACTTAAATATCAACATTTTTCTAATAATTGTTAAAAGGCAGGACTAGCTATAATACGTTTTGCTGCCATACAGTAACAAAGATGTCATTCTTATCTTATTTATGAGTATGTTTTTGAACTCCAAGAAAGGGACACTAAACTTCAGCATGACTTTCAGGGCTTTGACAACTCCCTAGCAACGTTTACACGAACTTTATTCTCAGGAGATCTTTCTAAGTATAGAATCATAGAATCACTAGGTTGGAAAGGACCCACTGGATCATCGAGTCCAACCATTCTGTGTATGAACAACATTCTAAGTATAAGCGACAGATTTCAAAACATTTTTCCCCAGTGCACCCTGAAGACAACAGTCCTGAGAATGTAAACTGAGACTGCAGAGTACCCTACAGCTCTTCTCAGTACCATCAGAACACTCAGTTTTGGGGTATTACAATTTCTATCTACTTGCACTATCACCTGCAAAGAGTAGCCCAGATTCAAAAGCAATTTAGTAGTCAGAGTAGCTGAAGGATTACAAAGACAGAGAGATAGAGAGCACAATCTGACTGACCTATGCAAATCAGAGCCTTAGGGTACCTGAAAATTCATCGCTTATATAGTGCTGCTCCTTAAAAAAGACAAAAGCAAACAAGAAAAAAAGATACTACTCCAAAAACCCAAAACACCCCTCCAAACCCCAAAATATTAAGGACAAGATATCAGAAAGCATATGAGGAAAAAGGCAACCAGAGTAATATGAAAGGAAGAAAGAGAGAAAGGTGGAAAGGAGGGAGGAATGAAAGAGGCAACGGAAGAGCCATTAGAGAGAAATAAGTAAATGATAAGAAAGCATAGTATAATATATTTTTATAATGTGTCTGCATGCCACTAACAGAAGCAGATTCAGAAGAGTTATTCACACGAGGCTGTCTCCATCTCATCTCCCTATTTTTAATTCTTGCTTGTCACATCATTAATTGAAACTTATGTGGAACAATGAAAAGGTATGGACCTGATAACAGATAGCATTCTCAAAATAGCTCTGCTACAGTGTTTTGCAGCATACAGTGTCTCTTATTTCATAGATGAGAAAACAGAAGTACAGCATGGCAAACTGCAGGATCACTTAATTAGTGGAAATAATAGGAATAGAATTTTGTTTTGTTCAGTTGCCCACACTGCATTTTACACAGCTTACCCCACACAACGACAGTAAGTGAAACAGCAGTCCATCAAAATTAAAAATATTGTGGTAAAATACAGAAATAATTCTATCTCCAAACAAACGCAAGAACTCTTTTAGGCCCTGAACGAGTCAGTGAGTGAGTGAATAGATTTCAAGCTTCCTGAGACTTTAATTTGCATTATGTGCTAAAAGATCTACCACATCAGTATTCCACATTTCTGCTGAGCTTCTAGTATCTATTAATATGCACTTTGAGGAAAAAAAAATCCCCCCCCCCAAACCAAACAAAAACACTACCGCGACAAAAATTTCTCAATAAATAATATATACATTTTAGTCTCCAGATGATGTATTTGCAGATAAACTGTGGATTTTTTAATGCCTTCCTAACAGAGCTTTAGGCTTGCTGTGATTGGAGATCTCAGATTAGAATGACACAGAACAGTGAATATACTGTAAATATCTAGGCACAATGTTATTGTTTGAGGATGAAGGGTCACCTTGACCAAGTTAATTGTTTTGGCACTTACATAACCACTTTACTGCCCTTCAATGCAATTTTTAAGCAATTCAGTAACTTTGCTTTGTAGATTACACTTCAAACAAATGCTATGATGTGCTTCTGTCATTTTTGGCTCTAAATTCACACTGAAGAAAATTTTATTGAGGTTAGTCTAATCTTAAAATCATGCATTTGAGATGATGTTTTTCCACTTTTTTCTCCCACTTGATTTGCAGTGGGAGTTAGACACAAACCTTTTCTTTCCATCTTTGCAGTTCTTTAGGCCAGTGCTCTGCCACATCAAGAATAACATGAACAAAGATGGACCACGAAAACACCAACTCTCATATATTTTTTTCAAATGTCTCATAATTTGGAACTACAGCTGTAATAAACTTCATGATGGTCCAAACTATGACATTACAAGTGGAAACTGAGAGGAAGGCATTTGGTTCCCTCAGGGTTAGCACTTGTCCAACTGAGCTAAAGTTTTAGCCCAAGTACTGAGCTAGAAGTACTCTGTCATCTGTAATTTTCTGGATAGCAGACAATGCCAACATGTAAATAATTAATTTGTAAGGTAGTCTACAGTCACTGCATTGTCCTGCATGCCTTTGGTATTTATTAGATAGTACAGCAATTAAAGTGAATAAACAACAGGAAAAAAAAATCTCTCTGCAAAAACTGATGAGGGTGACAGGATAATAAAGACACTCAAGATCTCCTTTCAAACTTTCAAAGGGAAACAACAGCAACTATAAAGACATTTTAAGTACAGACAAAATAGGTATTTGCTTCTTATGTACCCACAATCTCAGCTGATCAGCATCAGAAGTGTTTACTCACTCTGTTCCCAGTGAGATCCGAACCTGCACAATTACTTGAGAGCTGGAAGAATTATGACTATTTTTAGTCAGATCATTAATATGAACAAAGAAATAATCACCTAAACAAAGGAATCAGCACAGAGGTTGATACAAACCAGCCGAGAAGTGGGACGTGTTTCTCTAAGATGTGCTATCAAGAAAGGACTGTGTTCAAGGACTGTGACGTTCAAATGCATCTTCAGAATGAGTCTAAAATTTGAAAATTATCCAAAACCACAATATAAGACTCAATCAATTGTAGCTATTCTAAAGCAACTGGAAATCTCACTGAATTTTTAAAATAAAGGAATAAAATATCAGAAAGGTAAAAATTCCTTGTGGATAAAACACATTAGTAGTTCTGATTGTGTCGAAGATACTTCCAAATGCTGTCAGATGATTTCTATTTTAGTGTAAATCATGCAAGGAGTACCTTGAATTCAGAGGGTTGCTGAGTACATGGAAAAGGAACACTTAGAATTGTGTTCTCAACAAGAAAAAAAAAGTCTTGAGGGCTATAATTAATTTTTAATTGGTTTCCTCAGTAAATCATGAGCACAACGTCAAGACTTGGTCTTCATAAAACATACAACAGTCATATATATACTATTCCTCCATGGGAAAACTTGTGCATGAAGAGTAGGATTCATAAAATTTAATGGTATGGTGGATTTTGGCTACACTTTTAGTGAGGAGAGCATTAATGGATGCGTACAGATGTAATGCAAAACATCAGAAGCCTGTGTTATGGAACTAGATGTAATCCAAAAGGTTTCCTTATTTCTTTGTACTGGTGCAAAACACTGTAAGACACAAAATACAGCGGGGCACTGGTTAAAGAAACTGCACTGGAAATGTACCTGATACACACATTCAGTGTTATATCTGACAGAATAAAAATGTTAAATGGAAGAAAGAACTATCTCCAATTTTCGTTTTCCTACTCTTACAAGAATGGGGCAGCAGGTTTCATTGGGTTCTTGGCCCTCCCCTTGAAGCACTGAATGGCAGGAGCAGGGACTTACTGCCCAAAGCACAAGGAGAGAACAGTTCTTTCCTCTCTACAGACCCTCACTGGATCAGTGGCAATTTAGGGCAAGCTGTCACCCAGTACAAGTGTGTCGCTTTACAATCATGAACTATTTACTCCTTTAACCTATGCATATTCCTCTAGTGATGAGGTATTGCATAGCCCCACACTGATCATTTCATATGCAAAATAGTTTAAAAATAATAAACCCAAGCTTTCATTTAAACTTTCTTCCAAATTATGAACAATTTTCAGCCATTCAAAAGCATCCTTAAAACTAAAAGGTTTCTCTCCTAGTGTTGAACAATCAAGACTATTTCACTTCTTTTCACACTTACACATGTTGTTGTTTTTAGTTCCCTGAATCACCCATCCCTTTTTGAATCAGCACAGGCTTTTCACACTAGACCAAGATCAAGCAAAGTTTAGTTTTGGAGATGTCATTTGAAATACAATCAGTTCATCTGTTTATCACTTTTTGTTGCGACTAGACTATCTGGTAAATATGAATGTAGATTTTCCTCAGGTAACCGAATAAATTTGAGCAAATGCCTGTATGAGAAATTGAAATCCCATCTGCAAATATATTTCATTGCTCTTCTGTGTTGGATTCAATGAGCAGCTAATGGAATTCTGACCTAGAGATGAGGCACCGCTAATGTTCATTGATTAAAACAGTTTCACAATATGAATATTATTAACAATGACTGAATAAATTTTCCTCTTATTAACCTTTTCTGCCAGATAAGCCATGACCAAAATCTCAAGACAAGTTTATTGTTGGCAGTGGGACATATTTTCTTTGTGCTGTGCTTTAATCACTGCTGTTACTTACTGTATAGACACAGAAGAACCTGTTGCATACAAGCACAAGCTGAATGCATTGTGAGCTTCCAGTAGTTATTGGAAGGCAAACTACTTGATCAGAAAAGAGAAAGCAATATAAAATCACTGTAGATAAATGCACCTAGTAATAAAGCTAACTCTGTATAAACACATGTATAACCATTTGTCTTTTCATTCTAATTGCACTTGACTGGTGACAGATCTGGGTAACTCGATCAATACGCAATCTTTACTTTGGACAAAGAATATGACCTTGTGATACAAAAATAGAGACTCAGCAGCCTGTGCAAAGCCCTAGTAATTTCAGTTTAAAACAGTGGTTGATATTTCAATTACACACATTCCTTCATGGCAGAATCTGTGACAAGAAAGTGAAGGTGAAATCCTGTATTTTCAAGAATAAACGGGAAAGAAATAGGATATGGACTTCGTATCAGGGTTATGATATAGGAGACGTGACAAATAAAAAGTTCCAATAATTAAGTACTTGATGTACTTAAAGTAACCTCATTTCAAAACAGAGTAAAGGAACTAACGGTGCTAGCAAAACTCTTAAGTATTCCACAGAGATTTAGAGAAGTTATGTGCAGAGGGTGGTGTTGAGGTTGTAGATGTGCTTTGCAGCTTGTGTTTATTTGAGTTCTTTAGAGAAGGTAGCAGTGATACCAGCAATGTTGGCAAAACCAGAAGCAGAGGAAGTGATGGTAAATATAGCAGGGAAAATTGAGGAAAAAGACGTCATACTGTTGGGTTTTGTATTGTAACTCCAGGTTCTGCTTGATACATGAGTGATTCTATCAAAGAACGTGCATTTTAGAAATGCACGGAGGTTTTTATTGCACTGTTTAATTAAAATATGAGGAAGCTTTCCTATCTAAAAGGAATTAATCCCTTTATTGCCTGTAAGTTATTAGTTGTACTTACGAGCATAGTTTGTCACCTGTTCCTGGCAAATGGGGCTGATGTGCCTCACAGATCTGGTGATATCACAAACATTCATCTCCATTACTGTTGTGAGCTTTTCTAATCAAGTAACTATTGGAAAAACCTAATGAAGGCTGCAGTATCTGCCTACAAAGCAAAGACAATCAGAAAATAATCAGCAACATGTTGCTGGGGCTGGACAGAGCTTGCTTTAAACCAGCAAGGCTGCTAGTTCTTGCCATTTCAGCTGTTTCTACTGTCTTTTCTACCAGCTGAAGCTGGACTGCTCTGGATGTTCAGGATAGCTAAAATAAAGAAAGCTAGGATTATTGTTTGCACTTTATTATGGCAACAGGAACATATATTTACGAAGAGAAAAATTGTAAACTCCTTACTATGCTCTACAGTTATGCCGCTGCATGAGGAATTACACATATCAGTTCACTACTTGAAGGGTACTAAAACTGCAGAAAATGCATTCCTGCTAGAATGCCATCGCATATTTCCAAACTGACTGCTACACAGTCATGTTAGTATTATGATGCCTAAATAAACAGCAGAGTAGTACTTGCACATAAATTCAGCCATGACGAATGCCATTATCCGTAGCTTACAACGCTTCTGTTCTGAATGCTAAGTGTATTTCCTGACAAATTATAAACACTGAGATGTACATTTGTATTCTCATAACTACAAAGTGTTTTTAAAGCCATTCTACAAAATACAAATAATCATCTAGTCCTCATAAGACCCTTTGCATAAAGTGATTGGTGAAATATTAAGCAGGTAGTTGTTATTATAAAATCTGAAATAAAAAAAAAGGAAAAATAAAAAATAGGACTATAATTAGAAGAGCTTAAGTTTTGACATCTCTGCTTTTCAAAGTTTTCCGTAATTCTTGATCTTGATGATTCCTATAGTAATTAATTTAGAATAGTGAAAGCTAGTTTTAACCCAAATTTCATCAAGAGATTGGCAATCTTCATAGCAGAGATCAAGCAGGATTTACAATGGAGAGGCGCAGCTGTTGGACATGCTGTTTATTAATGCACAGATTTGTTTCCATATCATTTCTTCACACGTTTTCCTAGTAACTTTTGACTTAGTAGTACATCACGTGCTCATGTGCATATGTCCCTTTTCTTCATCATTTTTGGCTGTTGCCTGGATTACATGCCAGTATATAATTTGCCAGGGCTGTGCTGGAGTTGGTCACGATATATTAACTTGACATGGAAAGACATTTTAATGCAGGCTTTTAAAAGCACAAAACACATCATTCCATGTGTTTGGAAAGGGTTTATCTCAAATTAGTTGAACTTAAATAATAAATAATAATGGACCAGGCAGCAAAGTCCTAGAGTCTCAGGTGGCATTTTCCTCAGCGTAGCAGAATGCCTCTAGGAGCACTCAGCATTGATGATACAATATGTCAGATGCTAAATTACTGTGTAGTGAAATTTACTGTCCTGGTCTAGATTTTGTCTGCTCAGCTCTTCTACCTAACATCTAAAAATCAAAGTACACTTGAGGGTAATAGATAATAAGGGGTAGTTATAATTCTGCCTAGCTGAACTGCAGAATACAGAGGAAGAGTTACCTACTATTTTTCTTCTGATGTATGGCCACGTGAAAACAGGCAGAATCCGGACTTAGGCTACACTGGATCACAATATGCAAGACAGCGTATTGCGTCTGCCTGAGTTAATTTTCCCCATAGTGCCGTGCGTTCTACTGGTAGCCATAAAGATGTTGATAACACACCAGTGTTCAGGCTACTGCTGAGCCTACACACATCACCAAGGCTCTTGCCAGCATCCCCCTCTGCCCATACCAGTAGCCTGGGAGCAGGAAAGACCTTGGGAAGGGACACAACTAGGACAGCTGACCCAAAATGACCGAAGGGGTATTCTATACCATATGATGTCTGCTCAGCAATGAATTGAGGAGGAAGTTGGGGCATTAGTTATTTATGATATTTTTCCTGCAGAGTAAATACCACACGTACTGAAGTCCAGCTTCCAGGGAAGTGGACAGACATTGCCTGCTGATGAGAAGCAGAGAATAAATCCTTTGTTTTCCTTTCCTACCACACACAGTCCTTGGTTTTGCTTTATTAAACTGTCTTTATCCTGACCCACAAGGTTTTTCTCATCTTACTCCCCCTACCCATTGCCATCCTGCTGAGGAAGGGAGTGATAAGATTGGCTTTGGTGGGCACCTGGAATCCAGCCAGGATCGACCCACCACATATGAAAAAGAAGGTCTAAGAGTCAATCTGTATTTTCTTTTGGAGTATTTTCCAAGTCATACCTTAGCTCTAACCAAAGAAAAAAGATCACTTAATTATCTCAAATGCTTCCCACTTGGCTCCATATACACGTTATCAAGTGAAACTTTGTAACAGTAGATGAATAATACATATTGTATACAGAATAACTGCATTAATAATTTTCAAATTAATATTTAATATGTCCTTGGGTAGCAAAACTCCCTTGGGAGTACTTTTACAATTACATTCATGTTTGTAAGCTAGTTAAAATGATTAATTAGATCTCTGCACATTATGTGTCTTCCTTTACACGTAACATCAGCAGACAAAAGTGCTAATACTAACAAATCTTAAAATAGGTTTACCAATGTACAACTGCAAAGGCACATTAATTCAGGGGTTTTTTTTCATTACTTACCTATACATACTTTTTAACAGAATACGTAAGAAAGACATCAGCTTGGAAAGTCACAAGATAAAACGATGTGTAACTATTTCTCTGCTGAACGCAACTTTAACTAAAACCAGAAATACTGTGTATTTGGTCAATCATTTTCCCAACCATCTACACTTTCACCAGGGAGGGGAGAGACAGAAAAATATTTTCAAAATCAACACTTGTTACAAGATGTGAGAGGTGAGGAAAGATATCTCTGAAGTAATGACATCTGAGAAGTAATTAAGGAGATCTTCTTTCTCCCTTTTGATAGCGAAAAACACAAGAAAGCTTGTCCAGAAACTGCTGAATGTCATAGCAAGCCTGAAGCTGCTCTAGCACAGGGGCCTGGTTTTAGACCAAGGTAGAATTTGAAGCTGAGAAGACTCATGTAAGCTGTTCAGCTAATCTTCAGGTCCACACAAGACTATTAGATGTACCTAACAAACTGTTTTCTTGATATTATTTAAAACATTCCCTAAGCAATTTAAATATAATACTTGTATCCCTTTTCAGCCACTGTCAAGCAGTAACCCATAGTATTTTTGAGATATATTATGTACTAAATTGTGGGAGACTTTATAGAAACATCTGTCAAGTGAAGAGATTAATTAAAAAAGAGGATATTTGGAGTGAGACTTTGGAATATTTTTCATACACAGGCCAACTGACCTGCAGTTCACAGTCACCAAAAGTGCAGTAATAAATGGTTATCAGCTACCTCTTCAGCCCGTTAGCCCCTTGCTAATTTCAGAATTGAACCCTGAGGTAATGGGCCAGTCCAGCTACTTATCATCGGCAACAAAGAGGAGCAAGGTCAAACAGTTAGTGAAATGACGATAAATTATTAAGATTTTGTCACTAAAACTTGAAGGAGAAGGGTATTGGTTTTGTGTTACGAACTAAATAAGAGTTGCTAGGTGATTTTTTTCCAATTTCCTTTAATTGTACTCCGTTGAAAAAAACCTCTTAACCTAATTTACTACCAAGATAATGTGCTAATAATGAAGACTTCTTTAAACTAAGTAATAAAAGCAAAGAGCTTTGGCTATCAATTTAATGATCTCTGGTGTTAAATGTTTTCCAGCATGTAATAAAATTTTATTAAAAATTAGTCACTGAAGAAAAAGGGCTTTAGAAAAAGTTCTGTGGAAGCTCTCTGAGGGAACAGCAAAAAACATACTCAATTTGAAGGAAATTCTGGAAATAAAAGATATGAGGAAGAGTTCCCCATACTCTTACGAGTCATCATTAACAATAATACAAGACTGTGGTTGGCATCTAGTCGATAATAATGAGAAAGAAAGTCTGTAAACCAAAGACAGCCATAAAAAGCAGAACAGGAAGGACTTATATAATAGGTCGTGCTAGTCATGCTTCTGCAATTAAATCACCTTTTATCTTTTTAAAAACAAATTTCTTACTACATTAGCCTTACAGATACTCAGAGTACCTGAAATTTCTACAGTAAGTACTTTAGAAGGAGACACTTATTCCTTATTCTTTTTAAATTTAAATTCTAAAACAATGGATAGTGTCATTTTTCAATGCTATTTTATTCTCATGATGTGTATGAATTAGCAAAGAGTTATATGATTGTATGTCAGTACTACATATTACAAAACGTGCCTGACCCTGCATTTAGTAATTGCCACTTTTTTCTTTTTTTTCTTTTAAAATAGAGTTTTCCAGTTCCCACACTGAATGCAATGATCTACACGTCACTGAAACGGCAGGTGTCAGTGATATCTCATTAACTCTGGTAGAAGCAAACTTTGGGGCAACATAAGTAGAAAAGCATTGAGGTACCACAGAGATTGACTTCCTAAGGGTTTAATGGAGCATAAATCTATTCACTGACCTCAACACTCCTCCTGTTTGCTTGTAGTTAACCACAGATATTATATTTTTTGCCCTTAGGATTGACCTCTGTTTCCTCTGATAAAGTTATGAGGATACACACTATTTTGTTTTCCTCAGTCATGAGCACAATTAATTTCCGGATAAATCCATGCATGCTATGTTTTATTTGTATCCCTTTGTATTGCCCTGAGGTTCAATTAAATGAAGAGGTTTGCTCTATTTGTTTTTCACAATCACATAAAATTTCCATTAACAATCACAGCAAACAAAATAGGTTTAATTTTTATTTAAAACCTATCGTTGTTTCAGGTCTAACCTTATATTTTATGATCTTTTTGAAGCAGACCCTTTAACAAAGCTGTTTTAGACAATACCGAACCCACCGCTCTCTGCGATTTTAACATGCATTTTGTAGGAAAAGAAATAGCCCGATGAGATACATTATTCTTAAGTTTAAGAAAAGAATAAACGTCAGAAGGGAATACTTAGCTAGAAGGAATGAAAGAATAATGCTGAGAAATAGTAAATTAGGGGAAATGATGAGCAGTACTTAGCAATGAAGAACAGGAGAGTGAAAGAGGAAAAAACATGACTACCGGAGCCTTTTTCTGCCCTCATGGTCTGAAATGCCAGACACATGCAGAGAATTACTCAGACGGTGACAAGGTAGTAGGCAGAAAAAGAAAAAAAATGTGAAAGAAAAGTCACAAATATTTATACATTTTACATTTTAAAACTTCGGTTTTCCAAATGGAATGCTACAGGCTTGGGGAAGAGTGGCTGGCAAGCCGCCCAGCAGAGAAGGACCTGGAAGTGCTGGTCAACAGCAGCAGAACATGAGCCAGCAGTGTGTCCAGGTGGCCAAGGCCAGCAGCATCCTGGCTTATATTGGAAATAGTGTGGCCAGCAGGACCAGGGAAGGGATCATTCCCCTGTATTCAGCACTAGTGAGGCCACAACTCAAATCCTGTGTTCAGTTTTTGGTCCCTCAGTACAAGAAAGATCTTGAGGTGCTGTAATACGTCCAGAGAAGGGCAATGAAGATGGTGAAGAGTCTGGAGCACCAGTTTTATGTGGAGCAGCCAAGGAGGAGCTGAGGTTTTTTAGTCTGGAGAAAAAGGAGACTGAGGGGAGAACTTACCATTCTCCACAACTACCTGAAAGGAGCTTGTACGAAGGTAGGTGTTAGTCTCTCCTCCCGGGCAATAAGGGATAGCACAAGAGAAAACTGCCTCAAGTTGTCTCAGGGAAGGTTTAAATGACGTATTAGGAAAAAATTCCTCACTGAAAGGATTGTCAAGTATTGGAATAGGCTGCCCAGGGAAGTGGTTTGGTCACCATCCCTGGAGGTATTTAAAAGAAGTGTCAATATGGTGCTAAGGGACATGCTTTAGTGGCGAACTTGGCAGTGGTTTTTGGTCGGACTTGATCTCAATGGTCTTTTCCAACCTGAATAATTCCATGATTCCAAATCTGCAAAACAGACTATGTTACCAAAAAGCAAATGCTTACTGTGAATTTCAGATATCTGATTCTTCTTACTAACATCTTTTTAAATTCAGTCTGTCTTTCAGTCTCTGGAGCAGAGTTAGTACACAGAAAATTTGAGTTGCTTCCTGAGACAATGGCACACTGTCAATCTGAAATGTAATGCCTAAAGACAAATAACTTTCAAGCTATGTTTTCATTATGTTTGTAATACAGAGGTCACCCTGAGTAAAAACAATCAGGCACATGAGAAAAGCCTTTAGCATCTTAATCTTTCCTATAAGGATAAAAATAAATCCATAATTATATTGGTGTTGTTTCATATGTTCTTGAGCAAAGAATTTGCAATTGCTTTATTCAAATAGTCAGAATCTACATTTATACTGGAATATTATAATAACTTATATGATCAGTGATAGCTCTTATTTTAGAGAACAGATATTATTTCTTTAATTCGTTCTAATTTAGGTTTTCTTCTTGACCTACAAAGGGAGAGATATGAGATGACATACTGTTACATTCATGCAGTCAATTTTTCATGAATCTGAAGCTATTGTTAATTTTCTAGGATCTACAAAAACATTCTTAGAAGACAATTAAAACCCCCACATTGTTCAGTCTCCATAATCATGGACTGGCACAAGCTACACATTCTAAACGTTTCTGCATTCCTTCAAAATCTATATTTTTCAGGCAATGAACATGCATAACAAAAACGTTTTTTGAACTTCTAGTCAGTTACATAATTGTAATATCCTACAGTATTATCACCAATCTGATATTTGTATAACCAATATTTGGTACCACTAATTAACTATTGTATTGTTACTTCATATAAATATTTATAACAATAATTTCTACTTTTTTTAAATTAAATGGACAAGGCCTAGGGCCTGAGAAATATTCTGGCTTCCTAGACAAATCATGGATCCTTTATAAACAGTTTCCAAAAAAAACCCCAAAACATTCAGAACCCCTTATTAAATTAGTGAAGAAGCTAAGAATCTTGATACTACAATTATCCTATTTTTGCAGCAGCCTTGCTCTATGTCTGTAGCACATACTTAGTACCTATGCATTCAGAATAACTGTGAGCTTGAACTTAACCTAAATACATTATTTCTGTACCAACACAGAAAACTCAGCCTCTTGATTTCCTGCATGACCATTTCAAAATGCTTTTAAGAGTCTACTTTGTTCCTGACCGACTTTCCAGACTTGTACATTCTTTCAACAGTCTTAGAAGCTATTCTCATTTCCGCTTCAACCAGAACACTTTCTTAGGCTTAATGAAGATACAAAGTTCCCTGAGCTTATTTTGATGGGGAAAAATGAACTACTTATTTCCAGATAAATGGAGGATGGCCCACAGTACTTTAACTTTTCTGATTTTTTTTACACTGATCAATGCATGCAAGAGGCCACAATATTCACAATATATGTGAGGCAGAGGCAATGGCTTCTCACAGCAGTTCTTAACACAAAAAGGGGGGCCTTTACTCGTGATATGTTTCAATCTTCTAAAAATGAAATCATAATTCCCCTTCAATCTGTACTATACATTTCTACAGATGGATAGCTGTCATTCTTATTCAGCCTGTATTTCCTCCATCAAGATTAGGACATTGAAGTGGCTTTCATAGGTGGTCTTCCCACCTACACTATGTAGATTATATATGGAAACGGGTGTTTTTCTTCACAGTATGTATATTTCCACTCTTAAAATATTGCAGTTCACAAAATACAGAAAAACCACAGGGCATTCTTAATGAAGGAATTGGGGAGTACATGAAACAATGCTTTTGCATTAGGCAAAAACACTGTAGAGCTAACTAGTCACTATTATACCAGTATCTGTGTCACTGTATTCCCCATCATTTGTGTGTTCAACCTTGCTACCGAAAACAGACTGTTCTTCTGTCTCACTTCTAGTTTTGTTTTGTCATTAATTTTCCACAAGGTTACTAAATCTCATTTTGTTGTCTTTGGAGTATAGGAATATACGCTGCACAGTCAAAGATATTTGAATGTTAGCTATTATTACTATTTTTTTATAAGCTAAAATGCTAACCTTTTCCAGAAAGAGGAATTAAAATAAGGACATATGAATTCACTCCATCTACTAGCTCTATATAAATTCATAGTGTTTTTTGTTATACCAAGATACTGTGAATGCAGAAAATGCCTCCATACGAAGTCAGTATGAGCGCTCTGACTCATGGATTACACCAACTCACACTTCCCACAGCAGGTAGCTTAGTAAATGTTACATTTTTCATCCATTAAGAATACTCTTTAAGAACCCAGGTCCTTAGGCACCCATCTGGAGATCAAAAAGGAAAGCATAGTTTTGGTCCTCCCCTTTTGTCCTCAGTTCTCTTGCTCCTCATCCTCTCTATAACGGGAATGAGGCAAGGAAACTGCTACTTCAAAAGACAGAACCAACAGCTCGTAAGTAGCTTGGGTGCATTTTCCACTGGCAGAACACAGGATGGTTATTGCTGCAACATTACAGTGCAAAAGAAACTATATAATAAAAATAATTGTCAACAATCCAGAAAGTCAAAGACCTCGTAGTTCAGGATTAGTGATCAGTCTTCTGGTTATGCTTGATTTTACTTTTTTGTGTCACTGAACTTGTACACACAGAGTCATAAATCCATTTGTAATGGTCAATACTTTCAGCACCAGTATCAGTGCTATGACAGGCACATGAGAGGTAAAATAGTTCAGGTCTGAAATATTAGTGTCAATTCAAATGGTAAATTCTGTATTTCACTTTCTTGTACAATCTAGATATTAACTTATTTAAGACACGGCACAAAAAGCACCTCAAGATTGATATTGCTATTGATCACTTTAAAGGAAATTTTGTATGATTTAAATGTAAGCAGTTCACATTGCTACCCAGTTTTCCGAATTACTGAACTCTCCAGAACAGCAGCTTTTTTTTTTTTTTTACTTCAAACACTTCTGTGCACCGATTTACACCATTTTTTTAAACCTGATTTATGCTTCTTTCTATCACACTCTCCAGAAAGACCAAATTACCTAAGAAATCAATTTTTAAAATTAACCTTTCCAAGAAATTTAACAATTTGCTTCCTAATTATCCTTTCCACACCATATTCTTGTGCTAAACATCATCTCTAACAAGCACTCAGTTATTATCATTACCAGTTATGAATACAAATATACAACCTACTTAGTTGTATCTCTTTTTTTTTTTCTTTAAGCAGCATTAAGGAAGCACCTCAATTCCAGTAATGATTCTCCCCAAGTGATAGAATTATCATACATCTTACAATGTACCCTTCAAAGGGTTTAAAATAAGACTGGCATTTTTAGAAATCAATTTTTAGGCTGGATGAGAATATCTTTGAAATAAGATATTTACTAGACAGCATCATTTCTTTCCTGAAGGTGAAACTTCTGCTTAACAGACATGACAGGATGCACAACAGCTACTCATCTGAGGTTTCCATTTTTATATACGAAAACATATTTAAGTCATCACACTCATTTATATTCACCTAAAAATACTAGTCTGCTATATCAAAATGTTTATGCAAGTATAATAAAAAAAAAAAGAGAAAGCTGAACATCTGTAGTTCGAATTAGTTGGTTTGTAAGAAGAAGAAAAAGTCAAGGAAAAAATACATGAGTGGATGTCATCATAAAAAAAAAGTTCTATAATAAAGCTCAAGGGCAGAGGGTATAATTATGGATTGACTATGATTCTTTGACAATCTATTTCACAGTAGCAGATTTCAGTGGTTTTATAATCACAGATAATGCACAGATTTATAATAATGAGGTGTCAATGTGTGGAAGAGCAGGATTGCAGACCATTATTTTCTCAGACATTTTCATGGCATATGCCAAGTGCAGAGAAATGTGTGCAATGTTTATTAAAGAGACAGTATAACTTATTCAAGCACTTTTACATACAGAAGACTAAATGCTGCTTCTCAAAAGGCTGGAGCACCGAAATACTGGTATATTTTACAAATAGGACCATTAAACACAAAATCTATATCGTCACGGAAAAAGAAGGAAGAGTATTCCGTGTTTCACCAAAGTATCAAAAATCTAATTCTGAAGTCTACATTGTATTCCCATTTCCTTTGATGCTCTAAGTAACACCTGTAAAATCAAGGAGAAATCAAACGCTTTGAAGGCTCTGACCCTATACCCATCCAAAACAGGCATAGGGGCTTGTAGAGCCGTATCCTTAAGAACACCTACGCTTTCAAGGCAGAGGCACAAACAATTCCGATCTGAAGAAAAGGACAATAAGATCAAGACAGACAATTCTATAGTCATACTAATTGGGAAAAATTTGCTCCTGAGATCCCAGAGTGAAGGTCAGCCTACATGCATGACCTACAACAGAAAAGTCTACTCTCCTACTGAACACAGAACCAGTGATCTTAACCTAAATGAGCATTAATGTCCCCATGTGGTGCTAATAATTAATAAAGTGCTTTGTTTCCAGAGGTAATAATTTTGGGAATGAAGTTTCCTTCCTACAGAACAGTTATGAAAAGACTGACAGTGACTATTTGAAGAGTAGCAATGTGAGAGTCAGTTTTATCATTATATTCTGCTTTCTGAAATTATAATTCAACTTTAATTACATACAGAAAGATTACTAATTTTTTGAGTCAGCCTCTGTATTAACAGTGAATATGAACAGCTGCTGTATAAAAATAAAAAATTTGCTGTGAGTTAGCAATTCCTATTTATATTTCAGGAAAAAGCTTTGGAATTTATGGAGGACATTGAAGTATCCTTCAGGCATCCTTCTGTAAAACTTCCTTTGTAACCAAAATCAACCAATTTCTTCTACATCTATTGATTTACACAAGCAAAATGCAACCCCAGAGAATAAAATTATCAGGATGGTTGTTAGTCACTGTAAATCTTGACTGTATTAAAATGCTTGAATCTATTGAATCAGAACACTTCTCATCAATTTTTTGTTTTTTTTCTCATGCTTTCTCCTAAACTGCCCTTCCCATCTTGCATGACTGGAATATTACAAATAGTCTGTTATCAACTCCGTATATCCCTTCTGATTTGAGTATCCCACACTATTTTGCTTTTGTGCCAGTCTTTTTCAGTAAAATAAACCACAACAAACAAAAAACTGTCCTGCTGTTTAGTGCTATATTACCACAAACTCACTATCAGTGTCTGACAGGTAAATAATCCTATGAATTAGAATCCTCACTTATTTTAGATGCAAATCCATCTTCCTTGTAGATTTGTTATGCAGACACGGTCCATTTAGCAAGCGATAAACAGAATTTTGTTCCTCAGCAAAAGAAGTAGATGCTTCCCAACTTTTTTTAAAGTTTACTGACATCAGAAACAGGCTTAGAATTATCCTCAAAATTCATCCTAATGTTTCAATGAATTTTAAATCCTCCTTAGTTCCACTTTGATGCTCTTACTGGACAAACTCTTGAGGATGTTTTAAAAAAATGACGGAGAAACCATACCTTGGTGCTTGTCATTGGAAATGGAACTTTGGAGCCCTTTGTAACCGGGGATGTCAGCTTCTCAGCTGGTTTTGAAGGGATTACGTTCTTAGCAGGAGGCTGATTGTGCAGAACGGAAGACAGGCAAAGCTGAACGGTCTCCTTCAAAGCTTTCAGCTGTGACTCCTGGGGAAAATAAGAAATTATCAGTTCTCTAAGATGTCTTATTATGAACAGACTTGCTTGCTTTCTCTCTCTGCATTAAACCAAACACTTATGAGCAGCCGTTGCTTTTTCTTATCCATGGAAGATACTGAGGCTGTTTAAAGCAGGTTTTGTGTATTAGGTTACACACCAAATTGCCTAGAACGTCTTTGCACTCTTGCTTTTCCTCCATGAAGTTTTATTCACATCAATTATTACAAATAATTATTAAATATAATATTTATATTTATATTTTCAGATATTTTATCTGAAAAGAAACAAAAATACAATCTACCAAATATCATATAGTACCCAGACTTGTGAACATCTATTTCTCCTGAACAAGTATTGCAGAGACACAGACTTCACATGCAGTTTTGTTTTTAATGTTCAGAATAAATGGTATTATTCCACATGTTATAAAGACTGACTTTAATGCAACATAAAGAGAACCACAGGGTTTTTTTTATCTGTTAAGAATTTGATTGTCCAGATCAAATACTGTCCATCAAGCTGAACTAAAACTTTTAAGTAGTGAAGTGCTTGCAACTCATGTTAGAACACTGTTATTTTAATCAAAGAAATAGATATAAATGTATTAATGAAAATATCAGTCTGTCATTGAAATAAGCCAAGACAGTAAAAACAGTGAGATCACTACAGCACAGAGATATCCTTTTAAATTATTGCTCCATTACAGCAAGTAACTTAGAGTCAAATGTTAGATCACAAAATCGTAGAATCATAGAATGGTTTTGGTTGGAAGAGACCTTGAAGACCATCCAGTTCCAAGCTCCCTGCCTTGAGCAGGGTCACCTTCCACTAGACCAAGTTACTCATTTCAGGTCAAGTTAGGCAGCTTCTGGCCTTTAAAAAAAAATCTTGCTCTTATTCTTTGTATTAAGAATATGCCTATAAATACAGGATACAACAGCATATTTCAACCTTCAAAGATTTTTTCTGAAGATAGATCAATCAAGGATTGTGAGGCATGGGAAAAGTTCATGGAAAATATAAGTAAATATAACTGACTACACATTACATATTGTGTATAGTATATGTTATATATACAACACAAATATATTTCAATTATATGAATCCCAAGCAATGGTATTTGGTATACACTACATTATTTATTTGCTGAACAAGTGGTTTTTTTGACCCAACAAATGCACCGTGTTTTCCATCAGATAACAAACATCCACTGAACTGGAACCAGGGCATCTATCTCATATATGGGAAAATCTGAGTGTTTCTTTAAAAATAAACAAACAAAAACAGTTAGTAGGGTACCTTTCTATGGTAGGATCAAAGACAACCACAAAAAGACTATGAATACACAGCACAGTAAGGAAAATCAAAGAAATAGAAGATGGAACAGGTTTTTTTTTGTTTGCAAACAGACAAAATTGAATATTTTTCCCTTAAGACCCATGCAGTGAGGAGGAATGCAAGACTATCATCAAAGAGGACAGCACTTTGTATGAATAACTACTTATCAAAATGTATTAACCTTGAGTCAGACTGATATGCCTCTGACCTGATGGCAGTATAAAAGGGAAAGGATTACCTTATCCATCTGACTTGGGCATCTTTTAATTTCTAAATGACATGAAAAGATCGTCGTATACTTCTTTCCATGTAATATGTCTTTTCACCTATCTTTACAAGAAGTGATTGCACAGGAACATAAATCACTCTTTGACATAATTAAAATAAGCTCCAACACCAAACTGGTAGAGGTAGCAGACTCTCTAATTTTGCTTGAAGATATGGACCCAGCCGCTACAGCACTATATGACTAGACTGCTCCCTGCAATCACACTCAACTGAACCCACACTCCTCCCTATGCATGATATCTCACCCTCTCATCTCTCACTCCAGAAATCCAGTGCTCGTTCTGCCTTGCCTATGACCAGCAGTTTTGCCATTTCAGCAGTAAATGCAGAAAAATTTGTCTTCACCCTGTGAGTAGCAAAACTCAATTCTGACTTTGCTAACAAGAGATCTGTAGATGGGGAGCACAAGAGTACGTCTTAAGGAAACAGTATTGGAATCAAGGATGTCATTTGACAAGAGTTCTCAATGACCTTGCACAGATGAGGTTGTGGTCAAAACAGGCTGCTTGCTGATCAAAATACTGCCAATGTATGACGCATATTTTCATATTTCCCAGATCTGTTTAAACTCTTGTCATGTGGTTGGACTCAATACAGAATAATTTGGGCTGTGGTAATGAAAAAATTGTCAGTTTTCCAAGGGTCCATCACAGGAAAGTGCTGTAAATAGACTTGAGAGACACTAAGTTCACTGTCAGCACAAATTATTATAATATTTAATAGAAAAGTCTAACACAGAAGTCACGAATGCCCTGTCCCTAGAAGTGTTCAGGACCAGGCTGGAAGAGGCTTTGAGTAACCTGACCCAGTGGGAGGAGGTTAGAACCAGATAATCTTTAAGGTCCCTTCTGTCCCAAACCATTCTATGACTCTATAAACTCCCAAAAGAAAAATACAAGTTGATGTCCATTTTTAGGCACCGTCTGACATTCGATCGTACAATTATTCATTTCAAATACAGCCCATGTTCCAAAAATGTGCATTGCTTTACACATTGCTTCCATTCCTTTAGCTGAAACTATGTGTGCTAACACTGTCAAAACAGGTAAGGGCAAATCTTCACTGAAGACACGGATAGACCACTGGCCATCTCTATTTAAAGTTCATATTTTACACAGAAAAGCTCTTAATCAGGGGAAAAACGTACCTGCAACCTAAATCTTCTTATCACTCAGCAGTAATTTCCCTTCATTTGCACTGTGTTTTTCACTCCTGCTCACCATTTCCACTACACTTTCTCATCATGCAAGCAACAAAGCCATCCAAAGTTGTCTTAATGATTATTTGCAAGTACATGACACCAGACTTCTAGTAAGCCTATGGAACCATAACTGAGCCCTAAATTAAAATTCTATAACATTCAATAGGAAAGAAACAGAGGGTCAGAGAAGTGAGCTGGGTGTGCTGCAAATCCCTTTTTAATTTGCAGACCAAATTCCTTAATAGCATTCTCATTAAAAGTTCCTGATGTCAAATGTTCTTTGCTTTCTCCTTCACAACTTTTGGCATTGTAATGAATAACTGTTTTTAGAAGGTATTTATGGCAAGCACTGCTCTGTTGCCATCCCCACAGACAGTATATTGGCACTAGCAAGACACCGTGTCTGCGAGTGCCGTACGAGCAAAGAAGGAAAACAATCTTTGAATTAATACATGCAGGGATCAAGTTCAGTGTACTAACACAAAATACATGGTATACCGCCAGACGCACACACAGGTTTGAACAATGTTACTGTATGTCTTATATAGATGACATTTTGCAATGCTGGATGCAAATCCTCATTCAAAAGGATGATTTCAGCAACTGCAATACTGAAGATTAAAGAAAAATATTTTTGTGAAAGGGGCATAACTCTTTTTTACTTGTCTATTGCAACCTGGGAATGATAGAAAATCAAACAAAATAAGTAGATTTGATAGTGTATTGTGAACATGTATAGTTTTGAAGTTGTATAAATGTTTTTCCTTTTTGATAAACTGTTTCCCTGTCACATGATATTTTCCTCCTAGTTACTCTAAATCTAATATAATGTTCCCCTGTGGCATAGCCAACAGCAGTGAATGTATCCTGCTTTACCCCCTTTCCTGGGATCCACCACAGCCTCTCTGACATGAGTGGGCACCTCTGCCCACAGATCTAGCTCTGTCACATCAGTCCCACCCTCACAAGAGACTGACCCATTTCTATATTGCACCCTACTTGGAACTATGACTAAACCTCAGATAAAAATCATACCTGTTACAAGCATATTCTTGTTAGTGTACTTTTGCACATAAAGAAATGAGGCTTTGAGATGTTTCTAATTTGATTGCCCTCCTCTTAAATAACTTTGCAGCTCTACTTAACTTCATCATAATTAGTTCTACTGATTTCAGCAGCATTGCTCCCAGGTACATGCAATTAAGTATGCCTCTAAAATACTGTAAGACTTCCATTTGTTTTTGTCAAATTATACTGAAACATTCACAGCTGATAGAGATAAACATGCTTACATTACATTACACTTCTTACCTTGTCAAGGGCTGCCTTTTCCAATTCATCTTTTGCGACTGCTAGTTTTTGCTCCAGATCTGTTAGCTGTTGTGCCTGTGGGAATAAAGAAGAAAAAAACGATGCAATCTACAGCGCACTTTTTTAACCCATAATTTTTCAAGCACTGCCAGCGAGAGAGGAAAGGATGTAAATTTTACAAATAATACATACGAATTGGGTCAGAATTGCTTGCAAAAAAGACCAGGTCTCAAGGCATTTCCTTACACACACACAAAAAAGAGGGTTTTCTTTTGTGGCAACTGGGCTCAAATCTGCTCCATTTATGTGAATCAAAGTTTACTCTAATTTCAGAGTCAGCAGCAGAAGTAGTTCCATACTATGAAGTATTTAGAATTACGCCATAGTAACATTTTGAAAAATTAAAAGTATTCAAACCAGTTTTATTATTTTGTTCATTTATCTGACTCCTGTTTGTAACTTGAAACATTTTTTTTTTTTTAGTTTTAAACACTGAGATGCTAACACTCACCTAACCTGACATAAACAGAGAAAGTAGAAAACATCTCAACATTCATGCATGTAGACACATTAGGAAACGCTACTATCTGCTGGTATTCAAGGGGTTAACCCCAGATTTATTTTCCTGTCTCTTTCCCTGGAGATATGAAAGCAAAATTCACAAGAATAGCTACTTATGCAACTCCATAGGGAGAAAACATTTTGGGAGATTTGCATTTGAAGTCAAGGCCAGGGAAGCCGCCTGCACCCTGTGCGGAAGGATTGTTTGCTTTATATAACTTAATGTAATATTCCTGCATAGTCCTTCAGAAGGGAATCTGTGTTTTTACAATGTCTGGGCAGTGCATTGAGTGCAGGGGTTCAGGAGATGCTTTTTTTAAACCCTCAGTAAATAAAGGCACTTATTTTCTCTTCCCTTGCCTACGAGCTAGACTCAACTGCCCGCTTTAGGAAAATACATTCTCCACAAAACTGTTCATTTTAGCAAAGTAGCTGCCAGATTCCTACAGTTCTCAGCCCCATCATTAATAGCACATTAGCATGCAATGAAAAGGAATAAGGTAAAGGTTTCTTTTACCGGTATACTTGCAAAACCAGCCCACTAGTTGTTTTCCCTGTTTCTGAAGAGAATCATAGAGAAAGACACTGTACTAACCAGTTATACTTTCCCTCTGAAATCCTGATTAGGCAACACACATTCTGTGCTTACACAATACCTGGATAAAGCTCTTATTTCTCAGTTGAAGAGCAACACATTTTCATTTTGACCAAACATTTGGAAGCACCCTTTCCCCCAGCACCACCCCAGGCTCACCAGGTTCCTGAAGTTCATCTCCAACCACATATTAGTTTTTTGCCAGACTTTTGAAGACCCAACCAACTGTAGCATAGCTTATTGTATAGTCACACAATATAAATGCTGCTTAGCTCAAACACCACAAAATTTGGTTAACTTGGCCTTTGTGTCAGGGCAATGACCCTACTTCCAGCACACCTGATGTACATTAGCTCAGGCAAGACCTTAGCACCTATCTCAAGTGTTGTTTATTAGCATTAGGCATAGTCTGTACTGGCTGATAAAACAACAAAACCCTGGCATTTTCCACTCCCTGCTTATGTAAAGAACTACTTAGTCACCTTTTAAAACAAGATTAGCCATCTATCTGTGGATTTATCACAGCAGCCACAGCTTCATTAGTCAAAACCACGTAGGATTAGGCAAACTTGCTTGAAAGCAGAAGTCAACTGCTTGCTCAGATGAGCGCAGGTCTCTTGTGAATACAGTCCCTAATTCCCACTGTATCGCATTTCTTACACTTGGTATCAGGTAGTGACTGGTATCATCACACACACAACACACACATCAAACTAGCAGAATCCTTCCATTCCATAATACAGAAAGAATACTTCCATTTCATAAGAATTTGCAAAAATTAACTGGATTTATCACTGGCTTATTAGAGGAAAAAAACTTACTAACATATAAGAATTTTTCTAGAGTTCAGTAACATTTGCATTTGTTACTAAATAGAGTACCTAATATTGCTCACAAAAAACCACAGTCCCAAATCTGTTTGAAAGACTGAACAATAAACCTAGCTCTAGCTGATGCAGAGTTCTCACTAGTTACTAGATGTAGATCAAGTAATTTCTCACATCATTAATGTTTTAATTATTGCAACTAATTATATTATTTTTACAGTACAGTTATACAAATTAATACATTTTTAATTAATGAAAACTAAGATTCGGAAACCAGTATATGTAACTAAGCAATTTGAACTGCCAGATATTATACAAATAATGATTACATAATAAATGAGAGGCCAGGAAGGCACCTCTGATGGCATGCATTGCTAAAGGATTATAACCACATGGAAGATGATGGATTGCTGCATGGTGATGGCAACTTCTGCTTCCAGCACCATCTGTGTTACAGTTTCAATCAGTGAAATACCAGAGCTGAAGTTGTGAATTTCAGGATGTATCATTTCCTTCAACACATGCATTATGTCAGCATCCTTAAATGCAGATAGTTGATAGGAGGCAAGTCACAGCGGTTACAACTGGCTGCTGCTTCTTACCTTGCAGGGGAGTGGCTGGTTCTGTATAATACATTGTACTCAGTGAAACTGCAGCCAGTTTGAAGTTGGAGGAAGTCTTTGATTTTATTAATTGCTGACTGCCATTAGAAAGAATTAGTTGATCTAATAGATTGTAATAACATTGCTCACGTAAAGTAAAATATTTTCAGTTCATAGTCAAAAGGTATTCTTCCAAAGGACAGGCTCATACATATTAATAAAGTCTTTCTGAATGCATCACTTTCAAGCCTTATTCTTATTTTTTATAACATTTTGTCATATTTTGATAGACTAACCTTTTCTGTAACTTTCACATATATTTATTTTATTTCACAGATTACTGACCCCATACGCCAGTGATTTCAATCCAAATGATATCAAGTGACAATAAAATCCTGGCATTAAAAATGCATTTTTGATGAACCACTCACTTCAAAGTAGTCATATTTATTCACTTCTTAGTAACAAAACTGCAGAATAATCAGCTTTTCTGAAAATTGTTGTCTATCAAGGCTGACTTCATATTGTAATAGTTTCACTGTTTTTTTTTTTTTAAATTAGAAGTTTTTAGGGAGCCTGATCAGATTAACGTGGCTTGGATATTGAATAAAAATGAAGGACAAAACACCAGTAGCACTACATAAGGCCAATTTTGATAAGGAGTAAAGTACTTTTTAAAAGCATAGTCTGCAAAAAGTTTAAAATATTTTCTCTTAGGCATTCTTGTAGAAACAGGCCTTACAGAGGAGACAGTGAGATAAATCACTTTTTTCATTCTCCAAAAGAGTGCACTGAGTAATCACTGTCAGTGAAGCACACTTTTCTGACTCACTTAAATGAATGTACTTACCTTCACTCATTGTGAACTACATGACACAAAATGACCATATTTAAATTCTTTCAGGCATAAACATAAAAAGCAAAGAGAGGACTGGTCTGATTTAAAGCAGTCAGAGAGAAATCCAAATTGACATAGAATTTTTTATAATGCATAATTGACACCAGAGCGAATTTCTGCATATACATAAGAAAATGCGAAGTCAATGCCCACGTGTCTTTGGGGTGATGACTTCGAATGCTCAAGAGTTTATAAATATCTTATCAATATAATATAGGTAGTGGATAGGTTCGTATTCCACAAGGTCACACAAAAGCAACAAAACAGGGGGACAAGAGAGAAGTTTTGTAATCTAAAATTCAGCAGCTAGAGCTTTACGTTTCTCACTTCCTTAGTCACATTAGAATAAAAAGAACATTCACTAGTGGTTTTTTTGTGTACTTTCAGAAAAGTTATAGATTTTGTTTGTTCTAAAGAATTATCCCTTTCAATGATGTTGGGACTAATATACCTACGTAAATACAACAAATAAGTTGCTGTTCATTTCTTCTCAGGAGTCAGACAAAACTTAAAATTTCTCACCCACCAAGCGAGTAACTGGATTATTCCTGAAGGTGCAGGTCAGCAAAAACAGGCTGTGATCTTGTTTCTGTGTAGTGCTCACCTTAACATTTCAGTCATACTTCATGCCAGATCTATTCCACATTAATAGCAGGATATTAATTCCACCCCCAGAATAATTAAGAGTTACAGTTCAGGTCAGGTGGATGACACAACTGTACAGCTATTACAAATACTACATGCTTGTTAGCACAGCCAAAAAAATGTTTTTTAAAGGCTTTTTAGCATTTCTCTCCCAGAAACTTTATACACCATCTCAATATGGAATATAAAGCAGATAGTGATTGCTCTTGCTGTTGTTTTTGTTGTGTGTGTGTGTTTTTGTTTGTTTTTTTTTTTAACTTGTAATGGCTTAAAATACTCAAGGAAAAAAATACTCTGTTTCCTTTCTTTTCCATATACAAAATTTCAATTTCATATTAATTTATATTTTTTTTCTCTGAAAAGGCTAGGTTATGGCTTCATGTGAGAAGGACTACTCACGCGTGCAGAGATAAACACAGTCATGACTGAGTTTTCTTCACTTCAAGACATAATGAAACAGGATTTTATTTGGCTACTACAAAACTTTTAAATCAAAGCTTGCTGTTTACTGAGTGCAAAATTATCACATATTCTGCTTAATTAGAAAACATGATTGACTAAGTGATGTTTAATCACACGTTAAATAGATTTGATATTCTGAACTCCGGTTTTGCCCCCACAGTCCTTAATTAAATGCTTAAGGAAAAGATAAAATATTTACTGTATAACTTTTTATTTTATAATTGATTAGAATTTCTAACTAGAACAACTTCTTAAATTGGAAACCACTTACCCTGAAACTTGAATAAATTATCTGGTAAACACATTTCTACTGCACTTATTCTGCAAGCATTACTTGTATCTTAGAAAAAGACACTTGGGCTTCCAAACTGTACTGTTTACCACAGCACAAGGTGTGAAATGTAACTGAGAACACCATTTTTTGGCAGCTATTCTTCTTAATCAGACATGCAGAAAAACCCAGACAGTAAGCAACATCTGAATTCTATTTCAACCACTTAAAAGAAGAAAAGTCAGCTAAAAACATATTTTCTGCAAAGACTCATAGCTTGTACAGTCTTAATCATAGAATAGTTAGGGTTGGAAGGGACCTTAAAGATCATCCAGTTCCAACCCCCCCAGCCATGGGCAGGGACATCCCACTGGCTCAGGCTGCCCAAGGCCCCATCCAACCTGGCCTTGAACACCTCCAGGGATGGGGCAGCCACCACTTCCCTGGGCAACCTGTGCCAGCGTCTCATCACTCTCATGGCGAAGAAATTCTTCCTAATGTCCAGTCTAAAGCTGCCCCTTTCCAGTTTATACCCGTTCCCCCTGGTCCTATCCCCACAAGCCTTTATGAACAGCCCCTCTCCAGCTTTCCTGTAGGTCCCCTTCAGGTACTGGAAGGTCACTATAAAATATTCCCTTCTCTTCCCATCTCTTCCCTCTTCGTTTCATGCTCATTACTGCCACAATGCTTTTATCTGTCATTTGTGACTATTCTGGATGTACATTAAAAATAGGAAGTAAGATCTTTGTGCTTTGTTGTTAGTTGAAATTTCACTCTTCCCCCCCCCGCCCCCCCCCCAAGCCTCGTGCATTACCATCACACAAAATTCATTACAATAAAAGCAAAATCACAGCTAGGGTTTCAGTACAGTATTCGACCTCCACCTGAGTGAAAATAGGAAAATAGGAAAATACGTGTTTCTCTGCAGAAGCAGGCTCAGATGATGTGCACCAAGAGAAGAGCTACATCACTCACCTTTGTGCCTAGTCTGCTTTTTTATCTCTGTCAGGCGATTTTCCTCCCTGCAGATCAGGCCAGAGCACCTCAGGTTTAAGTACCAGTTGTTATTTCTGATGGATAGCCGATCCACATGATTACAACAACCTGCTGTTCTTTCTTTCCTAAGTCAGTCTTCTTTAGATAATTGCATTGCTTATTTTGGCAGTAAGAGAAGAAACACTAATGGGATAAGCACTTTCAAATTCCTGTTAGGCAAACTGGAGTGCTCTACACCTCTGTCACTAGTGTGTTGGAAACATTTATTTCATTTTTTCTTGAGGGGAGATCAGTACACATTTTGTCCCAAGCTTCAACTTTTTGATTGAAAAACAGAAAGAAAACAGAACTAGTATTTCTGGCAATATCGCTTGTGTTTATCAAGTGAACTTAATATCCTTGTCCTAATATCTTCAGCTCTACTTTCCAGGTTGAAAAGACTACCTCACCTTCAGATGATGGATAAAGTAAAACCTAACACATCCAACACATACAGTATTCATTAACAACAGCATACTCATTATTACAAAGTGCCTCCAAATCAGCTGAAAATGAGTAATATAGAAATTTCAAAACCCCTCCCAAAATGCAAATTAAATTGACTGTATTTATTTTGAGTTGTTCATGGTACAGATCATCACGTAGACAGCTCTGAATTTGCTATAAGCAATACCTCAGAAAACAGGATCAAGCAAGGAGGAGACTAAGCCATGCAGAACAATCCTCTCAAATAATTTTTGTTTCTAATTTGGAACAAAAGCTGAGGTATTCAAAATTGCCTCTAGGAAGCAGGCAATTCGGGACATACATGTCAATGTGCTCCAGCTGTTGATTGCCTGGAGCTGGATGATCTCCTAAGTCATCACACCACAGCACAGTTCATCAAGGAGCCTCAGGGCCAACAGAGTGGTTGGTTCTGGACTTTAATGTGTGCCAGGTGCCGTTAAGGACACGGTGCCCAAGACAGCACCTTGGAAAGGAAAGGCCATCAGGCATGGGCACCACGTCTGGCTCTTGCTGTTCATTTTCACAATTTTTCATGTTTGTGCATGACCACTCCCTCCTTTTAGGTGTATGGAGGCTGGCAGCACACCTTGTCCTAATATCTTCAGCTCTACTATTTCAGAAGAAGACATATTTCTTCACAATTTCTACAGCACCTACCACTGCAGAAGCTTAAATGCTGAATAAAAATGACTGTGCCAAAACAGTTGGTCTTAAAGTGTACTTCTGGCATTGGCATTACTCATATAACATCTTGCCCCCCTTTTCATATATAATACACGTGGATCCAGGCCCACAGAAAATATTCCCTTCTTTTTCCTGTTACATGTCTATAAAAGATGAAGTTTTGCCTCATCTTTCAGCTTCTTGTATGTCTTTCCCTCAGCCTTATTTTTTTCTCTGACCTTTGGGCAGTTTAGAATTTTTCAATACTTTGTGTGATAAAGTTTTTAAATTTTTCCTTCCTACTGAGAACACTCGGAATGATTGCAATAATTAAGCCATTTGAAAAATGTCAAAGTCCCAATCAATTTCAATTTTATAACAATAGTAAACCTCCCCTCATTTTAGTGGGAGCTGAACTAGGTCTGTAAATTGATTGAATAGTTGTATGCTGCCAGTTAAACGTGGGGATGCTTCTGCTAGACTTAAGTAACCCTGTCTCACGCTGGCTGTTGACTGGGCTTGTCTCATACAGTCACTCAGACTTGCTATTTAAGATTGCATTACCATCTAATGCAAGTCCATATCCTTAAGGCCACATCTTCAGGGTCTTACAGAAACTTTTAAAATTGGATTTTCCAGTTCACTAAAAGAAGTGAAACAGTTCTTTTCATGCTCAAAATTGTGTTGTAAGAAATCTACTGACAATAAACTAAGAAACCTGAATAAACAAGTACAGAAACCGTGTTCACATTTCACAAATCTGTGATTTCCAAAACTGCATGGAACCATTAAAAAAAATAGAATAGTAGAAGGAGATTTGTTTCAAAGGAGATATCAATAAACTATGTTAATACATAATGTCCTTACTGGGAAATATATATGATGGCATCCCTCCACCTTCTTACATTTTACTTATCTCTTTATATTAAAGAATTCCCATGTCTTCAAACAGCTTGTAATTATTTTTCAGCAGCAAATTCTGTCTAGATCTTCAGGCCCCTCCAGTAACGCTAGCAATTGTTACCATTAATATATTACTAATAATTATAACTTAATGGCAATAACACACAAAATGCTAAAATATGACATTTGAAATGGAAATTATGCACCAGAAAAAAGATGCCAAGGTAAACAGTGAGATCTACTTCCTAAGCAAAACACACATGAGCTAGGTAAGACTTTCTACATGCATTTTTTGTTAATGTTGTGAAGATACGCTATACCACCACTCACGGGGGGAAAAAAAATTACCTACTACAAAAGAAGTGAATTTTTTTTTAAAAAAAGTCTAGTGTTTCATGAAAACAATAAGTACTTGCTTACTACACAGTGATAAAAGACCACGTAACAGAAAATGAAGAAATGGTCCC
This sequence comes from Cuculus canorus, assembly GCF_017976375.1. NCBI lineage: Eukaryota > Metazoa > Chordata > Aves > Cuculiformes > Cuculidae > Cuculus > Cuculus canorus. Next base: position 11,867,755 of record NC_071405.1, read on the forward strand.
TATGCTAACTGCACTGTCTCAACAAGACAGCTATCTGAGAAGTAATCCTGTCATCTCTTACCACTCAAACACCAACTACAGACATTTATGCAAGAGACCTAATGTGTTTTTCCAAATCAACCAAGCACATTTTAATTTCCTGTCTCTCCCAGGGGCCTCAGCTTCTGCTAGGAAAAAACAACTCAATATCCTGTCTTGAAGCATTTTTGTACATCCAATAAGCAGGCAGATCTAATCACAAATAATTGATAACCTGAAAATAAAAATTTTACATCCAACAGTAGGCACCCAAATAAATATCTAAAAGAGTACAAACATATGGACTTGATCAAGGAAAAAAGAATCATAAAATAAATAAGCAACAACAGCATTATAAAACCAACCGAAAAAAAACCTGGAAGAAAAGTTAAATATCTAGTAGTTTCTAAGACTGAACTACTAAACGCAGCAAGACCTATAGGGATCCTAAACCATGAAGACTAAGTCCAACACTCAGTACGATACAGAGTAGAAATACCTCAAGGAAGACACCACCATCTCTTCTCTTAGGACTCAAAGAAAACATCAATTTTCACTCATTACATTAACCCATAAAAAGCCTGGCCCATCAGTCATCCACCCCAGGATGTGCCCGTCAGACTCAGCAGCAAAAGGACCTGGCACAAAGTTCATATTCAATCCTATCATTCTCAAACCAGAAAAAAACCAGTCCTGTCTAATCACTGCATTCTAGAAATACACAGATGAACAGAATAATCTTCATATAAAGACAAGTTCAAACATGAATAAAATCTACACTAGAATTCCATTCCATCAACCATCAATGTAATTGCTTTGAGGAATATGCTTACAATTTTTTTTTCCTGCCATCATGATGATGTTCAACGAACAAGGATAATCTTCGAAGAAAGCACACCTATTTCTAAGCAAATCATCAAAATAATAGCTGTACATTCTCACAGCGCAACATGAAGATTCAGCTCTCCCTAGCAACACGCTCCTGGCTGTCACAGAGCTTCAGATACAGCAACTTCTATGAAAACGCATTAATTACTGATTAAGATACTAAGCATATCTTAACAATTACAAACATAGGTGTTTGTAATTACCTTGCATGGCAAATGCTTTGAAAGAAAAATGTCATCAGTCTTTCTACCTGGCTTTGCATAACCCAATGTACACAAATAGAACCAGAAAATAAAATGCAAACCATTCTGTAAATTCTGGGTTTGTAGGCAACTTGACCTGAATGTATAGATAACAAATCACTGGATCTACGGCTCACAAGTGTATAGTAATATTGGCACAAATGTGGTAATTCCTGAGTCTAAGATGAAGAAAAGCATTTCACAATACTGCAGCCATGATGCTGTCTCCCACAATTAAAGACTTTTTCTACAAGAGAAAAAGTAGTTTGAAATAATTGCTCAAAATAATAATCCTGAGGTGATCTCTCAAGGTCTGGGGCAAATTGTGTGTGATATATTTAACTCAAAGTATTATTTAAACCTTTCTTCCCCAAATTATTTTCATCTTTTTTGCCTGATATCATTTACTTTCACACACATAACTGCCTTTTCAGCCAAATTTAAATACTATGGTACACAGTCTCTCTTTTATAATGTGTAGCCCTGAATATGTACACAAAGAGTTTTAGGCAAAAGATCCTTTTTCCATCTAATATGACTCTGTTCAGTACAAGTTTTCACTTGATTGTTTTCTACTAGTCGTGTTTGTGCAACATAACTTTTTTTTGCTTTAGTAACTGGTATTAGGCTCTAATACTGCAGTTCCTTACAGACTCAGCAGAGAAGAAGCTGAAGGCTGGAAAAAAAAATACATGTGATACCAGGCTTCAGAAAGAGAGAAATTTAAGAGGTCATGACTCATAGGCCCATTAGCACAACATTCATGATCTGAAAGAGTAATGAAAAGAATAATCACACCACCTCTGGAGTGTACAGAGTTTTAATTAATATACAAAATTCTTGAACCGAACAGTGAACTAAGCATGTACTCAATAAATATGAGTTTGTTGTTCTGGTGACATCAAACTAGAACCCTATCTGTCACAGAAGACGGGATTTATCTAAATTTATACAGACAAACTTGGAAAAAATAGGATGACATTCACTAGGAATAAGATACTAAATACAGACAGGAGTAACCAATAAAAAATATAGAATATAGAACAGTAGGGATGAATAACTCAAGATGACATCACCACTGAATATGTCATGTTTTTCTAGAAAATGCAGAGAACACAGACCACAAAAATCTTTTTGCTCTGCTCAGCATGAGTGAAATATCCATCTGAACTTCAGTGTTCATTTTAGGGCACTGCAAATTGACAGAGAACAAAGAAAACAAGTTCAGATGTGACTGACATGAAGCATTAATGGAGTGCAAAAAATGTACTGAGAAAACTGGGAAAAAAATCTATTCTCTTTGATCTAAAAAAATCTACACTGTGAGAGATGCAGAATAATAATCTCAAAATACGACAAATGCTGCTTTAAAAGACAGAGGTTTAAAAAAAATTACTTTCCAAGTCTGTGGGAGATACCATGATAACTTCAATTACAGTAAGGAAGATTCAAGACATGTAAGTAAACACTTCTTTATTACTAAGACTAGTAGATGAGAATACTCAAAAGCAGCAGAAAGAGCCTGAACTGCTGCAGGTTTTAAAAAAAAAAATTAAACTTTGTAAGAGAATAACACATATAGTTGAACCTTCTTTGAAGTAAGAGAATATGGAACTTCCTTTCAGTTTTCCATAGCCTCCTAAGAAAACAGCTTTTGCCACAACAACACCAGTGCTGATTGGATTGCCACATATATAGATAAGAATTTTTTATCTTAGTAAACACAGAATAACTTTTCTTATTTATGTATTTAAAAGGAAAAGTCTGTAAGCGTGTTTCAGACTTTTCATTTCCTTGTCTGTCAGACTCCACTTTTATTGTAGTCATTTTTCATTTCATCTTCATTCTTTGTAAGAAAAGCAAAGGCTTTTGGAAAAAAAAATCAACTCAATCCAAAGAAAAATAACTTCTTTCTTGCTAATTAAATCAAAGAATAATATGCAAGCCACAGTGGACCAATGAGAATGAATTTACCAAGTGGAAAGCATCATAAAATAAATAAATAAAAATATAGCTTAAAAGGAGATTCAGTTTGCTATTTTCTACTTATTCATTGAGTAATTTCTGACAAGGTCCAGAGAAACATTTTAGAGAACATTTTCCTATCTGAATTCTTTGATAGTTACTCTCTCAAAACAATAGGCTTAAAAATGCTATAAATTAAATGCACAATAACTATTAATGCTCACCTTCCAGATTCTATTCAGTCATTATGCAATGTGATGAAGTCAGTCCGTACTTTATATAGGCCTTTATATATCTTTTTATAACTTCTTAACCCTAATAAAGTTAAGATCTTGGAATGTGCCAGGGAAACACACCCTCCAATATTTTGCATTCTATCTATGTTTATAACTGTTAATTTATAATAGCTTTTTTGTTGGTTTTTTTTTTTTAGTTTTCCCTAAGCAGTATTTCTAAATTTCCCAGGGAAGGTGGCAGAAGATCCAAATGCTGAAAAAATACATTGGATGAATAAATGCATTACAGGTGAAGATCCTGTCTGAAAGACAGATGAATTGTAGTATTCTTTCAAGGTCCATATGAAACTGTCCTCAGTTTTCTCTTATAAACTCCTTTTAATATGGAGCTACAGAAGTTACACTTAGCATCATGGGACAAAGTAAAAGCAATATCAAAGATAACAACATTATTTGTGTGCTAAATAAATCAGTGTATAAATAAAGTTTAAGGAAAACAATGTTGCTTTTTTTGGAAAGCTTTCTTCAAGTAAAGGAGAAGTTTTATGATACTTTGAGCATAAGGAAGAATCCTTGAAAATGTATTAAATGTACCGATTTTTCAAACACACACGGTCAGCTGAATTCTGAAGTTGATAACAATTTTAATATAAGCAGGTGCAAATCACGGATGAACTGAATGTGCATTTATGAAATGGCTGGATTTGGGTCAAGCCTGACCGCCAACTGTATGGAAATAGGTAGTATAATTGCATTGGAAAACCTGAAGCTTTTGCATCTTCTTACACATGCAGACACACAAAGCACTTCTGTAAAAAGCTATAAATTTTTTTAAATTATGTAATTAATTATTTCAAGCCCAGACAACAAGGTAATCTAAGTGTTAAAGTTTAACACAAGTTCTCTGCTAAGTCAAGTCTTCAGTGGTTTTGTTTATTTGTTTGTCTTTCTTTAATCATTTCACCTCTTTCTCTGTAGGGAATGCAGAAACTCATAGTCTGAGTCACATAAATAAATACTTTGCAACCTCAGGAAATAGGTTTACTGTGGCATGTAATTAACTACTGCTAATAAAGGGGAAAACACATATGGTGGCATCAATTTTACTTTAGAGGGAGGAATGGTATAAATATTTCCCACATCCAGTCAGTATGATGTGAAAACAATTTCACACAATTTGGCTTCTCTTTGACTCTATTTACCATATCAAATGTGTAATATAAAACAATTTTCACCTCCAAGTAATGAATTGTTTAATGCAGCACTATGTGTTTCAAAGAGCTTAGAAAATGGTTTGGACTATAAATATCAGACTTTTAAGTACTGGTTTAGTTAGGTAGGTCTTTAAAACACATCCTTTGCCCCTTATATATATGTCAATTCATGTGTTTCCTAGACACAAATACTTTCTTGAAACATCACCTTGGAAGAAAAAAAAAACCCACATTATATTTAACCTGCCTTCTCTTTTTCATATATCTATGTGAGCAGTTATAAGACAAGCCTAAATTTGAGCTAATAAGGTACAGCTTAGTCCTTTAGAGGTACTGAGCACTCGGTACCTGAAACACTATTTAGGAGCATAAAAGAAAACTGAAGGCAAGTGACAAAATCTTCCTCTTAATTTGTGATACTGCGCTGTACGAGGAAGTGTGGATTCAAGAGTATCAAAAAAGATCCAAAAAAGAAAACAAATTGGAGCACAATGAGAAGCAGAGAGGCTGTCCAGCACTGGGAGCAAGGTTCTCTTCTTCCCTCCCCCTTTCCCTCCTTTATCTCTCTCACAGTCAATCCCACTAACATTCTCACATGTCTTTTCCTTTCTATTTCTACTTGAGCACCTCTGCCTTGACTGCTTCGCTATGTCCCTCATCTCCCAGCCCTACATTTGTCTCCTCAGACATCCTCTAGTTTGATCCTGTTACCTGGGCACCTGGTGGCTCCAAGGATCTCCCAGCGCTAAAGGCAGAGTAAATATTCACCTCAACAGCTACACCTCTGGAATCAGCCTGGTCCGTGTGAACAACTGGAGAAAACATCATTTGCTCTTCAGAGGAAGGTGCATAATTATAAACCATCTTGCTCGTGGCAAGACCATCTACAGGATACTTACTAGCAATTACCGAATTTGTTGAAAGGTAGATGCTTATTCAAATTTAAATCCTGCTGTGTAACAAAAGATTAAGTATGTCAGCAGTCCAGGTTTAGTTAGCTGTTGCTCACCTTTGCACCTTTTTTTTTGGTTTTAGGGCTATGTATCAATACATTTTGTCTCAGCATTTAGATGGTAAAAGCAAAACCAGATTAAACAGTAGATGAAATTCATCGTTCCAGAACTCTGAAGCAAAATCCTTAGAAATTCATCACAATAGAGGTAAACAAAGACATACTCAAGCTGTAACAGTGAACCGCTCTCACCTTGTACATTTAAAAGAAAAATTTAAAAAAACCCAAACCAAGATACTTGAATAAACTGATAGTGAAAGTTATTGCTGGATTTATTTCTCCATCTCATATTCCTATCAGACACACACATATGCTTATGTTTCATGAATAAAAACCCCATTAATTTTAGTTCTTTTCCGATGTATAACTTCTTCTGGGACAGTATAAGGAAATTATGGGAAGAGAGTTAATGAAAGAGGAGTAATTTGAAAACAAGTGGTTATGATTGCTTAAGCCAAATGCAGACCTCAATTTAGCAAAGCATTTAAACTTAAGATTACATGACTGAATCAGAGTTTTAGGACCATAATTAAATTACAGCAATTAAGATTGGACTCATTCAGAACTCATAAGTACTTCTTTACAGACATGGTTATAAAATTAAGTAGATTGAATGAAATCTTAAGATTAATCATTCTTTATTTTTCTCATTATAATACAAAGCAAGTTTCAACTTTTTTCAGCTCTAAGGATACTACACCGCATGGTTTAAGGGACAGAATGCTGACAAAGAGACTGGAGCTCAAATTCTAATCTCAGAGATGCCAATAACCTCATTTGGCATTATATCACATACAGAGAGAGGCAGATAAATACACATACACACACACACGCCACATAATTAATCAGCCAGATCACAAAACACTTTGAAAACCTAAGAGTAAGTACATGCCAAATATGATGAAGTCATATTTACTACCACTTGTTAAGTTGCTGTCAGATAATGTTAAACGTAGATATAATTTACCAGTTCACCAGAGTATTAAAGGAGAAAGCTATCTCCCCCGCCTTCATCTTTCTCTCCTACTTAATCCCCAGAGCTTTAGTCATTACAGAGAGGTATTGACAGAAGTAGATACCAGAATTTAAAATTCATTAACAACTGGTTTCTCAGTGTTGATTATGCAAAACAAAAAGCAAACAAAAAAAGCCCCTACTTACTTCACATGTATCTTCACAATTAATTCCACCACAGAAAGTAATAGTTTAATGGGCACAAATTGAAGCATTCCCTCATGCCCTTTAGAAATCTAACAGCCTGAAGTTAACCCTCTTCTAGTGAACTGCTATGAGAAGCCTACAACATTCAGAGATACACAGAAAACAGAATTCCCCAAAGTCCTCGGCAAGACACACAGAAAACAAGGTTCATGGTGGTGGGAATGCAGTGGAGAGGGAAAGGGTAGAAGTCCTGTAATGTGATAGTAACTAGCACCCAGGAGATTATCACACATGCCATTGATGCTCTGTGCTGGCAGAAGTCCATCCATCCACCCTTCTGATCTTTTATCAGAAAGAAATGTAGCTTCACAGAACATCCTCAACAGCAATGATAACGTGAAACCTGTTTAGCCTCTAGTATCAAAGCAGCTGGAAATGAAATACCACCCATTCTCGCCCAGATCTATCAGACTCTCTCTGATCAGATACTTAGAGAGCTTTCTGCACTACACCAAATGGCTTCTACTCTACTCAGTTTGTCTGTCTTCTGACCTGAAACACGCAGAACAGCACACTGAACCACATCTTACATGATATCTAGGAGGATAGCATAAGTTTTCTGTTCCATTTTCTTCATAAAACATATTTCCTTTAGTCAGGAAAAAGACTGACAAACAAATCTGACAAAACATTTCTCACTACACATAAAGAATATAGCAAATTAGCATATTAGACAATCACATACAGAAACGTACACGGTCAAGAGATGTTTCAGGTATTTTCATGTGTTCCCAGAATGTGGGACTTTGGAATACATTTCATTATTTGTTAACATCATCCATTTAAAGTTCTAAAAATTTTCTTAATTACATTAACTCATAATTTTCCTAAAAGGCAAATAACATTTTCCCTATTTTGCAAGTAAGTGCATTCAGAGCAGGACTCACCCTACATAATCTGGGATCTACATCTGAGCTGGTGGCCCTGGTATTCCTTCATAATCAAGGACTGTCTATTCAATGTAGGTAAAAGAGTCTAAGGCATAATTCACACAGTAAAATGTAGACATAGTCTTTAGGAGAATACGTATTTCCCACACTGTCACAGTAATACCGAATAACTCTCCAAGGATTGGAAATGGAGTCTACGGTACACACATTCATATTCAGTCAAATGAGACCCACTTCTATTCACATTCACATTAGACACGTTGCATCTGGTTTAACACAAGTAAACTCCCTCTCTTCCACTACAAACCACTGATTTTTACATTTATACCTTAAGTATTGAACTCTTATCCCTGAGGAAAAGTCCTCCAAATAGTTTACTGATCTAGGACCAACAGAAGGTGGATTTCACTTTACGTATGCCAGTAACTTCCCAGACAAACTTTCCCATTTGTTCTCTGCTTAATGCTTGAGTTTTCTTCCTCCACTTTTGTATGCTGATTTCAGATGGGCAGCTTGGGGAAGGATTGTTTCCTTGCTAAGCATGACTACATGATCTAGCATAATTCAGATCCTTTTTTTGGATCACTGCACATTTGCGTAATGAAAACAAGAAGCAGATAGTAGTCCTGAACAATCCTTCTGCTTTAGCCAGAGAAAATTAGCATCCACACACCGGGAAGTTTAGAAGGTACGATCTTTCCCTCTGTTCAAACTCTCAGTTATATCTAAATTCAATTTAAAGTAAAGAGTGTTATTTTTGTAAACGTTAGCCGATGTTAAAATTTAAATGCCTAAATATATAATATGCGTGGGTTTATCTCTAAATCTATTCCCCTAGTTTGGATCTTATGATGACCAGAAATAAGTGTTCCAGAAAAAAACTTGGAATCAAACTGTTTCTGAAAAAAACTAAAAAGAAGAAAAACCCAACCAAACTGTGTATTTCAAATAGCCTCTGTTATTCCATTATTACAGTACTATGCATACAATAGGCAGACAGCAGAGAGAGCTAAATACTTCCAGAAGGCAATTTGGACCTTATATTGAGATGAACCACTTCAAGTAATTCTAGCTTTAGTCACTTTGAAGATGACTACTTATCTTTATCTTTTATGCTGGGAATAAAAGCACTACTCAATTAGCAGCCTCCAGTCAGGTGACCTGAATTTCTCTCCTCCTCCTTTAACAGGGATTAACTTCTGCCTTTGTTAACAAGGACTTGACGCCCTTCAGCAAAATGTCTGTATGTTTTGTCCTTTTTTTCCTTTCCCATCTCTATTTCTTTTTCTATTTTTTTAAATGCATTAGATAGACAGGCTAATCATTTGGACTGTATCAGCCACAGATATTTCCTTTTTTTTTTTCCTTTTCTTTCCCTAAAAGCGTCAGCTTTTGTAAAGATGGTTCAGCCTATAGCAGGAGTTGGGATGTAGGGACCTAAAGACCATTCCATTGCTCACGCTTATCACAAACACAAAGAGTTGCTTGAAGTGTTAACAATAACTGACATTGCCAAAGAGGACTGCTAATCAAAGGAAAAACAAGAACCATCTGTAAAATACACTGTTGTTCAATTAGAAAGATAAAAAATGCCCTATGGAACAGGGCAATAGGTTTTGGTCACCAAGAGGAAGCAAGAACATTGCTTTATGTGAGCATGTAAATATGGATATTCATAAACTAAATATTTCAAACTGCTTTTGTCTGTTTAAAAAGAAAGACACTTGACAACCTTTTGGGCTTTGAATCTTCTCTTCCTGCCCCAGAAAGCAATTAAAAAAAAAAAAAAAAAAAGACCCTGTCTTTGTTAGAGTGCTTTGCGAAATTAAAAAAAAGCAAGAAAAAGAGATTAGATTTCTGAAATTGCATTATGATATTATGTCTGTCTTTGGTATTTTGAACTCTTTTTGGTATGGTGAGAAGGAAATGATTCCTTAGAAATACAGTAATAAAAGCAGCTATCATACTCCTACATACTTCAGTACTGTATTAACTAATATTTTAGCTAAGTATAGAGAAATAAAACTTACCTTAAAAATCAAATCCTTTTTCCCGTAACGAAGCTCTTTCAGCTGGGCTTGGATCTTTTTTGACTGAAAGTAGGACAATAAAATAAGCAGGTTTTTATTTCAAGTATTTACACCTATGATCAGGAAAAAAGGTAGCAATTTCTGACAACAGCAGAAACTAGATCAGCTTTAAAATGCAGAAAATTAACCAAATTCAAAGTAAATTGCTTTTCCAGGGTAGTGTGTCTAAACTAAGCAACAGTATCGTGGAAAACGTAACATGGCCATCATCCAAATAACATACATGAGTGAACACTATTGTGAATAGCTGTTTGACTTACACAGTTTAGATGCAAGCTGTTATTAACACTTTCCATGAAGCATAATTGAAGGCATCACCGTCAAAAAAAAAAAATCTTCTCAGAGGAAGAAAGTTTCCATAGTGTTTCACAGGTACTGCTTTATAATGACTAGGGAGTTGCAGACGGTATCCAAATGAACTAGGTTCTCAGTTTGTGACCACGTCCTCTAAAATAGGCATAGGTATGCTAAATTATATCAGCCTAGACTGATATTTATTTTAAATAAAATGGGGCACTATGGCTAGAGTACTTGCTGGTGAAGACTGAGGTTCCCCATAACCTGGGTAAACCAGGTCTCCTATGTCCTTCTGGAGAGGGACTACATTTTCCCTTGTCTTCCCTTTTATCACCATTGTACCTACAGACAGCTTTCTTGTTGCCCTTGACATCCTTGGCCACATTTAATTCTGTCAGGGCTTTAGCTTTCCTAGCCTGATCCCTGGCTGCTCAGACAGTTTCTCTGTATTCCTCTCAGGTTACCTGTCCTTGTTTCCATGCTGCGTAGGCTTTCCTTTTGTGTCTGAGTTTGTGTCCAACTCACTTGCTCTTCTTGGTTGGGTGGCCTGTAGCAGACCACCACTACGTCATCTGTCCCTGCCCTCCCTTTAATCCTGGCCCATAAGCTCTTGGCTGGCTCCTCATCCATCCCCAGGTGAAGCTCCATGCACTCCGGCTGGTCACTGACATAGAGGGCAACACCACCTCCTCATCTTGTCTTTTCTAAATATATAATAGAAATGGGGATTTTTTTATACTACACCCAACTATCCAAGGAGCATTACTTCACCATTTCCCTAAGAATCCTGTCAAAATAATATTTTTTTAAAGTAAAATCTGCAGTCTCAACAGATAATCACTAAGTTTTCTTGCATTAGTTAATGCCAAATGTTTACAACTCCTTGGAAGGGATTAGAAGTCTATTCCACCTTTACTGAAACAGCACATCTATAAACATAACACAGTACAGACTGTAGTATATCTTTCATACATTGGATCTTTTATAAAGATTTGATGTCTTTCCAATTAGTGCAGTCAAATTCAGTGAGAGACTTTTGGGAAATATGAATTAATCTAAAAGCAAAATTTTAGAACTTACTTTCAAATATTTAAGAAGTAAGGCCAAATTAGTGACTGTATTCCATAAAATATAAAACAAATACCCAAGATTAGTTTCAATGTAAGTTGTAGATCTTCAGTTAGACTAAATAGCTGGTAAAACTAGAAATCACTACTTTGACCTTTTACTTTTTGACCTCTAAGTTAAAAAGTACAGTCTTTAATGAAGAAACCATGTTCAACCATAATTACGAACACTTTACTCAAGAAGAAAAGCATTATGCTTCTGCTTCATTCTGGCAAGGTGCAATGACTTTCACAGGAGTTATATTTGCAAAAAAAACCCCATACATAGGTCATATTCATATATAGTAATATTCATTTTCATGAGAAGTTACACAGCTAAAGGGACTGCTGACATGAACGCAGTTACTTGTACATATAAGTATTGGCAAAAAAATACGGCTTTGGTATCATCGGCTATTTTTGCCAGCTCAGCCTTCGGTACAGGAGAGACTTCTTTTGCTGTATTTTATGAAGTGACCCTTTTCCCCTTGAAATAATGAAACATTCTAGAAATCGATAATAATAAATCTTTCCTGTCTATATAAATTATTTGTCATAAGGCATTTAGCTCTTCCTTATTAGTGACGGAGATCATGGAAAGAAAATCACTTTTCTATATGCTATAGATGTATAATTACATTTACAGAGCTATATGTATTTTCCATAAGTATGCCCAAACTCTATTCGTCTAAAACTTGAATGTGCAGCTTGCTCTCTAATAACTTTGTGTTGCTTCTAGTAAAGTCACATAAATGAGATGAGAGTGCTTTAGGATCACTCACCATACATGCATAATATATAACCTACACCAGAATTTCAGTACGAAAGACTTTGACTCAAGTTCCAATTGGGTATGTTAGATTTAGAATAGAGAGTAACCTTAACTTACCTCTTCTGCATGAATACCACAAAGCTTGTTTCCTGACAGGAGCTTGTTTTTGAGGCTTTTGTTCTGAGAGGGAAAAAAACCAAAATGGTTTTACTACTGAGAGTTACTGAAATATTCAGGGAGCCTTTAAATATTTGATCATACTGGTTTTACTTTGTACACAGATAACACCTTTAAGTCACTAGCAAAAACACAGATAAGAAGACAAGATAGTTGCATCATGGCTCAATATATTCTCCTAGGAAAATCTAAAAGGCAATAACTTTGCATTAAAATCAGCTTTCATGGGAGGACTGCACATAGAAACCTCCAAATACTCTAGCAACTAAAAGCAATTTATACTGGATATGCTGAGTTAAAAAAAAGAAAAGAAAAAATCCTCTAATCCTTGCCTAGTGTCAAATGTGTAGCTCAATATAATTTTCAGTAAATCATTACAAGAACTGAGTAATAGGGCCAAGATCTCATCAGTGAAATTTGATGATCAAATTCATGGGGTCTTTTTGTTAGATTTCATAATTTAAAACGGTAAGTAGAAGGTTATGTACCTGATAGCATTTTGTCAACTCAGTATGCTTTTTCCTGTAGGAATTTTAAATGTATTTCTTCTAATTTTCATGGAAAATAATAAACCTTGATAAAACGAATTTTCAATAGTCTGGTAATTCACTCATATTATTCCACAATTGACAGTAAAGATTTAACTGCAGTGTGGACATCTTTCAAAACTGTTCAGAATCCTAAATATTCAATAAACAGATCTTCAAGTGCTGGATACATCAAACTTACACTGAAAAAGAAATGGAAAGGACACAAAAAGAACAATATCTGCTGTGCTAACAAACAGTAAACACATATACAGAAACCTAGCCCACCGCATTTCAGGAATGTATATTTACTGAGAGCAGTATCCTTCTTGAATATTGTGTACAATAACAAACTGACATTAGATAAGAAATGGTAATTCCATCTAGAACATCTAATAGCTCCACATCTCACTGAAACACTGGAAGCTTTATTTGCAAAATTAGAAGTAATGAGAAGACAGGACATCTTGTTTCATGTTTCACTGTTGCTATCTACCAATACCCACTGCTGCAGAAACAATAAATCTTTTCCAGCTGTTTGACACAGGCACCCACGGTTCTGTAACACAACGAAAAGTAATTGGGATGTTACTTTGAATGAGATAATCCATATTCTGCCTCGTAAAATACTTTTTGCAAAGGGCTAGGTGTGAGGTATAGGAGAATAAATGTTGTTCTCATAAGTTGCACAGTCGATTACTTTTTATTCTTGGTTTGAAAATGATGTAGCTAATCACACAGTAGCGCCTTATTACATTAACCACTGTAGAAATACAGAACAAAAAAAGCTGTCTCTGCTCAAAGGGAACTGGGTAACAGCTACTAGATGAACAAAGATAATCAAACAGAAATCAAAGAGACAAAGCACACACAGAACATAAGTGCTATGTCGTACTGTGATCACTCAGTACATGTGAGACTGGTTTTGCATCAATGACAAGCATTCACCTATTGGGACGATGGCCAAACAGATGCACCAAAGGCACTGTTTCATTGGGGAATTACACTTAATTAACACAGGAAGTCAAGTCATTACTTAGTTTTGATTATTTAGCTTAATTATCCTCTAGTCCCTCCCTACCGCCTGATATGATTTGTTTAGATAACAGACTCTACCCATATTTCAGAACCAAACAAAGAATGAGTTGTAATCATTACATTTTTACTCATTTACCGATGTTTTGCCAAGTGGAAGCTATACTATAAGAAATATTTCTATTAATACATTAACAATTCACAAGTATCTTCCACATATGCTGTTTTAAGAATGCCCTGCATTAAACCAGAATTTGAAGGACGGAACACCTACCACCTTGGAAGGATACACACTGCATTAGATGACACATTTTCCATGTTTTGTGCCAAATTAGCGTGGAAAAAAAGAATATAGTTTTAAACCAACTTGATGAAAGTATTTTAAATCCGGAGATGGACTCTGTTTTGGAAGTTTAGACAGGTTTAACAGGATTTGGCAGCCTGTCTCATTATCCAGGCTACTTGCAACAAAACAAAAACAAGGCTTACCAGAATGCAGGCAATGCAGTCATCATTTAATTTGCCCTTAATAATGTTTTTAGAAATGAGCAAGCATTAAAGGTTACAATTATGAAAAGCATAATATGGAGGAGGTTGCCAGAGGTAGACAACCTTTTGCTTACAATTTGAGTAACTTGATGTTACTTAGCAAATTGCGTCACTGTTAAATATTGCCTTGCATCCTGATTAATAGATACAATTTTCTATAGCAGAATATGAAGTATACCAGTAAAAACATGTGAAGTATAACAGAGCTTGATTTGATCAGAATTCTGAATTAAATGAAGCAAAATGAAGAGTCCAACCAGTTACATATTCTGTAGGCTTATGAGAAAGGTGCTATTCAGATCCATTGATTAATGAGATTTTTAGGTTACAAATGCCTGTTGAGTTCAGACAGAAGTTCTGACTTCTAGGTCTTAGATAAGGAGCAGCATTTTGAATCCTTATTTTCCTATTAAGCATCCTTCAAAGAACAACAACAAATAAGTTAAACTAATTAGAATTTTATATCATGTTTACTTCAAACATTTTGTTATCAAGTATTTCAATGGAAAAACGTCTTGGACATTTCAGAAGTTTAAGGAATGAACTGAGCATCTCTAAACATGCCTTTAAGAGACTCTTCCAAAATTGTACAGAATAATGATTTTAATTAGACATGGCCTTTTAGATTTAGAGAAAGGATACCATTATATTAAAACTAAATAGGTATTTTAATGTATTTGGACATCTTGTAAAGCTTATAGCACAAACTATTAGCTGGAGTATGTGCATGTAATCATATCATTAAGCCAAGTTACTCTAGTATCTAATTCTTAATTTACTAAATCTTCTAACACATTTGCACCAGTAGTTTCAGTGCATGCCTAAATTCAGGTGCAGAAAACTGCTGTCAGTGGTTGCCACGTGCAGGAACCTTCCTGTCTCTTCCCTTGCAGTCAGTTCTTACTGCCCCAGTAGCTCACTGTCAAGAGAGGTATATGTTCCTTTCTATGTTTTGCAATTAATCCCTTCATTCCTGGCATTTATTCTCCTGAATCAAAGGCCAGCAGCTGCCCAAAGTAATCACCAAACATCTGGAGAGACACCCCCATGTTATTACAAAACCAGTAATCCCTATGGACAGAACTGAGCCCATCAGCTCTCCAGAGGAGAGGACAGAAGGAAGAAAATTACAGAAACATATAACTACCTTAGAATTTTGTAAAACAATAGTCATGGTGCCAGTAGTCCTTTTTTTTTCCATACTGTTAAAGAATTTTACTATCTTTTACCTCAACAAAACTCAAGTCTCCTTCCCTCTCCTTACTCTTCCCTACAATATCAACACATAAGAGTGAAGAGCTGTGACCGGGTTTTTTAGTTTTGCATTTTTTTTTCCTTTTTTTTTTAATTCTCATCTCTCTATTAGAAAACATGGACAAGGACTTAAAAAGAAAAGCCCAAAGTATACACTTAAAAGCTCAATAGAAGCACTTCTGCAGTGAAGTTTTAGTTCGTTCCTTTTCTACAAACTCATTTTATTAAAATTATTATAAAGCTACATAATATATTTCTCAAAACATCCCTTCCTCATTTAGCATATACAAAAGGCACAAATTTTCAGATGCCATTTTTTGAAGTTGTTAGCCTGATCTCTAGTGACACAAATGAGTGTCTTAATACTCTTTCATTTATATTTCATATTACAAAACGCCTATATTACCTCTTTGAAATAGCATCAGGATCTCAACCCAGAATGAACGAACAATACAGTGTAGACATCTTCAGTACAAAACAAGTTCAGTTTGCCTGCCAGCCTTTGAAAGCACGAGGACACAAAGTATGTTCAAGGAAAGAAAATCACTTTCAGTCTCAGAAAATTATTCCCAGCAATCAGCTTCAATTCAGACATTTTATCTGAGGTCTGGCAGCGCTTGTTTATTGTATAGCAGATAAAGTTGGCTCTGCTTCCCCTTGATGAATAGCACAAATCAGACCCTGCTGGGCCCCTGCTCAGCATTGGAACATTTCTCTCTTATAGACATTCTATTATAAAAAAACAAACCCAACCAAACCCAAGAACAATAAAAAAGCCGAGACTGTTCAGCAGGAGTGTCAGTGCCAATTGCCAAGATCAACTGTTTTCTATCTCCTGTTAAACCAAAGCAGTTTACTGCACCCTTAGGAGGGAAATCAGAAGACAGGACCAGACCAAAATCAAATATCTGGACTTATCTGATCTCACAGGGTATTGGTACCCATTTCACTTTGGACATCAGCTTTGTATTTCATGGCAATGAAAGATATTTTATATAGCATGAAACAGTGCAGCTATTTTAATCCCAGCAGGATTGGCTCAACCCTTAATCTTTCTGAGCCAGATAAATTGAGTTTCTTGCACTCTACTATGTAAGGTTTTTCAGATAAGACCTTAAGAACTGCAGTTCTACCTTGTCTTTATGGTCAGTGAAGACACTGTGACTTTTTATAAGAGGAGTTTGCCTTGATGTTCTTGAGAACATTTAAGTCTCTTTTCCCCACAGTTTTTCAACGGTCAAGGGTGCCAAACAGCTGAAGAACTCAGCCCACCAATGTATTCCAGTACTGCAAACGCATATATGAACTCTACACTTTTCAGATCTGTCTCGATCTAAACTCAGAAAATGCCATGGTTGTCCTAGCTCTGAATTCCTGGGAAAAGGCCACTTAAACCATGGCCAGACTTCTGCTCTCTGTGCCCAGAAACGATCTCCTGACCCCTCTGCCTGTGCTGTATTTAGCATGAACATGCAACACCCAGACACTGACAGCCAAATTGGGTAACCCTGGCGATCACATCACATCACATCACATCACACTGCTGCTGCTGCTGTAAGCTTAGAAATATTTCAACTTTTAATGTTCTGTTTTGTTGGTCTGCACTTTTTTTTCTGTAATCCCCTTGCCTCACACTCATACATTACAGATCAGGGCAGCCAACAGCAAGCTTCCTCAAAAAACCAATATATTTTTCTTTTACTCTGCCTATCTATCCCTTCTAATACTAGAGCTGATACTTCTTCTCATGGGTTTCACGAAGTACTCCTTCAGATGAGCTGAAGGAGTTAATATGCACCATGCAAAAAAACTCTTGTATTAGAGACTTCAGCAAGACTTTTGTGTTGATAATTGCAGGACATAGGTACAAGTATTTAGAAGCACGCTATTTCCATGAATCCCCAGGCCTGCAGGGAAAGCACCACCACAGTCTTTTAGTGAACAGAGCACAGATTTTTGATTTTTAGTTGAGAATTTGTGTGTCCACAACCTTGTCCAAACATTAATCTGGAATAACCTGTGCTTCAAGAAAGCACACGGAGAAAACAAAGGGCAGAGTCAGAAATATATCTTGGCACACAGAGCTTCGTCCTGACAAAAATGGATTTTGTTGGTATCCCTTCATCTTTGTGCATGTATGATCATTATGTGTAGCGATAGCATAACTTTATACGAAAGTCTCTGCTCTGCTAAATAAGCAATACCTTATTTCTGAGGCACACTAAGGACTTTCTGCACTTGTGCTCCGTACGATCCCATCACATAAAACTGAAATGCAATGCCACTATCTCCTATCTGTAACTTATCAACCTGCTAAGATTCGCCTGATGACAACACCAAACCCTTCAGGCACCTGCTTTCATATGCACCACTGCTACTCGAGCCCTGCCCTGACAAGTTTATTGTGGATGGCCTCTACTATTGCTGTGCATCACCTCTGAATCTCTCCATTAAAGAAGTTTTGATTGTTTTGAAGCAGCATGAGGCTGTCTCAAGACATCTCTCAGCCGTGGCTACAACCATTTTCTGGGTCACAATAATATTTTCTGTACCAACAACAATACAATATTAAATAAGCCATAGTAAAGAGATTTAGAATAATAATAACTATAGTCAAAAGAAAAGCATACATTTTGAGTGTTTGGGTTTTTTTTTAATCTCTATCTCTTTATCTAACTATGACCACGAGGATAAATATACATAGATAATATTTGAAATCATAACAAGCTAATACATTGTAGCATCTTGGATTGGATCTACTACAGACAGTACATTTTTAATTGCATTACCACCTCATCAGGAAAAAAAAAAAAAAGAAAAGAGAAAAATGTAGCACACGTTGAGGTTTAATTCTTTCCTAACTGTGGAACACACCAGTGTGCCTACCATTCCAAAGGAAACAGCAGCTTAGAAGCAGTTACAAGTTTCTCTACCTAAAAATTCATTTCACGTGTTGCCTCACATTATTATGATGCAATTATAGAGTAGCTCTTGTCCATCTAGACTTCCTCGTGCACGTGCTCTTTTCTCAGAATCTTTTAATATAACTTTTTTAATGTTTCTACACAGAAAGTCTAAACATTGGCTTCTCCATAAAGGCTCATCCCTACAAAAATTAATGGTTTAAGTGGGATTTGTGTCTCTAATGTGCACATCATTGACAGACTGCATTGAAAAAAAAAATATTTAATCACCTAACAGGAAGGTTTAATTCACAGTCTAGTTGCCATGAGTATTAGTATTTGCGTCACTCAATTGCCTAGATAATGGGTTGCAGACCAAACCCAGTCATCCATAGATCTGTAGCTCTTCTTGTTTCTGAGATTTCATTCAAAAAATAGGTAAGCACAGGAGTATCAAAGTGAATTAAGACTGTCTCCCACTGCACAAGCTGAAGGGTGTAAGTGCTCTTCAAAGGCAGTTAGATTCAAGATATCCTTCTCCCTTGTATTCACTGACAAACCTTTAACGTTCTGAACAGGATTAGAGAACTGCCAGTGTGTTTTAAAACTTCAACATTGCTACAGAATTAGTTAAGATGCTGATTTTCCACAGTCTTTTACATGAAAAATGTGTGATGGGATTTAAGGAATCAAGTCACTTTAGGACTCAATCATTCATGATTGTTATTAGAAATACTTGTGCCCTGAATTCAAGAGAAATTCATGATGCAATTATTCAGCCACCAAGTACCTAGCAGTCACTGGGACTAGCTCTTCTTCACGTTAAAAAAAAAAAATACAGCTGAAAAGCTCTTTACAATCCCTGATCAAATTAGAGTCACTAATTTTAATAACAACTACAACATTTAAACTGCACTTAAGGTATTTTTAGTTCATTTAAAGATGTGGAGGTTGCTTTTCATCCCTGTATTTTGAATTGCATGTCGCCAAGTCACAACAGATTTAGCTCTACAGCTCTCATCTAAGGTGAGATTTACTTGTTTTTCAGTCCTCACAATCAGGATCACTTGGAGAACGATGCCTACTCAGAATGCTGCAATTAATTCATAGTGAACAGTCACTAGGGAGTTATCCTCCTTCATCCTGTTTGCCAGGTGGAGTTTAGAGTCTTCACTATGACCTGTAAGCAGCTTGTCTCTCCCTGAAATCACCAACATTTACTGATAAAATGAAATAAAATCACGGAATCACAGCGTATGTCAAGTTGGAAGGAATAAGGATCATGGAGTCCAACTCCCTGCTCCTCGCAGGACTACCTAACACTAAATCACATGATTAAGAGCATTGCCAAGATAATCCTTGACATGACAGGCTTTGTGTTGTGACCACTTCCCCGGGGACCCTGTTCCTGTGACTGATCTTGCTGAAGAACCTTTTCCAAATTTCCAATCTGAACCTCTCCTGACACAGTTTTATTCCATCTCCTTGTGTAAATAAAATGTAAATTAAAAAGGAATTAAAAAATAGGAGAGCAATGTAGATCTGCACTATAAAAGGAAGCTTATAGTACATTGATATTTCTCTAATACCTGAGAATTGCTTTACTCTTCCTTAACCCAAACCTTTTCTTTTTATCCAAATGACTAACATCTGGCAACTTTTCACGCTTGCTAAAACATACACTTGAATATTAATATTCTACCAGAGTTTGCAAACACGTACACACAGACAAAAAGATTGGTTTAAGGAAAAAAATCAAGTTCCTGATCCACTGTTTTTGTTTATAGAATCATAGAATCATAGAATCACTAGGTTGGAAGGGACCCACTGGGTCATCGAGTCCAACCATTCCTAATCCTCCTATAGGGTTAGGATGCAGCATGTTGGTACATGCAACCATTTCTATGTATGTTTTAAATAGTACAGAGGGGAAAAGAATTCTCTCAAACTCTCATCCATTTTTTGCCTTTGGATTGTGAGGGTTGGGGCCCGTTATTTTCCTTATCTACGAGTAAAGATGATCCACAAAAATATTTATTGGACTGATTTAATTTTCAATTATATCTTTCTAGTCATTTCAATAGGACTTCGTTATAAGCAAGCAAATGTCACTTCTAATTCTTTCCAGGTCAAATATTCTAATTAAAACCATAGCAGCATATTAAATACAGAATCCCATTTTGCAGAATTGATATCTGAAATAAAAAGTAGTTGCCTATGCCAAGCAGGATTATCTAGAGAAGAAACCTGACAGTTCTTTGATCTTTCCCTTTGGTACAGATGTCTCAGTGCCCTGGGGATGGTTTGTGGGATCAACAAAGCAGAACACCTAGTTAGGTAGATGTTAGCCTGAAGCTCCTTCTTTTCATTGGTTTGACATTTGTGAATAGAATGCTGAAAAGAAGCTGATGCTGCTGTAAGCTGCAGGTTAGGCTTAAAAAAAAAAACCAAAAACCTCCAACAAAACTGTGAGAGCTCTATTAAGGCAAGGTGACAGAAATGAAAAGAGCATGTTGGATGTGACCAAACTTGTAAATGAAAATAATCTAAATATAAAATGCATTTCTGACATCCAAAAAACCCAAGCTGCTCTATTACTAGAAGTAGGAAGGGCCATAGTGCTCTGTTACATTCTGCTCTACAATTTCACTTTTTCTGCGGTACCAGCAGCACAGGATGAAATGCTGCATTAAGCATATTTTAGATCCTTGCACATTTGCATCTCAGAATTGTCAACATCGGTCTTAAAACATAAATGGTATAGTTAGGAAAGGAGAAGGGGAAGAGATGACTAAGGAATAAGTTTATGCTGCTCTCTGTGGAGTCATATTGCTTAGGTTTGCTTTAATATTAATAGTCTCTGCCTCCTGAATTCTCTCAGTAGCACCACAATAGAGTATTTGTTGTTGCAGAACTGTTTGGCCAATATATATTTTTTTTTTAAAACAAGCTTTGCAAGTTCGATATACAGACATCTAAAATATTCATCAAATGTTTTTAAGACACTACTACAGTATCTTTCAATCAAGAAACAGATATCCCTGAGGCAGTTTTACTGGCTTGATTCACACATTAAATGTATTTCCACCATGTTGTGCTTATTCAATAAACTGAGAGATAAGTAACTATATAATAAGTACTAGATAACACCTTCTTCTTGCCTTGGTCCTGGTATGGTCTATCCTCACTTATAGAATACAAAGTGATTTTCAGAAGCAGAACAATTTTCATGTTTAGATATTTCAGCACTTTCTGAAGTATCATTTTAAATTCACAGCTTCCATGCAGACATTATCACTAGTGCTACAGAGTTTGGAAGGTGAGACATTTGTAAGCACAGAGCTAATATCAGGATGCAATGCATGGCTGTTTCCATCTTTAGAACAGATGAAGTAGAAATGAATTCACATTCTGTTATATCTTGTTAGGCAAATAATGGTAGCAATTTAACACAATCAGTAGCTGTGTAGGAAAACCGTAAGCCACACCTCTGTGTTTCCAAAACATCAGAAACGTAACTTAAACATCATCTACTGTCCTACTGTGTGAGCTGTAGGCTGCAACAGAAGCTCTATTGATATCTGAAACCAGCAGGGCATGAAATCTTCAACCTTCAATTAGCGCAGTGGCATTAGTGGGGAGACTGTGCTGTCTATAAGAACAATGGAAT
Organism: Cuculus canorus; assembly: GCF_017976375.1. Lineage (NCBI taxonomy): Eukaryota > Metazoa > Chordata > Aves > Cuculiformes > Cuculidae > Cuculus > Cuculus canorus. The sequence goes on from NC_071405.1 coordinate 11,889,821, forward strand.
AAATCAGTAAATAGCTCACTTAATAACGCAAATATAAGCACAGGACAGTTTGCATAGGCCATCAGAGGTATTCTTCCTCTACTGGCACAGAACTCTAATAAAATCATCATTAATCTTTAATAATCTTCTGTAAGTCACACAGCAAGATGAAGGTAGGACCCTACCCATGAGCGTGAACATATGAAGAAAAAGCTTGTTTTTAAATAGAAAACAAATATAACCATGAATAATCTGAAGTTCTGTCTGCAATCTTGCAACTACATGGTTATATTGTATATGTGATATAAATCAGAAGTTGTTTCCAAGTTATAATTTCAACAATGCAAGACTCGGACATTATGGAGGGGAGCCACCACTTTGTCTAATAGACTGTTGAACATTCCCAGATACATTGTCTACCAACAATGGCCCATATATGCAGCTGTTCATGCTGACTATCATAGTATCATAGTACCACAGTATCATAGTATAGTTTGGGTTGGAAGGGACCTTAAAGATCACCCAGTTCCAACCCCCCTGCCATGGGCAGGGATGCCTCCCACTGAATCAGGTTGCCCAAGGCCCCATCCAACCTGGCCTTGAACACCTCCAGGGATGGGACAGCCACAACCTCCCTGGGCAACCTGTGCCAGTGCCTCACCACTCTCATAATGAAGAAACTCTTCCTATGAAAAGGAGTCTAGATTTTGCTCCACAACTACTGTTTTTTTCACCTCCGCTTCAGGTATCCAAGTGAAAGCCATTCAGAAAGCATGGCAAGACCTAATAACAGAAAACAAAACATACAAGTAAATGGAAACTGTAGGACTTACTGAGCATTCACCTCCAGACAGCAGCTAGCATCTGTGAAGCAAGACTAAGAAATTATTCCTTCTACATCAGGTAGCAATTAAAAGACATTGCTTTCAGGGTCTCACTTTGAAAGCTCTGTTAGAAAAGTATTTAAAATCTTTTCTGAGTAAGTTTGAAAGGAACTGCATGACTTTGACTTGAGTGGCATCACAGTTCAAAATATTTAGCACACAAAGCATACTATAGTAAACAATATGTCCAGAAAACCCCTTGTACTGTCCCCTGTCACTTGGGAGAAGAGGCCAGCTCCCTCCTCTCCACAACCTCCTTTCAGGTAGTTGTAGAGAGCAATAAGGTCTCCCCTCAGCCTCCTCTTCTCCAGGCTAAACAACCCCAGTTCCCTCAGCTGCTCCTCATAAGACTTGTTCTCCAGCCCCTCACCAGCTTCGTTGCTCTTCTCTGGACACACTCCAGAGCCTCAACATCCTTCTTGGAGCGAGGGGCCCAGAACTGAACACAGTACTCAAGGTGCAGTCTCACCAGTGCCGACTACAGGGGCAGAATCACCTCCCTGGATTTGCTGGTCACACCGTTTCTGATACAAGCCAAGATGCCACTGGCCTTCTGGGCCACCTGGGCACACTGCTGGCTCATGTTCAGTCAGCTGTCAACCAACACCCCCAGGTCCTTCTCCTCTAGGCAGCTTTCAGCTTCTGGGCTAGAGACTGCTCTGGTTTTTTTAAGTGCACAAGAGTGGTTTGCAGATAGAAACGTTTCATAATTCTGTTTTCCCTCACGGCAATCATTGCAAAAAAATCAGTATGAATTGTCAATGTTATCACTCAAAACTGTATTTAACTCAATAGTTTCATAAATGAAATTTAAAAATGAAATTTGAACGTGGTAACTGATGCATTAAATTACATCAGAATTAATGCCTAGATGCACTTCCTCCTAATTCCTTCTGAATTCAGAAGTGCTATATGCTGGTGGATTGGAAAAATTGAAGAAAGTTTGTGCATCTGGAGAACTACTATGAATGCTTTGAAAACATCATCTGGTTGGGACTAAAATGTTGCATATCCCAAAATAAATAAAAACAAAACCAAACCCCCCCCCCAAAAAAAAAGAGAATCAGGAAAAACAGAAGAGAACCAGGAAAACCAGATGAGAACCAGCCACATATCTTCAAGGACTGTATCAGTTCGTGCAACGTCAGTCATGGGTTAAGCATATCCCCTACCCTCAGGTCTCAGTTAGCAGTGCTGGCTAACAGCATCATGTACACAGTGATACAATAAGTGATGACAAAGCTATGTATAAAATACAACAAAAAGCTAAAACAAAAAGGAGGAGATGGGAAGTAATCAGCTTGTCTGTCTGGTGATTTAAGAAGACTCTGCAGTGGGTCCTTCCTTCCTCTGTACAGCCCTAAATTAACAAACACTGACATTTTCAGGCAGCTGCATGAATGGGATTAAATTAATGACTCAGTCTGAGATTTTAATTCTTAGAGCTGGCAAACAAAGCTATAACCATGGAGAACATTGTTGTAGCATCCCCCTCAAGATTAAAGGGCTAAGGAAGTGTTAGACAGCAGGTCTTACTAGATTTGGTGTTGATCAATGTTGTATAAAATCGAAGTTGCAAACAAGTCTCACACAAAAAGCTGTAACCACACAGGTAAATACTTTAAATAGGTAAATGCTTATTTATCTTCTCTCTAGTCCTTCAGTCCACAGTATTAAATCCTCATCTGACTAACACAGTGCTTCTGGGCAGATTTCCTTTACCTCAGACTCACAAAAAGAGAGCTGTTGGGTTGCATCTCATCGAAGTAGTGAAAGATCTAAGCTTGACCTCTTTCTTAATAAGTGCAGATTAGCCATCTTTTCAAAATTTTTTTGTATTTTAGGATCGTAGAAGGAAAAATATAGAATTTGAATGTCCTCTATAAAAATTTTTCCACTTTGCACAAAACACACACATTTTCAGGACACTTGTTCCTAAGAGAGTACCCATAAAATTTTATTTTTTTTAATTATTCAAGCGTACTTTATATTTCAATACCCATTAGGTTTTTTCCATTTTATTTTAGCTGAAATGGAATGATAATAGGTTTGGACAAGAAAGCAAATTTGACAGTCAGCAGATTTCATATTAATACTTGTCTTGGACAAGAAAGGATGTAAAAATGTAATTTACCCAATTCGATGATATCAAATAGGATATTGGTCTGTCAGTCATAGGCAGGCAATCTAAGTAATGCATCTGCCCAGCACATTTAATAATTTTTATACTCGTATACTTTTCTGAAATATCTTAGAGATCTGGCTGTAGGTCACAGAAGGCATATTCTCATGAACACTTCTTAAAGCCACAGCTGACTATGCATATTATTTAAAGATGGTTATATTTTTACCTGCAAAATACATTTCAATATTTTTAAATGCAGCTGGATTTTCAGTGGAGACATCTTTTAATTAACTTACTACTCAACAGCTGCATGTCTATGATTATTCCTCAAAATCCAAATCCTACATCGATGATAAAGCTTTGCTTTGTCATCCTCAAGTTCAGGATTTAAGTCTATAGACTCATATTTCTAGCAAATATGAGTAACTATACTTCAAAATACTAACAGACACAACATAATCATGATGCAAACACTAAATCGGCCAAGCTAGGCAAGTAGGGAGAGGAGGAAATAAGGAACAGAACAATCAGTATCTTGATTAAGGACTAGTGAAGAATAACCAACCAAGCTACCATCACCGGTGCTGAAGCAAAGGCGTCCATATCAGAAGTTATGCTTATACCACAGCTTAACTAGAAGAGAATCAGCAAACACTGATGCAGAGCTCAACAGATGAAACTGAATCAGTCTGACTGAATAGTTCACAAACTTCTGTTGGGACTTGAAGATGGCTAAATTGCCTCTGCTGAGTAGAAGAGTTATGCAGCTGCAGATTTGATTAGCATTAAATTATAATTAGGAGATACATTACTCTTTTTATGCTTATGTTTGTCAGATAAGAAGCCCACTTCCTGAGATTGTTAAAAAAAAACCAATCACAAAACCAAAAAACAACCACAGAAAAAAAACGACCAAACAACCAACCACTATCAAATGAAAATAAATAAAAGACAAAGGCAGAAGCTAAATCTTTACTTTAGGAGTCATGAAATAAATGCTGAAGTCTCTATAGAAGACAAACATTTCTCAATCTAAGATACCTACTAAACAGCTATTGTTTCTTCCTTTCAAGCAAACAGTCTTGAATTCTCTCCATAGATATATATTTCTGCTTACAAAGACTAACAGCACTTGCCAGTGCAGTGTTCAGTGTCCTCTCTGGCTCCTCCACTTCTCTTTGCAAGTAAATGAGTTATGGCATAAAAAACATAGAACACTATTTGAAAGTCAACCTTAATTGAATGAAACAAAGTAGTATCACCTGGGCTGTCTTAAAAGTACATGTGATGAAACTTTAGAAGAAATCTGAATTACATCTAGAAATACACACTTTAAAGTAGCACTAACAATAACAGAAGAGAAAACTTAGAGGTTAGGGCAAAATTACATTTTCATTTCCTTCCTTTTAACACTTGCAGGGCTACTCGTACTTATATTAGAAATACCAGAAAAACTAAAGGAAAAAAAATGCAGGAAATTTAATGACTAAAAACACTTAACATGACTGATTTCCATATCCTTCATTGAGCTTAAGCCATCATCACAATTGGGTATTATTCTACAACAATTTTAAAGAACGCACAGCAGCCATGTGGTCTGCAGCACACAAAGTGCTACCTGTTTTCCACACAGTACTCACTCTGTGCAGAGGATGTAAGTCATGGTAAGCAATGCAGTGTAAATAAGACCACTATGAACTGCACATACCCACTTGCCTCTTTCAAATGCAAATAAGTTAGGGCCTTACCAAACAAAAGAAACAAGAGCTCACAATAGTCACCAGGAATCTGCATCAATTAAGAGAAAAAAAAAATATAACAATGTGTTTTCCACCTAAGTAAGTGTTTTGGTGAAATGCAATGGCATAATACTGCTTTTTATTCAGCTAAATATATTTTAGCAATCAAATTGGATCTGATTTTGCTTGTTGCAACAATAGAAAGTTGAAGAAATGTTATTTTTTAGACTTTTATAGCCACAGAAAACCAGTCATCCTTTGACCCAGAAAAGGATGCAATTAACTATAAATAAGTCAATTCAGTAAGCCAATTCTTGTGTGTTGTTGAAATTGCGCTTAAACGAGCAGCATGTAGCTTAGAGAAAGAAATAAATTCAGGTTCTATAGTGTATACACACTTTATAGGTAGGAGGACTTTGGAGAGGGAGTTCATGAAGAATACTGAATTGCTGCATCCTTATACCTGTCTCAAAAGTTCTGGAATCGACTGGGTTTTTCCTTCGGCATTTTATTTACGTTTCTGCTAAAAATAATGTGCTCTTCACAATTACTCTCCATGCCACATTTTATCTTCTTGTGAAATTAAAGTACGGCAGCAGCATTGTAAAAAAAAAAAAGCAAAAAGTAGAGGTTTCATGAAAATTAATTGCTGTGCCATTAGACACCTTGGTGAATCCTCATCCTGATTCAACAAAACAGACAGACATCACTATAAGAAGAAAGCACTGCAAAATAGCAGGTTCCACGTTTTACCCAGAGGTATTAACCACCTATTGAATCACAAATTGTTTGGATAGAAAAAGACCTTTGAGATCATTGGGTCCAACCATACCAGTCCACTACTAAACCAAATCCTTGAACACATCTACCTGTCTGTTAAATAACTCCAGGGATGGTGATTCAAACACTTCCCTGTCAGCCTGTTCCAGTGCCTGATAACCCTTTCAGTGACGAAATTTTTCCTAATCGGAACCTCCCCTGGCACAACTTGAGTCCATTTCCTCTTGTTTTATCACTTGTTATTTGGGAGGAAGAGACAAACACCCACCCGACTACAACCTCCTTTCAGGCAATTGTAGATAGTGATAAGTCTCCTTTCAGCCTCCTTTTCTCTAGATTAAACAACCGCAGATTCTTCAGACGTTCCTCATAACACTCATTCTCCAGTCCTTTCACCAGCTTCATCGCCCTTCTCTGGACACGCTCCAATGCCTCAATGTCCTTCTTGTAGTGAGGAGCCCAAAAACGAACACAGTATTTGAGGTGCAGCCTCAACAGTGCTGAGTACAGGGGAGGGACGACTTCTTCGGTCCTGCTGGCCACGCGGTTTCTTATACAAGCCAGGAAGAGCTTTAGGAAATGAATTCCATGCCTGGATGCTACTATTTCCTTGATCTAGTTAGGCCCATTCTTTTTGCAAACAAGGGAGGAGATTCTAACTCTCAAGTTCCAGATCTCCACTTCCTTTCTCCTATGATTTAAAAGTTTACCAGCATAAAATCTACAGATTAAGTGCGGAGTGCTTAGCATCAGCCAAACCAAATGTATTAAACCTCATTGTTGTAACTCACAAATGCAGAGCAAGAAAAGTTGATTGTTTTAAAATGCACCAATTATGACACTGGGAATTCAGGGAGGGAAAAAAAAGTCCATTAAATTTAATTTGCCTACAAACTCTACGCAGCAGAAAAAATGAGAAACTTATAGCATAACAAGCATTTGATTTAACACAGACAGTACATGGGAATTACCTCAGAAACTAAATGGGGTTCATCTGGCCCCTGTGACTACTGAAGTAATGCAGCAGAGCCCAAGCAGAGAGGCTGGCCGACCATCCACCACTTATTCAGACCACGCTGAAGCCACAGCTAGACATAAAACGTGGCATCATCACGTCTCCTGGAAATTTTGTTTTACACAAATCTTACAATTCCTAATACTTAGTATTTTTTTTGCTATCCACGTACATAATTTTAAACAGAAAACAGTTTCTTATCCAAATCGGCAAACTGGAAAATTACACAAGATAATCCTACTGCCTGCATTTACCCAACAGGAAAGCACCCTTGTTTTCACTACATTTTTTTCTACAACTTCGCTTTAAGCTGTAAGGCACAAGTAAATAGCCAAAACCAACAGATAGAATCATAGAATCACCAGGTTGGAAAAGACCTCTTAGATCATTGAGTCCAACCATTCCTATCTGCCACTAAACCATGTCCTGAGCACCTCGTCTACCCGTCTTTTAAATATCTCCAGGGATGGGGACTCAACTCCCTCCCTGGGCAGCCTCTGCCAGTGCCCGATCACCCTTTCTGTGAATTTTTTTTTCCTGATATCCAGTCTGAATCCAAACAGAACAAAATTGTTAATTGCTATTCTATTTTTTACAAAGATCCTTCAATTTTTGGCTTCTTATGATGTCTGAGGATTTTTCTACGCTAAGAAAAACTTCCCAAATCCCTTTTCATATCTCCCAGTGCAACAGCAAGCAAAGCCATACACCTGAAGCATACCATGACCACTGCTGCACAGCACATCCCATGGCCTTCCACTGAAACTTTTTTTCACTTCTCACTATGGGCCCCGGCATAAAATCCTTCATGCTTAAAGGCATTTGTTCTTGCAGAATACTAGCTGTCTACTGGGAAAACTATGGATGGCAGGCTGCTACCATTATAAGAAAGACTAAATGGATACATTTCCATATATCAGTACTTGAGACAACTGCAGAGTCCCATTCAGAAAACGTCTAGCCCAGTGCTATCCTGAAGCACTTTAAAATCAAATTATCTTCTTCAATAAATGAGCAAAACTGCACTGAATTCAACTGAAAAATAATCTTATGTGAGGACCCAAAATTCTGCAACAAACAGAATAAGCAAGTTTGCGGATAACACTAAGCTGGGTGGAAGTGTGGATCTGCTGGAGGGTAGGGGGTGCTCTGCAAAGAGATCTGAACAGGCTGGACCGCTGGGCTGAGACCAATGGGATGAGGTTTAACAAGGCCAAATGCCGGGTCCTGCACTTGGGGGACAACAACCCTGTGCAGTGCTACAGACTGGGGGAAGAATGGCTGGAGAGCTGCACAGAGGAGAAGGACCTGGGGGTGTTGGTTGACAGCCGACTGAACATGAGCCAGCAGTGTGCCCAGGTGGCCAAGAAGGCCAATGGCATCTTGGCTTGTATCAGAAATGGTGTGACCAGCAGGTCCAGGGAGGTGATTCTGCCCCTGTACTCGGCACTGCTAAGACTGCACCTCAAATCCTGTGTTCAGTTCTGGGCCCCTCACTCCAAGAAGGATGTTGAAACTCTGGAGCGTGTCCAGAGAAGAGCAACAAAGCTGGTGAAGGGGCTGGAGAACAGGTCTTATGAGGAGCGACAAGGGGCAACGGCCTCAAGCTCTGCCAGGGGAGGTTCAGGCTGGACATCAGAAAAAAATTTTTCACAGAAAGGGTCATTGGGCATTGGCAGAGGCTGCCCAGGGAGGGGGTGGAGTCCCCACCCCTGGAGGTATTTAAAAGACGGGTGGATGAGATACTCAGCGGCATGGTTTAGTGGTTGATAGGAACAGTTGGACTCGATGATCCAGGAGGTATTTTCCAACCTAGTGATTCTGTGACTAATTTCACAGTGACACATGAAGGTCTGAAGTCTTGATACAAGAAGATCAGCAAATCAATATCAAAAAGAGAAAAGTTACCTGGGTACATCCAGAGAAACAGAGCCATTACAGTTTTCATCAATCATCTGCTGGCTTTTTGATACTTTCAGGCTATTTTTTAATATCACATTATATTCTTGTACACACACAAATATGCATCTGAATCTATATATAAATAGTGGGGTTTTTTATTTAAATGTATGCATAAATACATACATGCAAATACACACAGAAAGACAATGCACACAAGCTGGAAGTGGATATCTGACTCATACAGGATTAAATTTATAGTCTGGAATAGAATAACTATTTTAAATTTAAAAGAAAGTAATCATAAAGCATCAAAAGATAGCACAGCTCGTAGATGAACCATGCAAACCTGATGTTCTCACAACATTTTTTAATCCATGCAGATGTTTCCCAAGTTCACGTAGCTATTTGATAAAATGCTACTCAGATCTTTATAGACCAAGAAAATTGAGATAAGACAATGCCTTCCAGAATACTTTAAGCAGCACCTGCTTGATTAAACCCTTATTATTTCACTTAAGAAATATTTCCACATCTATTATACCTGTATGTTTTAAATAGTTTATAAGATTGTGATAGTTAATTAAAAAGAAAAAAAAAAGAGTAATTCAAGAGTTATTGTGGTGGTTGTTCTAAACATTTTAATTTATTGCGAAATCAGATTCTGAAGACCTGAAGATTTATTCCATGGCTGACCTTTTATCGGTAAACTTGACAAGTGGGCAAAATCATTGGGACAGATATGCAAAGCCACTTTGAGGCGATCTAATGAAAACTGTATTTTTAAATTATAGCATAGCTATAAAACCAGCTTCCTTAAGATCAATACAGTACTTAAATGACAACTAAATAAAATCAGTGCAACTCATTCAAGTTAAAAGGTCTAAAACTAGCCACACGTCGATTGATCTATTTACTATTTCCTTCCTCAATAACAACTACAGTCCAAAATACAGTTAACAGTTTTCAAAAAGCAGTATGGGAGAGAAGACTCCAGAACTAAGTCATTTAAAATGTTTCTGGATAACAGAAAACTTGCAATTTTGTCCCAGAATGGCACAATTTCTACATTTAAGACTCAGTATGAGGTTCGCTGGACGCTGAGGTGAACTATTTTCTGTCACTAGTGTAATATAATATATAGTCAATTTCTACAGTGATTTTATAGGAAAAAGACCGTAAAATTTTCAAGTGCTTCCTTTCCACTGCACTGCACAAGAAATGTTTTCAGAGTTTTAAGACAAGCAATTCCCTAGAAGGCTTGGATATTTATTAGGGAAAGCGATACGTTTTTGAGTTGAACAGATGAGAACATCCCTCCCAATCATGCAGATTTTTTTTTCTTAAGATGCAAAAATAACTGCATTTGAAAATATTTCAGGGTTTCGTTCTGAAATAGATGCAAAGTAGGTGAGATGCAATTTGGTTTGCTATCAAGAAAAAAAACATTTCATGTGCTTTTACTTCTTTTAGAACAAGCAATGTATGACATCACATTACAGCTGAGCAGCTCATGCAGAAACGTCAGCTCACGTAAGAACATGACTGACAACTTAAGAAGCTTATGTGAGGCTGCTTCCTAGAATAATTTTAAGATGAATTTCAGTTTTTTATTATTGTTACATTTTTATCCTGTTAGAATGTCCATGCATAATTGGAATTATCATTCCAAGTACTGTATTTGGCCAAATTATGACTAGACATTTTGAAGTATTGATTAGACAAGATTTTGAAGCATCAACTTACATTTTTTTTTTAAAACACATATACCACTGCTACTTCCTTTAAAATGGTCTTTCCACTGGGTAATTTGAACATCTTGGTACTAAAAGCAAACTTTTCCACTTGTTTGCATAGCAGAAATAAATAAAATCAGCACTTTCCTTTTTGTTTTTGGCAAAATTCACACTAGGCAATGTTTTACATTAATTATAAAGTTTCTTCTACGCTGAAAGTTCTCTGGAGCTTGGCTCTGAGCCACCTTGCCCTTGAGATATGTAATGCTGGAAAACACTGATTTCAATAACACTAAAATTCATGAAACTCTCTGTATAAGTTCAAAGATCAAAGATTTTAATTAGGTTTCATTCTGCCTTGTTGCTTGGTGAAGCTGCAACGGATGTCATTGAGACTTGTGCATGCAAAGGGCAGAATACTGCTCTTTTAAACTTTATAATTCAAGGTAATCTCTTATACTTTCTGTTTTGCTACCTTTTTGAAATAATATGTAGTGAAGGAACCACTAGGACTTTCTATTCTTAACCCTTAGTTTCAAACATACTGTTCATACTTGCATAAGAATAAGATGAAATGGATCATCAGAGAACTCTAGCCTTTCCCTATCCCAAAAGCCTATATAATCTGATCTTTAAATGCTCATAGAAGTTTCCCTTATACATTACCACGTTATGTAGCATCAGGATCCAGGAGCCTTAATTACAAATGACAATTTCCTATGACAGGAAATGAAGGCACAGATTGGAAATTACTCTCTTTTCCAAACAGATGACATTTTGCTATAAATGACAATTGAAAATGACTAAGCTTTTAGGATGAAAAGCCTGTTAATGTAGATCTGAGGGTATATGTGTAAGAAAAATAAAGATTTGAGACCCGTTTTTTAAATTTTGGACTTAATGAAGGAACATGTCAGAAAAAAGAGTTTAATAAAGCATCCTGGGCAGCCTGGGGAAAGCAAGTAAAGACATCAGAATGACTTCAGCAAGATTACAAAAGAATATTGCTATTATTTTCAATATTTCTGTTAACTGAAAAGACAAAGAATATTGGGCAAAACTCCAAGCAGATAGTTTTCAAAGTATTGTGGCTAAATACAGGATGAAAAGAGAGGCCTAATAGGTATACATTCAAGTTTTAATCTTCTCATTCATTACGGATACATTTTACCTAAACATTTGTCTTTAAACATCTTCATTTTCTAGCAGCTCATGTTTGTGAATCAAATTGTTTAAAGAACAAATGGAAAAATACAAAAAAAAAAGGTAGTCCCTAGCAGAAAGAGATCCAGACATAGCAGATCCGTTATACAACTTTAATTAATGCTCTGATTCTGATTAGCACTCAACAGCAACTGAGAAAATGTGTCCTATGTTCTTGGGTGTACAAGGTCAGGAAAAAAAACCCTACTGTTAAAATAAAAACCTTATTGTAACATTCATGGCAGTTGCTAGTATATCACTATAAATAAAATAAAACCTTGATGCAGTTGGAATTGGGTTTTGTATGATGTCATATACTGTCCCCTAAGAGCTACTTTCAACTGCATTTCCACCTTTTCCTTATCATATTCATTAAAAAACCTCGGAGAACAATTTTTTAAAATGAGACTTTTTTTTTTTAAAGTTCAAAAGAAGTTGTAATCAATCAAGGAACAATACTGAATTCAAAGCCCTTCAGCAGAATATCATATCCTGAAGCTGCTCCTGTGCTCTTCCTGCTTATTCACTTTTCCCCAGGCAGTACCCTCGCCTCTGACACTTGTGCATGTTCTCTTCTGAATTGTAGAGCCAATGCCATACCCAAAGAGAGATCAGGACTTTACACAATTTTTTTCTCAAGGGTACAGGCTTTTATATTTAGGAAAAAAAAGTTCATTTTATCTGCAGAGTGAAGACCTATAATGTCCTACTTTGCAGGACAGTATCGGCATACAGTCTCAAAGCCTTAAAATTACATTTCTGCTTCAGTAAGGGAGGTTTCTTGTGGTTTTTTTTCCCCTCAACATAATTCAATGCAATTCAATTGAATTCACCCTGCAGGGCATGAAATTCCCAATAGATCAGGTGAGGCTTTAAACTGCTGTGGCTTTACCTTTTATTAGTGTAGCTAAGCACAGAGAGATTGGAGAAAATTCTGTTTTAGGATGTTTTACTCGAAACTAAAGCTATAGCCACAAATTACACATGAATGAAGCAAAAACACTGTTTACAGGGTAGTTATTTAAAACTATGCTTCTTAGCAAAAGAATACATATTACATACATATGAGAGCTACAGTGAAATTCATTTTCTACTCCTGGTTTACTTTGTATTGCCTGTACTACTACACATCTTTTATATAAGGCATGTTTTCCAAAGTTCTGCCGTGGCCAAAAAAACAAGAAAATACATTGCCCGATACAAACCACTGAATAACTTTATAAATATATGGGATTATTATAAATAGAATCTGTAAAGATATTAACCTTACTGAAGGTATACAGAAAGATATTGTAAAACACTTTATCCAAAGATAACGTGACAACTAGGCACTCATTTCTCGTCTGATTGAATGTAATTAAATAAAAATTAACTGTTTGTTTCATGCACACTTCTAGGTCTAATAGAAGGCAACTATAGTGTCCGTATGACAAAGTTAAATAATATTTCTCTAACTTTCAGTACAGAATATACATAATTTCTTGACTTTTAGGAAAAATTTCTGACCCCTTATCTCAAGGAAATTGGATGTAAGTGTACATCAGCTAGCACACTGAACGTATAATCTGAAAATAATCTTTCTATACAGCTGCTGCATTCAGTTGGAAGGCTGTTGTTGTCTATTCCTCTCTCTGAAATGCAAAGCTGAATGGCAGCAGGGCATGCGTTGCAAGGACAGAACTAAATAGAGAATTATTTTTACTGTCATGGAAAAGCCTGAAATCACAACATTCACAATTTGCCCATAGAAAACTGAGGGTGAATGTCACATCTGAAAGGATGAAATAAGCTATGAAAGGAATTCCATTTTCATTATCTGACTCTCTGTCTATAGCTATATATCCACGTATGCAGAAAATATTTTTTAGAAATGCATATAAAATGTTATCAATTATTTAAATATATAGTACATTCAATGTTAAACCCAAGGTTTTTAAAAGCATAAGGTATATTCAGTGACTAGAGTAAGGATCTATATAACAATGTTTCCTCAAAATCATACCACCATTTAACTTCAGTCAAATCTTTGTCAAAATATGAAGCTCTTATTGAAACCCTCAAAAATAATTACTGAAATTCCAGAAAAAAAACTGATATTAGGGGACTTACTTTTACAGAACTAGCAAAGATAGTACAGAAGTTGAACAGAAAGTCATTCGGTAGGTACAGCTATTGGTTCCTTTTCCACACACTAGCAGATCTGCAGAAACACTAAGCAATGGTCTCACACCAAATTTCTCTCAGGACAAGTTTAATTGACTATGTTAAAACCAGAACTCCATAATTTCCGATTTCCAGGACATGATAGGATCTTACTGCTTCTTTAATCACAAGTAATATTCCATGTTTCCTCCTAAAATATGTTCAAAATAAACAGTGCCCACAATTTTCTCCTGCAGCTCTTGAAACATATTGCAAGATGACAATATAAAAATATTTCAGGTAATTTGAGTAAAGCAAAAACAAATCAAAACCAGACTTTTCCATTATTTGTCTACATGAACATGTTTGGATAGGGTAGCAAAAATGGCAAGCACATCACCCAAATTCAAGCACTGTCAATACTTGCATCAAAATTTTTCCTGCCTTTTATTTAGGTAAATATAATTGCTACTCTTAACTACATGTGTATGGAACCCTTGTATCCTGATGGGGGAAGGTGCGTTTAGGTCAGGGAGGAAGCACTTTCAGCACTTCTCGTACAAATTTGAAAACCTAGAAGACCAAATCTTTATTGCATTTTTCCTACACCTCGTTTCTTTTTTGCTGCATATGATATGAAGTCTCTTTCCCTTAAACGAGTCTTTGTTGTTATTCTCTTTCTTCAAAATTTACTCTTTTACTCCCACATCACACTCCAAACATGTGGAGAAATACTGGAAGACTCTTCAGTTCCTTTTAGACCTTCTAGACTTAATTCACTATTTCCCTAGAGATGAATGTGGCCTCTTTCTTCAGCAGAACTTTTTCCCCCCTCTTTTTAAGACTTAAAAGAGATGAGTAATACAAATCAGACTGCTCTTTTTGAATAATTCCAGTTGAATGATAAGTTAAATCTTACATAATTGGACATATGGAGGAAGAAAGAAAAGCAGGTGAGCTAGAGTACAAAATACATCGCTGAAGACTTCAGAAAACTGAAAATGTATTTGCCTAGTGCATTCTCCTTATCTAAATCATAATCTCTAATTATGGCTCTAAGTTTAATTACCATTTTTCAAGATGCTATTTCTTTTTGCTGTTTCAGAAGCCTCAGTCCCACAGATGCCCAAAATAACATTTATATAGGACTCCAGGAACCAGTCGGTGACTCACAAAACCTCTCTCTATCTTCTTTGCCATTCTGTAGTCAAAGTGCTTCCCTACAAACTCAGACAAAATCACAACCAAGTGTGGCAGGATACATACGAAAAGTACTCCTCATTTCTGATCTCATAAATGTCAGTCACTCAGTTTACATACATACTTTTCCCTGTACATTGATCTGTTCTCCAAGGATCTGCCAAGATATTTAAGGGAAATCATAACCTTTTTCATTCTCCATATTGTGTAGACGCCCCAACCAGACTGAAGCCTAATTGAGTGCCACAATTACACCATGAAAAAGACTTCGACTAAAAGAAGGTACACAGCAAATAAGTGCAGCTGGCCCTGCAGCCCCCAAGCAGAGATGTTACTCTGGTTTGTTCTAAAGTGTTTCCTCTGGTTGAGTTCAAAAGGAACTAATGGCAGAATGTTTGTAACTGCGAGGTGTAGTAACACGTACTATCGTGGAGGACAGCCAAACACATAAATCCAGCATGCAGACATTCATCTCATATAAGTGTACTACGCAAAAATAAGACAAATAGATACAAATTCTTTAAGAAGCAGTCAAATGATCAAAACACATACAAAACGCCTAGAAGCTGTTAAAAAAATGCTGCGTTAGAAGCCCCCAAACCTTGAATGACTGTAAAGCTAAGAAAGGTACACATGGAACGACTTGTAATCTAGAAAAAAACTTGCTCAAGGGAAGGAGAACAGGAAAAGACATTAAAAGAAATATAAGTTAAATACAAATAGTGAAGGAAGAGGTAATTTTACAGTATAAGAAGTTGTGGAGGTACCTCAGAAAATGATTTAGAGAAACTAATGGTCAGTAGGTTCATAAATATACACTGCAAGGAATATATCTTCTAACATCCCAATCCCAGTGACTGCAGATGTTGAGGGAAGCGACGCAGGCTCACACACTTTGCCCTAATAGCATTTGCTACTGCCATTTTCACTGACAAAATACTGAGACTGATGGATCACTAAGCATTTCTTATGTTCTTGTAATTCAAAAGGCATGAGGACTTACACTCATGTGCCACATCCAGAGCACCATGCATCACATCACAGTGACTTCTGGGGTTTGCCACTGGCCGAAATTTATTTGTGATGTTTACTAATGAAGTAAACTTGTGTTCAATGTGAAAGGATTTTGTATGGTCACTAGGATCAGGATGATATGATTTATTAGAACAAGCAGCTTCAATTGCAAAGCATCCAACGATCACAAGTGCAAAAAAACAGCAAGGCTGTTGTGACTGCAGATGAACACAACTGAGAACATGGCTTAAATAACAGGTGAGCAACTGAAATAGACCATGTTTCCTTTGTGTGTTAAAAAGTAATGTGCAGGTGTTTCAGATTGACCCTATATCTGCACTCTCATAAACTAGAGACATCAAAAATAACTGTTTAAATAAGGGCTTTAGGCAGACCAAGTTTTCATACGCACCAAACTCCGAAAAGTTTAGAAGAGCAAACATAGGAACTGGACAGAACAGACAAAGGCAAGAAACCTGGCTGGTAAAAGAACAAGAGATGATCTGAAAAAAAACTTTTCAAGTGCAAAGTTTTTTTGAGAAATGAAGCAATGGAAAAAACAAAGTATATCCCAATTTAGACAAATTGTTTGGGGAGAAAAAAATAAGAAAGAAGAAATATGATACTGCTCAAACATTTCAAGCTTCTATTCCAAGATCAAATTTCAAAATGACTGAATATCTAGGATGAGTTCTGAGATCAAACTACCCATCCAAGGTAGCGCCATCCACCCTATGTGAATTTTAAATAGACCATTTAATTAACTTTTGTTGAAAAACATATTAGACAGGGACATGTTTTCCATCAGTCAGCAAACGTGCAGGCTGCTTATCCACAACTGGAGCTATACTCAATGTAGACTCATTACCTATTTACAGAAAATCTATTATATATATTGTGCAAGGCCCTTACCTAAAGAGGTTGGGGGGCAGAAAATGCAGGAACACTACCACTGTGCGAGAAGTACTTTCAAAGCAGCTCAGATATTTTCTATAAAGAATACCCTTAGAAGCATTTTAGAGCAAACTCAGAGATATTTTTTCCCATTCAGGTAAAGGCTAATACGAAGAGCATGGCCAAATTTTTAACTTGTTCAAGTTATTATTATTTTTTAATATTTTACATATGAAATGTAAACACATTTTGTTTCAGTCCCTGAGAAGTAGTTTACTACTACTTCCCAAAATGAATTGTGAAAAATCAGCTTGAAAATGAAATTTTCCCAGAACTGCCAGTGACTGACAAATTCTTACAAAATAAATATAAACTAGCATAAAATTGATAGTAGGTTGCAGTCTTCAGAAGGAATAAAGTGCAAGCTCTGCAAAAATATAATTTACATAAACTCCACCACTGCAGTATCTGAAGCGTACTTGGTATCTCCCACACACATGACCAGCATCATCCACATTAATTCTCTTTCTTCTCTGTTATCTAGAGGAGAATGAGTACAGGATTTGTTTATTTGAAAGCAAAATGTGTGTATGATGTTTGTAACAGAAGTATTTACACTTTGTATGGAAAGCTTACATAGGAACTTCATATTTAGGTAGTAAGAGTTTCTGATGTTGGCCACAAAGTAGACTAAATGTGACTCAGGATTTGAATAGAAATTGCTCATGTCTCTGCTACAGAAAAGAAACATAGTAAAAAGGTCCTTAAAATCCAGTATTTTATTTCCTGCTATAAACTGTTTAAGAAAAGAAAATAAAAAGATAAAGTCATCAAGGCCACTATTTAAGAGACTAAGAAGCATGTTTTTTCCTCTGAATAGCATTCAGTAATGGTGTAGAACAGCCCATTCTTTTTCTGTACTATACATAAGGATACTTAATGGGCTATAGCATCTGCCACAAATCTAAGTTTGCCCAAATTTGACAACCTCTGCTTGTTAAAAACATTTTAAATATAGCAGAAAGTTGAATGAGAAATTCTGTGAAAAACAGAAAATGTAACAACTTGGGATCAATGCTTATGACGTACAAAGCTTAATAAAACATTTTAGGAATGTGGACTTCTTAAATTTTATTAAGAATCCCAAGTCTGAGACTGTATTTCCTTTCCCCTTCTCTTGTTTGTTATTTTTAAAGCATGCAACAACACTGTGAATAAAAGACTCACCATGTATCAAGAACCTATAGCACTGAATTACATATTTCTTACCGAAAAAGCACAACTTATAAGTACAGTAAAAGTTAACAAGATGTGCTATTGACTTATGCACCAGTTGCAAGGAGTCAAGAGCTGTATTCAGTAGAATGCTATTTCTAAATATACACTGTTATTTTTTGTTTGCTTTTGTTTTTACAGTACTTCACTGAAGCTTTATCTTTCTGCTACTACAACAATGTGTTTTACATACAAAGCCAAACCATAATCTCTTTCAGCATAAACTGTGAATAAAGATGCCAATCAAATGCTCCTCTTACCTCATTCTGGAGGTCGCGGATCATTTTGCTCTTTCTTTCCATTTCAGTCTTCAAAAAGTTAACCTACAAGTTTAGAGAAATATTGAGTGTGAGCTGTTGAAATATACCTAACCATCAGTTTAAACATCAATTATTTTTTAACTGTACTCTCAGCTTTGCAAACAAAACAAAACTAAACTTCTGTCTGTCTCTAGCAATAAGCTATCTTAGAAAAGTTCTGCTTACCTATCAAATTAGTATAGGCCACAGCTAAGTATTTTTTAAATCCACAATTAGAACGATATTTACTAGAAAACTTGTAATCCAGAAAAGAAAACCACTGTACATGGATAGGCTTACTTTACTTAGTAGAGGTTTACTTTACCAGTAGACATAGTGGTTTTTTTTCACAACGAAGCCCGAGGTGATCTTCAGAGAATAACAAATTTTTACAATACTAACTTATTTTTATAATCTAAATTTTTTTAATCCACTAAGAACTCAGTATCTACAATGGCAGGTTTCTAATACAGTTATTTGATTTGAATGTTACATTGCTAGTTTTAATAAGATAAAATCCAGGATTCCATCATGGTCAACTGCAGAATCAAGTATATTCTGTGTGAAAGCATTCATATATGGTCTTTAGTTCCTATCGCATTCAATGACTTGTCTTAGAAAGCAGAAATTCCCATCTTAGCTCTAAGTTGGAAATTAAACAAACAATTTCAAAGGTTGTTTTTACAAAGCAGTTTAAGTTTCTGTCAGGACTCACCTTTCCTCCCAGCTTATGAAACATAATGGTAAAAAACAACTAGTAGGAGTGAACACATTCCCTTCGGTTTGAAGGAAGATGTACTTGGACACCTCAATTAGCAAAATCTCCACCCCAATATACTCAATGCCCCATGCTGCGTTCTCTCCCCCACTGATACAAAAGCCTACCTACATACACAGGAAAGTAGAGTTAGATTATAGAGACATTGACATAAGATTAATGGCTTGGATGTCACACAGATAAAAAATGACAGTGAATCTGCATGAAATGACAGCTCTTCTTAGAATCCTGTCCACACTCAAGCAGACAGATGTCAATAATTTAAAAGTCATCACTGGACTTAACATCACACTCATCTGTTTTCAAAACAGAAGCCAGAGAACAGTAGCATCACTTGAGAAATCAAAGTGGGTAGGAGGTCCATGAAAGCAGGGCTGACAGACATGCATAAATTGCACTTCTTCTGCACACTCCTTCAAAATTTTGCCTTACTGGTTTGGCTGTGGAAATATTAACTACACATCCAGCTACTGCTAATGGTGATGTTTTAACAGAAGATGAGTATATTCAGCACCTGCCTAGCACTCACATCCAGAAAATTAGCCATGTATACTGTATAATAAATATAGGTTTTGCACAACCATAAATAAATACCACTACCAAAATATGAGATCAGGAAAGAAAAATACAATAACTATTCACATGGTAGGTTTTGATTTTTCATCTGCTCAGAAGGTTTGTAAGCTACCACTAAATACTGACAAAAATGATATCCCGACCTTTATTTAACAGAGTATTCTCTTTCTTAGTCCTATCTGTCAAGAGAACATTAATAGTCCTTCAAATATGTGAATATATATATGAAATAATTACAGTGAGATGATAACAGAACTATTGTCTGTGTGCTCTCCATACATAACCTGTAAATATCACCTCGGATCTTCTTGTGGAGAGACATTTAAGACACTACAGCACTGTTAATGAAATCAGTTATCTCTTACTAAAACCTGCATTTTTCGTTAATTACTAGTAACACATATCCATCTGATATCACTCATATGAACGTGTTAAAATAATGCAAACCTACACTTTTAGCTTATCTGAACAATTTAAACCATGAAAACTTCCTTTCTTTTTAAAAAGAAATATAAGTATTAATTAGAAAGTCACTAACTCTTGCTTTCATATTATATTAGCACTTTTAAAGCTCTTTTACATAACCTCCAACAGCTGAAAAGCCACATAGTCATGAAGTATAGCTACAGAGAGCTACATAGGATGGATCTATATGGCTTGGCTACTGAAGCTAATATCGAGATAACCCTACCTATCCATTTAAGTACATCTACACAAAAAATCCTGACTCTAAACCTATAGCTCAGGAAACAAAAGCTTGAGGGGAGAGACAAACAGATGTTAAACACCTTTTAACCTGTCACAGTGAGAAAAGACTCAACTCAATCGATTCTCTAAGTACAAGTGGACATGTATTCAAATTTAGATGATTTCTTATCCTCAGTTGGAAAATGTTGGTGTGCAAGTGTAAATGTCAATCTTCTTGTGAAACTGAAGAAATCCACTATTTTTCAACTCTTAACTGAGGCTTATGGTGAAGAGATCCAAAGGATCAAATTCGTGCTCAAAGGAACCCTTTTTTTGTCAGTAGAAGATGTGAAAGCAAAAATGATGGAGATACTGAACAGCCTTTCAGAAAATGATCTGAATTGTGGAATTGTTTTGACCGTTGGCAGCATTGTATGCAGCTGAGTGCCAACTCAGAAGGGAAATATTTTGAAGGTGAACATAATTGATTTTCTTAATTTGCTACATAATTATGGGCAGAGTCTCATTTTTCTGTGTGTCAGATATCATATTTGTATAATTTCATGCTTTAAGGCAGATCAGTCTGTATCAGGCCATTGTATGATGCTTTCAGGCAGTCCCAAGGACATAATAACACTCTCCAGAAAAGATGTAAAAATTCTACTTTCAGTCACCAATTCTGAAAGCATAATTAACAAGTGTGAAAATTTGCACCCACCTCTAAAAAAAAGAAAGGCACAGAAATTGAAAAATTGAAACTAAGAAACTTTCTACATCTCTTCATCCTTTCTACTCGTTCTTTGTTCTTGTTTGACATTCACTTTTTTCCACATATTGGCTGCCTTTAATTACTATCTAGCTGTAATTATGAAAATATCTAATGAAAATATATTGTTCTAAGCTGAACTTTGCAATATTAAACAAGGACACTGCTTCTGTCTCCTGGAGACAGGCATTCAAGGTACTTGGAGCTTTGTGTGTTTCAGAGCTCATTATGTTTATAAAAGGTAACAGCTTCCATCCAGTGGCCTTTACTCACAGCAGTTTGTGACCTTGAAATGTTCAAATTAAATTTTCCCCCATCGAAATACAGAATGCTGTAGCAGATGGCAGTAATCTAATTTTAACAGTCAGACAATAGTTAGTTATTCACTACAGGCAAAGGATGGAAGAATACCAATATAGCATCATCACTGCACAGTCAAAGCTCAGCTCTATGCTTATTTGCTTACCACCAGATTTCTTGTATCTTGCTCAGGACGAAACTATGGGCAGTTAAGGTGGAATTGGAATATATTCATTAACACACAAGTATTTTGGCAATGTCTGGAAACCCTATCCTACTCAATATTAATTTTCATCATCTAATTTTCAAGTTATAGTGTAGGAATTGACTACAAAAGCCAGAAAGAACTGGTGGAGCTATTACCAAGAACATGGGAAATAGACTTTCCTTTGTAAAAAAGTGTTCCACAAAATGTTAAATACTTCTAAAAGCAACACTGAATATATTTTTACCTACTAGGATTTCTTAATTGAATCTTTCAAGATGTAAGTTGTATTTTAATTAAGAAAACAGATTTTTTCCAAAGAGACACTTAGGACTTTATGAACTGTCACAAGAACTGCTACTAAACAAAATAGACATTTCTGAAGTGAAATGAATATCAGATCTTGTTATAAAAAGT
This sequence comes from Cuculus canorus, assembly GCF_017976375.1. NCBI lineage: Eukaryota > Metazoa > Chordata > Aves > Cuculiformes > Cuculidae > Cuculus > Cuculus canorus. The sequence continues at coordinate 11,911,734 of NC_071405.1, forward strand.
ATTGCAAGACATGAGTTTGTGATGATTCTTAAGATTCTCGACTGGGAGTAACACTGAATTAAGTTCTCCATATTCTGTTAGTCTTTTATTTCTAAGAAAAATCCTATTGATTTCAAAATAACTGTATTGTTTGGTTTTGTACTTATGACATGCATAATGTGTTACTTAATTTTCATTATTCAGACTTAACACTGGGAAAAAGGAGTTTACAGAAACCTATTTTCTCATTTATTTTGACAGACAGTACTATAATTGCATTGTCAAACAATTCCATCACCATACCTTTTTAAAAATTATAAAATGCAAACAAGAACAAAATGTAAAATACAGATTAACCCTGTTCGACCGAGTCAAACTTTTCTTGCCTGCTTCTCTGTTTCCTTCTTTACTTTCTCTCTCATCAAGAACAATCCAGCTCTTTTTATACACTTTAATTGCAGTCAATGGAAAACAACTCTGCAAGCCTCAACGTCACTTCCTAAAAAAACCTGCTATTTCTTAAGGCACAGGCAGTTAGCAGAAAGCACAGCCAAGTGAAGAGCCTTCCTTCAAATAGCTCTAAGAGTCTGTTAACCTAATGCAGAAATACAGAATCACTGCTTACCCCATTTATGCAAATTCACTGGAAAAAAAAAACAACCCCCAGAAGTTTCAAGTTCTATTTGCCGTTTGACCTCCACTTCGTTGGTAACAAAAGTGAAAATTAGTCCACGGTACATCATCCTGCTTCTGGAAGAAGTGGTTCTGCTTCATATTTAAAAATACCATTTGACATTAATTTTCTTACTGCGTAACAACCTATTATAAATTGCTTAGGTATTTCACATTGAATGCAGACCAAAAAGGTCTGGCAACCTTCATCAATCGTTATAAAGGAAAACAGGTTATTTGGAAGGATGTCTTACACATTTTATATACATGCTGTATAACTAAACCCGCTATGGTGTTTCTGACTAAGCTTTCACTGTTTAAGAAATGCATTTTAACGTACAAATAGTCCACTGTTCTAGCGTGAGACGGTCTGTAGAGAAGTTACCTCATAACCGCAGGCTTTCTGGAAGATTGTGTTTGACCTCAAACTTTGCAACACTGGAATACTCTAAAAACTTAAATAATTTTTATCATGGCATTTCTCTCCACGTTTTACTATCCTGGATAGAGCAACTGAAAGAAGAGGCATAAAATTATCTGAGGTGTGCCATACATTTTCTAGAAAAGACCTGTTCAAACAGAGACTGCTGCTTTTCCTCACACATTAGTGCTACAGATGCAGAAGACAAAGGACCCAGTAAAGGAGAGCTCACTCCTGCTAAGGGCTACAAGATCTGTCCTCAGTGTGATCAGTATTGCAAAGCTCAGGAATGCCTTTATATCTCCTCATCGCTTCTTGAAGTCCCGGTTGCTGCTTCTACCCTCAGAAAGCTGTTACTACTTAGCAGCAGCTCCACTGACTGCCCTCCACAAGGCTGTACCAACCAGCAACTTCCTACTGGCCTACCACTCTTGCCTTCTCTAATCCCAAAAGGCCAAACAATGGACAAGTATCCATAAGAATGTTTATGACACCATTTCCGATTAATCATTTGTGCAACTGAGAGGGAAGAGCCTTGCCATATGTTGCAGATTTGGAGAAGAACCATCGTGCACTGCTGTGGCAACTCCCTTGCTTTTTAAAGTTTGGTCAGAGTCCATGGATACTCTCCAGGTTATTTTTCATGTGACTTGACTTCATTCTTGTAAATTCTTACTTATACTTTTGCATTTAACTAACAAAGAACACCTTCAGGCCGGTGTTCCCCAATGAATATAAACAGCCAGTTAACATACAGTAAGCATTGCACTATGCCTCCTTAGCAAGTGCAGAAAAGAAAAATTACCAACCCCCCTCCAGTGATTTATTCATATGGCTTTGAGAAACGTAATTCTATTACTTACTGTAATGAAAACCAAAATTTACTTCACCAAATAAATAGAATAAACTGTGCTTAAATTAGATTAGAAACAAGACTCACAATTCATTAAATAAGAATTAAATTTGAGCTCCCCTCCTCTAGCTTGCCTCAAAGTACCTACACCTTCTTTCATAGCATTCATATTGCCTTCAGGAAGACATGAAACACATGGAGAAATCAGGTGTAAAGTAATCCTGTGTGACAGTAATAATGTTTATTTCCATTTCTATTGCAGGTGTCATCTGAGGAACCTGAAGCACCTTTTGAATATTCATTCAGTCTCACTGTACTGGTGAGCTTCATTATGTACACTGTACCCTGAGGCATAAAGAAACAAGTGTCACAAACCAAGGACATAGTTCTTGTTTTCCTTAAAATCAGTGCTTTCCTTCAAATCAGTGGCAAATTTAGTATCTTGTTATCGGCAAGTTTTAGAATACAGCTCAAGAATTCAGTTTCTGCAACCAGCTGAAAACACTGCAAGCCAAGTTCTGTTATAAACTCAGAGCATTTTTTCCTGGTTTCTGCCCTAGCTAATATTTTTGATGACAGCTAACAGAAGATTTTGTTCGACTTGTATAGAACACTTGTGCTATTCCCCAATGCTAGTGTGGATTGAATTTGCACAAGGCACTGCTGCTCAAGTTTAAAAAAAGCACTATATCACAAAGAGCAACAGAGCAAATAATTCATTCACTACATCTGAGATTTAGTTAACCCACAGTCGAATTAGGTCTGAATATCAAAATCTAATACAAGGATTAAATAGCAAAATATGTTTTCTCTCTTTAATTTGTAGGATTAGAATCCATTGTGCTGAAAAAGATAGTGGGAATGTGTCCATCCTATAAAACTAAACCTAGATCTATAAACCCCTTCTAGCAGCTTGTTTTAAAGTCCAGAGTTTTGAAGGACTGAAGTTTGAAGGGCCTCTGGAGATCATCTAGTCAATTTATGCTCAGTGGGGTTTGTTTTATAGGAATACTATTAACTGACATAGGAAAAAAATTCTTTTTACATCTCAGAATTAATCAGAAAACATGATCTTACTGTGGTTTTTTTCTGCAATAGGAAAACATGGGTATTTATGCCCCACAGCATTACAATACTATTCAAAAAACCATCCAATTGTACCATTTATCCAGAAACAGAACACCATCAAAGCTTGAAATCTTAACAGCACTTAGTACATTCCTATAGCGATAATTAGATCTGTTATGGTCAAAATTGGACACTCTACTACGACTCTAATTTGTTGCTGAATATCAGTAGTAATTAAAAAAAATAAAAAACCAATCGATATCTGACAGTGTTCATTAGTATAGCTGAGACATGAGGGTCCATAAAGATTACATCATCAGAGAAACAACTTATGCTTGTCTCCAGGCCCAAATCTCCAAGTATACATGCACCTAAATCCCACAGAAAGAAATCTTCTTAGTGAAGACAGGGATCTTAGTGTGTTTGAACATCTAAACTTTTTTCAGCTATTTTCTCACGCAGCTTCAGTTTCAAGCACCCTACAAATTTGTTACGTGACAAATTATTTGAGATAATGACAAATTCTCAAAGCAGAAGGATTTTAAAAAGACAGAAAAAACAAACAAAAATAATGAAAGAAGGACAGGGAATCACTCACGGTAGCCTGCTGCTTTTCTGCTTTCTCAGTTGCCTCATTAAGTTGCTTTTGAAAGGCCTCCTGGAGAGATTTCATTTCTTCCCTAGTTTGTTGGAAACACAGAATACAAACTTCATCACGAGTGCCCATTAAGAAATAATTCTTCAGAATCAAGAAAAGGCTTCTTTAATTATTCAGAGTAACAGGCAGATGTACTGTGTCTACGTGCCTTGCTAACAGAATCGTAATGACCTCAGGAACTATAGTGGCAACGCAAGACAAAAAATATCTGTGATGGAAATCAGTCACCTTTTACATCTACTGAGTAGCTTGCTGTGCAAAACATCTGACAGTATATCATTTCTAGCAAAGAGGACTGGCACCAAAAAAATGAGGAAAGTGGGCTATTGAAAACACACCAAAATGGAACCACACTATTATCAATAAGAAATAGTCCATATGTTTTAAAAATAAGAAATAAGTAAGTCTCTGATAAAATTCAGCCTTCACCTTGCTCTTTTTGGAGAGAAATGACACAAAATTTAGTAGATGATTCTAGCATACAATTGTACAAGAAAAAAGAAAAGCATGAGGATAATTGGATTGAGCTTTATTAAAACCAAAAAAACCCAAAACCTTCACGTTACTGATGCAGTCAGAGAATTGGAGAATCTCCAAGTTGTGAGCATTACAAACGGATGAGAACCTCTGTTGGTCATCTTTTTCTGCCCACAGCATTATGATACACTTTGGAGCTGTGGCAAAGTAGATGAGTGACATATTTCCAAACAGCTGAAGAGCTCTTTTTTAAAGGCTCCTGCTTGCACGGATACGTTTTCATGGAAGACCAACACAGAACTGGCTTTACATACAGATAATAATTTCGACTGGTGAAAACTACACTGGAATGGAAACCATGTAGTTCATGCAGGAACAGAACTTGCGAGCTGCTGGACCACCTTTCTTGTTAACCTATAACTCTACTACTTTTAGCAATTTCACTAGTTCAGAACAGATTCAATTGAAATAGTGATTAAGCAGCATGAAACCAATGCACTATCAGCACAACACAGCTCCCTTATCGTATAAACAGATGCCATCATTTCAAAGTGCTGACAGTGCACAGAAAGAACAAAATTTGAGGCATCTGAGTAAGTGATCAAGTTTTACTTGCAACTTGGGAAGTAATGAAGAAGTCACACAAAAAAAGATTAAAAAAAAACCCCTAAATTGAAGTCAACTGAACTACATCTATCTACACAAGCTGAGATTGCAGCACTCTAGACTTTACTGCATCATCCATCACTGCAGAGAATAATCAAAGTAGTGCTCACAGACCAAATGCAGCCCACATTTGTCCAAAGAAAGTAGATCATAAGATTAACACTGGGCTATATATTGAATATTGGTTCAAATACAAAAGAACAGTATGCTCACTGTTCTTCACTTGCTCCACAGAAAGCAGCCTGAAGCTCTTGGCAAACAAACTGTGACCCTTCCTAAGTTAAATTCTACGAGGGGGATTCCCTGGCTCATTTTTAACACCTGCTTCTTACGCTGAACTTCCACATCTCTCTTGAAGCAAAATCCAGTAAGCCTGTAAACATCAGTCAAGTAGCCACAGTAGCTCCAAGGGTTTTTCTTGTAGTATAATGTAAAACCTTTCCTTTACTGAAGAAGGATAGGGGCTTCTAAGCAGCGAATTTCATATTCCACCAAGCCAGGGTCTATCTCTGGGAACTGCTGTTGTGCAGTATACTTGATAGCTGACTCCTTTAGAAGCAAAAGTCAGCATGTACTTTCAGATGGACCCTGAGAGACTTTAAGGGATGATTCAAGGGGAAGATTAGGAAAAATACTTATAGTATGCAGCCAAGAAAAAAAAATTTTCCCTTAGCAGACTCAATTTTCCCAACTGCAACTTCCATTTATTTACTGAACAATCCATTAGTATTTTCAACCAATTAATCTATTTCATAAAAGCTGCACAGCAATTATAACACTACAAAACCACATTCATGAACGAAAGATGGAGTCTGTGGCTAAGGCAGCTATGATACTGAGATGTGTAACTTCAGTTTCACCCAAGACATATAACATGTAAATGTTTAAATAGGACATTAACTGAAGTCTTGCTTTTATCGTTTAATAGGTTTGTATGAAATACCTGAAAGACACATATCTGATCCTTCTCTATAAAATTAAAAAAAAAGAACTTTTGTTGGTATTGTATTATGGTTCTTATTTGTAGTGTATTGAAGAACTGAAGGTCTTTTTTCAGTCTAGAAAGAGAAATAGAAGGTAGGACAGGGGGGATTCTTACCTTTGCTTTTGGCCCATTTCCAGAAGTTTCTGCACATCACTTTTGGCTGATGCTTCATCATTTTTCAAAGACTGATAGGAAAGGAAGAAATGTATAAGCAAAGACGTCTTTACTGTTATTCATGTGTGATTAACTTGATCCTCTTCCACAAAATGTCTCCAGTGAATTATAGACATTACCATTTCTCAGAAAGGCACGAAAAGCCTGACTTTTCTTTTACCGTAACTCAACACAGCTAACAACACACGGCTGTTTTTCAAATATTAAATGAGAGTTGATCAAATAAAATAAGCAGATTTAGAAACAAACAAATGATTAAAAGCATTAGGATTGTATGGCAAAGCTAAGTGTACTTAGAGAAGCTAATACTCTACCACTTTGCCTATATCTGACTCTCTGCAGTGTTGAGTCTATAATATCTGATAGTAAAATCTTGCTGAGGGCTACCTTCAGCTGTGCTTCAGAAATACCATTCTGAAATATCTTTGTTGCAAAAGTACATTTCTCTAAAAAAACCTACAATATTAAAGAGTGCTAAAGCATTTTAAAAAAGGGAGAAAATATCAATAGGCAACAGTTTACATTAATTAGAACCAGTTGACATTAACTAAAACCAAGGGACTCTAAAATATACTATGTCAGAGTATCGAAAGATAGTACTAGCATCCTACTTTGAACAGACACAGGAATGCTACTCCTTTTATTTCTCCCATCTAGATTATATCAACATGATGATAAAAATACAACGTGAGGAAAAGTACTGTCCTTTAAAGTGGCATGACATACAGAAACAAACCTCAACTGATAATCAGTCTGAATATTTTCACCAGACCAACAGACTATATCTGGAAAAATCAGGCATGCTCTTCACTCAACAACCTGATGATTTCAGGACCTCAAATTCAGAGAGGGATTTTCAATCTACTTTTTACTCTGAAGAGCTGATTTGACTCCAGAGTTAATCTGACTGTTGCCCTTTCAGTCCACCCATGATACCCCAAAACCTCCCTAGTTCAATTCAGACCAGTACTGGCTCCAGCTGCAGGCTCATCTAGCACTATTTGTCAGCTAAACTTGAGAAGCATCGCCCTGGGGTAAATGCAATCAGTCAGGTTGGTGAGGTGAGCAGCTGAACTAGAATATACAACTCAAGAGCAAAGAAGCAACTTGCAACTGCAAAGGAAACCCTCGTATCATAACTGCCTGGACAAACATGTGGTAACTCCACTAAACTTATTCTTTTGTTTTTCTACTCTGCTCTACTTTCATATTGTCTTCATTTTTGTAGGTAAGTACACAAACCCAAACAATTAGGATTATGTTTTACATAAAAATATCAGGTTTGTATTAACACAAGATCAACAAAATAATAACTATTCACATAATAAAAAAAAAAGGAACAAACCACAGTTTTTTGTAATAAACAGATGCCGAATAAAAAAAAAAAAAAAAAATCAAGGTAATCAATCCTACAGAAACTGAGACATAAACTAACCTGGAGGTTTACTTTAATTCCTTCAAGCTCTTTAGAAGTCTTTGATAGTTGACGAAGGATATTACTCCTTTCCTTAAAAACTTCTTTCAGCTGTCTTTCCAGTTCTTCATAGCCCTGTCTAACAGAGAAAATAAAAGCATGAGATCTTTTCAAAACATTACTCAAGGAACTTCAAGACAGTCTTACGTCATCCAAACCAAATTAGTTCCAACACTCACTAGAGAACTGGAGTGTGCCCCCCTGTTCGCCTATATGATAACTTGACTTCTCATCATGTAGATAAATAGATGTTTTGTATATCAAAATGATGTGATGCATCTGAGTACACAAATTATCAGACTGAAATACTGCAAATGGTGCATTGTCTGTGACGAACAGGAGACAAAAAGAATGTATTTAACATAAGTCATGGTACATAGCATGAGGATTTTCTTGTCTTAAAAAGATATTCCACACAAGAAACAAAGCAAAGCTCCGAAAGTATCAGGTTTTGTGACCCATTAATTTGAGGGAGGGATGACACAGATCTATTTTAACTTCGTGAAATTTAGTTCATATCACAAGTTCTCCTCACTTAAACCCCCTTACACTATCAACTAGAACTGATAAATGAGCTAGGAGGAACCAAATTTAATTATTAATTAATCGATAAGTCAAAATATTCTATCCTTTTCAAAACAGTACATTTTACTTTGAATGTAATGATAGAGTTTAAAGTTTTTATTAAATGCACAATGAAATAAATCCACCACATTATTTTAACTTGACTGAAATACAGATCCAACTCTTATAATCCATTTCAGAAAAAAAGCAACCATTACAGTTAATTTTAAACCAATATACTTTTTCATTTAAAGTTCTTGTTTTGATGAAGACTGATCAGTGAATTGAAACACTCATTCCTTCTACAATTTAATTTTATATTTTTCTTCCTTGCTATATCTGTGGTTCTAAGAAGGAGAGAACAAAGAACCTCAACTCTGCAACACAACAGTACTATTTTATTATCAGAGACAAGTTCTTTTAAGTTATACAGGAATCTTAACACTCATTTAATGGATTTTGAATATATCCTTTAGCAAAGAAATTCAGCAAACCAAATTAAGTATGCTGTCTAATATCAGTCCTATCTTAGATATAGCTCAAGAAATACGACAGATTTAAGAAAATAGCAAATTATTCCATATTAAATGATACTTTGGGTACTTAGAAGACATAGTGAATAAAACATCTCTTGAATAGACATACCACTTCAGGCAAAGAATACTGAAATTTCAGCAATAATTATATTATTCTTTGACAGAAGTCTGCAAATGAAAAATTGTAGAGTTCTTTGAGAGTTTGCACATCTAATGAAGGACAAAAAGACTCCAATTTCTGCTTGGCATTGCAAAATAAGAACTGAGATGTTTTGGTCTGCAGGGTAGCACCCAACGCTTTCAGCAAAGATCTTTAGCACAATTGCTTGGTCAACTTTTAAACTTTATAGTAAAAGCTGCCTTCAACTTTGGAGGAAAGTTGAAACAGAAATGAGGAGAGTGATCTCTCCTCTTGCCTATCCAAAAAAATTGTTACGTTTTCCCAGGACAGTAAAATAAAAACTACAACCTTTCTAATAAGGTCCTTAGCTGGTAGATAAAGAGCTTAGCTCTTAGTAAAATATTTCATTTTCTTGATAAGTTTTGCTTTTTTTATTGACTATGTGGATGAACTTTATTTCAAGAAACTGTGCTTTCAGACAATTTTCATTATGTCTATGCACCAGAGTGAAAGGAAAAATTGCTTGTGTAGTGGGGGAACAAGAAATACCTCTGAGAATAACTGTAAGAAGACACCGGCTGAAGTCAGTCTAAGGAGACTCAGCTACACTTACCTACAGTGACTGAACAGCACTTGTAGTAATCTGGTTAACCTTAATATGGATAACTAATGTTAACAAAATCAAATCCTGTCAAATAGAGGTCACAGAGTCAAACTCATCACAGATTTATAAGCAAATATATATGCCAAGATTATGAACCTTCCAGAATTTAGCATTATTTACATGGAGATTTTTGCTCAAATTTCTCCATCAAATTGAATGAAAGAACCTATATGAATTAAATCTAGCTACTGCTAGAATTCCTGACAAATATTAGCATTCTAGCTTTTACATGCGATGTTAATAAAATCTCCTGTATGAAGTTTTGTAGAGAAACACCTGTAGGGGTTTTTTGTTACCACTCCAGCTATGTGTGATTTTAAATAGGGTATATATCACTATAAAAGAGCCAGCTCGCCTCAGCAGTAACAACATTATGGGTAATCAGACTGACAGGCTTCAGAGAACATTCCCATTTTAATCAACTGATGAACAGAGGTCAAGGTGGAATTTCCTCCTGCTAAAAGTAATCAGGTAGTTTGAGTAAAGTCATCACTTCCATTCCTCTTTAAGCATCACTAAACCCGTGTTCGCCTTGATGGTCTCTGTTGCCATTAAAATGTCACGCTTTTGTTTAAAGTTAAACCTTGCATTTAAAAAAAAAATTACCTTCATGGGGTAATACTCTGTTTTAACAATAACATTAATGTAACATCCCTCCCTCCAATTCCAGGTTAGCTTGAGCATTTAAAAGCCATCTGTCCCAAGCAGCCAATTATGCTACCCCAGGGGTATTCAGTTGGCACAGGTTTCATTCCGTTGTCTTGTAAATACTGATACATACCGATACACATAAAGTACAATTTTTCCCAGATTTTTCAATTAAATTTAATATAAAGTATGCATGCATTTATATTTTCTTTCTTATTATCTTTTATGACACACTAGGGAAGGAAGGGGAGCCAAAAAGCCAATGATCAACTTAGCACAGTGACATGCAAACCAAAACAAATTCCCAGAACTATTAGAAGATTTATTTTTTTTTTAAAGGAAAGAAAAATGAAAATACAAGATATAATTCTCAGATCTACTATTAGATCCTCAAAGCTTTATAACTTTGGATGGTATTATCTCTGACACCAAGCTTTGACTCTTAGCACTGTGCCCAAGAACCACGCTTGGGTATTTGAACACATTAAAATTCAACTCCACACCTACGTGATACAAACCCTCAGATTAGCCCATCTATTTTGGTCACCTCAATTTCTACATTGCAAACTTACAATATTTCTTTCATATTTGAAAACATATGTGACAAAATATATAATCACAAATGCAGAATTTTTTCCTAGTTAATATCAGCAGACTCCTCAGAATTTGATTAACTAACAAGATTATTTGTCTAATGAAGAAAAAACAGCAAGATGTAAAGCAATTGGACTAGATATCAGCAAGACTTCATTAGCATATTTCTTTTGAATTCAGAGAAGACTTCAAAGTGAAATAATGCCTAATCTGTATGTAGGAACCTGAACGAAATATGGTCCTTAAAGAAGGATGGCCTCATCTCTCACCACGTGGGAGACAGTAAAAGAAGGAACTTCAGCAGGAAAACGGTGAAACTCAATGACACATTATGTGAGCGTGGAGAGACAGTTGATTCTTGCAGTCAGAATAATTTGCTAATGCTGAACTTGGATGCTAGTTTTGTACTACAGGACTGCTTTGAAAGAGGCTGGGTCGGTAAATGTGACATATGTCACCGTCATACTACCCTGCTATAGACACCATGAAATCTCACTGACTTCCAATCCTCAAAAACTTTCAGGGTTATCTACTCACTTTGAGATACAATTGTATATGGCCAAAATAAGTTAAACCCATTCCTAGCAAAACCCACTATGCACAATGCACAGAATAAACCTGATCTCTGGATATCTCTGGATAACCAACCAGTTACTGTATTTTGCAAAATGAAGTGTCATATATTCACCTGAGATTAAAATGAATAGTTACCAGTTTAGCACATGGATGTGCTTTTGCAAATGCTCATTATGAAACCAGAGCAATTTAGCAACACTCTGTGTGTTAAGGTCTTCTGTAGTACTCCTTCTGTAAGTCATTTTGCTTCTTCCGTCAGCCTATTGATGTAGTATCAGTATAAGTTCCAATATAATTTGTTTTCAGGGAATGATATTCACTTACAGTTTTAAGCTTAGTCAGCTCTTTTGACTCTTATACTATTCTCACTGACATGATTTAATAGATTATAGTAAACATTTCATCAAATTCTAATTTTCCGTATGCAACAGAGAAGAATGCCTAGTAACTGGAAAGACTTGCACGCCAGAGATCATTCTACCTCTAACTGTTATTTCCCTAAATAATAGAAGTAAAGCTTTAAAATAAGGATTGAGTTTATTTCTCACTGAATAATATGTACTATGTCAGTATAAAGTAAAATTGATTTTGTTTTCCCACTAGGTTTACAAAGCCTGTCTCTGAAATAAAACTTTTTAAAGATTTCATTTATTTATGGTACATAAATGTCTCTGAAAAAAAAAAAAAAACAACCAAACAAAAAAAACCAACCAAACAAAAAAAACCAACCAAAACCAAAAAAGCCAAACCAACAAAAATCACCCAAAATACAAAACCAAACAACTCTTAAACCCCTGGAGGTGTTCAAGGCCAGGTTGGATGGGGCCTTGGGCAGCCTGATTTAGTAGGATGTCCCTGCCCATGGCAGGCGGTTGGAACTGGATGATCTTTAAAGTCCCTTCCAACCTAAACTATTCTATGATTCTTTAACTGAAATACACTCTGCAGTTTAAAACAAACTTAGACAGATGTTTCTTTCAGCATATCTATTGTTAATTATATATTTTAAGTCATTCTTCAAAACCAAGCCTACTCAAATTTCAGTTAATAGTTTAGGGCATTCTACTGTAAATTCTAATAAAATTAGTTCAGATGATGAGATTACAGTCTCATGTCTTTGGCTATGTGTTTAAAGACGCAATAGTTAAAAGAAGATACTGTATACCTTTTATTTTCATGTACCATAAAAATACAGAGAACTCTTGCAAAGTGCCTGATCGGCAAGGTATTTCTAAAGCAATGCTTGAAGATATTCTTGGTGACAGATGTGTACACGTGAATGTTTTCTTATATTCAGGTGAGAAAAAGATTCATCACAACTCTAAATCAACAGATCTGGAAGTTGATAAGCATCTCTAAAACTGTAAAATAAGCAAATGAGATGGAAAAAATGATAATGATAACAGAGCACTGCAATGCTGCTTTTTCTCTCTTTCTGAGTACAAGCATTTTTTATCTAGAAATTCAGTGGAAAGGAAGCAATTTATTAACAATGAATGATCCGGTTATACAAGTAACACATGAAATATAAAGTACATATAATTATATTGTTAATATATAACATACTATAATAGTATCCAACCTGAGTTTCAACTACTTTTATCTGATCTCAGTCAATTCTGAATTAACAATTACATTTGGAAAAAGAATCAGCGGATAAGCAGATTAGCTCCTGCTAAAATCCACCCTTTGTCAGAAACAACCATTCTCTACACTCAAATGGCATTTAAATTTTATATTTCGGCATTACCTAAACACTGTGTTTCAGTCTAATGGTGGCAGGAAGGAAGAAAAATGAACCAAAAACTTGGGGACGAGGACAACTGCAATTTCCCTGTCCTTCATAATTTGTGCAAAATATTCAGTTGGAAAGTTTTATCCCTACCTGCTGAGAATAACACATGATCTTGTGGTCCAGGCTTGATTTATTAACAGTTCAATCAAAAATTGTTGACTCACATATGACTATAGCAGCTTATGACCACTTAAGTAGTCTTAAGTGCCCAACCTATCCTAACTTCAATAGCCCACAAATTGGTAGCAATGCTGGTGCATTTTATTTGGTTTCTACAAAGCTAGGAGCTAGAGAATCAGGCCATTTGCATCAATTTCCCTTTATTTTTTTATTGCAATCAATGTAAAGAACAAAAACAATCTAGCATTTTTTTTGGCAGACCATTTGCTGTGTAGAATCAATGACTCATCAGGGAAAAGATGCAACTGTCAGTTCTCATCAATGGGTAAAGGAGCAAAAGGAGATTTCTGAAAACCTGCAGCTGACATAGATACATGGCCTCAGGAAACAACACAGCAAGTTGAATCACCGTGTATAACGTGATACTGAAAATAATGACCCAAAGAAAATAAAAGACAGTTTGTATTCATCCATTAAGAAGCACACAGGCATCAAAAGCAAAGAGATAGCATCCCAAGGAAAGGCTGTACGAAACCCTGTGACTGGCCCCACAGAGAAATAACTCTGTCTCCCAAACACACACACAGATACCTTGAGCCTTTTTTCTTCTTCACGCTATCATTCAGAGGGCACTTTACCTAGAGCAATGAATCGTCACTGGATTTATACAGTTGTAATATGGAGCAGACATCTTCCAAAAACAAAGTTAGAGTCTTTACACCTTCATAATCTTTACACCTACTAAAATATAGATTGCATAAATATAGATCTGTCCTCTGTAAGTAGAGTTGACTTTTCACATCAGTTCTATAGGATTTAGTCTTTAATAAGAAAACCACTCACACCAAAATATTTTTTTTCTGATAGCTAACATTACCCTTTTCTGTTCTGATATTTGTCACCATTTATGTCCATAATACTGCCTTTGGTCTGATTTTCTACTGCACATCTAAAACTTTTGACTGACCTCAATGTTATTACACTCAAATACTGTACTGTTACACTCTGATAACCAGCAGTGCTTTTTTTTTCCCATCATTTCTTACAATACAGTTAACATTCTTGTCTCAGCTAGTTCTATAATTGTCATAGTTGTTCTAGAATTTTACATTTAATTCTGCTGTTCAATAATAGAAAAACCTTACCAATATCATGACCTCTACAAGAAATGTAATGCTGTCTTTCTAAGCTTTTATCTCATTTAAGATAAAACTGAAATATTTCTACTTTACCTGGCAAAACTGTCCATGAGTCTCCTCTGAAAGTCTTTTTTACCGTTTAGGAATTTATAGTGAAGTTCACTGATCAGCTATAATCAAGTTCTAGAAATGAAACTTGTAAAACTTTTTTTTTTTACTTAATTAACCTAGAGGCAATAAGATGAGAAATGAGTTCCAAATCATTTGATTCTACAGACAGAACCATGTACACACATACTGACACTGAGTATACGTACATAAATGTGCACACAAATGAGATGTATAAAGCTAGGGCTAATACATTTCTAGGCAGAGACATGCCACAGCAGTATAACCATGCTAAGAATGTGCAAAGTGAGATCAGCAGGTAGCATGATCTAGATTTGCCAAAGTCCACTCAACTTTTCCATTGGTTATCGAAAGGCAAAGAACATGCTATAAGGTTAGTTAGCTACATTAACTTCCCCTACTCTATTTTTTAATGTAAATGTGATTTGTGCTAATCATAAGCTACTGTATCATGTGGCACTAATCACAAATCTCATACTACTAAGTTACATTTATTGCACTACTATACTATATTTTTTTTTAATATATTACTTGATTTTTCAAATTATCCTCTTAAGAAGTCAGGATAAGGGTGATACAAGTAGTCAGGGGACTCAGGTGCTTGATTAACATTTATTACCAAGATCCTAAATTCCCCACCAGTTGCTACCCAGCACTACAAACACCAACAAATTCTCTGTGTTACTAAAAAATCAATCCTGACTGCTGAATTGCTCAGAGACGTGAAGAAAAAATGAAGCATTGAATCCATGGCCTGGTGACCAAGCATGTACCTGGCTCATTGCCAATCACAGAATCATAAAATCATAGAATCACTAGGTTGGAAAACATCTCTTAGATCATAGAGTCCAAATGCAAGTGCTGATCTTGTATTTATTAGGGCATGGAAAAAAGCCAAGGCAATGAGCAGTGCAAAAATTTGTGTTCTCCTGCATCTACGGAGAACTGGGAGGGCTTGGAAGTTGTCTGGATAATGTAAAGTGAAATAAGAAGATAGTTGTGATTTCTGGGGAAGGAATGTCAAGTCCCATCACAGAGGTGAATGCTACAAAGATTCCCAAACAAGGCAGCACAGAGCAGGTTCTTTTGCCCTCCTCCAACACCAAGGGTCTCTCTTTTACACAGCTTATTCACAAAAGTGAACTCCCACCTGACATGGGCCAATATCCTTATATCGTGTTATATTTCACGGAGAGGAACAAACCCCTTCAAACAGGGAACGCGGTGACCAGGGACTGAATCACTCTCTAAAAAAGATTCGTTTCTCCTGCTGACTGCAGAGGAAGCCTAGCGATAAGCATCATCAGGGTAATGTTTTCTGTGAAAGGCCAAGAACAGAACAAAGCTGCTGAATATAACAACTGAATTCAATAGTAATTGTACAAATACTCAGATCACAACAGCAAACCAACACACCCAGGTTGCATAGTGACAGCAGAGTAGTGATATTGATAAAGTGATATTGATATTGCTGGCTGCACATAACTTTAGTTCATGATTTTCAAAACCCTTACTCTAATGAAGAATTTAGAGAAGATGTCTCTGCACCTCCATTTCTAGTCCATCCATCTCACAAGTTTGAGATAGCAGGTATTAAAAAAAGAATTGAGTTAGTAGCAGCAGATATGCATACATACGCAAGTATATATATTACAAGTAAAAAAAAAAATTTCCTTGCTATATAAACTCCTACCATAACAAAATATGGTTATATGAGGTTTGTCTTGTAGCAACAAATTTCCCATTTTTTCTTCCAATTTCCCAACGTTTACAATTGCTGTTGCATCCTATCTTCTGTATTAGTCCTGCTCGAGCATGAATAAAACATTCATTACAAAAAGTAAATACTAACATTTTTCAACTGAAGGAATTAAGACCACCTCCATTTGATTAAAAGTTTTGCAGATAACTTTATAGAAATTTAGAAAGTCAAAAAAATGTATTGAATATCCTATCATCTCCTCCTGATGAGACATTATTCTTTGTTGTACAGTTTATAGCGATTCAACCCTTTAAGCTTCACAATGGCTCAAATACTTCAAACTTCTGCCACTACCTCTGGGAGTTATTTCCACAGTCCACTAAAATCAGAATACTTAAAAAAAAAAAAAAAAAAATAGGTTTCCTAGCTTTCATCCTGTATTTTCCCTTTTTTCCCTTTTTCTTCCCTGAATCATGGAAACTCTCATCAACCAATCTGTTGCACCCAATATTACCGTTGTCTCCTTTTTCTCCTTTGTGGTGCTATGAATTAAGATATGCTAAGCACATAAAAAGTAAGGACATCATGGTTGGAAAAGCATCAAACGTAAACAACTTATTTTCTTATTGCATTTTGTAGGCAAGTCATAGGAATACTTAGATTTCTGTTGCACTTTAACATCTATGATTAAGGAATATCACCAGCACCAGAGTCTTATCTGCTACTGAACCTTGCTCTCAGAATATTAAAGCATCATTCAAGGGAATACTGGAATCTGTTCTGGTCTCCTGGGAAACATTTCAAAACCATATCAGGATGTTTCCCTGCCGTGAATCTCCTCTTTTTCTTTCTTTTCTTTTTTTTTTTTTTTATCCATATGTTAGGTATTTACACGAAAGAAAATCCTGCAAATCCCTTCAGAAGACTACTTTTAAAGGAAACACAGCAGGAATATTTTGTTCTACCTAGCAGAAGGATTTCTAGATACTTGTTTTACTCAATCTCACACAAAAAGAGAAAAGTGAAAGCCTAAAACATCCACTCAGCAATTCTACTAGCAGGTCTGTCCTTGCACCTGCTCTTCACCCCTTTATAGTGGCACTAGAACAATCAGCAGAATAGACAGAAGAAGCAATTGTGTAGTTTATTTTCTGCCAGAAAGGACAACTTTGAATGATTAAAGCATTAAATTTGCCTTTATGGTGTCAAACCACACTTAAATTTTTTCACTCCGTTGTAAAAACAGATTATCTGAACACATTACTATCCTGTCCTTGTATAAAACACAGGACCATGCATGCAGCAACACATTTCTTTAGCATCTTTAATATATTTAAAAAAAAAAAAATCAAAATACCTCTTTGTGACTTTTTTTTTCTATATTGGCACAACGATGATGCTGTTCCACTGACACAACCAGGATGTCCTTTTCATTTCTGATTACACAATTTATAAAAATTACTCTCCAGGTCTTGAACTATGTCCTCACTCAACTTCAAACACTCGCTTAAAATATTCAAAACCCCTAATCATATATAAAGTGCTGTTACAGATAAAAATCCATGATTTTATAAGCTGCACTTAAGTGGAGGCCCCTAGTATAGTGAGAACAATTTAATTTAGTTTTGTTCCTACTATAATAGGCATTTTCCTTGAATTGTACAGATATGCTGCATTTCCATTTTAAACACAATTAAACAGTAGCCGCAAAATGCATTATTTCTAAGTGTCATATATTGGCCAACTAAACAGAACTATTATCTTGACTTTAGCTGTATATGTAATTTCATTGGTATTTATTGATATGATACAATCATCAGGTAAAAAAGAAAGTAAAGACGAGAGACAAGCTTGCTGAAGAGAAAAATAGGGAAGTATCTGCTACAGTATGGTCCCATGGGAGAGGATATGGATTGTAGAAAGATAGAAGGAGGACATAAGTCATTGAGTGGAAAAAAATATGTAGAATCAGCAGAAAATAAATTTGAGGTTCTGAAGAGCCAACTGAAATCTAAATGAGAGTCAGAAATATCAAAGAGCTCAAAAGAATCAGCAAGTCCTGTGTAAGCAATTTAAGAGGGCTAAATAAAGAATTTAATGTCTACTGCTGTGTCTCTGACTCCTTAACAACAAAATCCTGCTTTCGGCACAATTTACAGCAGAGAAATATGGAATAACTAAATGTAAAACAACTAGTGAATACAAATTATGAGGAGCAGACACAAGCACCTGAGAAGAAAGAGACGTGGCGATTTCTAAAACATATTAACTTTGTAAGCATTAAAGAGAAATTGTGAAAACAGAAAAATCAGATTTTAAAGAACAAGAAATGCAAAATAAATGCACAGGAGATAAAAGCAAAATTTTCTCTAACACTTGCCAACATATTGCAGATTTGTATTACAAATACATAGTCCTCTCAAATTCAACCATAGAAACTTAAACAGAAATAGCTATATGCAGAAAACATTGCAATATATCATAATATCTGTCTACACTGTGGCACTCCCTTCAACAGAGAATACACAGAGCTACATATACTATTTCTACACTTCTTTATCCTGTGAAACACTTCTTTCCATTTCCCTCAAAAATGCAGTAAAACTCAAGCTTTAAAAAAAAAAGTGCTAGATAAAAGGTTAAGTAACAGCTGCTATTCCCACTGGACCAATGCCTAAAACCATATTGATTTTTATCTTTATAAAGTCTGCATGAAGTTAGTCTCCATACAATTAAGCTTAATAAAATGCAACTGTCTAATAAAAACTGTCTGTGACATGTGTAGCTTCACAATCCATAAGTGATACATCTGAAAATGTGTTATGTGTTATGGATAACATAATAGAATACATCAGCAAAACAGACATGGTTTTCTTTTTTACATTAAGTTTATTTACATATTTTCTTCTAAGAGAGATTTCTATGTTCAAAAACATACTAAATGCTATGTTTATAATAAGCTAGTAGGAATAACACTTATTAATCACCTGTCATCCATTCATTATGAAACCTGCCTTACTAGATCGTAATGAAATCTTGGTGATGTTCACTTAATATTCCTATTCCAGAAAACACTTCAGGTCCCCGACAGAACATTCAGGCAATCTGCACTTTCTTCCCATGAGTGTTCCTATACCGTTCACTGGTTCAGCGCCTAAAAGACTCTATAAATATCATTTTGTTTATTTTCACCCAGGATTTCCTGTAGCATCTCTCACATCAGTATCTGAATGATCTAGAATCACGACTGCATCATTTTTGTCATTGAAGTAAACATCCTCAGTGGACAGACAAGAACAACACAAGAGAAAAAGGTGTGCTACTAACCTCAATTTGTTAAGCTGACCAAGCAAGGGACCACGTGCATCAGGACAAGCTTCTCCCTCTCAGCCACACCTACACCCTCCCCATACAATTACCTGAGATGCATCCCAGCTGCCACTCCAATGAACTGACACAACCACACCTGGGAGAAACACAGCACTTTCTCCAAAGGCTCTCACTGTTGGGTGGTAGATGAGAACTGCCATGTGACGGAGGATTCTCCCTTTCCTCTTTACGCTGCTTGTCCCTCAGTCTCTGCTGATGGTTTTATCACCTGAAGTCAGTAGAACCCTACCATCAATCCAGCCCTCAGTGATACCGTGACAACGAAAATGAAAAACTTAAGACAAGCTATAAGGAAATGCCATACTTTTAATTGGACACTGATTCTATAGGAGCTCTATCTTTAAGTGACTTGAAATAGTGAAAAAAAATCACTAACTTTACAACTTTTCCCTTTGCTTTCTAGAGACTTTGTGGGAACTACAGATATCTGAGAGCTTTTTCAAAGGTCACAGCATAATTTATAATAGAAAGCATTATCAAGTGCAAATATAACTGTTCCTGTCCCATCTGACTCTAATCTTTTTAATTCATTGAAAATACTTATTTTCTGAATACATCATAATGAGAATTACAAGGGAAGGCAAAAACCAGCTAAATTTACCACATCTGGAATGCAAATCATTTGCTAAAGAACAATATTCTTATCAAGTTTCATGCAAATTTGTGTTTGCTGTTGAGAAAACTCTTCAGGATTGCGGAAATGCAGCTATGTTAATAAGCAGATATAAAAAGCAAGTGCCAAAAACAAATGCCCATCTCGCTTCCTACAGTTTTTCCTTTTCTCAAACACTAACTCTTCCCTCAGCATATGCCTCTCTCAGCAGCCAGCATCTGATATGGATTCCAGATGGAACAAAATGTACCTCTTAACTTCACTCAGAAGTTTTTATTTTTATCAGGATCCCAGTGATATCAGCACTTCATCAGCTGCATCGAAAACTATGTGAACCAAGCCTGCTCAGAGAATATCTGTTAGCCTAGAACAGCTGTGGCCACTCATTCCGGATCTGCTTTGAATGGCATTTCCATTGCAGATTCAATGAAAGAAAAATGCTACGTAGTTAACTTCGTCAATATGCTTTGTGAGATCACCTTTTTTCCCCAT
Organism: Cuculus canorus; assembly: GCF_017976375.1. Lineage (NCBI taxonomy): Eukaryota > Metazoa > Chordata > Aves > Cuculiformes > Cuculidae > Cuculus > Cuculus canorus. The sequence goes on from NC_071405.1 coordinate 11,932,244, forward strand.
ATACAAAATTAACATACAAAAAAGTAAAGACTTGCATTCAAAAACTGTACAGGAATTAAATTGGAATTTGAACAACTCTAGGCACAACTTAAAAATAAACCTAATTTCTTACTCAAGAAAAATAAAGATAATGGAAACATCTAAGACAACCAGTCTGCATATATTCTCGTGTCTCTAAAAATCGTGCTCCTGTGCACTGTGTGCAATGATTTAGCTACATTATGAAAAAAAGGTGAAGGTCAAACTGCACCTAAATATCTCTTGTCAGTTAAATAGCTTAAATAACTTACATTGGCTAGTTTGAACCTATACTCAACTGCTCTCTGATAATGGTTTAGTCTTTAGGGATCTAAAAATGTTAATCGCTTTTCTGGAAACATGGAAAACTTAAAACAAGTGAGCTTTTTTGCTGTTGCCAGACCCCAGATAATGCAGGCGCTGTCTTGGGGAAGATCCTGTACCACTGCATTAAGTAATTTGTTTGAAAAACCTTTCCTACTGCACTTGGAAGAGTCACTGAAGAGCAATCTGACTGTGAGAAACAGTCCAAGTTTTAGCAGAGATTAGTTACAAATTCCCATAATCAAAGTGAACAGTAGTCAGTCTTTCAGGAGGCTGTAAAGGAGACATTTCCATTTACCACTACACATTCCAAGAAGGTTAGAAAATTAGTATAACCTATCTAACCCAACAGCAATTTAAAGGGTCTATTGATTTAGCTTGTACCTGAACTGTAGAGTGGTTTTCTCAAGGGGAATTACAATATGAAACCACTTATCAAGGACAAGTCCACTCTTTTTCAGTGATGCATTGTACCTTACAGAGTTTCTACCCAGGTGTTTAACTAAAGCAAATATGCATGAAGGATTTTAATTATACTGAATTACGATAGTACGAGATATGACAAAGGATTAGTTACTTACAGGGTGAGAGTTGTATTTAAAGTATTCATGTTATCATTTGTGCTGACTACGAAATCTGGTGTATTGACTTGCTGATAATTGTCATTGTTTGCTCCCCCCACCCAAGGCATGATCTACAATGAAAAAAAAGAACCCAAAAAATCAGAAAGTGACAGCTGCATTTTCAGACCAACTGCTCCTTCCACCTGGTGCACATTCTTACATGAAACCAAGAAAGGAATTGTACACAGAGGGAAAAAAGCCTTTGCACATATGACCATATATATTTATATCTAAAGATGTACCAAGCCAAAATACAATGTGTTTTCCTTTGTATTTCTTTTTCTTGAGAGTCAAATTGAAAATACTGGAAATCCTACAAAAGTATGCTTTTCTAGTTATGTGTACTATTCATTATCATAGCAAGACTCTTTTCTTTCAGTAACTTCAGAGAAGCAGGGGTGATGTACAGCCTTTATTTACACACTGGCAGTAGAATCTAGAAAAAAAGCTTACACATAGAAAATCACACATTCCTATGTAGCTCAGAAATCAAAAGTTATATTTGTGATAAAAGACTTCAGACACTCATCCTTCAAATTCTCAGTCTTCACAATTTATACGACAAGCAACACCCAGCACAATTGTGCCCTTGTACATGTGCAGAAAAGCCAGGACTAGGAGGCACGACTCCAAACGCATTAAGACGAGAACTTGAAGAATCCCATTCTTACACATTTGCTCAAAGCCTAACCCATCTTTCACCTGTATTTTTTGTTCCCTCTTTTTGTTGCATGACTCGGCCAATACTCACATTTTTCAGGAAGTAAACATCGTGCTTGTCTGTAACAGCTTATTTATGGCATGCAGTTCAATTACTAAGACTGTTATTAAGATGAAATAACTGAAGCACAACAGCAGCAACGTGAAATGGCAGATCAGCTCAGACCAGGAGGACCTTCTCTGGACAGAGATTATTCTTATCTGCATACAGTACATCCTTACCCATATATAAGGTTTTCAAAGATGATAAAAACATGCAAATAGGAAAGGGAGTTGCAGCACATTAATTACAGCAAAGAGACCAACTTAACTATCATGTCAACAGAGTGGTTGACATTGACCTCAGTGGAAGCTGCATTAGGAGCTACATAATGATCTGTGACTTTCTGTCTGGATGAATACTTGAGTGTCAGTAATTTGTGCTCACTTAATATTAAAAGTGGTTATTAATTAATACCAAAAGATAGGCTTTAAAGTCAAAGTTGGTTGGGCATCACACCATCATAACAAATATTTTGTGGCAATCATCATAATGGGAACTCCAATGTGAGTCAGGAGCTTCCATTCTGGAAAAAAAAAACCAGATAATTCAGCAAATTAGAAGCAATAGAATGCTAACTATTTTAATGCAGTTCCTTAGAAATTATGCTATGCACAAACCCCTGCATTTTTCCAATAACACACTCCAGTAATAAAATTAGACAACAACTGAACATTATATACACATCTCGTACACCTGAAAGGACAGTACCTTTTGAAATCTACTTCAATGAAACAGATCCAAATGTCTTGTAGCACAGCATTTAATGTCTATGTTATAAATCTGGTAGCAAACTCACTAAGAATTACATAGTCATCACACAACTCTGGGACTGCTGTTTATCTTACTATCTTTAGTTTACATTATAAACAAAAATTTGCAATTCTTATACTTACAATTGTTTTGTGGTTAATTTTATGAAGGGAAAGCGAGAAAACAGTAACAATTTTACTATTCATTCACTTTTTCCTTATGGCATTTCATGACATGAAATAGTCATTAGACATATACCTTCCTCTATCAGCTGTACAATTTTGACTTTATGAACCCAAAATACGATGACATCTCCCTTGTTTTCCTTACATAGCCTACTAAACTAATGCATGCTAGCCTAAAACACAATGTCCTTTCTTAAAAGGACCACTATTAATTTCTATTTATATCTGAAGTAGTCTTATTGTTACTAAAGCTATTTTCACTGTTATTACAGCTGCATGTGCCTATGGAAACCAAGGACTGATGCTATACTCTATCACGTTAGATGACCAGAATTTTTCCAAAGAGAGCTAAATACTGCACTCATAAGATCATCTTCAAAAGTTAGCTAGATTTTTACTTCAAGTGGGGAAATATGAGAGGAAAGAAAGCACAAAGTGGCTTGAAGGAAGAAGTAGCAACAAATCTACAGAGGCACAAGCGAGACAGCTACACCCCTCATATACAACAGCGCAGTTATTAGTATGTAGGAGAGCTAGGTTCATATTTTCAACTCCTTTAGCTCTTGTTCTGACAACAATGTAAAGCAAGTGGGTTTTAAAGCACTTAGAGGCAACACATAGTTCTTGCTACACCTTCCTTATGTTATTCACACATTATAGAGAATTAAATGTTCATCGTGGCAGGAGAACAACAATCTCATCCCTCATGTGAATGATTCTTTGAAAAAGAAAGAGAACACCATTCTCAATATATTAGCCTATTTGTACAAAGCAGAACAGCTATAAATAAATGGGATTGATGGGTGCTTCGCCTTCTCACCTTTCAAAGTAACTAATTAGCTTCATATTTCATATGTTAAACTTTAATTGTAGTACAAGTACACAGCCTGTGTAACACAGAACACTTCGAGGACTTTGAAACATTGGAGAGGGGGAGGTTAGGAAAAAGGAAATATAATTTATTTGATCATAGTTGTTGCTTGGCTAAGGAATCAAAAATAACTGTTCATTCAATCTCATTAATTTTAACCCATATTCAAAAGTCTATGCTTATAAATATGTTTATTATAGCTTATTAATTGAAAAAAAACCCAAGCCTAGAAAGAAGCCAGATTTTCCCTCCTGGCACTGCAGATTATTTGCTTTGTTTTGACACATTCCTTTCACTGTATGTGGTAACACCAGAAGTCCAATATACCTTTAGGGTAAGAAAAGAGTTTTTGATTGATAAGTAATTGGGCTCCTTCACCTTTCTCTCTTTAAGCAAGTAAGACTGGAAAAAAAAATATATTAAATGAACAGCCAACTCAAAATAGATCCAGCACAATACTCCTGAGGAAAGGAGAAAGAAAGTCCTAGCTCCCTAAAAATACATTCGTTAAAATGGTAGTCAGTATTGTTATGTGGGACCCTGCTAACATTGCTCTGAGAAACAAGTGCAGCAGTAATATTAATTCTTCCCCAGGATGCTCACTCAACACACTTCTGGAGAACGACAGTTTCAGCATTTTATGCTAGTGATTTACACCAACCCTAAGGCGAGGTTGCCCACCAGTATAAGACAGCACAGCTCCGTTGAAGGCAATGCATTTGACAATAAGCTCCTTGTTAAAGATAAGTAATTTTTTTAGTTCTTTTCAAACTAGTTCACATTTTTGCTTAGCTATAAAAGACTAAGCAGGAGAAAGGAAAGGTGGACTGGGAGCAATTATTTTGTGTTTGCCGCCTAACATCTATCTACGCTTGCAAGCCTGAAGCAAGAATTCTTCCTTAGCTGCAGCTGATTTGTTAGCTCACACTGCTTCTACGGGGTCACTAGCATTTGTCATTACCATGACACACCTTTGACAACCGATCAAATATCGATAATAAATTTAAAACTAAAATTTAATTTGATAAATATTATTATGTCCATCTTCTCTTCAACTTTTTTTAGAACTACTAATTTATTCTCCTCTTTTGGAGGCAGTAAATATGTTCCAGGAATGTATTTTGCATTTACCCCTTGCAGACAAGAGGATTCTTAGAATGAACCAAATGCAAAACAGTACTCTTCATGTCTAGGTTTCAGTTCTGGGCCACCCTTAGCTTCTGCTAACCTCCACCACAAAATACAATTCTCTCCTACATCAGGAAATAAAGTGTTTAGGCTCAAAAGGCACTATTCTATACTCAGAAAGCAAGTTGCTCTATTTCATTAATTAACAGCCACAGGAGAGAAATATTTGAAGTTGATGTCTGTCATAAAATCTGCAGTTCAGAATTGGCTATAAAATAGTAACCTTCATCTTCTGTGAAAGATACTGAATGAGTCCTTCACATGTGTTTTCTTCGATAGCTTCTCCAACATAATTTATACAGCACATAGATTTCTTCAGGGAAGTAAGGTCTGACACTGATTGTCATAAGCACTCTGCTCCCAGCAATACATTAGCATTTTACATAAAGACTGTACAAAAGGGATTCGCTATTATCAAAATTTCATACTTAATGCTGTCAAGGTAGCTTTGGCTAGGATCACACATCCCAGAATCAGAGAAGCCGTGTAGGAGAGTGTTTCTATGAGGAGGACAGCTGTAAGGGGTTAAATTCTATTTCAACTTCCTGTGTATTTTTTTCCAAGTCATATAACCTTTTCTTTAGCGCTGCATGCAGAAAGCCTATATGCTTCCCCCAAGAGATCTCTGAATAGTTCCCTACTGCCAGTTTCCATGAATATATTAAATTCTCATCCATTATCATTCACATTAGACTGAGTTTTTAAAGTCCAGTACTGAGTTCATATAGACTACTTGATGTATTTTTATGCTACTACTTTTCATGTAGCCAAAGTGATGAAATGATGATCACTGGACCCTAGGTGACCACGACCTGATGTCACATTCATCATTCATGGTTCATTTTCTACTGCATAGTCTGAAACAACCTGTGAAGCTCTATCTGTCCAGGAAACGGGAGAGGACGGGAGAGGAGTGGAAGGGCAGGGGGGGAGAAGGGGAAGGGGGAGAATGGAAAGGGGGAGAGAGGGAAGGGGGAGAAGGGGAAGGGGGGGAGAGAGGAAGGCAAGAGAAGGGGGAGAAAAAGAACAGTATTGGAACACTTGTTTATTTGGTGGGCAGTTTGTTTTTTGCTAGCAACAGTTTAAAACACATCTAGTTGTCTATTGAACCAAAATGATACTCGTCCTTATAACTGCAATATACTCCTTTACATATTTAAGCTTTGCCCTGTAAAGCCTGTTTACAGCTTATGGGTAAGCCACCTTTGGCAAAGCTGTCTGTTTACCTTATGGAGTGTAGGTTTTTATTTAGAACAGCATGAAAAATGTTTACATTAAACAGACAAAACCGAGTGGAAAAAATGAAGTGTCTGGATCTGACTGCTTTAACAGTGAATCCTTAACACAGAATATCTTTCACAGAAACTGCTTTTGTTTAATGAAACAAAGGTAAAGAGCAAGCTCCCTTTGTTGTGTTATATGTAGACATCCAATGAAAAACACAACTTATCCCTGCCCCTATTAGCTTTTGTTGAGCTTACCATATATATTTCTTTTGATAAAATTTAACTTCCAGGACCTCTCACAGTCCAAATCCGGTGAAGCAGCCTGTGCCCAGTCAGCTCACCCGCAGCACTTGCCCAGCCTTTCCAAATGCTTTCCCTGAAAGTTCAAAACTGCCAAATGGTAGGGAAGGCACCGTCTTTAAAGCACAGGAAAGGATGATACAGACAAACAGCAGAATTCTGAGGCCTAAGGGCCTTTTCTGCAGCTACTCTTTACACACCAGTGGAGCGGAACTGTGAGTACCCCGGGCAAATCCCTGATGTAAACACTATGGAAGAAACCGAAAAATGAACCCTCTTTTAAAAAACAATGCAACGTCTGGCTCTTATTAACAAACATGGTCCATTTTACTTTTATAATCCCCAGAGTGCAATGCTGCTCTCAATCCCAAAGATACATTTAAAGACTGATAACTGCTGTATTTTTATGCTAAGCAGGTTTTCTGCAATCTCTTTTTATTGTACTTAGTTCACACATGTGCTCCACTGTCCAAAGCCCACTCATGAAGGACATAACACTACCAAGGAATGTACATAGAAATTAACTGTCCATAGGGCTCCAGCAGCTAAACAGAAAGTGCAACTGCACACCACCCAGGAGCTGAGATTCTATTATCATTATATTTATTCTGAAAGGCTCAAAGTCTAATGTTTAATACTATAATCTGTTAGTTAATGATCCAGACCTTAGGTGTCTAATATTTTGTACATAAACCTACTCCAGACATCCTTAGCCTGCAGGTTCCTGGTAGGCAAGTAATTTATCTTGACCACCTTTCTTTGTTTACTTAACAGGCTACAACCTACAATTCCCCTTTCTTTGTTTACAGCAATTCAGGTCAAGGATTTTTTTTTCCTTTTTTTTCAAGTGCTGTCTTCATTTTCTCTGGAACTTCTTTTCTTGGGCCTGTAATCTCTCATTTAGCTCCTCATCTTCGGTGTACTAGCTGCTCAATTTCTTCTTTGTGCCGGTTAACATAATTTCAATTTCTTCTTTAGCTTTAACCTTTTCTAACTTTTCAGCAATTCTTACTTGACACTCTGTTTTTTCAAAATTAATACCACTCTTCCGCGGATATCGCGCACCCCATCCCCGTCCTGTTCTCAGCTGCTCACCTTTGTACTACTTCAGTGCTTCTCCCTGGCTTTATCATGTCCTGCTTCAGTTTTCTTTCTGGTAACATTTATAAAGCCTGGTGTGAGAGGTGGATGTTTGATGGGTGCCGGGTTAGAGACTGGAGTAGGAGATGGTGGTCTTTGTTTTGACACGGTAGGTGAAGGTGGGTGAGTCTTCTGTCTAACTGTAGAAGGTGATGGAGGATGCATCACCAAATTAGCAGGAGAAAGGGATCTTCCAGGGCAGATACAGATGGCGAGGGAAGATATCTTAGCCCAGAACCTAGGGATGGATTTTCCGTCTCTAATTTCTGGGTTGAATCTGGTGAACTGGCATCTGATGAAGATACAGAGTACTTCAATCTGTCGATGCTACGACGGCACACGGGCACTTTAGGAGTTGGGACTGGGGAACTGATGGAACTGGCTGAAGCTGAGCGATCTTGCCCACCAGCCAATAATGTAGCAGTACTTTTATTCCTAGCTAAGGAGGCCTGTGTAGGGGCGAGGAGGCGACTGATTATGCTACTGTCCAGAGTCTGTCTCAACTCTTACCACCACCCAAACACAACGACCTCATCTCCCCCTCATCCCTGATGTGGATTAACCCCACATCCCATGCCAGAGCTCTGTGCCACAGCCCTGCGCTTGCTGAGGGGTGGTAGAATGGCAGCTTTATGCTTTATCATAGTATCATAGTATCATAGTATAGTTAGGGTTGGAAGCAATCTTAAAGATCATCCAGTTCCAACCCCCCTGCCATGGGCAGGGACATCCCACTAAAACAGGCTACCTAAGGCCCATCCAATCTGGCCTTGAACACCTCCAGGGATGGGGCAGCCACAGCCTCCCTGGGAAACCTGTGCCAGTGTCTCACCAGTCTTATGGTGAAGAAATTCTTCCCAATGTCTAGTCTAAATCTGCCCCTCTCCAGTTTATACCCATTCCCCCTGGTCCTATCCACACAAGCCTTTACGAATAGCCCCTCTCCAGCTTTCCTGTAGCCCCTTCAGGTACTGGAAGGTCGTTATAAGATCTCCTCAGAGCCTTCTCTTCTCCAGGCTGAACAACCTCAACTCTCTCAGCCTGTCCTTGTAGGGAAGGTGCTCCAGCCCTCCGATCATCTTTGTGGACCCATTTCAATAGCACCATATCCTTCTTACTTTGAGGATTCCAGAACTGGGCACAGTACTCCAGATGAGGTCTCACAAGAGAGGAACAGAGGGGCAGAATCACTTCCCTCAACTGCTGCTTTTGATGCAGCCAAGGATATGGTTGGCCTTCTGGGCTGCGAGCACACATTGCTGGCTCGTGTTGAGCTTCTCATCAACCAGCACCCCCAAATCCTTGTCTGCAGGGCTGCTCTCAAGCAGATATCCCCCATCGTGTACTGAAAACAGGGATTGCCCCAACCCAAGTGCAGGACCTTACACTTGCCCTTGTTGAATCTCATGAGCTTCTTACAGGCTCACTTCTCCAGCCTGTCCAGGTCCCTCTGGATGACATCCCATCCTTCTGGTGTGGCAACTACACCTCTCAGCTTGGTGTCATCTGCAAACTTGCTGAGGATGCACTCAATCTCGTGTCAATATAATTGATAAAGACATTAAACAGCACCGGTCCCAGTACGGACCCCTGAGGGACACCACTTGACACGCATCTCCATCTGGACTTTGAGACATTGACCACTACTCTTTGAATACAACCGTCCAAACAGTTTCTTATCCACCTTACCGTCCACCCATCAAATCCACATCTCTCCAATTTAGAGAGAAGGATGTTGTGGGGGACTGTGTCAAAGGCTTTACAGAAGTCTAGATACACCACATCTGTCGATTTACCCGTGTCCATTGCTGCAGTTACCCCATCATAGAAAGCCACCAAGTTGGTCAGACAGGACTTGCCACTGGTGAAGCCATGCTGGCTGCCATTAATCACCTCCCTGCCCTCCATGTGCTTTAGCATAGCTTCTAGGAGGATGTGTTCCATCATCTTCCCAAGTACAGAGGTGAGGCTGACAGGTCGGTAGTTCTCAGGGTCGTCTTTTCTACCCTTTTTACAAATGGGTACAACATTACCCTTCTTCCAGTCACCAGGGACTTCTCCTGATTGCCATGACTTTCCAAATATCATGGAGAGTAGCTTGGCAACCATATCTGCCAATTCCTTCAGGACTCTGTGATGCATCTCATCAGGCCGCATGGACTTATAAATGTTCAGGTTCCTCAGGTGTTCGCAAACCTGATCCTCCTCTACTGTGGGAGGGGTCTACCCCCCTGGTCACCATCTTGCTGTCCCACGTCCCAGGAAGGGTGAGGAGAGCAGTTATCAGTGAAGACTGAGGCAAAAAAGTTGTTGAGTACCTCAGCCTTTTCCTCATCTGTTGATACATGATCCCCATTTCCAGTCATCAGTGGGGGTATGTTCTCTTTGATCTTTCTCTTTTGATTGATGTACCTGTAAAAGCCCTTCTTGTTGGTCTTCACTTCCCTTGCCAAGTACAGCTCCAGCTGCGCCTTGGCCTTCCTGACTTCATCCCTACACAACCGGGCAGCGTCTCTATATACGTCCCAGGTTCCCTGTCCCTGCTTGCACTGCCTGTGCAGTTCTTTCTTTGTTTTTGGTTTAACCAGCAGGTCTCGACTCAGCCATGCCGGTCTCTTCCCTTTCCTGCCTGATTTTCTATATACAGGGACTGAGCACTCTTGCGCCCTGTGGAAAGCATTTTCCAGCTCTGTTCCGCTCCCTTGTCTTGGAGGACCATGTCCCAGGGGGTCCTATTGAGTAATTGCTTGAATAGCTGGAAGTCTGCTTTCCTGAAATTTAGTGTCCTGACTATACTCCTCACCTGTCCCATATCCCTCTGGACCTTGAACTCCACCAGTGCATGATCACTGCAGCCCAGGCTGCCACCGATCCTAACATCACTGATGAGTTCACTTGTATTGGTGACCATAAGGTCCAGCATTACTTCTCCTCAGGTGGGGGTCTCTGTCAGCTGGACTAAGAAATAACCTTTGATGCACTCCAGGAGTCTCCTGGATTGCCTGCAGCTTGCCGTGCTACTTCTCCAGCATATGTCTGGGTGGTTGAAGTCCCCAAGTAGGATGAGAGCTTGCGAGTGCGAAGCCTCCTGTAGCTGGAGGAAGAAGGCTTCATCAGTTGTCTCCCCTTGATCGGGTGGCCTGTACTATACAACAACTATACAACAACCAACAACAACGTTGTAGCTATATATCTTCAGCAGTGATAGTGGAATTGAGTGCACCCTCAGCAAATATGCAGACGAAGTGGAGCCAAATAGTGCAGTTCACATGTCAGAGGGACAAATACTATATCTCCTGGAAAATTATGGCCCTCCTGAACTGTCCTGTCCTCAAAACTGTCTAACCTTCTAACAGCTCTCAGCCTAGCTAAATTGACTTCTGGAATAAACTCTTTCCTGACTATCGAGGAATGAGTAAAATTAGATCAAGCCTGAGAAACAAACACACCTTCCCAACACATCTCCATTCCATCATGCCTCTCTCAACAGAACTGAAACTATGAATAAGTCCTACAGAAGTAGTTCCCCTAAAATGGACTATACTTCGTCCAATGTACCATATGCATTCCCAAAAGTATGATTGTGGACAAAAAAAATCATAAGAAAAGAAACCAGTTAGTCCTGTGCCCACTGAATAAATCCACATGCAAGCCACATAGTTGAGAAGAACCTGGTATCCATTGGAGGCCATTCTTACACAGACACTTCATCCATCTCTGACCTCTTCTTCTCATCTTCAAGGGAGTTCTGTAAAGCATTTTCAATTAATAAACCAGAGTAGGAAAAAGAATAACTCCGGTAGATATATAAAAACCATAGGTACTATGAAGAGACAGCTTTTAGAGGCTGTAATAATTTGCTCCCTCTCCCGTTAACTTATGTTACCTCTCTTTCTCCTCTTTTCTACAGCATAAAAAATCATATCATGCCTTTCTTGCTAAATCTTCCTCCACTTCTTCGATGTGACACATGCGTTCCCCCTACCACCCCCCACCCCATACCAAATGAGCAGTGGTTTCATTAATGGGCGGAATTTTTGCCCAGAACCAAGCCACACAGCAAATGCCAGTCAGGATCCTCATATGCAATCTGACTATGAGTCAACCACTTTCATCCCATAAATAGGGCAGCCCGAGTGAGCCTTCTCTGACCTCACCCTGCTAGGCAGTGTGGCTGCATGGCAATGAACTCCCTTCCTGCTGGGACGTCTCTTCTCAAGTGTATTCCTCAAAACAATGAGATATTTCACCAGCAACAGGTCACTGGTGAGCTCCATTTGAATCCTCCCTGGACTGTCGCACAACTGTGCAATCAGGCAATTGTACTCTTTAACAGGGATTAAGTTTTCAGTCTAAGTACCTTCTTAAACAAAATAAATCATTCGGAGTTATAATATTGTGTGACTCAGTGTATCATTAGCTTAAATAAGATTCTACAGTGAAAATTTTCTGTCATTTTGTATGCTGTTTGCTTAGCTTTCTAAGCATGAGTAGTGAGACTCTATCTGAAGCTGTACACCACAAACAGAGTTCCAAACTCAAAAAACTTGCTCAGCGCTTACAACCTGCCTGGTCAAAACATGGCCTCCAGAATCAATGAAAACAAGAAAATGCAGAGGGTTCAAGGACACAGATCATCAACACCAGCTGCACTGAGACAAGAAAACAACCTATCTGAAAGGTAGCGAAGGAATCCAATGAGGATCAAGAGGACTCCAGACCCAAGAATTACTACTACATCAAGCCATCAAAGGAGGGGATGGGTGAATTGTCTGCAAAGGCAGAATTGTCCAGGGATTTCCTGGTTCACGTTGGCCCATCTTCATGGAGAAGATTATGCTTCCATTAAAATTGTTTTATGGAACATGATGCCTGAACGTCTGCTTCATTACACCTCGGATCTGGACTTTGGAGTGAACTGACATGACACTTGGCAGCGGTCAGCAGAACCTGCAGACAGAAGTGAGTATAGTGGAGATGCAAGATAACACTTTGAAATCTTAACTAAGTGATACAGGGAATCAGGAAAATCCTTTGGCTCTAAGCAAGTATAATTCTTTAGCTATAAACACATATAAACCCATTTATCCTCACACATGTCTTCCATGCAGTAAGTAATAACATTGAGTTTGATAAAGTCAAGTCATACTTATTTAAAGAAGAGTTTTAGCTAAAAAAACTTATATGATGTGGAGAAAATAAATGCAGATAGACATGATTAGAGTTACTGATTTTAATTTATGTTTTTCTGCTGTTTTAGTCTTGTAAAAGGTTATTTATGAAGTTGCATTTGGCATTTTGGATTTCATCAGTGAAGGGAATTAGTATTTCTCAAGGGACTTGCTGAAGGCAAGCAAAAGAGAAAGGCCCAAGAACAACTTTTAACAACATTACTACTGTTCAGCCAAGGTCTGTATCATAAAAACATGAACTGAGATCAAGAACAATAAAAAATCCTCTCAGTAACAAAACAGATGAAGAAAGGAGAAAAAAGAGTACAGATAGATTGAACCAAAACCTGGGACTAAACTAAGAGTCCCCAAAAAGTGGTGGTGGTATGATTTTTTGGATATTTTTTCAAGCACGACTGTTCATAGATACCTCTAAATATTTTATTTTCCTTAGAGATAATAACAGACATCCTCACACACATTTCAGTACAGCCATACAACATCATACTCTCCACAAGTCTCAGAAGACAGAATACATAATGTAACCTTTACATGATTCCAGTGTTTTTCTTTGGACATTTACAACCTTAACAGACCAAGCCGTACACCACACAAGCAACAACATTACGAAACACTGCTATTTATTCCTAGTAGGGAAGCAAAGATGTGCTAATTATATTTGCAGCTATTTATAAACAGTGATCCTTTCCTAGAATGCTCATCAAGCGCATTACTGAGCTGTAGCACGCTATCAACCTCTGTGCCAAGTTTATATTCAAGCTGGTTGGTACTTCTTACCCAGGAAACAACCAAAGTCAGCCAGAACATCCCGACATCCTAAAAGTCAATAATCCATTTTAAGCAAATCAAAATCCAATGTGGTTTGACAAATAAGAGAGTTGTACAAATTCAGACTATTATTTACTGCAACTGCATTATAAATCAAGAAAAGATACTTTCATTATATAGAAAAAATACAAAAACCCCAGATCTAAAAGGCTAGAAGGCAAAGTACACTGAGAATTTCACTCTGAAGTCATCCATTTGTCTTGGAGTGTGTATATGCCTAAATGCACACATGTCTATATGTAGATCCTACAGCCTGGAAGCTTGTTTCGAGTTTCCTAGTCTTGTCCCACTCTGAAAAATAGACTCTCTAAAAAATACAGTGCAGGTGATTCCTCAAGAAGTTTATGCTATTTTGTGCTAAAGGGTAGATGGTTCTCAATGCCTTAATTCCATAATGTCTTATTTTCTTAATGTCTTAGTTTGATTTCAGTGTCTTAGTTTCATAACTAAGTCCTCTGCATTGTTAATCTTTTACTATTACATGAAAATGCAAGATACATAAGAGAAGATCTTTAGAATGGAAATGTCAACAACTGGGTTTTTTTTTTTTGTTTCATGTTAAGAACTTAGTTTTTTTCCTTGGTTTTCTATGAACATTCCCAAATATGAGCATATTGAATACTCATACTTATAAAGGCTGTAAACTTTATAGCTTCTCAAGTCCTTAGTTTTCACGTTTACAAGGACTGCTAATATGCCCTTAAGACCTTGTTACTCCTCCATTTTAACACAGTACTTTATATTTTTCCCAGACAAACAAATCTAAGAGATCAGAACGTCCACTTTTTCCATCAACTAAAAACCCTAAGTACTCTGCATTAGGCACAAGCCCATCCAGTTTGATGTCAACAATAGACATATTTCCTGCTGTATTTAACATTTAATTTAAAATGCAGCTACTTGATCCATTAGGTAGCCTTTAATTATTTGCATTACACAAATGCCATCAGTATAAAGCTACGTCTGCTTCAAAAGTTAATAACTTTGGCCCATATCTTGCTCTTGAGCTGCCACAGCACAATACCAGTCACATCATTTACTAGTTGGGATTATTCATTTCTTAGTGCTTCTTCCAAAATCAGCAATGCATTTTTTGAACACATGCTTGATAAAGCAAACACAGAAAAATAGTTGCCTGAAGGAAGAATGTTTTCATAGTTTTCTAATTAGAATTCTGAAGAGTTTAAGCTATAGTCTTTGTTAGTTATCAAAATACTTCAGTCACACAGACTAGCCAGAGTTTCAGTGCTCACTGGCTTACTTTTCTGATTTTAGCAGGCACTCAACTACACTTCAGCCTTGGTAAGCTTATGATGATGATATCAATATATGTCATCTTGTGTACAATATGCTATATTGCTTGTAGCACTTTGGGTTAAAGATACATCAGAATGCTTGAGAACGTCACGCAAATTGCTTCTCAAAATACAAAATAACTGCCTGACAAGCCCAGAGAATGCTACAGTCCAGACATCTGTTTAAATTCCTTATAAAGCTAAGTAATTATATTACCATTCTGGCTGATTATTTTCTATTTGTGACATCAGCCCTTCAGGTTAGACGTATTCACCCATGACAAATTCCTGAAATGAATTACCTTTGAAAAATTTAAATAAAATTTTATAATTAAAAAAAAATCCATTTAAATAAAAGTAGGTGAAACAAACTTTAACTCTGGTGGGAGCAATTTCCTACGGGAAAGGAACTACTCTAAGCAGTTAAAACATGTAACTCCTATTTTACATAGCTTATCAACAGTGACACAACATCATTAGGGGCCATTGTCAGTGCTATTTAAGCACAAACAGGCTCAAAATCAATTTCCTTCCATAGTCAAGAATGGCATCAAACTACTATTTGTACAATGCAAAAGCAGTGAAATCATTTCATGCTACCAGGAAATAAGGTTATGCTCCAAGTAATTTCCACCAAAAGCTGTTACACGCATATGTGAATAGTGGCTATGTTAAAACTGAGATTATGTTCTTCCCATTTGAATAAAATGAAGTTCAATAGGTCAACAGATGAGCAAAGATGGAAGTAATGGCACAGATCAAACTTCAGAACAGAATGGAATTAAAATCCTGATGTTTCATAATGACATTCCCAGAAAGTCATAAAACCTCAGATATCACTGCTGTGGACCTGCATATATTAAAAAATACATGACCATCCCATATACGTGACTGAAGAACCAGCATTAGACCACATTTGCCAACAATTTATATACACAATGCGGCAAAGATGTATAAACATATGCAATCACATTACATATATATTTTAATATTAAATACAATTTACAATAAAATGAGAAAGCAAATGTTCCAACTTTGTGACTTGAACAATTAAATTATATTGGCTTTCACACAATATTTTATTTCAAAGAAATATTCTGTTAAAAAAAGCCTGATATGTAACATTTAAATGAAATAAAATTAAAGTACATCAAAGAATGTTTTCCTGCTGCTAGCTTAATGCACTTGACAGCCTAAGGTAACATTTTGTAGATCTTCTGATCATGAAAACAGACAGTGCTATCACAACAGTATTCTGCTGCAGCTTCCAATCAGAAGCACAGCTTTAAAGAAAATATCACTAAATATCACAAGAATGAGATTTTTTTTTGTTTCAATTTTCTTTGTTTCTAAACTGAGCAAGCATTAAATTGTAAAAGTCTGATTACTGAAAAATGCATGAACTGAATGTATTTGCTATCTCTAGACATACACAAAAGAAAATCGCTGTATGGAACCACTGTCATTACTTCAGTGAAGACCTATAATGAGATGCTTGGTGATTGTAGCATAAAAATATCTAGATTAGCGTCTACATCTCTGAATTTCTGTAATGGAATGTTTAACTCTGCATCCAGACATGCCAGACTTATGTCAGGTTGAACATCATGTAATTTCATTAGTACAAATGTAATCAATTACTTACCTGACACATCTGAGTCTTCTCATGTTGGTCTCAACAAGACGTCAATAAGAGTAGGGCAAAATACCATCTGACAGAGAGCAGGATTTTCACTTCTAGTGACATATCTACCTTGAATATTAATCAGATGTTTCTCTTAATAAAAATAAGTCTATTGGCCAAAAAAGGAATTTGTCTGCATGCTGTTTGCATAGTGAAGGGCGCCTGAGACCGAATAATGAGAACCCTGCCATGTGAAGGGCTCTTGTTAAGGCTTTTTCAACTAATAGCTGGATACTGAGTTTGTAGTATGAAGATGCACTAAATATCCTTCAGCTAATAATGATGGCTGCATATTTTCACATTGGTTTTAAAAGGAATTAAAAATAGCACCATCTTGGAGCGCATGCAAAAGAAGGTGGTACAGTAGAATTCAGTGCTACACTTTATGAACAACTACAGTCACAATATCTGTGTTTATACTAAATAAATTAAACAGAAACTAATGCTGTCCTATCTTTTTAGTTTCAGGACTATAATGAAAATATCATTACTCTTCCTATTTGCAGAAAAAAAAAAATGCCCTCTGAACTACCTTAAAAAAAAATCCAGGTTTTCTTGGATTTTAATTATTGAACTTTTTAATCATAATCTGAGAACTTCATAACAATATTTATGAAATTCCCGTTGACAATGAATAGAGGAAAAATTAAAACGTGTCAAATTATCACCTGAAGAAATAGAAGAGACCTTTGACATTCTTTTCCTGTTAGGTAAAGATCTTCTATACCCAAGTTAGTGCTAACTGTTGTTATATAAAGGAGATGCCATTCTTTCCATTGCAAGAAAAGGACATAACTTGCAGTATCATGCAACTATTTTTAGATCATACATATGCATGAGCTGTGTAGTTGCAGCAACAATCCATGACCCAGTATCAAAAATGTAGGTCAGAGTTGTAAAGTACCAGATGTCTGACACTCAAAAAAGTAGAAGTTAAATATTCTGATACCTTGTTGTTATACAGTGGCCAAGTGTAAATTATGAAGTCTATAAATATTTAAAGAAAAAATCCACAAAAATTAACATCTTTACTCTTGAGAAACTAGATAAATTCAATCTCATCTTGGATGAGGGCTGCCATTTAAAAGACATCCAGTGAGTTAATACAGATGTGGTAAAAGATTGAGCAATACAGCAATGCCAAAGACTGCTACAGGAGAGTAAAAACACAGACACAGACACTGTACTCCACTCTAGAGGATAAATTTGAAGGGTTCTTGTCATTTTGGGGCACTTGAAATGTATTCTTCTATGCGAGCACATACCTCTCACGAGCACAGAAATTTGAAGGTAATGCCTCAGGAAACAAGTATTTCATTTGCCATCCTGTTCGTATTGTTGACTGGATGATTGCTACAATAATGTATCATCAAGTTAAGATCTTCACTGACAATTTCTCATCTGAGGGGCTCATAACTATTGCTTTATCTGAGACTGGAAACATAAAAGAATAGTATTTGTCCAAGCATAGCAGCATCGTCTTTCTTCCAATACATGAGCTATCAACCTTACATACGACATATGGAGTAGATTTTGCAGTTCTCTTTTCCCAGCCCCATTCATATAAAGTTAATTCAAACAGGGCCTTGAAGCAACATAGAGCCGCTATAGATGACGGATGGTTTTCTCCAATTCATTGAAAACTAAAACAACAATCTTCTCCAGAAAACAACAGCTAAAGTGTAATATTAGCATCAACAGGTGAAATGAGACATCTCATTCACTCTGCTGCTCTCAGCTATCCCAGAATTAATAGTTCTGGGTGAACAGCTAAATAAGATAATGGGAGAATAGCACGTGCAAGAAAAGAAAAGCAAAACTCATTTCCCCAAGTTATCAAAGCAAGGAAACCACATATATTAGAATCTAATCTCACTTAATTTAATCTTTTCATTTTGATCTAAAATACTGAAGTAAAATTTCTGTCATTTCTGATTCAGGATTTCATGAGACTTCTTAGTTCAATTAGTCTAGTTTGATTTATTTTCACTTCAGAAATGGCAGCAAAACTAAAACAGAAACACTGAGCTGCCCAGTGAATGCAAACCCCAGGTTTTAAACACAGTTTATGGTCTACATGACTGCTGAATGTTCATATGTTTTAGAGCCAAATGAACAAAATGAGGGAGAGAGGCTTGATTTTTTTTTTATGGTCTCATGCTTAATTATTACTCTTGTGTGCAGCTTCTGTGAAATTTTCATATTTAAATCATAGAACCATAGAATAATTTGGGTTCGAGCCAACCATAAAGATCATACAGTTCCAACTCTCCTGCCAGGGGACACCTTTCACTGGATCAGGTTGCTCAAAGCCTCATTCACCTGGCCTTGAACACCTCCAGGGATGGGGCATCCACAACTTCTCTGGGCAAATGGTTTGTGTTCAATTGATGCATCGGTTGAGGAGGCACCTCAATGTTCTTCAACTCAGAGAAGATATCCCCCCGAAGGATAATGGTTCCTGTAAGTATCAATATGCAGGTTATATACATGCTTATTATCAGCTACTTTATAAGAGAAACAGCAGTTTGATTATATCGATCTTGAATACTATTGTCCAAGTTTTTTGAACTCCAATGAAATATGAAGAAATTATAGGATGATTGAAAAAGGTCAAATCTTTATGTGTTTAAAAATAAAAACAAAGAAAGGAACATGGAACAAAGCCTAAAGAGGTGTCTCTCTTGGTATTTTACTTTGGCAGCTTGCTGTAGCAATTGCATTATTAGTTTACTGTTTAAAAGAACAGATTACTGTTCTCAACTGCTTTATTAGTGATGGCAGCCTGCACCTAGCCTTTAGCACAACATGACATGTTTCTATTAACATTTCCAAGCTATTCACCTAAAAGTGCAGATTAAACAAATCTGATTAATTTCGCGATCATATCTCTCAGGTCAACAGTGTAAAGAGACTAAGAATGGGAAAATGTGCTCGGAAGTGTTGGCTCGCTTGATGTGCTTGGACATACTGGATCTCCAGGAGATCCAGAACCTTTTCTTCTGCAGAAAGCGCTTGGACGGAACAAGCACAAACCACTTCCCTCTGCACAAAAATGTCCCTGAAACAATAACTTCAGGCATCTCCTTTAATGTTTTCCCAGTGTCATTTATAACAAGTTGAAAAAAATTGAATACTGTATCAGAGAGTTGTAAACTTAACTCTACACTTTAACCTACATTTCATTGTAATGTTCATGGAACTCTTTTCTTCCTAAACCATGGAAAAATTGAATTATCATCTGAGAGTAACTTTCTTCAAAGAGATGGAAGAAGAATGTAATTACACAATACCTAGGTAATTTGGGAAATTAAGTGAATTTAAAAACAGTAATAACTAATAATCAAAATACATCAAGTGTATAAAGTACAAAGGAAGATGGGTTTTAAAAACCTTTTGAGAAAATGAATGTCTTTTCTTCACTTACATTAATGTAATTTAAAAGGAGCAAAGGGTTGTGCTTGTCATGTCTCAATTCATTTAAATAAGAAGTTACAGTGTAGGGAAATTTCAAATCAAATTTTACTCACAGACCTCAATCCCCCTCTATTATCAGCCATATAGATGGGAGCATAATTTCTTTTTTCTACTACAGAACAGCAGCGGGAACACCATGTAAAAATATGGAACCAACTTCTTCAATCATTAGTATTCAACAAAACACTGTAGCTAAACCAAACAACCAGAGGAAAACACAAATGCATACAATTGCTCATTAGAAACATTTAAGAGTGCAGGTTGAAAAAAAAAATATATTGGCTCAGTGTAACTGGCCAATAAATCCCTACAATGAGAGAAGGCCCAGAGGAGATGGGCAAGGGCAAGGCACCCATCAAGCTCAGGGAATAATACAGGGCATGACTGACCACAGCTGTTACAAAGACAGATGACTATCACAGCAGGAAAAGGACCAGAGGGTGGTTTTCTGTTTTAGATTAAACAGCTATCAACTGACTACTATTTACACAGTTGAGTGGATAACTGGTAGTACAAATGTTTCTCCCGGAGTTCATCAAAAGTGTGTGAATGCATGGAGGGAGTGAATATGCAGATCAGCCCTACAAAAAGCATAAAACCTGAATGACTAACTAAAGAATTCCAAAGATAGACTTGGGCTTGAGCTGGCTTCAACCCATATACTCCTTCCTGGTGACAAGACAGTCAGCATCGTGACAGTGAGTATATTATAAAGATTACATCCTTATTGTGATAACCTGTATATTGCAATTGCTATATTTTGCCAAGCACAACTTATATCTGTATTGTGATTTCTCTATTTTGCTGTATCATTCTGCCAAATTAAAAAATCCTGATTAACGTCAAGTATCATAAGTAAACTTGATATCAAAAAATATACCCTCTGCACACGGATTACGTAGAACAACTGGGCAAGAATACTAGACTATCACTCAGAGATCCCTGAAAGCCAATATTTTTATGATAGCACAAATGCACGTGTCCTCCATGGGAAAGGCAGTAGACTATTTATCCCTGAAGGAAGAAGAGACAAGTAACACATAACACAGAACTTCACTGAAGTTTGACTAGATCCCTACAGCAAAATAAACTCTGAATACAGACCTTGTACAACAGCATACTTCACCATGCAATCTAAGGACCATGGTTTCTAAAGCACTGCACTCTAGTCAGCATCCCTGCCCCTCACACCACAGATTCCAAAGTTTCCATAGACATCACAGTACTATTTTATCACACAGAAAAACATACATGCATTTTCCCTGACATTTTCTTTATGTTGTCCTTCTCATTTTGTTGTTTTGATGCTACACCAAGTCTTGTTTTGTGGATATATTCTACCACTTCTCAAAAGCTCATTTTAAGAAGTGAGGAAAAGAAATGTAGAGATGATGGCAGGGAGAGTAAAATGGTTTTCTCTCTCATTGAAACAGTGCCAAATTACAGCAAGGGTCAGTAATAGCCAAAACTTTGGCTGTTAACAGCTCACCTGTGCAACCATAGCTGGTAGTCCTACCTAGTAGATCCTACCTAATAGCTACAGACACGTGATCAGGAAGCTTACATTATTCTTAGCACTCTTTTTGATCAATACGTAAGCATTCCATCCTAATTGCTTTTCCCATGATAGTCTTACTGCCTTAATAGAGCTTCATATTTGGAGCATGTCCCCAGTTCACAACTAGTTCCTCCGTTTCCTTATCCATGTTCTAACAGCTGAGAAGAAAATTAAGATGAAGGCAAGTGGGAGAAATAGCTCACTATCGCTTGCACATCCCCCTATTTCTTTTTAACACCAGTAGCAGGGTTCAGATCTTAATTGTTTGGAGGTTTTTGTTTGTTTGGGGTTTTTTTGTAGGTGCTGACTTTCTTTTGAATTAACAAAATTATTTGTAGAAAAGCACAGATAAGACATTCCTTGGTTTTTAACATCATTTCTACCTCTCTTATCACTGATATAGCAAGAAGTGGATGGTACCAGAGCTTCCTAGTTCACCACATCTTTCTTGTGCATACCAGGAGAATGAAAGATAAATGACCAAAAGGTCAGTTAGGATGCTTCCAGGCATTATCATCTGGTTTTACTGTTGACTTCACAAATTTCAGCAATTTCAACCATGTGTGATACGTAATAGTAGGTAAGGGGTTATGAGATGGGCCTCAATTTTTTTTTTTTTTTGAGATCATCAAAGAAACTGTTTATGAGTTAACTCCAGCTAAGGATTTGCAAGCAACAAATTGTTTTGAGAAAATATAACATAGTCATCTTTATTAATGGAATAAACATGTTCTTAGTTTAGCATGTAAGCCTAGTAAAGAGGAAGCACACCTTCCCACCAAGCCCACTATGAGTCTCAGAATTAATATTTGGAGCTTCTTTCACCCACCCATCTACTTGTCAGCATCCAACAGCTTCCATCCTCTGTAACAGTAGCTGCTTGTTACTGAGCTTTACTGAACAGAGAGAGCTTGTCTGAGCTCTTTTGAAAAACTGACTGAAAAATCTGAACTGCATATAAGGAATTGGGAACTTGCATCAGTGACTCAATTGTATCCTGTACACAGCGCAGGCAAAAAAAAAAAAAAAGGAACCAGAAAAGTTTCATGACTTGAAGCAAATCCACAGGATTCTCCTACATACTTAGTACGTAAAAAGCATTAGAAATAAGTGATGTTGCAGCATGTGCTCTGAATTCTGAAGAGAACAAAGGACTGGAAGTTCCCTGTGTCTTCTCCATACTCAATGTAAATCCTGCCCCGTCAGGACACCACTGCACTCAGAACTCAACCAGACTAATTTTCATTATGTATGGCTAGTTAAATATTGATTCCCAGGCATTTCTTTTTCATATTTTCATTTTTCATGTCTGTGAACTGTACAAGAGCACGTTTATTCATACGTTAGTGGTTTTATTCTCAGATAAAGTGCTGTTTTTCTCTGATTCTTCATTTCAGAAATGTGCATTCATTCTTTGTCTGCTGCTGTGAAAGTGAATGAAACTTGGAAAAGTAATAGTAAATACAAGGATTAAAAAGGAAGCATGGTGCCCTCTGAACAGGACAATGGATTTGAATTTCAGAGAAATGGCTCTGGTGCCTGGGCTATTCTCACTAAACACTTTCACCCTGTGTATACATTTACGTGTAGTGCAAAACTTCCACCTCGCCTGCCCTCCCTATCCCTCCTGAACAGCCTCTAGCCCTCCATCTGAGCAGTCCAGTTGATGGACCCGTTCCACCAAGTCTCACCAATACCAATAATCTCATAGCTCTGGGAAATGACCTAGGTTTCCAGCCAAAGGCATTTGCAACTACAGCTGCCTGTAGGGCACGCCATCCCCCTTAATCCCTTCCTCTCTCTAAGATGAGCTAGAGTGGCCGTTAGGGGTAAGGTAGATCACAGGGAGCCCCAACATTCCCTCCCAGGACACCCTGAAACAGAAAGTCAGAGCCAGCAACACCATAGACTCCTTCAAAACCACCAGACTGAACAGATCAGCAACTCACAGAGCATGGGCTCAAGATAGCCTGGGTGCTTCACCCTTCCATCTAACCGTACCCCCGAGGCAGGGACCGACCCCGACCCCTGCAGCATGGAGATGGCTCTTGAGGGCAATAACAGAGTGGACTGCCAGCAATGGCTTCTGTCTGTGTTTCAGGCTCCATGAACCTGTCCAGATTGTCCGGGCAGGCTTGGTCCTTGCCTGCAGCCTGGGCTCTCCCAGTGGGGATGGCACCCCCATCTGCTCTGGCACCCCTGCACCTTCTGCATCCCCGATTCCCAGGTACCTTCAGAATCCCCAGCACCCACTATCCCCCGGCATTTTTGACATGTGAGCTCAGCAATCCTGTGGGACTGTCCCTGCTCTCACCTCAGCGATGCTTGCCCCATAAACACAGTTAACAGAAAATTTCCCAAAAACTTGGGGACACCTGTGCTGTTTGACCTCCTATAAGCAAGTTTCCTCCCTGATCCGCAGCCCCGTCCCGTGGGCACAGCATTTCACTCTGTGGGGAGTGCCCCAGCCCCAAGCTGGTGTAGAGCTGGAGGAACCCAGCCGTGAGAGCCGGCTCGGTGGGTGACTCTGGAGAGTCCCCTCAGCATAGCACAGCTCCCACTCCCCTCTGCAGTCCTGCAGATGGCTCCGGCAGAGGACTTTTCAACCCATGGGTATTCCATATCCAAAAGATGAACAATGAGACCAGCCGGGGTCTCAAGATGAACAATGAGACCAGCCCCCATCATCAGGCTCATCCGTAGCACTGGGGCACCGTGAGGCACTACCCTGCACCTCTGGGGCACCCCAGAGTCAACCACGGCACCCCCATAAGAGAACAGCCCCCTCAGCCCTCCCAGTGCTGCTGTGGGTCATTCCAGGGTACTAAGAGATAGAGAGGTAAAGATGCTGTGCAAGCTTGGAACAACATCCACATGGTTTAAATAAGCCATCACCCAAACAGCAATGGACGGACAATGCAAAGACAAAATAGGAAGTCCTAACTTCCCAGGCTCTTTTGGAATCTGCAGGAAGACACACTTCTTGGAAAGATAAGTGCTCAGACTAATAAAGTAGTACAGTTTGAGCATTGTAAACATAGCACTGGGATTGCTGATGTGCATTTCACACAGCAAAACAGTATGTGAATAATTCCGTGAATACGTAAAATCTCTTCATAGTTAAGAATTGAGACTGGTTTGGGAGTATTTCAGAAGTGGCTGTAATTCTAATGAATAAAATTCTTCTTGAGCCTCAGGCACAATACTGGGAGCAGAATGAGGCAAGCTACGTTGATGAGAATATTGTGGGAGATGTTTGATATTTTTAATTTCTTTCTTTTTTAAAAAAAAATCATTGTTTTTTACAACAAAGCTTCAAGTCACATGTTCAATAAAGACTACTTCTAATCTCAATGCCATACAAAGGAGATTAAGAGTTTTAACACGCCTGGTCTCTTTATCTAAATGTTTCAAAGAAACTATAAACTTTAAACATTATCTGAAGTTAATACAGGAAGAATACAGGACTGAGTATTTAAGAAATTGCACCCTTGATGCTTCAATTAATAAAATCTTTGTTTAGCTTACTGTTTCCCTTTCCCATCCATCCATGCTATAGGGTAAAAACATTAAGCTCCAGAAAAATGAAGTATCTAGCTATAAAAGGCTAGAAATGAGTTTCTAAACAGGGCCTTATTACTCTTCAGAGGAATGTTCAGGTCCCGTTCTTCTTCCCTGAATTTGTATGAATAAACTATTTTGAAGGCATTGTTTAATATTACCAGAATATTAGATGTGGTTAAGATCTCCCTGTCCGCCTCCCTGATGGAAGAAAAAAACCCAAAACAATTCAAATAAGGAAAAAGAAAAATCTACACAAGGTGACAAACATCATGGAAACTCACAAGGGAACATTGCACACCACACAGAGTACCCTGGATTTAGAAGAAACACAAACCAGAGAAATAAACTCTAAATGATTAAATCTTCTGTTTATCTGAGTAATGTAGTGAAATGTAAGATGACAGAAAAACTTAGGAGTAGAATTTAATTTGATTTTGATTCTCACTACTGATTCACAAGCTCCTAGTTTGATTTTTACACAACCGATGAAAGCGCGGAACCTGAGCAAGTAAAGCTGTACAAGCCACATAAATTATCCTGTTTTTCCACAGCTGTATACATGTAGCCTACTTCACATTTCAGATAAATAGACAGTTATTCTTTATGGAAATCAAACATCTCTGTTACACATGTACATGCAGTTTTTAAACTAGAGTGGATTTAGTTTGACTGCAAACTAAGTTATGTTCAAATCCCCAATTAAACTATTCATACTAAATCTCAGATCAACAAAATAATAAGCATATAGTTCAATCTGTCAGGACATCTCAGTTTTGCACATGCTTAATTGTGCTCCTTCCAACTATCAGTACTCCTTACAAGCAACAAGCTTGCCTTAATTCACATCTCCCATATAGCAAGTGCTAGTAATTATGACTGCCCTAACATTAGAAAAACATACGCTAATAGAAGGTTACAGTGGATGTGCAACAATCAGGGAAAATGGGGTTCTGCTCCCATCTCTTTATATGATTTTTATGAATCATTTTCTTTTACTTATCTCTATTCCTACCATTTACAATTAAATTGAGTGTTTACAAAAATCTAATTAATTTACTGAGACAAATTTATGCAGTAGCAAATGGGCTGGATGATTTCGGATGTGCACTTAAACTGGAACATCAAATTGGAGCTTGGAAAAACTACTCTGTTATTAAGATATGTTTTGACATTTCGTCTTTCCATAGAGAAGTATAATTACATATAACACAATTTATCTTCTCTTTGAGGTAGTAGTGGGACCGAGTTTCTTGAATTACTTATATCAAAACTGATATTAGATAAAAAGTATAGATTTAATTTAAAATTAAAGTAACAATAACCTTCCCAATATTATGAATAATTTACATTTTTAAATGGCCATATTCTAATGTGGACTACATGGACATATATGACTTAGATACCACACGCCTGAAGAGCAGAAGAAAAGAATCTCTATCAAAGCAATGTTATGAGTTTCCTTTACACACTTCAGCCAAGAGCTATTCAAGTTACTCAATAGGTAGCATAAAACAAACAAACAAACAAACAATAAAACCCACCGAACCCCAAAAAGCAACAAACCCCCACCTTATGGAGGAATTTGCAAAGACATTGGAATAAAGAGAAAAGTTGATAAGCCAGTAGATACCATTTCAAATCTGACACGTAATTTGCCTGGCTCACAATAAAGCATCAGCATCACGGAATATTGTGCAGGACCATAAACCCATGCTGTGAAGGAACACTTTGTAGTTCATAGATGTTTGTTACTACTCTAATGGCCCAGAGCACTAAGTAAGTCAAAAAAGGTTCCGATAACTGGGCTTGCTTCTGCACTGGGTAAGTCACATCCCAGGAAAGGACTTCTGTCCCCTTCAAATTTATCATTCAATACCACAATTTGAAGAATTTGGTATCTTCAGGCTGGAAGAGCTGCAACCAAGAGACCTACAACTGGCTCCCAAGTTCCTGAACACTAAACACATCCAGAGAAGAATTTTGAAAGTAATATTCTCATTTTTACTCCTCACTATGAAATGAGTAAACTAATAAAATAATTTTAGCCCACAGGAAAAAAAAAAAGTTTTCTGCATCACTGAGGTAATAAATCATTGAATACAGAAAAAAATAGTGCCATTATTAGTAGGAGAAAATATGTTGATGAATATATTTTGCTAATGAACCTCTCTCAATTAATAAATATGCAAAAAATAGTATAATTTAGTATGGGAAGTCAAATTAGGAAAGCTCATTAAAATCTGTAAATCTGTTACAGACACCTAGTGTTGAATAATTCATCAACTATTTAACACATTTACTAAAAAAACCATGTAAATTACTTTTATCACTGGCCTAATTCGATTTTTTTGTTTTGTGAAGGGATTCTTTTTTCCTAGCACAAGTCTGAAAGTTTAATTGCAAATTGATTAACGTGGAGCTTTGCTAATTAAATCAGCTGAAGGAGATTTAGGCTGACATCATGCTAGGTCCTCAAATTAAGGGATTGTCCCATTGCATTAAATATAGTGCATTTATCATAGATAAACTAACAGGCTGTTAATTTGAACTGACAGATAATGGAGAAGGGAAACGAATCTTTACAGTATCGTGCGTAATAGATACACAGATCTCTTACTACTAATAGCAGCTTTGCAGGTTTCTGAACACTTAGAAAAGGTTTTAATAATGTTCTTTTCAGTTTGAAATGAAAATAATTAAATCCTTCACTAATACTTTGCTTATATGACAGTATTGGTGCAAAGATCTGAGCAGATTTCAGTGTGGATAGGCTGATAGCAAGTAAGAAACCTTAGAAAAATCCATTTAAGTTTAGGAACCTTTGACTGGAGAGTTAATAAAACTAAAGAAATTAGGTGTATAGTATCTAAATGAAACCTTATTTCTAAGTAAATCTTTATTATGCGGGTGTTATCATCTAGATGGTGGTATTCAGTTAGCGTGAAGTGTAAAAGTTTCATGAACTTGCAAGTTTCTTTCATTTTTTAATGTTTTGCGGCACTGCCAAATGCCCACATAATCCTCTTTTCAAAGTTATCAATACAAAAAATCATTAATAATATAGGTCTAGGAATTCTTGAATTTTCCCACTGGCACTCCAAATACCAAATAAAGAGATATCCAGGAAAATTGTTTCACCAGCGCAAGTTGCCAAAACCCTTTATTGCAATTAAGTAGAGCCACGAGAGAAGCTCATCAATCACACCACCAGGAAACCACTCCAACAACACAGTTTAGCAACAGCCACATCCAAGCTGTAGCCAACAGCACAGACCTGGTTTCAGACCGAAGTCACACGTGCACAGATGTAAAGGGGTAACTCAAAGACTCTGACAGCAGCGGGTATTGTACTGCTATGCACAGAAATCCAACACCTGAACACAGCAGCAGGTACAGAAAGGAGGAACATAATACTACACACAAGTACACCCCATTAGCTACAGCACCCTAAACCTATCTTGAAAGTTTTTGCCTCTCAGTTCAAATAAAATACATCACAACATGCAGCACTGGAAATATATTTGGATTTTTTTTTCCAACGCCATACACAGAACTCAATGTCAAGTTGGCTAGCTTAGCAAATTAAAGACAACACCAAGAGGATCTTTTCCTTCCCTCTTTCCTCTGCAGTAGTTTAAGGTAGTCACCATCGGACCCCCTCTCCTTGACTGTGGCAGCACCAGTGATTACATACAGTCACAGAGAGGATCAGGGTTTGGATAAAGCTTCAGCGAGATCCCTTCCCTGATACACCTCATAAGCAAGTACACTAACGTGTAAATACAATGAAACACACATCTGACAACAGGAGAAGTATGACAGTATTTTGATATCAGATTAATCGCTGGCTGCTCACAAAATTGCTGACTCAAAATAACAGCACTGCTGCTACCTAAGTAATTTCAATCAAAAGAGTTATCCTTTCCCTTGAGAAATCAACACCACCTCCAGGCACAAAAAAAAAACCAACCAGCAGTCAGTTTAGAGTGTATGAAAAATGGTCTTTGTATAGAGGTTTATATAATAAAATCTCTTGCCCTCATCACTCTACTTCCAAATAACTGAAAGAAAAAGGAGAGCAAAAGCTCAACAGTGCTCTTAAACTAAGAGTAGGCATTAGGAAGGTTATTAGTATCATATATTCTAGACTAAAAATTAGTAAAGAAACTGTATCTGAATTGCGTAATATTTAAATCATTGAATTGTACCTGAATTTCATGATACCGATACACAGTATCATCTCAAACACATTTGCTATATCAGCAGCATTTTTAGTCAATACAGAAAGCCTCCTTGCTTTCTAAATTATTAAAGCTTCATAGTTAAAGATTAAGTTTTTGTAAAGTACCTCCTAGCTTCCACATGAGTTGCTGCCAATATACTCTAAAAGAGTTATCAGAAGGTAAAATTATTGCATGCTTTCTTATGAGCAAGAAAAAAAGCTAATGGGTAAGAATGTGCTACAAATATTCAGGAAAGGTGAGAAACCTTTTCAAGACCATACTCATGATTAAAATCAAAATACACTCTTGTGCTAAATTTGAGAATTCATGTTTTAGTGAAGTGTAGCAACAAGGGATGAACTGCTGCCTGCTAGTTTTCAGATTTATACTTACAATTGTTGCGTTGGTTAATTGATTTACTGTGCAATAATTATTTGTTATTATTGCTACCAGCTACACAATACCTGAAAGCCATCCTCACTAATGAAAATAGCTTCCCATCAGATCAGTCCTCCAGTCCTTTCAAAATAAACTAAACCAATACCAGCTACATGTAAACTACATGAGTGTACTTACTGTCATTCTCCTCTACATGAAACTACAAAATTACCAATATCGTGGGATTTATTCAAACATGTACATGATGACAGCAATTCCAGCTTTTAGATGGATTAAGTGAAAAACACTAAGCATTGGGAAAATATTATTAGCCTGGAAAAATCTCCCAGAGCATCCTCATTCTTTTACACCAGCCAGAGAAAAATTTTAGCATGCATCCTAGATTGTTGGACGGTTTATCCAACCCTTTTCTTAGAACAGCTTCTAGAGGATGCTAAAGCATTCCTGTAAAAGATCCTCAAACATGCCTCGAAATTAAATAAATTGGGAGAGATCCAGCTTCATAGAAACAGCCCACAATTTCAGATTTGCTCACTCTCCATAAGCTGTTTTGGAGTAGGCATGTAGAGACATAAGACAAGATAGTATAACTTGCAGAAGTGATTAAAATACGATTGTTGGATTTCACCTAATAAGTGATGTTTTTCAGAAAGTAATAAGCGTTCATTGAAACAATGAAGAGTTGTTGCTTTTTCAAAGTTGACATAATGTGCCCTAAAACTGTATGTCATTCTCTGCTGGAAATTCAGAGAAAAATTTTCCCTTGAAGAAATCTTAAAGGTGCATCATACCAGAAACAATCACTAAAGGATGACCCACTGCCATATTTACTTGGTAGGCTGGTATAAATTCCCTAGCAAGGTTTATGCTTTTCATAGTTATCCAGCACCATGCATTTATGCTTACAGTTTTATCTCTTCCCACAATGTCAGTTTTCCTGATTCTCGTTTATAGAAACGTGTGTTTATCAGCAGGACAGACTTCTCCTTCCACTTTGTTTTTCCCTCTCCTCATTTTACTACCTTTAAATAGTCTTAAACAACAATCAATTAAGACACTGATAATATTAACATACTTTGTGATGAAACCTGATTTATTCTCCTTCAGAATAAAAAGGAAAAAACCCAAAACTTCTGTAATTCCCGATTGCCTGAGTTTTACTTTTTAATCCTTTTACAAGTAATAAACTGATAC
The DNA here is from genome assembly GCF_017976375.1 of Cuculus canorus. Classification (NCBI taxonomy): domain Eukaryota; kingdom Metazoa; phylum Chordata; class Aves; order Cuculiformes; family Cuculidae; genus Cuculus; species Cuculus canorus. The sequence continues at coordinate 11,963,046 of NC_071405.1, forward strand.
CTTCTCTCCTTGATAATAGGTTGATGGTATAAAAATTTTCATTTCTCCTTAGCTGTCTTTTTCAGATGGTTAAATCAGTTTAACTCTGCATTTGTCACTTCTGGTCATGTCTGGTTCTGGACACACTGTTCCATTATGCTCATTAATTGCTTAGTGATCATGAAACAGTGCATTCTGATCTCTCGTCTTTACCTGTTCTTTTCATTCTTCACCTCTGCTACATCAGAGCTCTTAACTTCATTGAAGTTTTCAGTGTTTCAGACCCGTGACTTGGGATGCAACTGCAAAAAACTTATTTGCATCAGCAAGCAACTGCTGAACTCAGCAACATGAGCTAGTTATGTAGAGTATTTTGAAGCTATTTTCCTTGTCACACTAAACTTTTCTGCTGGTTTTTGGTTTTGTTTTGGTTTTTCTCCTTTTAAAATCCATGGTGAATAAAAACCACACAGCAGTCTCAGCCATCTTTTAAGATCATCTTGCTCATAGAAAATTCTTTTATTAGTGTTGCATGCGTTTTGTGTTCACATGGAGTTTTCTGTCACCTAAGTGACAGGTAGCACAGACTTGGATTCTTCACCACCACTCTGTACATAGTTTGCTTATGTTGTTTCCTCCTGCTCTCTCTCGAGAGCATCGAGAGCAAAAAGTGACCAAAGAATGTGCAGTCAGTGTGCTCATGCAGATATCCCACAAGGAAACAATATGCATCAGAGAGCATCTCAGAATAAACAAGAACTGGCACTCATTGAACGCTGTTTAGGAATTTTTGTATGAATGCAGGCAGTATAGACTATGCAAGAGCATAAGAGGAAATAGGACAGACCTTGACTTTAGGAAGAGTTTACAGTATAATAGTACATAATTAAACACTCATAGGTCTAAACAGATTTTTATAACTGTGGCTGAATCAGTGTTATTCTACTCTCTGGAATCCAGCATTACCTGTAGTAACACACAAACATTTAGATCCCACAAGAATAAGGGTGGAACTTTATCAGGACAAATATATAAAGAACTTGCATCAATTTTTAAGCTATGTAAAGTCTATTCAAACTTGTTACCAAGGAATTACCATGGTTAATTACTTCCTACTACTATTTTTGCATCACTCTTACCAACCAAACAGTTATTTAAAATAAGCACTTGCTAGAATTAAGTTAAAGGCGTTTTAAGATACTCTGTTGAAGACACACAGCAGGAAAGCATTGAGCACATGCTGAAAATATTCTGAGTTTCAATGTCTTTTATTATTTCATATATCTGAGAAAAAGGAGCAGTTGTAACTACAGCTGAGCTTGTCTAGTCTATGATTTAAGATAAAGTCCATATTGTTTCAAAAGATAAGGAAACTGTAATTGGGCGAATGCAGTGCAATCATTGAATAAGGTGTTCCATAGATAAATGTATTGTTATTTCCAAGCCTTAGAGATTAAAGCTCTTAATTCTGATTTTGTTTTTCCTCTAATCATGGTTTGCAGATAAACAGGTAGAAGAGCACAACTTCAATATTCATAGCAAAAGCAAGATAAAGGCTCCATTGTCATTCACTGCTACGAGCCAACAGCTCAGGTATTCTTTCTGCCTTACCGCCTAAAACACAATTATCGTTAGTATAGTGCATTATTTATTTCTGCAACCATAGTGCTCAGAGGACTGAAATAGTGACTGTTTCTTCAAAGAAAGTGTCTTGCTAAGAAAGTCAGTATTCCACGGTGTACTGATTTTTTTATTTGTACTGTTTGTATGAATCAGAGCTTTATTTTATAAGGAGAAGTTAAATTGTCCTGAGTGCATGACTTATAAACAAAAATATATGATTATCTATACAAGTCAAGTTCCACTTACAGCTATTTTTTTCTCTCAACTCCACATAATACTACTATTAACGGACATCTTGCACGCTGTCATGCAGAGGTTCAAAGATGCCCCCTGGAAGCTGTACTAGTACCCAAGGATATTGCTACTCCACTGAAATAACAAGCTAAACAGAAGTACTTACCTCAGTTGCACAATTGTACCACCTACCTGAAAGCTAACAACCCTATTAATAGTTACTGAGGTTTCAACCAAGACAAGAAAGTTGAAACAAATCAAGGGAAAGGAGATAAAGGTTATCTGGGCAAGCTTTCTGGAAGCCCAGATTATGTATATTGCATTTCTGTTCTAAAATATTCAGGTAAAATTAGGTATTGTGTGTGTCAGGAAGCGCAGCTGCTTGCTCAGTACAGTTTTACTTGTGTAAGGTACTTTGAGAAATCCTCTGCACTAATATAAAACTGTGATTTACATATTACACAGCCAATTTCATATTTAACAGGACACATTTCTATACTGGAGTATACATTTCCAAGTCTCAGTATCTATCCAAAAAGAGATTGCATGGTCTAGCCACACAGACACCTAAATGCCTTTTGCATAGAACATGGTTTGAGCTTTTATGGGTAGTAGCTACATAATCTAGGAGTAATGGGTGTCCTGACAACTGCTTCAGAGTCATTTCAGAATAGATTCTGAAGTTTTGAGCACTTCTGAGAATGTTCTTTCTTGTTTCATTCGATTTGTAGCACTACCTACCTATATAGTTCTGTGAATCTATCCCCCCACAAAAGTTAAAACAAACAAACAAACAAAATGTATGTGCAAACTCTTTGCACAGGTTTTTACATTACGTTCCTGTATCAGTGATTTGTACTTAAAGGCATTCCTCCCTCTGCTTCACTGAGCTTGGCTTAAAAATATTCAAAGTTCTACTCTAACGTTTCTTCAGGCGGGACTTCATGTCCATAATGCAGGTACTAGATAAAGAGATGTAGGTCCCCGTAGATGAGGACAATTCCACTGATATCAGTAAAAGCAAACTTGAGAAAAGGAAAGTAGTTAGACCATTTTTTAAATTTCCTATTTTATTCTACCATGAAAAATATTTTCTCTTCAACTTAGTTACAGGGTCATGTTTGCTAATCACACCAAGCAGATTTCTCACTAGAGCTGATGAAATAGCAGATTATCTTTTCCTTTGAGAATGCCTGCCAAAGGAAAACTTTTTTTAAAAAGAAAACATTAACATATTTTTTTAAAAAATAAACAGCATACAAAAACATGCAGACTTCTTTAAAGTAAAAAATAAAAAAAATAATCTTGGTATGAACTCACACGAATGGTGAATTTGTTAAAATTTTTGCTCTTCTTCTATAATTCTGGTTTTGTCTGCTTTCCTAAACAGCAGGATTTAGGAACCTACTTGATTATGCCAAATACTAGCATTATTCATTCCTTTTTGAAAAGCAGTATTGAATAGGCAGACCGCTTGTGTGGATTTTCCTACCATTTGCTTGCCCATTCCTGTGACACTTTCCTGTGTGCTAGAGAGTCATTTGGATGCAAAGCACTTTCACTTCTCTATGGAGCATTGTTAGAATCAGAATGTAATTTTATTTATTAAAACACAGACTACAATCCCTGTAACCCCTGGCAGCCTCTGTCAGCACAAAAAAAAATAAAAAATTATTTGAGATGTGCTAGTGGACAAACAAGCTGGAATTATCGTGTGTGTTTACAATATGCATTTGCTTACAGCTGCATCATCTTACTACACATACCCTGTGAAGTTCCAAGATATTTCTACTCCTCCAGCTCCCTGAAGAAATAGCTAGCATAGGGCTCATGTGGCAGGCCACCTACACCCAGGTCCTTCAAGAAGTAGTCAACCTCCTTTAAAGGTCTGCTTACTTTGGTAGATGAAGATAAAACTTGTGCAGTTACTCCACAGATATAAAGTAATTCTGCTGAAAGATCTGACATACTTGCATATTTTGTGTATCAGTAATTAGCTGTACAGGGTCACACGATCTGCAGGTACTGGTCCTCAAAACTGAGACAGAGTGGCTCACCAGGCAAGTACTGCCAATCATTTACTGTGAAGTCTTCACTGTTGATCAACATCTACCACTCTCGTATAGGAAGCAGAAGCGTGAGCATAGGAAATTCCACAAACCATTCATCATGCCATTTTTCTAATAGTTTCTCCCACAAGTACATTCTCCCTATTTGCAACTTTCTATAGTGTGCTACCAAGTTTTCTGACAGAAGATCCTGGCCAAGCAGTATCAGCCACTAGCTAAATAAACCACAAACCATAAAAAGCTGGAAACTAATACACGTAATCATAAATCCATCTAGTACTTATATGTTACTCTAATTAAACTTCTCAACATGCTAATACCAGTTACTAAAGTACAGTCATGACATCTGACACCTTCTGGATAGGAAAATAAATAAATACAATTAACACTTAGGAGGGAGTATAAAAGATAACCTTCCGAGACACGAGATGTTTGAAAGCAACAGTCAGACCACAGTAGTTTAATACTGCACTTGAAAAACAAGCATTTATCTTAAAATTACCAAGGTAGTTCAGCTGGCATCTCAAAATACAACAGGTTTTTTTTTCCCCCTTTTTAAGAACTTATGAACAACAATTGGTCACCTACCAAACATGCCCTCAATATACATCTTTAGATCAGAAAGTAAATCGTACTTTTCACAAGTTCTATCTGAAAGCTGTGCTGGAAAAAAAGGGAAAAAAATTAAAAAAAAAAAAAAAAAGAAAAAAAGAAGCTGCTGTTTTACCGCAGACCAAATCACAACACCCTGGCTGTTTTCCAGATTCCAGACTGGCTGGAGCATCTCGATAAGCCAGCTGAATGGCTAGAATAAATGCTTTCTGTAGTGTACAGCCCTGCAACCCAGTGTACATTTCACTAAGATGTTTGCTCCATCAAACCTACAAATATACATTTTTTAACTGCTCATTGAGGAGAAAGTTGAAGAAGGGACAAAGCCTTTGTGCACCTTACACACATGTTACTTACATTTAAGCATACTTTCTGGTCCAAGATATATCAGATGTGGTATTCAACGGTACACATCTAATAATGCAACACTAGAGCCACAAAACAGAGATACGATGTGTTAAACAGAGCACTTTCTGCCTTTCAGGAATTTTTGTAGAACATAATCCCTTTGGACATTAAAGCCCAAACATCACTTCAGAAGTACATTACTAGAATATATAGCATGCTTTAATTCTCTCTGGGGAGACCTTACAGCAGTGCTCTAGTACTTAAACGGAGCCTACAGGAAAGCTGGGGAGGAGCTATTTATCAAGGAGTGCAAGGACAGGATGATAGGGAACAGTTTTAAGCTGAATGAGGGGAAATTTAGATTAGATTTTAGAAAATAATTATTTAGTGCAAGGGTGGGGAGGCACCGGAACAGGTTGCCCAGAGGAGTTGTGGATGCCCCAACCCTGGAGATGTTGAAGACCAGGTTGGATGAGACTATGAGCAACCTGACCTGGTGGGAGGTGAGGCATGGGGTGAGGAACTACGTGATCTTTGAGGTCCCTTCCAAAGTAAACCATTCTTTGATTCTATGACCACACAGATATACAAGAGCAAACCCAGTCAATTCTAAGTATATAATCAAGGTATCATGAAACCTCTGTATTTCAAAATTCTTTTTTCAGTTGCTTACAAATACACACTGATTCATTTATTAAAATCACCTTTCAAACTTATTTTCAATTGTTCACATCTATTTACAGCAAGTAAAAATTTTATTTCAGCATTTACATACATTAAGAGTTTATAAGATTCACAGGTATAAGATTTCTGCTTGGAGAGCAGAATTCTTGCATACTAAGATGAATAAGCTGGCTTTCTGCATTAGCTGAGGTTTCATAAAGTGAAGATTTCAGAATGCATTTTGACATTAGGACAGCAGTAATTTAACAATTAAATTAATGGATCTGGGTTTTTCATGTTTTGGGGTTTTGGTTTTACTTTGCATTAATGAAATTTCTAAGGATAAACATTCAACAAATCGTGAAAGTCCTACTGTCAACATTTTTGGTCTTACTAAGCACTTGTAGCTTCATTTGGTGATTTCTTTTGTCAAAAATGTTAAGTGCGTACTGGATTTTAAACAACTTTCTCTACTTTTTGAAATCATAATCATGCAAAACATTCAAGGTGAATGTCCCTAATTTAGCATGCCTCTAACTAATACATCTACATTTGTAGTCATTATTCATGCCATCTGGCTTGATGTGCTCATTAATAAATGAAAAAACTTCCATTGCATTATTGATTTTTAGACAGTTGCTGACTTTCTTCTCCCTGAAATGGTCAATGTCATATCTTTACACTTCTTGGTTTTTGTACTTGCTAGGAAGTCATTGCCAAGTATTGCTACATAAATCATATTCTTTTATTTTCCAGCACACTTGTTTGACTCTGTAACACAGAATTTACGCTACTCAAGTTCAGAAAGCAGTCTGCTCTATTTCATCGAGACTTCCTGCTGTCAACAGCAACAACCATCCAAGCAGTTGCCTCTCCTTTATTGCAGCAGTGTCACTTATAGAGTATATAAAAAAAGTTAATTGTATTATTCATACATCATACAAACTACCTAAGCATCCTTCAGCTGGCAGAACCGTGGAAGAAATCTTGCAATGTGCATATTTCATGGGATGGTTTGGTGATACCTATAGGTTTTGACAGCAGTAGTGTTCCGCATTTTATAAATTTCTAATGGCTTTGAAATGTAGTTTCAACAAATAAACACCAGGAAACTGAACTGGCACATCCAGAGTCAGACATGCTTGAAAATAGCTTTTTACAGTTCAAAGTAATGCATGCTATTATTATTATTATCTTGAGTCCTTAGACTCAAGTTATTACTCTTCTGCTACCTGCACTGATGATCTTCATGTCTCCTCATTCTGTCTTAATCTCTTGGGTTTCTGGTCTTTTCTTTTTTTTTTTTTTTTTGACTCAAAACTTTTCACTGGCTTCCACAATTGAATCGTTATGCAATATGTCAATTTTAAGACAAAAAAAAATCCAAGGTTTTTCTTATTTCAGGTCTTAAATTTTGTTACGCTGTGTATTTCTATTAATGTAAAAAAGCATTACACCAGCTGTTACCCGTAGAGTGAAACAAGTTTCTGGAGGCTGGATGTTTTCACATATGTATACAACATACATATACAAAGTAAACCAGTTGTTTTATGGCTTTGATTACTTCCCTGAGAAAGCATAAATAATTTGACTTCCTACTAACATTCACTATAAAAAAAGTAAAACTTCACTTTTCATGTTTAGCCAAAATCACTTTGGGTTCCAAAACTGAATTTTTGAACAGTTTGTCGAGAATAAAAAAAGTTTTAAAGTCGCAATATAGTGCTGAGCAGTAATTCCACCTACTCAGCAAACAGGTTTTATGAAGGTTTTTAAAATATATTTCTATGGAAAATACTATAGATCTAATTTTTAAAACTGCTCGTATAACCATGAGCTTTGTGCAATATGGGTCATCGTACTCAGAAATCACTTCTTGTAATTTGCTTTCTTACTTCATTCTGTATGAAGAGGATGACTGAGCATTCTGCTCCAGTGCGCTACGTTCTCACTGTTATTTCAATCCAAACATATTCCAAAAGTAATGGGAAAGAATTCTGGACCAAAAACTAGTATTTTTTTTTTGTAGTAAAGTATATAGACTTCAGATTAACCTGGAATCAAAGGGGAACTTGATTCTAGTTCTGCCATTAGCTTACTATCTTTCAGGTAGTTTTATAGCTCAATTTTCAACTGGTCTCCTAAGCTCACATTTTACCTCTGAAACACACAGAGATTTCCTCTCCTCTGTGAAATACTGGCTAGCTTATTAATACCATTGAACCCTCAAGCATTTTTCATAAACAGCCTGAAGGATTGAAGAAAGGAGGGCAGAAACACAACAAAACCAAAAGTGACATTATTTGGATCATGGAGGGAAAAAAAGTAAAATTGGGAATAAATCCCATACTGGTTGAGTTATTCCTTTATGTACTGTTTGATTTCTTTCCTGTACTGTATTATTCTCTCAAGAGATTAATGCGCCTACAGTCCTTCATGGAGTTAATTTTATCCAGGGTGGTTTTCTGGAATTAACTGCAAAGCAAGAGCATACGGAATGAAACAGATGAAAGCAAAACTGGCTGGCTGGCCTTTTATTATTCCTCATAGATGACTTTGAAAGCCTATGCATATTTTACACTAGTAGCGTATTCTCACAGTAAAATTAATGCTAATGTGGAAGACACAAAAATCAAATCACACATGGAAAGTCAAAAACCAGCAAGTACCACCAGAGACTCACCCAGAGACTCACAGTACATATACTGCTGAACAACTACAGTTCTTCCAGTGTACCAAAATAACGCTAGTGCCTGAACTGTTTCCATTAAATTTTCTAACATAATTTCACCAATTCAAAAGCACCAAGTTAAGGTTTCAGTGAATACTCTAACTATACAGCGTCTGATGTTAACTCACAAAAATACTTTTGGAGAACATTACTTCCAGGAACTACTTGTATTAAAACAGTTTTGAAGAAAAGGAAGGAATAAAAAAAAGAAATATGCAGCTGTCAGGGATTATCCATCTTTAACATATATTTCATAAGAAAGAATTCCTTAACAACAAAACCCCTCCAGACAGCAACCCCCTGCTTCACACAGGAAAAAAAGCTCCCTCTAAATAAACTCCAGAAAGTCAGAAAAAAACCCTACCCCTCCTCCAAAGAGAAAAAAAGCAAAGAAAACCAACCAACAAAGCAAAAAATCCTCACTGGCAAAACCCAAAAAACCCTACTCACCCACCAGAGAATAAGCTTCCGCTAAATTGGGTTTTGTTTTTATTCTGAAGTGAACGCATTTTCATCCCAAGAAAGTTCATTAACCCAGAAAAAAATTCTCTTCTTTTGTTTAGGAAAAAAAAAAGAACTTAATAGTAACTAGGAAATACTTCTGTTAAAAGAACCAAGACCTAGCCAACCAAATGACTAAGCACTAAGAGGAAAGGAGGAAGGAGTCTTGGATAATGCTATTTACATCCTGCCTCGCTCCTGGCAAGTCAGAATCCCCATTTACATTTATTACCTTCATAGTATATATCTGCAAACAGTTAATTTGATAATCGAGCTTTTTCTTACCCTCTCCTCTCCCGAACAGGTTGATTCATTTAGGAAACATAGGAAAAGCAGCACATTATGTATGTTATTCGCAATGGTCAACCTGTTATACAACTTTAACAGGAAAGGGATTAGAGCTGACCTATTGTGGCAATGAAGGAAAGCAGCACTGATACATTTCTACACCATGGCAACCATCCTCTCCATTACATATCTATGAAAAAACACTAAGAATACCAAGCACCCATTTAAAGTTAATATTCTTATTAATATACAATTCATCTAAATGTTTTCCAATACTTACAAAACTTCTGGGCATCTATCCTTGCTTTCAGGTCAGTATCTCTACTCCCATTACAGGTAAGAGCATTAACAAAACATTAACAAAGGGAGCTAATCAATACAATTATTAACTGTTTTGAACAAGCAGGTTTTTGTTGATTTTTTTCTTTTTTTTCATTTCCACTACAATTATTTCAATATGGATGCTTTCAAAATTAAAGATAGATTTTTATTTCAAAACAGAAGAAAAATTCATACACTACCCCCTGCCAGAAGTGTATTAAAAGCAGCAGACAAATCCACTATGTAACAGTAACACTTCAGTTCAAGACCAGAGATACTTGCCAAAGTAACCAAGCATCCAACAGCAACAAGAACTTCAAATCTTCATGTAATTATCGTATTTTCTCTCTTCCACTTAACTACTCTCCATAATTTCTCTTCAACTATTCACATATAATTAATCCTTTCTCCTCTAGATATTAATACATTTAGCAAAACATGTTCCTAGAAATGGCAAAAAATCATCTGTTGTTCTGTTGCCTTTTACATAAAGGCTTGAGAGATGAGAGTCCACTAATGCAAGCACTATGGGGGAAGAGGGAAAACCACATTTTTGAGGAACTTGTTTTCATAAGTATTAGTCTACCAGCCTAAATCAAATTTCAGATTAAGGCGTACTTTCACAGTATCCTTCAAAAACTACAATCTCGATAATTAAAAACTGAAAGGTGTTAAACAAAAATTGACCAATACACATACATTTAAGTCTAGCAAGCTGGTTCTGCTTGATGCTGAAAAGACAGGCAACATAACTGCTTAGTCAATGTCAAATACAGTATGGCAAAGATGTGACTTTGAACCTGAGGATTAGTTTTGCCTCATGCAGGTAAGCTTAAATCATGTTCTGTATTAAATAACACAATGATAAATACATGGCAATGTTCTGAAGATAGGTATTCCCTAAGTCATGGGTAGTTAAAAGTTTTAGTAAAATAAATATTAAATATTTTGGCGCATTTAGTTGTGTTCATTTGCAACCTGTACATGATACACTAGGCGACAGGCGGTACAGAACAGGGCTGAAGGAAGGTGCCACAGCTACTGACAGGCAAGTGTTTAGGGTACAGCCCTAGTACAAATTCCAGTACATATTTATGTGAGTATGGGTCTACATAAACCTTTTCTAGACAAAGCTTAATAAAACCTAGATCTTAAACTAGATCTTAATAAAATCCACACCACTAACTCTTTTAATCATTTTCTGAATCTAAGATAATATTGAAACAACTACTAAACGATCCTTAAAAGAAATGTGACTTATGAAGCAAAAGGAATGTAATTTCACACTTTTCTTTTTTAATAGCTTTTATTAGTTATATTTACTTGTAGCAGTCTATTTGCATGCATCACATAGCAGTCCTATGCATTAGCATGAACAGAACAAGAGTCAAACAAAATGCAAAGTCTATGTTAAAGCAGGTTTAGAAAAAAGTTTAATTAATTTGATCTCAGCTACAGCATATCAAATTATAAGTCACCTAGGACTGCACAAATAGCTTGCAACTCACTTTACGATTCTCAACTTATGCAAGACATCTTTGACATTAAAAAAAAAACAGAAGGATGTTAATTCATGCCATAGTTTCCATAGAAGCAAACCTCTTACTCTGAAAAATTTCAACTCAACTATTCAAGGCTAAACCTAGAAAAAGAAATAAAACATCCAATTGATGTTTTATGATTAATTATTTTGATTAATAATGCTATTAACTGTCTTCATCATAACTGTCCCATCTGTCAGTTGCCTTTATCTGTGGTTTCAATGTCCTTGTCTCCATATACCTCAACTCCTGCCTGGACTTGTCTGTTGTGTTAGGACTCCTTCGTTGGAGTTGACTAAGACTGTAAGAGCAGGCTTTCCTTAGTATGCTTCACTAGTGAATAACTTAGAGGCACCACAAGTGATTCAGAAAAGTGGCACAACAGGAAACTGAGTCAGATTTTTAGGACACAGAAAACAAATATGCAGTGAAAATAGCAAGAGTGTGAGCAGACCTTCATCCATTATGAAAAGCAGCAGCAACCAAAGACCATCATTAGACCTGAGCAGCACTCAAGAAACAGTACCTTTCTGAGGTATTACAGAATTCTATCAGTACTCAAATCATGAGAATATTTATTCCAGTCTCGAATACAAGAAATGGACTTCCATCTATACATACAGTATTTTTCAATTATTATTCTGTCTTGATCAAGAAAAAAAGTCATTTAATCATCATTCCTGTTAGAAATACAAGTTTGTTTCATTCTTGTAAATACTCTGAAGTCTGCAACATAAAATTTGAACCCTGTTACTAAAATGTGGTTGACCCACATAAATGATTAGAAAGTCCTATCTTCCCTACTTAGTCCTCTTCCATGAACTAGTGGAGTCTCCAGCCTAAATCAGATCTCTTGTAATGCATAGTTTCAAAATAAAAACATACAGTGCTGTTCAGTGCTTCCACGGTCCTGTACATTCCAACCATTCCTCACTTTTACCTTCTCCTTCACAGAAGCAGGCACATGAGAGGAACCCAAGGGAGAGCTGAAAGCTTGTTTCCACTATGTTGATTTATTTCACCAAGGTAGTAAGACCCATTTATTTAACACACCACCATCATTCCACTTTCCTTGATGCAGTAAACATACAAGTATATTTACAGTTATACAAGAGAAAACCATTCATATTAGGGCTTCTTTCCTTCTGACTACATTAGAATAATTCTTATTGTTATTGTCTCTCTTATGCTCATGGAGAATACATTTTATATTTATTTTCTCTGTGAATTTTGTTGTAGATAAGCAATAGTATTAGAAACAATAGTTACACAAAATAACAAAATAATAAAATAATAAGGAGATCATCAATAACCAAGGAAAATTAAATTAACAATTCACAGAATGCTGCATGTGTTTTAGGGGCTATGTCTGTCCAGAAATGAAACAACATGGAATACAAATCGTATGGCAAATACCTATATTTAACATTTCTTCCCAATGTGATACATTTCAAGTGCCAGTCAAGTTCTGTCGGGAGCTGAAATCAAGCTAGATCTTCCTCTGATTGTTGCCCAAAGCCTATTATGAATCTTGTACAGAAATGAGTGAAACTAAATGAGTATCAGTGACATGATTTGAACATCTTCCATCACAATATGTTGGACTTTGAAACTGCAGTTAGGAGAGATGCTTCAACCACCAGTGGAACAGGCCACAGAGCATAATGCACCGATAAGAAAGGGAATGCAATCCTCTCTCCATTAATTGTCTGAGCCTCTCAAGCTGTTACATGTGACTCAATTCCTAAAGAGCAGACAGAAGATTGTGGTTAGGTCCCAATCAGAAAGTTTATTCTTAACGTCATTTATCACTCACTAAAATTACTCATCCTTGAAGTCAGTATTTTTCAGTCAAGTAAACCAAGCATACTGTCACTGGTACGGGATGTTACTATCACACTCTACCTGTTTTCTAAAGCTACAATAATGGGGTTTCATAGAAGTACAAAAGGCAATGAAAATGCGTTTATCATTTGTTTTACTTGCTAGTGTTCTTCACAATCGATAAGAAGCAATCTTTTTAGAACAGTCATCTGGTATACCTGTATTCAGCAGATTATTTTTAAGAAGAACTGTGCACATTTTGAAGATATAGGAGCAATCTGTACTAGCTGCAATTGGCTTATATATCCTAATTTACTAGACATTCCCATTAGACTATTCATGCTAGACATACTTCAAAATTTTGATCAGCACAGAAAAGCCACCTACGCTATTTAGTAAAAGACATCTATTAATTTCATTGGTCTCTTTTTTTTCATAAGTTGGGAATGCAGTTTCCCAAGAGGAGAAAACAAATCAATTTATTTTAGTCAATAATCTGGGTGGATGTAGTAGACTTAGGCAGACATTTTTAAGATACCAAGTAAAAATAACAAAATAGAGTATTCTAGTATATTGTATATTCAGTTGGAGAAGAAAGTCCAAACAAGAATCAAGTACTTTTCCCCACTCTGAATTCTTAATCTGAAGTCATACTTCAATTCAACCTCTATTTTAAAGCCGAACCTCTGCTCAGTTATCAGCTTAATATCCTTGTGACCAAACAGGTTTGTCTGTAACATATATCCTATTGTACAATGTCATTTAAGTCTGCACTGAAATAGAAACAATAAAGTCTGATTCATACAGTTCTTTAAATGGTAACTATGTATTTCTACCAAACAAATAGAATTCATCGATCTAATGGCATTTTACTCAAGAAAACACAAATACATTTTCCGTAATGTTCTTGCAAGTGAAATTTAACTACCACTCTGACTTAAATCTGGAAAGAAAGGTGAAAAATAGCTTTGATGTAGTAACAAAGTGGGAACAAATGACTCATATTTAGTCATTCCTTTATTTCCATTGGACAGACACCTATGTCATGATTTTAAATTCATAAGAAAAGGAATTATTCCACTCATTAGAAAAAAAAACTCCATTTACTTGCACTGCACGTATCAGATCCAAAACTAATTTGCTAACATCAAAGATAATTAACTATATGCCATGTCCAAAACCAAAGGGCTCCTAATTAATGCCAAAAAACTGAGAAAATAGGTCTGAACTACTCTTCTGTAAGACAGCAGCATGAAACTCAGTGTATTATCCTGCTTTTGTCACTCAGTTTTTCCATTTACTTGTTGTAATAAGAGAAGCCGTTAAATGCACTTTGTTGTGTAAGCAATAGTAATAGTAATTGAACTTGAAAATATATCCTTTCTGACTGCTGGCTCTTTTGCTGGGGTGTCTGCATTAAAATCAATCAGGAATGTGTGAGATTTAAAAATTCTTGGACTCCCAAGTTTAAAAAGGTAGACTTTTCCATGTTGAACACACTTGATAGGATTAACCTATCCTCATTACTTTATGAATTCTGTGCAGGTAAAATGTACAGCACAAGTACAAGTTCGACTGACTTTTTTTCTCCTCAACTTGACCTCTGTAGCAATTTCACAGCAAATCTATACTGTTAATGAAAACTCATATACACTGCATGCATGTTTGACAATTGCATCGGCAGATTTTGTTAGCATGCTGTCAGGTTTTTTTTCTTCTAAACAGTAAGGTCTCTCATCTAATATGCATTTCTAAAGTATATTTACTGTTTTGGTTTCTTTTAAAGAAATTACTTTGTAAAACATTGGTAGCTAAAATACAACATGGTAGAGATCACCTGAACCACCATAGAGAATTTTGTACTTCCATCAGAAGGAGAGGGGATATTAAGTCAAAGGCTACACTATTGGACCATCAACCATTTGGTTATTGTTGTTGGATCAAATTAAAGTAAAAAAAATAATTGGTATTTAAACTGTAAGCATTCTGAACAACACTTCACAAACATACATATCATTCTACAGTACATAAAATTACATGAGATATGAGTGTTCTTGATCTTTCCCCCACAGAGCCACAACAAACATCAGTTTCCACAGAGTTCATTAGAAGCAGAGTTTACCATTTAAAAGATACAGAGATGGAGAGGTACATCTTTCCATCATTTTGTTGTCAGAAAAATAGCTAATTTGCCCACAGTCATAACCAGAGTCTCTTAAAAAGGAAAAAGTTACACGTGGTTGGGATTTTTAGCAGAGAGTTGCTCACACATGCTTGGAAACAATATCAGGTTGCTGCATACCAATAGGTAGAACAGACAAGGGAGTTCAGATAACTTTCTTAAAGTTACTTTTTTCAGTAACATGAGTAAAAATAAGCCTTTATCTCACTACATCTGGATACTCTGTTTCAAACAGAGAGGCTCACATTTTATAGTTTAACACTTGGACCTTGCATCAGGAGTTAAAAGGTGCTGATGGACCTTTCTGCTGTTTGCACTCAAGGGTCCCCAGGCTGTTTGAACTACCAATACTGGGTAAAGAATTTTCGGTTTTAAATTTCATTTTTACTAGGAGTGGTAACAAATATTCTTAAGTTTGAACTCTACCACCATAACTGGTATTATCCTAACTGTGCTAGGACTCATACATGTGATAAAAGTTTACATCTCAACTTTCCTCATGACTTGCATCAGAATGCAGTTAAATGTTAATTTGCATAGTGCTACTTCTACTTATTACCCTACATGCTTGTCTTTCTGATAGTATCAAACAAAACCATACTTTGCTGGTTTTGAAAACACTTTCAAAAATACATTTATTTGAACATTCCCTTAGAGATTACTCATGTTTCAATCCCCAGCTTTCCAGAACATTTAGACGTTAATTCAGAACAGGAAAGTTGATGAAGTAGTCCCATTTCACTGTCTGAAATACAGCTTGATGACAGAAGCTGAAAACTCATTTTGTCTTCAGTAAAAGAAGAAATCAGCTTCTATTTTGCTTTCTCTCAAGTACTGTCAGTAAGGATTCATCAAATAAATGTTCCCCACAGAATTCTTGATAATAGGAACAAGTTCTGATTTCAGTCAAGTAAATGATTTCAAGCAAGACCAAAACTCAGTCTGCAAAATATAAAACCAAAGCATTACTGTAATAGTGTAGTTTCATTACTGTTATTGATTTTACTTATGCCTATGTGGGGGCTTATATCGAGTCTCTCTAAAAACTATTAATCTGATTCAAAACAGGACTTGTTACCGCTCTTTCAAAGCTTTCAGTTTGTTTGGGGTTTGTTTGCTTCAGGAAATACAGTGCCCACTATTGCCAAGTCAAGTAATCATGCAACAGAAAGGAAACAAGTGATCAAGTCTCAAAAGTTGTACGAATTAAACAATTTAATACTTCACAATCTTCTGTTTCTGCAGCAACAACATAAATGTTTCGCCATAGGGCTTACAAAGAGAAAAATAAGAGATATACTACAATTCAGATACCTCCTATTACAAGCTCAAACAGATCAGATTTAACAAACTAAGAGAAACAAAGCCATGTTCAATACCGGATCAGGTCCCACCCTTTCCTAGCCTTTCTTAAACACGTTTATTTTATATTTCCAATTTTCCATTACATAATGATTTGAGACCATGTCTTATTTAATGGAATATTGACTTGCTAGCAATCAAGTAGAGTAGCTTGACAAGAAGGGCAATTCTTTTATATAATAGGCTCATAACATCTTAAAAGAAATATGTTTTTGAATTACAAAACTCCAGGGATAATTTTGAAATACTTTAAGCAGCAGCTAATACATCTCTACAAATGCACCAGCCAAGTAAAAATAATTACGCAATTTTAATTCACAACAGGGTTCTTACTAACGATATTTTGTCCTGAAAATTATACGCTTAACCAAAACCATCTCCAAGTTCCAACTGATGAGTTGCAGAAAACTTAACGTCATGTTAATTGATGCAAAATTCCTTCCTTTGAAAAACATGGCAGATTTTTCTTACAAAGAACTCATTTGCAGCCTATTGTAAGTGGATTTCATCAGAAACTGTTTCACTAAACCATGTTGTGCATTAGTGTTTCATAAATGCACATATTATTACACTAATTAGAATCATAGAATCATAAGGTTGGAAAAGACCTTAGAGATGATCAACTCCAACCGTTTCTGTCTACTACTAAATCATATCCCCAAGAACCTCATCTACTCACCTTTTAAACACATTCCAGGGGTGGTGGAACAGACCACCTCCCCCAGCGGTCTGTTCCAGTGAACAATCTACTGCTTTAAACTGAGGTTGCAAAAATCAGCTAGTGAACAATCAAACATTTGTGACTGATTAGAAGAGGTGGCCACCTCTGACCAGAGTGCTTTGAATTTTATACGCGGCTTCAAGTCACTGTATGTCAGTATGCCTCAGCTTCCTCCTGAATCTCCAAAAAGAAACACCTCAAGAGAAAAAAATCCTTAGGGTTGAAGGAAAAAAAGACTTCTGTTTTAAAATGTACAATTAGCTGCTACTCCATTATTGCCTACCTCAGTGGAATCAGATTATCAAAACTTGGTAAAACTAACTATTGATTTTTCATTTAAAAACAGCTCTGGTTACTCAGTTAAACATCATAACCCTGTAACATAAATTGTGATCTGAAGCTACAAATACTACACTGTGTTGTGTGTATCTATATATATAATGGCATAAAGAGATAAAGATAAGGTAAGCAGTGTATATTTCAGAAAGATTCACATAATTCAGACACAGTAATAACTGAAAGTCATCTTTTCAGCCATACAACTTCACCTACAATACTCTACCAAAAAATGTTGACTCAGCTGGTGCAAAGGCTTTTAGGGAAGGGCTGCATCCATGGTAAAATTACATCCTTCAATAACAGCACAGGCTTTCATAACTAAGTAAACAATGGGTAACAGCTTCTTTACCATTTTCTCACAGGGAGATTCTGACTGAGTTGGATTTTTGGGAGGTAGGAGGGAGCAATTCTATCACAGTTGGAGCAGGTTTTGGCTTCAGCACAATTCTGAGAAGCACAATAGGCAGAGAGATGCACAAGGACCACCTTGAACAAAGCAAATGACTTCTTCCAATTTCCCCCAGGCAGGCATTACTTTGACAGTACTGCCAACTGTTGAAAATGTCATGGAGTAACAACCATCCCAAAATGATGTTTTATGTAGGTTTCATTCACGGTCCATTTAAGATGCAGTATCTCTCTGGTCCTCAGTTAATTTCTGCAGATCATACCTTCCTATTGTTTTTATCTCAAAAGACAAAGACATAATTTTCTTTATTTCTTCTTCTGAATAGCATAACTTTTGATGCTTTCTGTCCTACAAGTTTTGCTCGTTATCCTTCAAAGTACAGCTTTAATCAAACAGCTCAGATTATTCTGTCAGCATCTACCAATAAGACCCCAAACAACCAACTTTGGAAAGGTTGTTTCCTCCAGCCAGTGGAATATCCCAAAAGGAAAGCAAGGGTTCTTTTTCATCAGCATGTCCCCTTTCAGCATCTTTTGGATAGAGTCCCTCATTTGCACCGAACATTCTACTCATCCAAAACCTCCCTCTCTCATCCTCTTCCCATAAATTCCTTTGGAGAGAAAAAACTGCAGCATAATATTAAATGCCAAAAGGATAACAAGGCTTCTAGTGCAGACAGACAAACTTAAAGCCATCTGATAAGCTGGTGCGCAGCCAAACAAATGTACGGCTACAAGATCCAGTTCCCTTGGGTCAGTTGTATATGCAAGAGCCTGATCCTGAGTTGAAATCCATCCACACAATGCTTTATATTTAAGTACATACCACACATAATCTTTCAAGACTAGTAAGGTAAAGTGTAAGAAAGTAGTAAACTTGCTCTTCGCTGAAAACAAGGAAATTTATATTCCTTAAGTGTCTGAATTAGAGAAGCACATGCATATCACTTCATGTTTCCATTTTTCCTCTACCCAGTTTCTACAACTCTTCCTATAAATGCCTAGGTCAGCCTCAAAGGAAACTTGAAGACTATAACTCAGTCTTTTACAAAGTCACTCATTTTCAGATCTCTATTTTTCACTGTTCATTTTCATCCTTCACTACTTATCAGCTCCTCCAGAAGTGCTACTATAATTTGTCTCTGTTACCTGTTGGAAAAAATTCCACAGCATGACAAGAGCTGTATTTCCACAAGTGGCATTTTCAGTAGCGCTTCCTTCTCCAGGGAGCACCTGAGCAGAATCTCCAAATGTACAGATTCAGGATACGCTGCATAAACCACGAAGCTTAAATCCTGGCAGAGCAACAAACAGAACACATTCCTTTGTCTCCCCATTGTTTCAGTTGTCCTTCATTTACCAAGTTCTTCTACAATCCATACTTCAGCTCTTGCAAGAATTAAAATCCAAAGTTAGTCTTGCCTTAGGAGAAAAACATCTGTTTCTCTTAACTGCAGTGCATCCAACATATGGCAGCCGTTTAGTGAAACCATGTGAATCTTTCCCGACACTAATACTTAATATATACAACATCACCTAGTATCATAGCCTGTTAGAGAAATAAGTGGGAACTCAATCTCATTTCTTTCTCGCTCCATTACCTGCCTTCTCTCTTCCTCCTTCCTGAAGCTGAACTGCTTTTCTGTCTCTAGTCCTTTCATCCTGTAATGAAAGCTAAACCAGAAATATTCTATACTCTGTTCCCTGAATAGAAGATAATCTAACGATGCAGTTCTTTCCCCATACACTTCCACGATTCATAGAATTGATGCGTACAATAATGTCTACTAAAAAGAAAGGCAGGGGAGAAGGGGAAGAAGCGCATGCAAAAACCACACACAAACACACATTAGAAATGCTTTCCTCCTAGCCAAAGCTAAGTTTGAAGACAAAGACATGCACAATGAATAAGTGATACAGAATGGAGCTGGGCAAGGACCACAAGGTAGCATAAAGGCAGTACTTCAGTACTGTTGCACTACAGCATTTTTACTATATACTACATCTCAACTATCTCCACTCTGCCTCATATTTCCCTTCAAGCACTGCATCTAATATCTACATTCC
The DNA here is from genome assembly GCF_017976375.1 of Cuculus canorus. Classification (NCBI taxonomy): domain Eukaryota; kingdom Metazoa; phylum Chordata; class Aves; order Cuculiformes; family Cuculidae; genus Cuculus; species Cuculus canorus. Next base: position 11,982,859 of record NC_071405.1, read on the forward strand.
CCTATCTCCTATATATCTGTAGACATTCTGACAGTGCACAGGGAAATCTGAGAATTTTTATTTTCACACGTCAGCACAAAGCTAGGTTTTTTAATTGGAAGAATCCTCTTTCCTGACACTCAAAGGCCAGGCAGACAATTACAGGTACATCAAAATAAAACTTAACACAGCACCAGTCATAACATTACCAAAAAAGAAAAAAAAAGATGGCACAAGCCAATTGACAGCAATACCTGTGAGCTTAAGCATGCATAGTTCACTCAGAGAAAAATATACCATTAGCTACTTTATAAGCAGAAAATAAATGAATACAAAGGAAAAAGAAAAAAGATATCAAGCGTAAAAGATATTGCTCTTAAGAGAGATCTTACTAGCTACCAGAGCATGGGGGTAAACCAGTATGTGGTAAAACAGAATCTCGCTTCTAGCTTCAAACCATGCTCAATACAGAGCCCTACAGCCCTGCAGTTGTTTAGTCAGTGCTTCATTAGCAGCAAACATTAAGCATTCCATACAACGTGTAAAGTTCAGAAGACATTAAAGACTATGTTTAGTGCTCAATATATTAGAAACTGTAACAGCAACAAGAGATTATAAAGTAAATTTATTTCAAAGTCTTTATACCATTTGCTGGAATAAACAGAAACAGATTTCGAACCAAATTACCTTAGAGCTGTCAATATAAATACTCGCTTCTAATGTTCTCTACCATCTTCATCACTGATTTAGCACCAAGGAATAATACTAATCATGTTTCCAGATTTTGCAAATACTTAAGAAGGTAAGGGGAAAAAAGCATCAACCACAAGGAAACTCAGCTCTTACAGTTTACTTAAACTAATAGCCTACTCTTAGTACACATTTTCTCTATTAGTGAAAGAGAACAATCAGGAAGATTTATTCGATATCAAGCTGTCCCACATAGGCACTTGTTTTTTTCATTTCCACAAATTCTGCTTGCTGCAGAGGATATATGGAACCCTTTGGAAGAAGCTGTGGAGATGTGTAGGAAAGAAGGCAGGTAGGCACTAGACTGACCTACATCAGAAAGTGAGTACAGTCTGGAAGGGTGGAAAACTGCATGCAGGCTAGAACATACTCCTCCACGGAATCTGGAGGGAGCTCCTTTTCATATGCTGCGGTTATCTCAAAGGGGCTACTATAGTTTCAGAAACAAGAAGTCATCTAACATTATTATTTTTCATGTCTGATGTTAAACACTGGCTGTTCTTATACAGCTCAGCCCGAGAATTAAGTCTTAAATACTGATTTGGATCAAAATGTTGAAAGTGCTAATTGAACTGGCAGAGATACAATGCTCACAATTAAAAGATGTCTCCATTTGGTTAATGGCCAGATCCATAGCTGAAATAAAGTTGCGGTTGCCAGGTGATGGTCTGAGCCTGTTCCACTCTTAAAAACAGTACTGCATTTCTTTCTCATACATTGGAAGGGACTACAACAATTCTTACATTGCAGTGGGGTGAGTGACCCTGGATAGCAGTTCTTAAATACCGAATATTGTTCTCTTCTTTTCTCAGTGGCACAGAACCAGCCACAATCTAAACACGACAATATCCAGATTCAGTTTTCAACAGAGCCATCCTTCAGTTGTGATGTACAACTCTTCCTGTTAATGTGCGATGTCCAATTACTTACAGATACACACTTTTTTCTTTAGGAGTTGCCTATTGAATTCTAAGATAAATTTAAGTACAGCCTTGCTATGTCTGTCTTCTTCACTTTTGCACATTAGAAGGCACACCGTTAATAAGTACTAATTTGATGAGTGCTGGAACACTTTCAATCAGCATTTTCACTACTCATGTTCATGCAGAAAACTAACAATATTCTACAAACCACTCTCAATAGCAAGTGTTAAAAAAAAACAAACAACAGAAAAGTAACTTTTATAGCATCAAAGACTTAAAATAGTCAAGTGACACAAAACTGGAGTTGTTGATCTATCTGGGACACTGTAAATTTGATAGGTGTTTCACTGCTACTGTAATACTCATTCAATACGCATTAAGTGCAAATATTTCAGGCAGTCATAAATATAATTCAAAAAATAAAAAGAAACTCTGCAAACTTGAAAGCAGAATGCCTTTTATTTCACTGAATTATATGGCTCTCAGGAAGATACAAAGGAAATTCAGATTGCTTAGTACACCTTAGCGCCCTTGTGCGTTTTGCAGTAGGATGCCATAAAGTTGGGACAGTGAGCACACAGTTAATTCCTGTACTTTTTATTCAACTAAGAATTTATACAACTGCTGAAGAACAGTATACTTCAGGATACTAAATGTGTCAAAAGTAAAAGAAGTGGACAAAGCCTGGAATATTACTCTCCCACAACAAAAGTGCCTGATCCATGCCAAGCATATCCATTTTCTCCTCATAGCCCCAGAATCAAGTAAACAAGATGCGTTAACTTTTCTCATAGGTCCTGAATCAAGAATGGCAGCATAAACACACTAGCAGGTTGTAAAACAAGAAACTTTAACAAAAAAAGGAGACATCCATATAATATGTTTTCTACCTTTACTGGGGTTACACAAACTTTAAAGCTAGTAGAAAATCAGACGTGCATTAGCAAACAAAGATGTTCAAGAAGAAAAGCACAACTAGGACTCATAGTACATCACAATTTCAGGGACCTAAATCATGAAGCAAATATAAGGAAAAGCTTGTATTTTTTCTTCTAGTGAAGGATTAGTGAAAACAACAATAATTGAAAAGGAACACATATTTCATACAAAAAGCTTTAACCCAGTCAGATTCTCCATTTTAGAGAAATTAGAGCTAAATATCAAAGACCAAATCAAAAAGTAATCGGCAACCATCGTGTCTATAAATAAGAAATGTCCATTCAAAAACCCGCCGTGTTGTCTAGGTTCTGTCTTTGCTGAACCAAGTACCACTTTCTGATTCTCTTATTTCCATACATGCTAGCAAGAGATCCCACCAGGAGTTTTATATTATTCTAAGAGCCATGATGATTTAGAGACCTCAGTGGATGGGACAATGACCCCAAAGGTGTCAAGTGGGTGTTCTTGTTAGTAATTACTGAAAGGGGTCAAATAATCGATTTAAACCTACAGTCTGTTATGAGTTTTATGCCAGTGGAATCCTGCCAATTTAGCTAATAATCCCAGGGCTGTGTGTCTACTGAGCAAGGAAAACTTTTATTACCTTGACCCACAGAGAACGCAAAACAATAAAGGCTTTCTTAAATTATTTTTTTTTTTTTTTAAGTTAAATATCTCAGTCCATGGTCCTCCCTCACTGGCAATAGCCACTTACAATTCTGTTGCTATTTCTTAAAACAGAGAAAGTTCTATGTTATTTGTTCCACTAGCACTTTGAAACCAGATATCAAACTCTGCCTTACCTACACTATAATACAAGCACTTGAGCAGCTAAAAATGTTTTCTGTCTATAAAAAGAAGTCCGTTACTTGTTATCACAAAAATAGCACTTCAGACTGTAAGTGGGCAAAAGGACTGGTGTGCTATAAAACAATTCACTTAAGGCTGAAAGTTTATTTACTCCAAAAATCGATTTCATTGAAGTGTCCCATGGTCACATGGGAAGAAATAGTGGTCTCGTGAATATGGCTCGAAGTTTTAAAATGCCTAAACAATTGTTCAACAAACAAAAATTAAGGGTAAGGCAGAACACATTTTTAGCGCTGCAATATTCATTTAAGTGTTTGTGGGTTATTGGGGGTTTTGGAGTTTTGTTTGCAGGGAGTTTTTGTTGTTTTGTTGGGGTTTTCTTAAAGCTTACTCTTTAAAAGACTGCATCTCGGTGTTCACTAGAGTATATACTTATACAGATGTTTTCATACATTATTTAAGTAGCTGTTTTCTTCTATTATACCTGTTCCAACATCTGGAAGACAACTGAACCTCCCAAAACAATCTCTACTCCTTATACAAATGCCAGAATGTAGCAACAAACACTCACTATATAGTTTTAACCAGGGAAATTCTCAATGTAGTTTAGCCAGAAATGCACCAAAACCACCAATTCATTTCTTTTCATACAATTAAATGCTTTGTGTAAGTATATACATCCTAATTATTGACTGAAAGCTACCAGTACTTCACACTCTTCCTTTGAGGAGGAGCGTGCTGTTACATGGGTCAAAAGGTTAAAGCACTGCAACATGAAAGTAATACTGGTTAGAACATCCATGCAAAGACACTGTTGAATCCTCAGCCATTGAAGGCTGGTGCAAAAACGACTGCTGTTTCTCTGTGTAAACCATGATGCTTATTTTGCATTAAACTTGTAACTGCGTTCATGTAGTATTACTATTCTGAAGCATGAAATTTGTTCTACTTATTAATGCTAATGGTTTTGTTTTCACTGTTCATTATTTTTATATTATACTGTTAAACTAAAGATGAAAGTAAAAGTAAATTTGAGTGATTTTGTTGTATCACTTCAAAAGGGGATATGAAGCAGTGGAAACTGCTAGCAATATCAACTAAGTATTTGGCCAGAGGACCGTCAATAAACATACAGTTCATCATTGGTTCCAAAAATTTCATAATGAAAATGAGAGCCTTTGAGATGAGGAGGGTCACAAAACATCCTTCTGTGATAGACAACAAGCAATTGAGTGCTAATATTGAAGGAAATCCATGCAAAACAACTCAAGAGGCTGCAGAACTATGCATTGACTATTCAACAAGTGTTCAACATTTGCATCAAACCGGAAATTCAATAAATCTCAACAAATGGATGCTGTATGAACTGAATGAAAATATTAAAAAAAAAAAAATCAAATCACTGTTAAAATCTACTCTGCACTTCTTTTGTGCCACAAAAACAATTCATTTTTTGGTTGCATTGTGAAATGACAAAAAATGAATTCTGTACAACAGCCAGTGGCTGGACCAAGGTGAAGCATCCAAACACTTCCCCAAACCAAAGCTATATCAAAAGAAGGTTATGGTCACTGTTTGGTGGTTGGCAAGTGAAATTATCCCATACAACTTCTTGAATCCTGCCCAAACCATCACAGCAGAGAAGTATCACCAGGAAATTGACAAAATGCACTAATAACTGCAATGTTTTTTCCAGCATTCATCACCTGAAAAGGACCAATTCTTTCCCATGACAACACCCAGATGCATGTCTTGCAAATGACTCTGTAGAAGACGCATGAAATGAGCTACGAAATTGTACCTCGTCCAGCTTTCTCACCAGACCTCTCCACCAATTACCACACATCCAAAGCATCTTAGCAACTTCCATCAAGAAAAGGTCTTCTGCAACCAAGTAGCAGCTCAAAACACCTTTGAAGAATTAATCAGTTCCAGCACTCCAGATTCTATGTTACCAGAATAAGTAGGTTTGTTTCTTGTTTGCAAAATGTGTAGATTCTAATGATTCTTATTTTGATTAGTGAACTTTATTCTAAGCTGAGATATACTACTTTAAAGTTGACAGTTAGAAATGGCAATTTTTGCACCAACCTAATAAATCAGTATAAATACAAACATTAATCATACAAGGTTACTATTTCTACTGTTTCTGTAATTATAGTATGATTATAGTATGGTAAGAGTAACAACTCTGCAGAAAGTAAATAACTACTGAAATGCATATTGATTAAATGTAGAGTTACCAGCTTATGGCAATTAGTAATTGGTCCAAAGTATAACAGATTGCTTATATTTTATTAACAATTTTTCTCCTAATACCATTGCCTTGTCATTTATGTAGTTCCACATCTATGATCACGGATGACTTTTTTTAATGCTTTGTCATTTCTGTATGTAAAAACTGTATGAAGACTGACAATGCCATTCATTAAAGGTAATACACAGATCCCTTGAAGCCCAGCTACCTCAAGTAGCATAAGCATGAGGGTATTTCTTAATCTTTTGCCTCAGTTTATTTCTTATTATTATTACTACTCCAAAGCAGAAGCAGGATTTTGCTCATCCTACCTACTGGTCCAATCATGCTTGAAATCCAATTTCACAAGCTTAGTCATTTTCAAAAACGCAACTAAGATTTCTAGCACAGATTTAGAGGTTATATGAAATGCTGCCAGTTCATAAAAGGATTTGAGGCCTGAAAAGATTAGGATCTTACTCTAAAGTAGACTTGGAGAGGTACCTGCCATGCAAACTTTGCAAAAGCTTCAGAGACATTCAAGAAAAGAGTATGCAAAAGCACTCACCGTTGTTAGATGCTCCCGGAACACAAGATTGCACTGATAACCCAGCCTATCCAGGAAAAAGCCACCAAGATTCCAGATTGCTGAGTAACCATTTAACACAACACCAATTTCTCAAGTTACTTTTCCAGTAGCATTAGATACACCTGTGCCATAATGGCAGCAACTAATGGATGTTGTCAACATAAATATAATACCTGTTACAATATAAGCAATCTACAGGAAGTTTTTATCTTCACACAGAGTGCAATACTATCCATCCAAAAGACTGCAAAAGTGGAAGTTAGCAGAGTAATTCCAGATCTATGTGTTTGCCAGAAACAAAGCTTGTTGCCAGTATAACTTCTTGTATTTAAAGGAAGTGGCAGGATATAAAAAAAAAATAAAGCCTCATCTTATGTACAGAAATAATTTGATATTTTTATCTGTAAAAGGTATATCCAAACTTGATACCTTAGCTGGTTAAAAAAAAAAATTCAGCTGTTTTGAAGCATTTCACTCTATACAAGCAGAATTATACATATCTATTCAATCCACTGAGAAAAGATAGCTAAAAAAAATCAATTTTTCATACTTCATTATGTGTCTACAACTAGAAATCATTTACACTGAGGCACATACACTACACTTTACATATTTTCCCTTAAGCAAAAGGGATCTTTTTACACTCAAAAAAATACAGAAATGGAATTGGATACAATTTTGCAGTCCTTAGCTCTGTTTATCAGCACCTACAACGATGTTTTGGCACCTATTTCAGATTACAAGACTTGCCCACTGCCATTCTTTTATATTAAGTTAACAAGAAACAGGTCAGAATTCTCTCCATTCTCATTAGTGTGTTGTATATAATAAGCACCAAGGAGATTCATACACACAGTCTACAAAACAGTATTATCTGTAGAACACCGAAATATTTACTCTTAAGTTAGCATCATGCGTGCACAATTTGTGAGATTTAAAGTATGTAAAGTAGAGCTATCTGCAGCACAAGAGGAATCTGTTCTTTTGGCCTAGAATTGAGGTGGAATTGCTAGCTTCTTAGTGTTTTTTACTAGGAGATTTTTAAGTCATATTTTTAAATATTGTTTTAATCTTTTATTTTAAAGAATTAAACCTAGACCAATACCATAATTTCTAAGTCATGAGTAGTAACAGGGAGAATAGAACGAGTCTCCTCCCCTCCATATTTTTCACCTTTGTAAGAAAGAGTGGCCCCTGGATGTAGCCAGCCTCTAGCAAGCTACTGGTGAAGGTGAATAGAATCATAGAATCATTTAGGTTGGAAGAGACCTTTAAGACCAAGTTCACTGGTGAACCTAACACAGCCAAGTATTATTTTCTATAATAGTATCAATACTCCAAGTTATTAATTCACCATGTGAAGCCCCTTTTCGTCTACCTCCTTCTAACATATCAAAATTATTCCGTTTCCCCATCACCTCCCTTTAATATTGTATTTCATCCTATTAGGTCCTGGGATGTCGACGGTTACGGCAACTTCCCACTTCTGACTTTGCATAAAGAAACTTTCCAGCAGTTTCCTTGTGAATCACTTTGTCCAGGGATTGCTTGACTATCTATGCCTCTTTCCAGCCCAGTCACCAACTGAACCACTGAAAACACATAATCTTATTTCCCTAAATGGGTCCTTGCAAATATTCCAAAGAACAGAGATTCTGTTACATATCTGAATATTCTATTACGGAAATGGCTCAAGCTAACTTAAGGGTCATTTCACTCCCTAGAACATGGAAATATTTAAGGCAGATGAAATTATTCTATACTGCTTCTTCCAAAGTTTTTTTGACCTTCACCTGGTAGCAACACTCAACTTGTCATCAGCACATCGCTCTGCAGGTTTAATCCAGTGTAACAAAAACCTCATGTTCCTGTAATGACTAAATTTTATTGGGAAAGGTTTTCCATGACACTTGAAAGCACTATTTTAATATGATATAATCACCAGACTTAGGCAGCAAAGAAATATATAACGTCCCTACGTAACAAAACAGTGAATGCTATCATACTTAACCCTGACTGTAACATCAACTTCTATATATCGCTTATTTGATGGAAACAAGTTAAGCCTGTCAGATTACATTTTATAAGCGAGTGAGGTGGATTTCATCTCATAGAAAAAGGGAATGTATATTCCTTAAACACTTGGTTCTGGTATACATGTCCTGTATTTCTTCCTAGCTATTTCAGAAGCTATTTAAATTTTGTCAGAGTAGGTACATATTAAACAGGCAATACTACATACCATCACATTAAAACAGCCAGAAATGCAAATTTTTGAGTCCATTTAAATAACTGATTAGTGTTTCTTTAAGACATATTTTACTATTCAGTTTTTACAGCAATTTAATTCTTTCTGCTTCCAGGAACAGATAACAATCTTCCCTTGAGCCAAAAGAGATCAAGCTGAGTAGAAATTGAGTAAGGAACTACTATATTTGAAACAGGGACAAAAAGAGAAGTATGAGTTAAACAAAAATATTGAATTAAATGTCTGCTTTCATAAGCTTCCGTAAGCCAAAGACAGCACATCTGTGTATACTGAACAGCAGAACAGTTGTTTTACAAGTAAATAAAAAAGCAACTCCGGAGAAGTCTCTATTCACTATCTACACTCTCGAGAAGTGTATTTTTTTCAATACATCATTCATGTACAAACGCAGAGGTTTCACAGAAAGCAGTATTTAAGAGTTATTTTTCACCATGTTAAATAGCACAGGCTGCACTGATTGCAAAGTTAGAGGTGCTTAATGAAGGAAGCAGAAGGGAAGCAGCATTGCTGCCATAGGTTCTGACCCCCCCCACCCCATTGTCATCAAGGCACCATGGTTACAGATTCATTTCCCAAGCCGTACCATTTCCATTAAACTAAATAACCTTATTCTTCAACTGAAAGTGAAACAAAGAAAGCTGCAAAGCTAGACTTCATAAAGAGGTCAGGATGGATTGCTAAAAATTATGACTATTTGATAGCCTCTGTAGACATCAACAGCTAAACAAGTCTAATTTTCAAAGCATACAGCTCTCATTTACATTCAGATTTTCAGAAGGTTAGTGCAGCCAACATGCTGTCCCCTTTTGAAATTCAAAAGGCATCAGATTAGCCTCGTTCAGCTCACTTAAAGAAAATCCACTGCAGATTATAGGTATTAAGCCTTTCTAAAACGTCTGGTCCCTTGGCAAGCCTTGACTCCCTTCATGGAAGGAAGAAGAAAACAAAACAAAACCAACAAAAAAGCCACAGTGCCTATTTTCAGAGGAGCACATGCCAGGAGCTTCTGTACTGTACATAGAACAGAGAGGTAGAACTGCAGCGGGGCTGATGGACTCTGCCAGTCACTAATAAGTAGTAAGAATACAACGTCTATGTTGCATACTTTGGCACGGAAAATAAGAATTAATCATCAACTGATTGGTTTCAGGAAAGCAGCTCAAAGATTCAGCAACTTACTGAACACAGTCGTTTGATTTGCATCCTGGATGAGCTTCACCCTATCCTGAAAAATATTTCTTTACAAAAAAACCTGTAAGCGAAGCAGTAGTAAAATCGATTTTATTTCTCCATTTTCAAGAGAGGCATTCTCTCTTCGCACATTGAGCACACATTTCATTACACTGCATCAGGAGGAAGAAACTTGCTCAACAGACAATCTAATGCCACCCAGATCACAGCTGCTTTTCAGCCTTGTCAGTTCAATTCCTCCACATTTCTTTTTTTTTATTTTCTCTTCCATATTTCAGTAGAAGTCTCACTCTTTCCCCTAGCTTGCTGCCACACACTAACCTGAAACACACACGTGACAGCAAAATCATTCAGACATGATGTGGATGGCATCCATAAGGTGGACACAGTGTACTACTGGGTTTACTGTAACTCCAGGTCCCTGGTTCTCCAACCAAAAAGGCACAGCTCCTATTTCTGCAGTCATTTGCATCAACGAAAATCACAGAAACACCAGAAAAGTAGTATCAACTATTAAGAATCCAACAACTACATAGTACTAAAAAACAACCACAATTTACCACATACAGGACTAGGTATCTTCCCTCCTCTCTACTACTAAATCAAGTTTTATAAAGACCCATAACAGCTACTGAAAATATGCTAAAGCTTTATACTACAATGAAATTACAGAGACTGTACCCCATCATAAACCCTCATTTGCCAGTCCTTTCATAGGAGGTGTTTCGATGCTTTCGAACCAAGAGCAGTAACAAAGCCAATGAGAACTCACATCATTGAGTGAAACTGTAGTGGCCCAAACAATGTTTGTATGCAGAAGTTAAAAGTATGTTCTGCTGCAGCTCCATCTCCAACTAAAAGGGAAAGGTGTTCTGTGATTAGACAGGATTCGGCAAGTAAATGCTCAATTTTCCAAGTGCTGCAATTTGTCAGACAGCGGGTAAATCTGTTTTTCAGGCAGCTTCCACTTTGATAATCAGCAAATGAAAAAGAAATTTACCTATCTCCTACACACAATTGTCAACATAGAACAAATGGTACCATGCATAAATAAAAGCAATAAGAATATGTAAATAATAAGAATAAAATATGTAAATAATAAAAGGAAAATAAAAAGGGTAGAACGCAATAGCTGGCAGCACCAGAATTTTTTAACACTTCTCTGCTCCTCTCTATAGAATCTATAAATCAATATTAACAAGTAAGATATTGAGAAATGTCATCCACACCTATTTTTTCAGGTTTTAAGAGTCATACACATAGATTCCTCTTGTGACTCACTGAAGTATTGTTTGTTTCCACAAATACATCAGAGACTTCAGAGGGAACACGACAAAAGACATTGCTAAGATAATACATAGTAAAAGATTAATAAACACGGGAGTGATCTGAAGTAAGGGATGAGTGAGTAATACGACATGAAGGAAAGGAAGAAAAGAAAATCTATAGTAGCACACAACAACTGCTATTCAATGCAATATGATATTAATTCTTCAGCATTTCTAAAAGGTACTTGCCACTCTGATGTGTTTGAAAAAGCAAATTTAAGAGTACGCATCTTAAACATTCGCACAATATTAAGATAGAAGGATAGTATGAAAGACCTTTATTCTTTCTGACATACATATTACTTGTCTTGCATACAGAGAATACTCACAGATCTGATCCTTACAAGACAGCTGGCTCACAGAAATCGGGATTATAAGTTTAGGTTAAGAAATCCTTATATTCTTGATATAAACAATTGAGAAATAAACAGGAATATGTCAGCATTATAATTTCTAAACATAAAGAATACATTTAAATGTCAAAAAAGTCCATGCAAGTCTCCTGGGCAGAAATGCACTATACATAGCATAAGAAGCAGAATTCCAACTGTTCTATTATATTACAACTGAATTCTAAAGATCCTCAAGATCTACCTGAAATCACAGGGAACTTCAAGAATATTTTAACTATAGATTAGATGAAATTTAAAATAAGTCCTTCTTGAAGGTTACAAAAGTTTTTACAGCATTCTTTTTTCCCCATCCCTTGTTTTTCCTTCTTTTTCTTCCTTTCAGATTCAAGAAATCAGAAACGTAAGTGACAAAACATCATAAAAGAATCTTTTTTTTTTTTGGTATATCTAGCCAAACTGAGAAATACTATTTCTGGATTGCGAATTTATGTTGCCAAGCTTAAATTCATGAAGCACTTTTAAATGTTTTAGCCCAGGTAATAACATCACAAGCATACCCCTTCCAAGGGCATCATTTTTAACAAAAAATTAGCCACATTCATAACAGCAGAAAATCCCAATGCCATAAAATTTAAGATTTCTGACAAAAATAAAAATTCCCCCCACTAAGTGCAAGACAAACAGGTAGAATAAATGTTTGGCTGCCGTACTGTAGAAGGGCTGGAAACGTGGAGAAGCAAGTCTGTTACATGAGGCCATCATTAACGATCTCTGTGTTATAAAAACATTCTTAGATGCACATACAGTGCAGTTCAAGTACAGGGATTCCCAAAACAGCTTTAGGCAATCTCATTCTGATGCCAAGGAGCCCACCTACAGCAGGTCTTGTTTACTTTTTAACACAGGACAGAAGTATTCTACCAATCTTGTTTAAGAGCCACCTTGAAAAGCTCTGTACTATAACATGCTCTAATGCCATATGGCTGGCAATTCCACTTGTGCCAAGGAAAAAATATCTCCTTTCACCCTCGCCAGTTTTGTAGCCCAGCACCCCGGAGGCTATGGGCTTTGTGCAGGGGGAGAAGGAGAAACAGATATAGCTCCTCCTGCTTACACATCTAGTGGTTTGGATTTTGGTTGGTTGGTTTGTCGGCTTTTTTTTTTTTTTGTTTGGGCAAATGGGAGTTGTTGGTTTTTTGGGTTTTGCTTCGTTTGGTTTATTTTCCAATAGATAGCTGGAGCTCAAAAGTTTCTCCCAAAAGAAGGAAAAGGGTTTGTTTTAGCAAGTAGCTTTTAGCTTGCTGTATTGGGCACTTGCTTATAAATCAAAACAAAGCCATCAAGCTAAGCATATTCCTTGAAATAATGGAGTTGTGCCACTGTTAAAATTTCTCCTGTCATCTTTAAACACAGTCCATGACAAAGCACATGCTTCTTCAGGTATAGTAATGTCACAAGCCGTATGCTAAATGCCACTTCTGTACCTCAAACCTAAGTCCTTACAAGCCATTAACCAAACATGTATCATCATCCACTTTGACAGAAATCAGAAAGCTTTCATGGCCCAGAAAGCTCAGACAGCAAAAAGTAAGTGTGAAAGGAATTCTAAGCAGGGGATAAATGATAGCATTAATGCCCCTGCATTTCTGGAAGAATTCAGAAAGCACAATATTAAGACAGCCTGTTGTCTGCCGAACCTTTAACAAAAATCCATCATTTTTTCTGCTATATAATTAGTTTACTACTGTACCACAAAGTTCATCTTCAATCATGGGGAAAAGGAAGGACACTGCTGGACCTCACGCCAAGATCTCAAAAGTTTGAATCACACTGGCTGCCTGCTGGAGCATGTAACCATGGTGGGGCTACAGCTGCACGCGTTAGCACGGGGGGAGTCTCGTTCTTCCACTTCAAAAGCTAGTGAGGAACAGGGTTCTCTCCACTATCGTATCAGTCTACATGAAAAAGTTACTTTCAACATCATAATAGCCTAAACAGTGCTTGTTCCTTTTATTTTTACTTAAGTCTCAAAGTCCTTCGCACGTCTTTATCCGAGAGGACAGAAAAAGGTTAGCGTTTTCTTATTCCTTAAGAAATAATTACCAAAACAAACAAAGGCAAAGAAAAAGTCAGCCTTGATGATCTCAAAGGTCTTTTCCAACCTAGCGATTCTATGACCTTGAAAAATACATGCAGGGAAAAAGTAAGCATTTAAGTCAGGATGTCATGTTTAATAAGGTAAGAGAATTCACTATGTTTCAACAAGAGAACCCATACCTTCATTATGCAACATGCAGCTACCAGAAATGAGCACGCTACTTTTATCCTGCTATTAAACACAGGTGGCAATCTTGTGAAGCCAATGAGTTAGATTCCTTCGTAACAACAGAGTGGCAAGACTGCCACAGACCCGCACTTGCAGAGAAAAAAAACAACCACCAGCCGTTTCTCTGGCATTAAAATAAGTTCTGGTTTTTTACAGCCCTGTTTGTACATCCATTTAATGAGCTGCTGTAGCAGTAATATTTTTATTGTTATTAAAGCGCATCTTGTTGGGTTTATAGTTCTTTCCTCAGCTATAAAGCATTCTACTTCAATGAAATTATTCAGTGTCTTGCATCTCTGTCACATTTTATGTGTGGACAGGAAGGAATTAGCTGTCATAGAAAAAATGGAAAGCTTTTTTTCACATCAAGCTTCTTCTTAAGGAGGCAAATTTTTGTCGTTTGGACAGAAAAAATCAAAACAAACAGTCAGTGAGCAGAAATTAAAGTATCCAGCTGTTCAGTAATGTTGAAGTAATATTCAGAAAACTCTCCTTTTAGCTAAAAGCTAACAAAAAGTGTCACTAAGCAAGGTAACCTGGAATGTATATCTTAGTTACTAACACCAATGACTGACTCCGTGCAAGCATTCCCTTCTACAAGAAAATTTCCAGTCAGAATATTTATGTGTCTGGGGCTACAAAAGCACTCGAGCAGCTGCAGAATCAGATCCTGAGCCTATTATACACTATATGCACTCACTGAGCACTCAGTACAGTGGGACTCATTTCTGAAGAGGGTGTTTCAGTATAGGAAGAAAAAAGTAACATGTACACAACCACCTCATTAGATCTGCTAAAACCCAGTTGTCCAAGAAAATTTAAAGGTAGACAGGAAAACACCAAGTTCAGAATAGTTTTACCAAGTTAATTTCACCTTCAAAAATTTGTTCCCCACAACTTTTTAATAAGTCATATTTTCGAGCAGCAGTTTTTACGTATTCCATTAAAACACACAATTAACTGGACAGGCAAATACACCTCAATCTCGTTACCTTTTTTGGCACTACAGCCAAGTGGAAATTTGATTAAGAGTCATCACTGTGTCTCAAAGTCACCCCAAAACAAAGCGCAAGTAATGCAGAACAGACTGTTCATTTCAAACACACAAACTTTATGTAATTTGATAGGCAGTTGGTTCATGCATATAATTTTAGACCATGCTGAGAAGTTAGCTGCATACAGTTCTGAAAATTAAAAGCTAATAATGAATGCAGTCTTAAAAGTCATAGCTGTTTGTTTTCCTCTTTTTAACAATATTATAAAATAAGAAAAGACAACACGCTGTGTTGTTGAACTCATCAATTTGTATTTGTTTCTGATTAGGCCCGGAGACATGCTGAGGTGTTCCAAAACTATCCCCATGACATGATGCAAAGAAGATGGCATCACCACAGGAGAAGGAACAAAAAGCAGCAGCTGTCCACCTCTGCAGTAAGTACTGCGCTCACAGATCACAGCACCAATGTAGGACATGGAGATACTACACTTCTGCACAAACTTTAGAAAAAAACCATAAAATCCTCATGATGGAAAACTTTGTCCTGCAAGGCTGGTGCTTTGCCTTAGCTAAACAATTTCACACAGCAGGATGTTACACCTTGCTTTTTGCAAATACAACCAGTCCTGCAAACCTACTGTTTGTGTACAACCAATGCATTAACCATATGTTTACAAGAAATACTAACTGCCACAGAAAGAACTCCCTTCTGCTGAAGAAGATTAAAGCACAGTCTCTTTCCAGTAGATGGGCATATTGATAGCACTGTATAATTCTTTAAGCTTCCATCATGTGCTGTTGAAAAATTACTCTGTGTCCTACACAGCCAGTTAAAAATCAAGTGACTGAAAGCAACTGCTGAACAGAGTAGTCCAGGACTTTTCAAAAATCTCCAACTCTAGTAGTTTGTCTCCTTTCTAACAGGATGACCAATTTGGTATCAAAAGCAAAACTTCACTTTGCAACATATATTGTGCTTGGATAGAATTTTAACTGGAATTTCTCTCGCATGGATCATTTTCATCACTTAATGACATGGGAACATAACTCAATATGTCACTATCAAAGCATACCTTCAGAATCATAGTGTTTGTTAGTATTCACCTGCCAATTTCAACTTCTTGATATTCTTGTCAACTATTTTTTGAAAGGCAGGGAGAGGCTTGAATTTTTTTTACGACTATGAAGGATGAGCTACAGTTCATTTTTCACACAGGTAGTAGTTTCTCAAGAAGATAAGACATTTACTTTTAGGGCTTTATACTCGACACCTTGTTCCAGTTTAGTCCCCTAAATGTTTAAGTAGTTTGGAAGACACTTCACAAAAACAATAAAATATGAAAAATTAGAATAGCTTTCCACATCTCTTTCCACCATAATTTAAGCTGCACAAGTGCATGCAAAATACAAATCTGCATCTGCAAAAGCTGACTTGGTGCTTCTTTCCTTTGAGAAGAAGCTGATGCAATTCAGTGAAGAATTTATCGCTTTAAATGTGTGTAAAATTATTAATCCAAATGACTGGATGTTTCACACTTGACTTCTAGTGATGTTTTCTTAGACCACTTATTAAATCAAAAGGGATAATTACTGAACCACAATATATTACATTTTTCCTACAAGTGTTATATTTCAAGAGCATCAGAGTGGGTTCGCAGGGACTGGCACTGTAGAATCTCTAAATCAAAAGTGTTACCAAAGTATCCCTCCCTTGCCAATAGCAACCGTCTCCAAAGGGGTGAAGTAGTTGAGTAATGGAAGCATTTTACTGTTCCCGATTTCTTCTTGCACTCAGACCTTTTCTGCTCAGAGATTTTCACATTCATTCTTTCCCATGTTCAAGTATGTACAGAGATATTCCCCTACTGCACCTGACTTTGAGGACTTAGCAGACACCCATGTCTTTTCCAAGTCTCAGTGCACAGTTAAGGCTTAAAACATGCAGTGTGCTTCTGCAAAAAAAAGCTGCTTTGATGCTGATTTTACAGGAAGAAACCAAGAATAAGGGAAAAGAAACATTTCCCTTATAAATGTGCATGCATATATCCTCTGCTAATACAGTTTATGGAGTTAGAAGTCTACAGGGTTTTTATTACTAACATCGCAGAGAAATAATACAGTCACATTTGAGCTTGATTTTCTGATAAGGAACTGAAAGTTAAGAAGCCTAACTGAGAGCAGTGTCATTGTAACACGTCTGCTCTGCACCCAGCATTAACTTTCCATCTGTGTACATCAAGACAACGGGATAGAGTGTCTCAGCTTTATCTTTTCTTTGCTGAACACGTTATGTCTACAGCACAGAGAATATACTATCTCTGAGCAACTGAGCAATACACATTATCTTATCAGAACACTACCTGGTCAGAACAGGTTTTATTCTTAAGCTGCAGTCAGTTTAGTTCATATTTTCTCAGTGATTTATTATACCTGCACAGAAAGGAATGCTTCTGAATTGCAGCAACTTTTTAACATGTTTTCTGGCATTGAGATAACACTGCAACATCTCACCTGCATTTCATAGTAAAAAAAAAAAAAAAATAAAAAAGAAAAAACAGAAATCTAAACCGGGCTGAGTTTTGCAGTCTATAAGGGAAAACATTAGCGTAGTCTCAATTTCAGCTGTTTGGCTTCTTTACTTCCAATGGAACAGCCTACCTGGTTTTACTGCTGTACATATAAAGCTTATATTTATTAATGTCTTGTTACATCACACAAGCTGTGAGTCAACTTCTACAGGAGTAGCTCTTTTACATCATTACAAAAAAAAAGCCTGGAAACCCCAAAAGAAACCTCGGTATCTTTCAGAGGGTCCCAAGGGGGGAGAGTGAAGAATTAACTGAAGATAAACCTGCTCTAAACTAGTACCCCAGTAAAAGCTGGAATCTCTATCTCTCGAATCCAATAAAGCAAACCAAACCGGAGAACTCTAAGCAAAATAGCTCTCGGTACTCACCTAGCGCTGAAGACCAGTGCAGGAAAGAGAGGCAGCAAGTAATAAGCCGAGAGGAATTTCATCCTGGAGCTCCCCCGTTTCTGCTCTGCTCCTCGCACCGCCTCTCTCCCCTTGGCCGGGGAAGATGCTCGCCGCGCTGCAGGAGGGTCCGAGCTCCTCGGGAGCAAGGCCAACCCCAACAGCCGAATAAAGAAGGGAAGCTCCGACCGGGATTTAAGCTCCGGGAGTGATGTCACGAGGCTGAGCGAGCTGCCAAGCCCACACAGCCCCGCCGCCTCCTGAAGGCAGCGCTGGTGCTCGCTGTGCCGCGGAGCGCGGGGGGGGAGCACCGAAACTCCTGCTGGGGGAGGGAGAGCGAGCTGCGATGGGAACACCCCCGGCCGTCTGCGGTTAGAGAGGATTCGGGGGGGATCCTGCCGAGGTTGTCAACGGCAGACGGGCTGTCACGCCAGAGGGACCTGGACAGGCTGGAGGAGTGGGGCTGTGTGGGCATCATGAGGTTCAACAGGTGTTTACAAAAGCTTGTAGTGGTAGGACGAGGGGCAGTGGCTGCAAACTGGAGAGGGGCTGATTGAGACGAGACATGAGGAATTTCTTCACTATTGAGAGTGGTGAGGACACTGGCACAGTGCCCAGGAAAGCTGTGTCTGCCCCATCCCTGGAGGTGTTCAAGGCCAGGTTGGATGGGGCCTTGGGCAGCCTGAGCCAGTGGGAGGTGTCCCTGCCCATGGCAGGGGGGTTGGAACTGTATGGGCTCTAAGGTCCCTTCCAACCCAAACTATTCTATAATTGTATGATTCTAAGTGCAAGGTCTTACACCTGGGTTGGGGTAGTCTGAGGTTTCAATTCAGGATGGGGGATGATGCGATTGAGAGCTGCCCTACAGAGGAGGTCTTAGGGTGTTGATCAATGAGAAGCTCAACATGAGCCGGCAACGTGTGTGGCAGTCCAGAAGATCAACCGTGTCCTGGGCTGCACAAAAACAGCGTGGCCAGCAGGGTGAGGGGTGTTATCCTGCCCCTGTATTCCTCGCTGGTTCTGGAATCCTCAACATAAGAAGGATATGGAGCTGTTGAAACAGGTTCAGAGGAGGGTTACAAAGATGATCAGAGGGCTGGAGCACTTCTGCCATGAGGACAGGACTGAGAGAGTGAGGTTGTTCAGCCTGGAGAAGAGAAAGCTCTGGGGAGACATTCCTGCATGCTCTTCTCAGCTTTGCTGGTGGAGGAAGATTTAGTAGGGAAAGGGATGATATGATGTTTGTATGCTGTTGAAAAGAGCAGAGAGGTGGGTAACATGAGTTACATCAGCCTGGCATGCCCAAAAATAGGAAGAGTAGCATTCCCAACCCACCACCAGCAAGCGGTTCTTTGGGTGGGAAGTAACACAGGGAGCACCAACATTTCCTCCTAGAAGATTCCTCCCAAAAAAGTCCGGAGCCAGCAACCCCACAGAACCTTTAGCAACCACCAGACTGAAAAAACCTGCAGCTCCCACTGAACAGACTGAACATGGCCTGGGTGCTTCACCATTCTGTCCATCCCAAAAGCTCCTGCTCCTAATGTAGAGAACGACTGCGAGCCCTGCAGCCTGGAGATACTCTTGAGGGCAAGAGCAGAGGTGACAGGCAGCAATGGATTTTGTCTGTGTTTCAGGCTCCATCACCCTGAGCACAGTGCCCGGGCAGGCACAGCCCTTGCCTGCAGCCTGGACTCTCCCAGCATGGGTGGTACCCCCATCTGCTCTGGCATCCCATCACCTTCTGCATCCCTGATACCCAGGCACCTTCAGCATCCCCTGCCTCCCTGGCTGAACAAGGTTCAGCAAATCCTGTGCAACTGTCCCTGCCTTGCCTGGGTGGTGTGTGCCGCATAAACACAACGACAGAGAATTTTCCAAAACTTGTGATCAGCTCTCCTGTTTGACCTCCTATAAGCAAGTCTCCATCATGATCGGCAGCCCTGTCCGACGGGCACAGCAGTTCGCACTGTGGGGAGTGCCCCAGCCCCAAGCTTGGTGCAGAGCAGGGGGAGCCCAGCTATGAGAGCGGCTCGGCGTGTGACCGTGGAGAGTGCCTCAGCACAGCAACTGTTCCCACTCCACTCTGCAGGCCTGCAGATGCCTCCATGCCTTTCATGCCCCGGATCTGCTCTAAGCAGGTGATGAGCACTGCATGCCACCACCAGCCACCACCAGGCTCATCCACAGCACAAGGTCTGATCGAGCCCCCAGCCCGTGCAGCCCCTGGGACACCACAGGGCCAACCACAGTGCCCCCATAATAGTGCCCTCTGGAGATACCAGACATTCCAGTCTTCCCCAGTGCGGCTGCAGGCCATTCTGGGGTTCCAGGAGATGAGAGGCAATTTCCCCCAGCTCACCTTCTCCAAAATGACTGTCCCATGGGGCCATCTCTGGGCTGCACAATCTCCCAGGCAGCAACATTTCAGCTGCTGTGCTGCAACCCACACCAAGCCAACACGCACCCGGAATGCAGCAGAGAGATGCCGTCTCTGAGAGTGACATCAAATTGGTCTCTCTATGGCATGGAGCTGCTCAGCATCAATGACAGCATCCCACAGAGCTCCAGTGCAGTCCTGAGCTGCGAGCAGTTGGTCAACAATGGGGATGGGGACCCAGGAGTCAAAACAGCACGTGGGGATGGACCTGTCCAGCGCCCCACAACATTGCATGCCCAAAAAAACGCAGAAGAAGCACCAAGCCACTGCAACCCCTTCCCAGCAAGCGCCGGGCAAGTCAGAGTCAGCACTCGGGTTGGGAATGTGGGTTAACCCCAGAACATGGGATGAAAAGGAGATGTTGGAGATGTGGATGAGCTGGATAGAGCGTGGTAGTAGAGCTTCGCAGGCAAGTTAAAATTTTTCAGAACGCCTTTTTGCTTCTGTTCTACAGTTCTGTTTCTCTCTTTGGATTCTAGTATGTTCTATTAATATTGGCTAAAAGTTTTTTGAAATATTAAAAAAATTAAGAAATTTTGGGTGCATTTTTTGTTCCACACAAGGGGTTCAGCAATGCTGTGTAAGCATCCTTCCCTCGCCTGGGTGATGCATGGGTGATGCACGGCCGATGGAAACACAACTCGACAGAATGTACCGTAGACTTTTGGGTCACCTCTCCTGTTTGGCTTTCTGACCCCCAGATTAGTCTTATCCTGTGGAGGCAACACCAACATGCCTCACCAGCCACCACCACCAGGATTGTCTGCAGTACTGGCTCTCATGGAGGCACTGCCCTGTGGACCCTGGGGCTGCATGGCCTCCCCACAGCACCCTCAGAAGATACCAGGCACTACAACTCTCCCAGTGCTGCCACAGGCTATGCCAGTGTACAAGGAGATGGAGAGGCAACTTGACCTACTCGGCCTCTGCAAAGTGGCCACCCCTGCTGGACATCCCTGGACAGAAATATCTCCCAGAGCAGCAACACTGCCCCAGCAAGCAGTATCTTTAACCACCCTTCAGCTAGCAGCACATCCTGTTGTCCAGGATCCTGGGTAACACCCGCAGAAACATCTCACACAGGACATCAAGGTGCTCTCACTATTGCCTGGAGTGGCTGACCCTCAGTGACACAGTCCTCCAGGGCTCCAGTGCAGCCCTGAGCCAAGAGCATTTGAACCACCATTGGGATGGGACCTCAGGAGATGGCGGAGACGTGGGGAGGGACCTGCCACCACATCAGCCTGGCATGCCAAAACCAGGAAGAGTAGCATTCCAACCCACCACCAGCAAGCGGAGGCTGTTGCAGACAGTGCTAGGGTGGCAATGTGAGGTTAAAAAACAGCAGGGATGAGAGATCCCTGGCAGATAGGAGGGACCGGGTTTGGGGGGATGGAGAGTGCGTGATAGAGTTGGATGGGTAGCATTAGAATTTTTCTTTAGGTTGTTCTACAGTATTTAGTCTCTTGGATCATATTAATATTCTATTAGTATTAGCTTACAGTTAATGGAAATACTAATGTATTAGGGAGGATATAATTTTTTTTGTTTAATTGTCTAAATGTTTCCTGAACTTGGATTAAAAAAAAAATATTAAAAAAAATAACCGCATATGTAAAATGTACGTGTCTTCCTGCATGGTCTTCTCAGCTTTGCTGTGGAGGAAGATTTAGTAGGGAAAGGGGTGATTATGATGTTGTATGCTGTCAAAAGAGCATGGAAGAGGGAGTAACATGTGTTAACAGGAGAGGAAGCAAATTAAAGAGTGTGTCTCCAATGCATCTGTGTTTTTCTAAAATCCACCAGAGTTATTAGTTTTCTCCTCTGGTTACTCGTTAAAGATGCTTTGTAGAACTCCCTTGAAGATGAGAGAAGAGGTGCGAGATGAATGAGGTGGCAGTGTAAGAATTGCCTCCCTTTGGCACCAGATTCTCTCAACTTTGTGGCTTGTGTGTAAATTCTTCAGTGGGCACTGAAATCCTGGTTTGTTTTTCAATTATTCTTTTTTCCACACACATACATTCAGGGATGCGTAATGATACAGTGGATATAGTCCCCTTTGGGAAGTACTTGTGTCGGTGTTTGGTAATAGTGTCAGTTCAGTTTAGAGAGGCATGATGGAATATGGAGATTGTGTTTGGGAAGTTGTGTTTCTTTTTTATACTCTAACTTTACTCACTGCATTATGGTCAGGAAAGAGTTTAGCCACAGCAGTCTCCTTAGTGATGCTGGAACTGTCTGAAGGTCCGACATGAGTTCTGAGGACAGGACAAGTTCAGGAGGGACATCATTTCCCAGCAGATGTAGTATCTGTCCCTCAGGCATGGGAACTACACTATTTGGCTTCAAGTCATCTGCCAAGTAGCTGAGGGTGTGCTCCATCCCACTGTCATTGCTGAAGATACTACATAGCACTGGTCCCAGGACAGACCTTGAAGGGACGCCACGTGTCCCGATCTGCATCCAGACGTTGAAGTGCTCACCACCACCTGCTGGATGCACCCATCCAACCAATTCAGAGCCACCCTTAACCATTTCCCTCCCTGTGAGGCCGCGGGGTGTCAGTTGGAGGCGGGGCTTAACACAGGGAGGCCCAAGATTCCTTCCTAGTTGACCACCAATCAAACGCCAGAGCCAGCACCCCAAAGAGTCCTAGCAACCAACAGACCAGCAGACGGCCAACTTGCCCTGCAACCTGGTCGAAATGCGTGGTTCCTGAGGTCCACTCTTAATCCCAGAACCGCTTTACGCCCAAGGTAGGGACTGATCCCTGGAGCCTGGAGATGCTCTTGAATAGCAAGAGCAGAGGTGACGGCCAGCAATGGCTACCTGTCTCTCTTTCAGGCTCCATCAACCTCTCTCAACCACCCTTGCCTGCTGCCCGGGCCTCGCCCAGCGGGGATCGCAACCCCCTGCACTCCCAAACAGGTATGGCATCCCCATCCGCTCTGGCACCCCATCACCTCCAGCATCCCCATACCTGGTCACCTTCAGCATCCCCAGCACCCCTGGCATTTCTGACACGAGGGTTCAGCAATCCTGTGCAACTGGTCCTTCCCTCAGCCTCGTGCTGCACGCACGGGAAAACCAATTACAGAGAATTCCCCAAAGAATTGGGGGCACGGTTCTGCTATTTTATCTGCTGTAAGCGAATTTCCTCCCTGATCCGCAACCCCGTCCCACGGGCACAAGCATTTCAGCCTGTGGGAGTGCCCCAGCCCAAGCCGGTGCAGAGCCGGGGGAGCCCAGCCGTGAGAGCCGGCTCAGCAGGTGACTCCGGAGAGACCCCCCGGCAGAGCACAGCTCCCACTCCCCTCTGCAGTCCTGCAGATGCCTCCATGTGGGTGCCTTTCCAACATCAGATCCGTCTTATTCAGTGGAAGGACTCCAACGTGCCTCCACCAGACCCCCCCGGCTCAGTTGCAGTGCTGGGTCCCGGCAAGGTGCTGCCCCGCGGGACCCCTGGGGCTGTGGGGTTCCTCTGGCCGGGGCAGCCCCTGGGACACCGCCAGGCCCCGCAAAATGGCCTTGCGAGATCCCGGGCACTGCAAGACTCACGGTGCTGCCATGTGCTTTTCCAGGAGGTGCAGGAGTTGGGAGAGGCTATTTTCCAGCCTAAAGCCTCTCCGAAAGACCTGTCCCTGCTGGGCCAGCCCAGGCTTGAACAACAAGGATTCGTCGGCCCACATCCCACCACCATGCTGCTCCCCACATCCGCCTGCAAGAAATTCCAGAAGCGCCTGCAAGAACATCTGCAAAAATGACATCACGGCACTGTCACGGCTGATGGGGCAACTCTCCCTGGATGACAACACCTCCCAGAGCGCCGGTGCCATTATGAAGACCGTTGCGATGAGGCCCCATCAGCCACAGCGGGATGTGGGGAAGCACCACCAAACAGCACAGCCGGGCCACAGCGAGAAAGGGGGGGCAAAAAACGTAAATCCATGAGTCCAGCCCCCCCTATTAAGCGAAGAGCTGTACAATAGATAGATAAAGAAGAATGAGGCAGGGTGGTTGAGGGGGGAATGGTAGTTTTGGGTGGCTGGGAGGGTGAATTTAAGTTTTTCTGTAGACTTTATAGTTTTGTATAATTGTTAGGTATGTATTAATTGTAGTAATAGTGTATTAGTATTAGCTTATAAGATAATAGTAATATTAATGTTTATATAGGGAGTGTAAGTTGGGTTTTTTTTAATACCTGTTATTTCAGTGTTTGAAAAAAATAAAAAAAAAAAATTGAGTTACTCTGTCAGCTGTACATGTCTTCCTTCCTGTCATTCTGAACTTTGCTGGTTATTCTTGTTTTGATTTCTTTACTATTTTGATTACGTCTATTGAATATTTCAACATTTATTCCCAGTTTTGTTCCCCCCAGGAAGAACTTTCAAACATGTTTCCGCAAATGGGGTGAGGGGAGATGCTGATGCTGTAGCATCAGCAAGAAGCCTTCAAGCAGTTTGGGATATCCAGATGTTTTGAAGGATCTCTTGCCTGTACAGACAAATGGGAGTCCTAATTTGCACAGCTAACTGATTTATTTAGATTTGGGTGGTACTTACAGCCCTGTATATCCAATACAGATCCACATATGCAGCATAGCAGAAACAGCTGTACTTTATCCATAACTTTGAGCTCCTATATAAAATGCTCCATAGTTCATAAGCTGTCACCTCCTTCAGCTGTCCCGATTGGTAACACCTGTGTTCAGAAGGTAATTAAGGAATGGAGATACTTATGGACTGACTGGTGGCAAAAAGAAAGGAAAGAGTCCACAACCTCGTGCTCATGGAGGCAGAAGAGCCGTTCAGGTATTCACTGCTATTTCCATGGCACTTCAGGAAGAGGTGCGCTCTCTTTTCTCCTCTCACAGACATTTCCTACCAGCTAGAACAGAGTTGTCCTAAAGAAGGGAAAATCTCATTTCCAGTGTATGGTTACACAGACAGAACTGTAGAAATGGGAGCATATGGATTATGTAGGATTGGAGAATACTCCCAATTTACAGCAGAGTGGCAGGAACAAGAGGGCCTAACTATATTTTTCCTGTGCTGGGATTCTTGAAGCTCCTGCATTTCTACCAGGCTGTTCCTTGGTGTCATGACATAACTTCCTTGGTGGCCAACAAGCTGTTCCGTACTGGGGGTCTGTATCTTTTGTATCTATAATTCCTGTTCTGCTCTTCTCTCTCAGCTTTCTCATGGTACGTTTTCCAGCAGTACGCTAAGGTGACTGTGTGACCTTTTTATGGCAGCTGATACTATTCAAAGTGAAGCTGAGGCTTCAGAGAACAAGGAGTCATTTTGTTCCTGGTCTCTCTGAGTTGAGGCTCAGCATCTGGAGGCTTAAACATCCCGGTGTTACTGCAGCTGCATGGGGCTTAAAACCACTCTGCCATTCTATAAACAGGCATTAAGGCTTTTGCATGATTGTTGTATGTTGCTGAAGTGCCTACAGGTCACTCTCCTTTTGGCCAGGATAAAGAATTGCATACTGTACAGTGGAAGCACTTGGAGCTCCATTGGGCTGTTCTAGCAGTATTATGAGAATATGTGCAATTTGGGTTTAAAAGAGCCATTAAGAATGTTTTTCTTGTTTTCCATGTTTGTATTTCTCCTGATCCTTATCTTGATTTAAATAAGGCTGTGCTGCTTAAACATGTTTTCAATATCTAAGTATTCCCTACCTTCCCATAAGTGCATGGTGGTGTTGGACTGACTTGATGGTCTTATAGAGGCTTTTCTCAATCTTAATGATTCTTTTATTCTAAGTGAAGCTCATCTGATGGTGAATATGTGAGAGTATAACATTTCAACAAGACTCATCTTTCTACGCCATCTAAAAAACAACAAACCCTGAACTTGTCTACAAGTGAGTGACGTGTGATCATTATAAGAAGGAGTTTTGGGCATCTGTGTGCTTGTCCGGTCATACGAAAGGCATCCAGAAACTACATTATACATCACATGCATAAAATAAAAGTCCCCATAGCTTAAGTTGATTTGTCATAGCATTCAACTCCTTATTGAGGTGTAATTTTGGATTTCCTCAAAGTAAATACAAAACCACTGTTTGAAATGAATGGAAACCTTTTCTTTTAAATTAGTGTTGACCTTTAGTAGATGTTCAAGTGCATACAAGTAGAATTAATAAATTATTTGTTATAGTCTTCAGTAACAAAGTGAGAGGGAGGGAAAAGAAGAAAAAAGGGAAATCACATGTGTCACATGTGTTCCTTGTGTCACAGCTCTAGAGGGTTTTTTTCCAGCACACCTAACAGCAAGTTCTATTCAACCACGTTAACTTAAATCAGCATTTATTGTTATTTTGCTGCTACATACCAGTATGACAGAAAGAGTCATGTTTCCATGGATACTTCTGATAGAATAGTAAAAAGGTCATAAGAAGTGCAGTCAACTTGTCATTTTCTCTTCCAGAACAAGCCAACATTCCCAGGCTACCAGACACCTCACAGTCATGCATTAGCAGCTAACGCTTCTTCCATCTTCCTTTTATCTGCACACATCCAGGGTGGAATGGCAGGGAAGGCGCTGCTCCATGGAGGAAGTAAATAATGCCTGATGATACTGAGGGAGCTTAAGAAAACTCATTAAATTTTGCGACTTAAGGAATTATTTCTTAATTCTGTGACTGCTCTGCATCTTCTCTGGAGGGTTATGGGGTGGAATGGAGAGACTAAATCTTAATTTCATCTCAAGGGTTTTACCATGCTTGCATGGGAGAACATCTCCACAAGTAGTTTAGTGGCTCCCATGCAGGTAGTCTGCAGCTATAACTGTACTATATCCCCAAAAATATCACATTATCATTCTTTGCATAATTTCTTCACCCTGATCAGATTTGATTGAACGGTCAGTGAGTTTTCATGCTTACCCACACTGCTGCTTTAGTCCTGCTCTGATGTGACTCTCCGGTACAGCCCGTCACAGCTCAGTTACAGCCAATGGGCACCTGAAGGGCTCAGCGGAGAGGATTTGTATCAAGCTTTCCCATCTCAGGTCAGGGCATGGGAGTGGGAGTCAGGCCCTTAGGAGAGGGCAGCACTTTCCAAGCAGGGATTGCAGCAATCGCAACCCTAATTGTGGAGATACACAGTGATAAAATTGTTTTACTGTGAAGAGAAATGCTCAGCAGTGAATGCAGGTAGGCCTAAAGGAAAACCTGCCTATTTAAGGCAAAATTCTATAATTAAGGACTAGGCACTTAAATGCTACTCCTGTCAGACTTGATTGTGCTCATGCTGTTTGCCTGAAAACATAAAAAAGCTTCCGTTTTTCCCCTCATGTTCAGCTAACTGACTTTGATCTGGAGCTTTCTATGGGGATTTTGGTTGGTTTGTTTTAGGGAAGTGTTTTACAGCTTAATATGCGTCTTAAGAAAGTAATAATATATATATATATGCACCAAAAAAATAGGAGAGTATTGTTTACAGATTTTCTTAGACTAAGGCTGTAGAGTCAATTTGTCTAGTGCTGCATACACTTCAAGTGAGATCAAATATTAATGTATAACAAATTCAAAGACCTTGGATAGGAGAATTATATTAAAAAGTATTAGACATGCAGAAATCTTAAGAAATACCATATTTTCACTCTTTTAATTAAAAGTTTTCCATTTCTTAGCTCAAATTTATTGGCAGCCGTGCTAAATCAATAATTAGTCCGAGCTCGGCAAGCAGAAGCAAGGTGATTACGTATGCCCTTTTACAAATAACCATACACAGAAAAGACAAATAAGAAAACAATCAAACTGTTATTGCAAAATTTCAAGCAAAATTCCAAGATATTTTGAGTACTAGTTGTCACACAGGTTCTTGCAAATTTGGCTAAATACACTGATAGTGTAGGAATACCATTACCTACTTTAGAGAGGGAAAGGAGTCAACTATCTCCTTTTGCAAAACACAGCACAAGCTTTTGCTTGTCAGAGCAGAAAGACACCCACAGATGCCTGCATGTATGTAGTAACCACTATAGCAACTGTCCTAATTTTACTTTCATTCCTTGGAAATAATGGTAATAAAACACGGAATCATGAAATGATGGCATGTACTATATTCAGCTATTTTGAAGGTATGTGTGTTGATAGAGAGAAATGTCTAGAAATACACTTAACGAAGCAGACTATTAACATGTCTTGCTGTCGAATATTAAAATTCTAAATGCTGAAGCTTTCACAAGACTTTGCACAAATGACTTGGAGAAGAATAAGAACACAGCTGCTGGAAAAAAATATAATGCATTTTATTTCAGGTTGTTTTACAAATTCAATTGGCAAATCTTTATTTGTTGAAAAAAACCTGCAACGGAGGCAAAGCTATGGGTAGAACTCAATTATCCCAATTTCATGTCCATTGCTGTGTGAAGCAGACTATAGTATTATGTAGATATCATATCACCACAGCAGTGCAGAGAATGCCAACTTTTTAATGTATTTTTATGTGTGTGTGTATACATAGATGCATACAGATATACAAATGCACACGTATATATAGTTTTATGGAACTGAAGCACCATTTTAGATAACCGGAATAGTGCTTTGATGTGTTTTTGGAGTCTGTACAACTAAACTGTATTTCTGTGTCTTTAATTTAAAAGACTGGCCAGACACACAGAGTTCCCAAATCATAATAATATAACTCTGAAATACAGTATGATAAATAGCACCGTAAATAATGGAGGAAATAGAAAGCCACAGACATCAGTACTCTATTTTAAGGATAATTGTTTTGAGGTAGTTAACCTTGCAGACCTCAGTGATGCAAGATGAGTGCAAGTAGAGTTCTGAGGCAGCAGTACTGGTTGAGCAGGAGCAGAAGGGACAAGTGACTTACCGGAGGCACTGCTTTACCTCTTACTCACTTTTCTCTCTCCCTTCAAAGAAAGATTTCACTTAAACACTGAAAACAGGGTAGGCATACATTTTCCCATTTTTTCTCCTTCTTTTCCCGCTCCATCTTCCCTTTCCTTGCCCTCCAATGGAGAGTTTGTCTGCCTTTGGAAATACTCCTTAATTTAACTAAACTCTTAACAAATCTGTTAAGCTACCTCAGGGCAAAACATTCTTACCAAGATAGGAAGTGAAGTATTTCAAGAGACCGATATTGCCTAATATTTCATATCCACATGTACAAACACAATCAGCATAAACACATGCACAGAATTAAGGCATGCAGCTTATTACTGCCCTTGATTGAAACCTGACAAATAAACAATACTACTTTGTGAGATAATGGGTTTGTAGTGATTGATTCCCAACTCAGTCTTCCACAAATGTGCTTTTACAAACCCTGTAAGAATCCACTTGCTCTGAACGGTGAAGCCCTGGAGGCTTGCATGCGTGGCAAAGAAAGGTGTGTGAGTGACAAATGTGTATAAACTGTGTGGAAGAGTTTTTAGCAGCGTCTTCTTCAGGAGCGTACAGTATATTTAAAAGTAGCATTTCAGGTGAGGCACATAGCAGAACTATTCAGAATCCCACGGCTAATCCAAATTTGACAGCCTTTCAGAGGAAGTCTGATATGCCATTATCTCAATTTCTTTAAGAATTAAAAAAACTTCTAGCAGCACGTTAAAATATGGTATCGCATCACAGAACGGTGTTAGAATACTAGCTCAAAACACACTGATACATCATCTTCATGTTTAATCAGCTAAACAAATTACACAGCTTCCCAAACACAATGCCTAACTAACTTCAGTAACAAGAAAAAAAAGTATATCCCATCTACTGTAATGCTGGAATTATAGTTTAAACATCAGAGTTAAGTGAAACCTGCTAACATAACTAATGGAGAAGTGTATTTAAGTAAATTTAACTTCATTGTTAACCTTGCTTTTAGCAGGTTAGACTTCCAGTTCAAATTATTTTTTGAAGAATTAGCAAATATATTTCCACTGTCCGAAACTGCGGTGATTGTGATATGGTTGCCAAGCCACTCTCTGTGATATTGGAAAAGTCATGGCATTCAGGGGAAGTCCCTGTTGACTGGGAGAAAGACAAGATTGTTTCTGTATTTGAAAAAGGAAGAAAGGAGGACCCTGGGAATTACCGACCAGTCAGCCTCACCTCTGTGCTTGGGAAGATCATGGAATTATGAAGAAGTTATGCTAAAGAAGCTTAGAAGCAATGCTATAGCACATGGAGGACAAGGAGGTGATGTGAGACAGCCAGCACGGCTTCACAAAGGGCAAGTCCTGCCTGACCAAGCCAGGGGCTCTCTGCCATGGGGTGCCCACATCAGTGCTCCTGGGAAAGGCAAAGGATGCAGTGATCTGTCTGAACATCTGTAAAGCCGTAGACATGGTTCCACAGAACATCCTTCTCTCTAAATTGGAGCGAGACAGGGATTTGATGGGTGGACTGTTCAGCAGATAAGGAATAGGTTGGGTGGTCGCATCCAGAGAGTAGTGGTCGACAGCTCGATATCCAGATGGAGATCCACGACAAATAGTGTCCCTTGGGGGTCTGTACTGGGAGAAGTGCTGTTTAATATTTTCATCAATGCTATAGACAGTGAGATGGAGTACACCCTCACCAAGGTGGTGTTTCTTAACTGACAAAGGCTCAGCCCAGCACCTTCTGTGCAGTTACTGTGTGCTCTCCGCAGCCTCAACTAATACTTTTAGCTTCTGAATCTAATTGCTGTTAAAAGACGAGAGTTGCCTGGTCATGCGGTCCAGCTGTGATCCAGGGAGGATTCCAATGGGGCTCACCAGCAATCTGTTGTTGGTCAAAGATCTCATTGCTTCGAGGAGTGCCCTTGAGAGGCATCTCAGTGTGAAGGGGAGATCCTAAAAGGCTAATGTGGATGAACGTAATGAAAAAGGAAAAAAGAAGAGTAGTTTCCTGCCACCTGGAGATTGCTGCAGTACAGAGGGGAAATGCATTCAGTAGTGTGAAAAGCACCATCCCATGCACACTCATTTTGTGAAAATTTAAACAAAGTTAATCAATCTTAAATTGATGCTAAAATGACTGCAACATAAATGCCATGATAACCAACTAGACAGATATATAGAACATTTTTTTTCTTCTTTTTCTTTCTATGGGAGCATTTTGCCTTATTACTTTCATTCATAAATATCAGTTTTCACTTGTTCATGAACACTCCATTCAAATTTTAGGAGAAATAGCTAGCCAAATAGTCATGTGTGAATCACTGAATGGTAACAGAGAAACAACGCTTATCTTTCTACATCTTCTGTCCATTCCCTTGGATGGACAGAATGCTGGGTGCATTGCAGCTTTTCTTTTGAGAAATATGGAATCTTGCAATGGGGAATACATCCAACAGCTATTCTTGATAGAATCACAGAATAGGTAGGGTTGGAAGGGACCTTAAAGATCATCTAGTTCCAACCCCCCTGCCACGGGCAGGGACATCTCCCACTGGCTCAGGCTGCTCAAGGCCCCATCCAACCTGGCCTTGAACACCTCCAGGGATGGGGCATCCACAACTTCCCTGGGCAACCTGTGCCAGTGCCTCACCACTCCCATAGTGAAGAACTTCTTCCTAATGTCTAATCTAAATCTGCCCTTCTCTGGTTTATACCTGTTGTTATTATTATCAATAGTTATTGATGAATAATGTTGGCTAGAAGGGATACGATTTTTTGTCATAGCAATGAAGTGGGTCACAAAAAGCCCATGCAAAGAAGGTCAGCATTAAAGCACAGCGTGCAATGTGGCATCTACACACGTCACGATGCAACTTTCAAAGTCCCACTCTTAACCACAATTGGTTCCATGGAAAAGTCATTTATTTGAACTCTGCATGAGGTAGGGAGATTTGGCTCCAAGTACACTGGCAATTCAATAAAACCCTCTTGAAAAAGCACTCTACAGTATAATTCACTAGAAAAACTGACTCCTCATTCTGGCCTAAGCTGAGAAAAAACAGTGAGTGCTTATCATGGTATACAGTACTATATATTAAGGCCATTTGAGACATTTAGGAATTCTCTGTCTAAACCAGAAACTGAAATGCTCAGACGGAACTTCAAAGGTGATGGTGTATCACTAAACCCACTGATACTGAGCTTCCTAAAGACCTGGTTAAAGATACGTGTCAGCTCCTGCAGATGTTAAATATATAATATGCAGTTATGAAATCATGTATTCAGAACCACCGGCTCCTACATTTTCACCTGATTTTGTGGTTATAGTCCTTTTTTAACATCATCACTAAAAAGACACCAGGAGAAACCAACCATTTCTCTGACATTTCTGGTTTCATCTTTCTGAAGTTGTATTCTATGTCTTTCCCAGAAGGCAGATGCCTCAGAATTTAAGGCAGCATATTGTTTCATAGTTTTAAATAAGCTATTGAGAGACTGGTAAAGCAAGATGCACACTTCAAATAGAGCTCATTATTTTAGCCATGGTACCCAGTATTAGGCTGGCCTACGTCAAGGAGACGAGACTGGGAAAATAAATTAAGTGGCAAAAAAAACAACAACAGCATGATTTTTTAATTAAAATCTTTATGTACAAGATCGAATATTTAACCATAGAATGTCCTATAAAAGCTAGGAATAACTTTAACAATTGGCATGTACCAACAAAATGCAAACTACTACTTTGTGTTCCTTAGTTTGCTCATTCCCCTAAGAAAGACCACAACTTATAACATTCCACATGAAGTAGTCAAATCCTCTCCAACCAATTTTCCTGTATGTTCTTTGACCTTTAGTGCTTTTGTACTAAACGACCATTAACATCTGATGGTTCAGGACTTTCCTATGGTAATTCCTTAGTTTGGGCTTGATTTTGTCATAAATTTTAAAAGAAAGGAGAGGCTTTGCCGTTCGTACACCAGGCATGTTTGGCAACTTCCTGTCACGCAAAAATGTTAATTGCACAATCTGGTATAGCACTGTAAGTGGCAAGGTGAAGCCCACCCAGAAGTTAATTTAATACCAGAATACATGAGTAAGAATATAAGGTATATGATAGTTATCTTCTGTTCTGTTGTTTGCTGTGTTCTGGAGAAGATGTCTTCCTTTACCAAAGTCTACCACTGTAGACTTTGTAGTCTTTGTAGTCTATCACTGTATTGACCTTTAAACTCTTCCAAGCCATCATGGACGTTTCCCCACTCACATCCAGCCCGATTGTGGAAACCTTCTGAGGCAAATAAATAGTAGGTACCTTGGTAACCAGGGTGGCTTTTGTATAGCAGGAGACAGAACTTGCGTACTCATTCCATTTTTCCATTCCATCAATTTAAATATACTTGCACTAAGGGTAATTACAATGTCTTAAAAACAAAGAATTACTAATTCCACTCCATTAAAAAGTGACATTTTGTGCCTTGAACTCACTGTTTTTCTTGTGAAGCAAGTGAGAAAACGAAACTAATGTAAAAATGCAATAAACTGAGCTCCATTGGGTAGTTCTTTGATCTCCTGTATACTTTGCCTGTTTGTAACTTTGAAGCCTATCTACAGGGCACAGAGATGAATATTGCTTATGAAACGTGTGCTTCTAGTTTAGATTTGATATCCCTGCATACTTTTATCCAGTTGGAAAGTGCTTTCTGAAGTTACTTTGCTCAAGTTTCTACAGATTAAAGTTTTCTAAACACCATTTTCCCATTATATGCAGAATAGTACCTTGCAGGACTTCAGGTACTCATGCTGCATTTCAATCTAAGCTCTTGCCAGAAGCAGACAGGGCGGAACAACACCCAAAGTCTAATACATGCTTTAGATTCTGTGTACCTACGTGTTCTTTACTTAGAAAAACAGTACCATGTGGCATCCAATGAAGTAGCAAACTCAGTCCCAAACACAGCAATCGGCGGAATTATGTCATATATCAGACTCGCTAACAGTTTAATTGTATCTGTCTTGTGATGAGAGCAGAGCAACTTTTTCAAAGATCTGAAGCTATCTAATTAAAGGAAGAGGGGAAAGACACAAAAGAAAAATTAGGAAACAGATAAATTTTGAAGTAAGGTCTTAAAAAACCAAAAAAGACAAAACAATCTAGGGAGAAGCCCAATGATGTTTATATGTATACCTTTGTTAAACTATGTATTAAAACCTCATCACTTTTTGCCTTAACTTATTAACTTCTTTATAGAAACAAAGATTGTGGAAGTTAACATAACTTAATTCTGAACAAGGTGATACCACTTATATTTTCCATACATCCTTGCAGTGAAGCTTCCAAATCCAACTGACCTGTTATTAATGACAGAAGGTAATTCTGTGTATGTGATCTGTGTTGGGGTGGGTTTTTTCCTCCATTCCTAGTCATTCTCTCTTTTGGACATTTATTCTCCTCAGCCACATACCAGCTATACATCTTGCTTGCTCAAAAAGCAGCAGGTGGTGATGAATAAACACTGCTACATAATTTCCTTGGAAAAAGGCATAGCTCTGTACTAGTCATCTGCGCAAAAATCCCATTGTAAATAGCATCTAAGCAAGTGACAGATGTTTTAGCGTTAACTAGACTACCAGGGTAGCATTTTGTCCCTTCCCCATCCTATCCCTTCAGTTTAGCTTTTTCTAGGCTGTACTAACACCAAACACAGCTCCAAATGTCACTGTAATTGCCAGTCAATTCTTCTCTCTCCCTTTTCCATTCATTCTGTCCGTGGGTGTCCTGTTCCACCCCCAACACACATCCCCTCCCCAGTAGATGAATAATTCCCAGACAGATTTTTGCAAAGAACACATTTCCTTGATAATCTTTGAACCTGTACAGAAAACGTTTGCTACTTTGTAAAAACAAAGAAAGTAACCATTAGTGTGTCTTCCATACCTATACATATATTCAACATATAACTCTAAAAGATCTTATGCAATACAGCATCTCAACTTCAGCACGTTCCAATGGCCAAACACTAAGACATTGAATATGAAAAGCCAATTGAACCAATTATTCCAGAATTTGGCAAGCTTAAAATTGTAGTAGAGAATAATCTATTACAATAGACCTTAAAAACTAGGTATCACTGTAACATATATTTAGAAACATGCATTGGACTCAAACAGAGTCCCATCCCAGAGGCGATACACTTTCACATCAAAACTTCATCTTTCATGTGATAGCTCACAGCCAGAAACCAGAAGACAGTAATTCCTAATACACGAACATAAAAACATCTTTTAAGTAAGACTGGTATGGAGTACTCTTTGGATAGTTGCTTGTGCTATATCAGCAGACTATTCAGGGATCCCCATGCAGGAATCCTAGACAGGTTAGTTCCAGTTAATGGCTTCCTTTCTCAGGCTTGCTGTTAATGTTCAAATAACAGACACTTGAAAATCTGTTTGATCTTGGGTTTGATTTTGTTTTTTTTTTAAAAAAGAACTATTTAAAATCTGATATTCTGCAGAATTAGTTCCATTTAAGGTTGCATAAGAAAAAAAATCATTACATTAGTATCGAAATTTACTTTCAATGTATTTGTTTAATTATTCTTATGCTATGTCAAGGAGTAGCATATGTGTTCTCCCACTATAATTCTTATATAATAATTTTAATGATTTCAATGTTTGAGCTTTCTTATTGATATCCATTCCATGTTTTCAGGAAGAGTAGCATTCCAAGCTGCCCCCAGCAAGTGCAGGGCTGTTGCAGTCAGCGCTAGAGTGGCACTGTGGGTTAAAACCACAGCAGGGCTGAGAGGCAGATAGGAGGGATGGGGTTGGGGCAGATGAGAGTTGGGTAGGTAGTATTAAAATTCTTCATTAGGTTGTTCTACAGTTATTTAGTCTCTTGGATCATATTAATATTCTATTAGTATTAGCTTACATGTTAATAGAAATATTAATGTTATTAGGGAGCATATAATATTTTTATTTAATGTCTGAATGTTTCCTGTACTTGGATTTTTTTAACAATAATAAACATTTTTAAGTGCATATGTAACATGTACGTGTCTTCCTGCATGGTCTTCTCAGCTTTGCTGGTGGAGGAAGATTTAGCAGGGAAAGGGGTGATATGATGTTTGTATGCTGTCGAAAAGAGCGGAGAGGTGAGTAACATGAGTTAAGAGGAAGCTAATTAAAGGCTATCCCTTCACTGCATCTATGTTTTTTATAATCCACCAAAGTTATTACTTTTCTACTCTGGTTTATTCATTGAAGATGCTTTGAAGATCTTCATTGAAGATCTCCATCCAGACATTGAACTGCTCACCACTAGCTGCTGGATGCAACCATCCAACCAATTCATAACCACCCCGAGCCATTCCCTCCCCATGAGACCCTGGGGTGGCAGTTGGGGGCGGGGCTAAACACAGGGAGCCCCAAGACTCCTTCCTAGGCAACCACCAATCAGACGCCAGAGCCAGCACCCCAAAGAGTCCTTAGCAACCAACAGACCAGCAGACGGCCATCTTGCCCTGCAACCTGGTCGCAATGGCGTGGTTCCTGAGGTCCAGTCTTAATCCCAGAACCCTTTACCCCCAAGGTAGGGACTGATCCCTGGAGCCTGGAGATGCTCTTGAAAGTGAGAGCAGAGGTGACGGCCAGCAATGGCTCTTGTCTCTCTTTCAGGCTCCATCAACCTCTCTCAACCACCCTTGCCTGCTGCCCGGGCTCGCCCAGTGGGGATCGCAACCCCTGCACTCCCAACAGGTATGGCATCCCCATCCGCTCTGGCACCCCGTCACCTCCAGCATCCCCCATACCTGGTCACCTTCAGTATCCCCAGCACCCCTGGCATTTTGGACACGAGGGTTCAGCATTCCTGTGCAACTGTCCCTTCCCTCGCCTCAGTGGTGCACAGCCAGGAAACACAATTTACAGAGAATTCCCCAAAGATTGGGGGCGCTTCTGCTATTTTATCTGCTGTAAGCGAGTTTCCTCCCTGATCCGCAACCCTGTCCCATGGGCACAGCATTTCAGCGTGTGGGGAGTGCCCCAGCCCCAAGCAGGTGCAGAGCCGGGGGAGCCCAGCCGTGAGAGCCGGCTCAGCAGGTGACTCCGGAGAGTCCCCCCGGCAGAGCACAGCTCCCACTCCCCTCTGCAGTCCTGCAGATGCCTCCATGTGGGTGCCTTTCCAACCCTAGATCAGTCTTATTCGGTGGAAGAACACCAATGTTCCTCCACCAGACCCCCCCGGCTCAGCTGCAGTGCTGGGTCCCGGCAAGGTGCTGCCCCGCGGGACCCCTGGGGCTGTGGGGTTCCTCTGACCGGGGCAGCCCCTGGGACACCGCCGGGCCCCGCAAAATGGCCTTACGAGATCCCAGGCACTACAAGACTGACGGTGCTGCCATGTGCTTTTCCAGGAGTGCAGGAGTTGGAGAGGCTATTTTCCAGCCTAAGCCTCTCCGAAAGACCTGTCCCTGCTGGGCCAGCCCAGGGCTTGAACAACAAGGATTCCGTGGCCACCTCCCACCACCATGCTGCTCCCCACATCCCGCCTGCAAGAAATTCCAGAAGCGCCTGCAAGAACATCTGCAAAAATGACATCACGGCACTGTCACGGCTGATGGGGCAACTCTCCCTGGATGACAACACCTCCCAGAGCGCCGGTGCCATTATGAAGACCGTTGCGATGAGGCCCCATCAGCCACAGCGGGATGTGGGGAAACACCAACAAACAGCACAGCCGGCCACAGCGAGAAAGGGGGGGCAAAAACGTAAATCCATGAGTCCAGCCCCCCCTATTAAGCGAAGAGCTGTAGAATAGATAGATGAAGAAGAATGAGGCAGGGTGGTTGAGGGGGGAATGGTAGTTTTGGGTGGTTGGGAGGGTGAATTTAAGTTTTTCTGTTAACTTTATAGTTTTGTATAATTGTTAGGTATGTATTAATTGTAGTAATAGTGTATTAGTATTTGCTTATAAGATAATAGTAATATTAATGTTTATATAGGGAGTGTAAGTTGGGTTTTTTTAAATAACTGTTATTTCAGTGTTTGAAAAAAAAAAAAAAATTGAGTTACTCTGTCAGCTGTACATGTCTTCCTTCCTGTCATTCTGAACGTTGCTGGTTATTCTTGTTTTGATTTCTTTACTATTTTGATTACGTCTATTGAATATTTCATCATTTATTCCCAGTCTTGTTCCCCCCAGGAAGAACTTTCAAACATGTTTCCGCAAATGGGGTGAGGGGACACCCTCTGTAGCATCAGCGAGAAGCCTTCAAGCAGTTTGGGATATCCAGATGTTTTGAAGGATCTATTGCCTGTACAGGGAAATGGGAGTCCTAATTTGCACAGCTAACTGATTTATTTAGATTTGGGTGGTACTTACAGCCCTGTATATCCAATACAGATCCACATATGCAGCGTAGCAGAAACAGCTGTACTTTATCCATAACTTTGAGCTCCTATATAAAATGCTCCATAGTTCATAAACTGTCACCTCCTTCAGCTGTCCCGATTGGTAACACCTGTGTTCAGAAGGTAATTAAGGAATGGAGATACTTATGGCGAAAAGAAAGGAAAGAGTCCACAACCTCGTGCTCATGGAGGCAGAAGAGCCATTCAGGTAAAGGTCACTGCTATTTCCATGGCACTTCAGGAAGAGGTGCGCTCTCATTTCTCCTCTCACAGACCTTTCCTATCAGCTAGAACAGAGTTGTCCTAAAGAAGGGAAAGTCTCCTTTCCAATGTATGTTTATACAGACAGAACTGTAGAAATGGGAGCATAAGGAATAGGTCGGGTGGTTGCATCCAGAGAGTAGTAGTCGACAGCTTGTTGTCCAGATGGAGATCCACGACAAATAATGTCCCTCGGGGGTCTATACTGGGAGAAGTGCTGTTTAATATTTTCATCAATGCTATAGACAGTGAGACGGAGTACACTCTCACCAAGGTGGTGTTTCTTAACTGACCAAGGCTCAGCCCAGCACCTTCTGTGCAGTTACTGTGTGCTCTCCGCAGCCTCAACTAATACTTTTAGCTTCTGAATCTAATTGCTGCTAAAGAGGAGAGTTGCCTGGTCATGCGGTCCAGCTGTGATCCAGGGAGGATTCCAATGGGGCTCACCAGCAATCTATTGTTGGTCAAAGATCTCATTGTTGTTAAAGAGGAGCGCCCGTGAGAGGCATCTCAGTGTGGAGGGGAGATGAGTTGCCCTGCAGCCACACTGCCCAGCAGGGCAACCTCTAAGAAGGCTCACTTAGGTTGTCCTATTTATGGGATGAAAGCAGCTGACTTCAGTCAAATTATATACGAAGCTCTTTATTGGTGTTCTCTGTGTGGCCCGGCTGGAATACTGGTTTGGGTTTTGATTATTCTTTTTTTCCACACACAGACTTATGGGGATGCGTATGGTACACTGGATGAAGTATTATCCTTTTTTGGAAGTACTTCTGTAGGCTTTAGTAATAGTGTTGGTTCTGTTTACAGGGGCATGGTGGGATGGAGATGTGTTGGCACTTTGTGTTTGTTTCTCAGAATCGGTCTAATTTTACTCACTGCATTATAGTTGGGAAAGAGTTTGCTTCCAGCAGTCATCTTTGCGAGTCTGGAGCTGTTAGAGGGTTAGATGGACTGAATGAGTTAAGGAGAGAGATAATTTTCCAGCAGAGATATTACATTTCTCTCAGGAATGTTGAAAATACCAATTTGCTTGGTATTTTTTGCAAGGCAGCTGAGGGTGCACTCAGTCCCACTGTCACTGCTCAAAATAAGAAGTACAGAAAAAGTACTGGTCCCTATATAGACCATGAAAGGACACCACTTGTGCACTGGTCTCCATCCGGACTTTGAGCTGTTTACCACTAGCTCCTTGATGAAAGCATCGAACCACTTCCTTATACACCCTGAAGCCTTTCCCTCCACATGGGAAGAAACAGTGGTGGGGCTGTTCTTTGGGGTGGGGCATAACACAGGGAGCACCAACATTTCCTCCTCGAAGATTCCTCCCAAAAAGGCCGGAGCCAGCAACCCCACAGAACCTTTAGCAACCACCAGACTGAACAAACCTGCAGCTCCCACTGCACAGACTGAACATGGCCTGGGTGCTTCACCATTCTGTCCATCCCAAAAGCTCCTACTCCTAATGTAGGGGACGACCGTGACCCCTGCAGCTGGAGATACTCTTGAGGGCAAGAGCAGAGGTGACAGGCAGCAATGGATTTTATCTGTGTTTCAGGCTCCATCAACCTGTGCACAGTGCCCAGGCAGGCACAGCCCTTGCCTGCAGCCTGGACTCTCCCAGCACGGGTGGCACTCCCATCTACACTGGCATCCCATCACCTTTTGCATCTGCATCCTGATACCCAGGCACCTTCAGCATCCCCTGCCTCCCTGGCTGAACAAGGGTTCGGCAATCCTGTGCAACTGTCCCTGCCCTTGCCTGGGTGGTGTGTGCTGCATAAACACAACGAACAGAGAATTTTCCAAAGACTTGTTGTCTGCTCTCCTGTTTGACCTCCTATAAGCGAGTCTCCATCATGATCGGCAGCCCTGTCTGATGGGCACAGCAGTCCGCACAGTGGGGAGTGCCCCAGCCCCAAGCTGGTGCAGAGCTGGGGGAGCCCAGCTATGAGAGCCGGCTCGACGTGTGACCGTGGAGAGTCCCCTCAGCACAGCACTGTTCCCACTGCATTCTGCAGGCCTGCAGATGCCTCCATGCCTTTTCATGCCCCGGATCTGCTCTAAGCAGGCGATGAGCACTGGCATGCCACCACCAGCCACCACCAGGCTCATCCACAGCACAAGGTCTGATCGAGCCCCCCAGCCCGTGCAGCCCCTCGGACACCACAGGGCCAACCACAGTGCCCCATAATAGTGCCCTCTGGAGATACCAGACATTCCAGTCTTCCCAGTGCTGCTGCAGGCCATTCTGGGGTTCCAGGAGATGGAGAGGCAATTTCCCCAGCTCACCTTCTCCAAAATGACTGTCCCCATGGGGCCATCTCTGGGCTGCACAATCTCCCCAGGCAGCAACATTTTCAGCCGATGTGCTGCAACCCACACCCAAGCCAACACGCACCCGGAACGCAGCAGGAGAGCCCTCTCTGAGAGTGACATCAAATTGGTCTCTCTATGCATGGAGCTGCTCAGCATCAATGACAGCATCCCACAGAGCTCCAGTGCAGCCCTGAGCTGCGAGCAGTTGGTCAACAATGGGATGGGGCCCCAGGAGTCATGGCAGCACGTGGGGATGGACCTTCCAGCACCCCTACATTGCATGCCCCAAAAATGCAGAAGCACCACTGCAACCCTCCCCAGCAAGTGCCGGGCAGTCAGAGTCAGCACTGGAGTGGGAATGTGGGGTTATACCCAGAACAGGGATGAGAGGGAGATGGGGGAGATGGGGATGAGGTGGATGGAGTGTGGTGGTAGAGCTTGGCAGGGTGAGTTAAATTTTTCAGAACGCCTTTTTGCTTCTGTTCTACGGTGTTGTTTCTCTCTTGGGATTCTAATAATGTTCTATTAATATTGGATTAAAAGTTTTTTGAAATATTAGAAAATTAAGATATTTTGAGTGCATTTTTCTCACAAAGGGGTACAGCAATGCAGTGTGAGCATCCTTCCCTCGCCTGGGTGATGCATGGGTGATGCATGCCGAGGAAACACAACTGACAGAATGTACCGTAGACTTAGGGTCACCTCTCCTGTTTGGCTTTCTGACCCCCAGATTAGTCTTATCCTGTGGAGGAACACCAACATGCCTCCACCAGCCACCACCACCAGGCTTGTCTGCAGTACTGGCTCTCATGGAGGCACTGCCCTGTGGGACCCCTGGGGCTGCATGGCCTCCCCACAGCGCCCTCGGAAGATACCAGGCACTACAACTCTCCCAGTGCTGCCACAGGCTATGCCAGGGTACAAGGAGATGGAGAGGCAACTTGACCGACTCAGCCTCTGCAAAGTGGCCGCCCCTGCTGGGACATCCCTGGACAGAAATATCTCCCAGAGCAGCAACACTGCCCCAGCAAGCAGTATCTTTAACCACCCTTCTGCGCAGCACATCCCTGTTGTCCAGGACCTGGGTAACACCCGCAGAAACATCTCACACAGGGACATCAAGGTGCTCTCACTATGCCTGGAGTGGCTGACCCTCAGTGACACAGTCCTCCAGGGCTCCAGTGCAGCCCTGAGCCAAGAGCATTTGAACACCATTGGGATTGGGACCTCAGGAGATGGCAGACGTGGGGAGGGACCTGCCACCACATCAGCCTGGCATGCCCCAAAATAGGAAGAGTAGCATTCCAACCCACCACCAGCAAGCGGAGACTGTTGCAGACAGTGCTAGAGTGGCTATGTGAGGTTAAAACCACAGCAGGGATGAGAG
This sequence comes from Cuculus canorus, assembly GCF_017976375.1. Classification (NCBI taxonomy): domain Eukaryota; kingdom Metazoa; phylum Chordata; class Aves; order Cuculiformes; family Cuculidae; genus Cuculus; species Cuculus canorus. Next base: position 12,025,199 of record NC_071405.1, read on the forward strand.
ATCCCTGGCAGATAGGAGGGACCGGGCTGGGGGGGGATGGGAGGGCGTGATAGAGTTGGATGGGTAGCATTGGCATTTTTCTTTAGGTTGTTCTACAGTTATTTAGTCTCTTGGATCATATTAATATTCTATTAGTATTAGCTTACATGTTAATGGAAATACTAATGTTATTAGGGAGGATATATTTTTTTTGTTTAATGTCTAAATGATTCCTGAACTTGGATTTTTTAAAAAATATTAAAAAAAATTAACCGCATATGTAAAATGTAAGTGTCTTCCTGCATGGTCTTCTCAGCTTTGCTGGTGGAGGAAGATTTAGTAGGGAAAGGGGTGATATGATGTTTGTATGCTGTCGAAAAGAGCGGAGAGGTGAGTAACATGTGTTAACAGGAGAGGAAGCAAATTAAAGAGTGTGTCTCCAATGCATCTGTGTTTTTTAAAATCCACCAGAGTTATTAGTTTTCTCCTCTGGATTACTCGTTGAAGATGCTTTGTAGAACTATCTTGAAGATGAGAGGAAGAGGTCTGAGATAAATGAGGTGGCAGTGTAAGAATTGCCTCCCTTTGGCACCAGGTTCTTCTCAACTTTGTGGCTTGTGTGTAAATTCATTCAGTGGGCACTGAAATCCTGGTTTGTTTTTCAATTATTCTTTTTTCCACACACATACATTCAGAAATGTGTATAATACAGTGGATATAGTCCCCTTTGGGAAGAACTTGTGTCGGTTTTGGTAATAGTGTCAGTTCTGTTTAGAGAGGCATGATGGAATGGAGATGTGTTGGGAAGTTGTGTTTCTTTTTATACTCTAACTTTACTCACTGCATTATGGTCAGGAAAGAGTTTAGTCCCAGCAGTCTCCTTAGTGATGCTGGGAACTGTCTGAAGATTCGACAGAGTTCTGAGGACAGGACAAGTACAGGAGGGACACAATTTCCCAGGAGATGTAGTATTTGTCCCGCAGGCACATGAACTGCGCTATTTGGCTTCCTGTCATCTGCCAAGTAGCTGAGGGTGCGCTCAATCCCACTGTCATTGCTGAAGATATTATATAGCCCTGGTGCCATGGCAGAGCTTGAAGGGACACCACTTCTCCCCGATCTCCATCCAGACATTGAACTGCTCACCACCAGCTGCTGGATGCAACCATCCAACCAATTCGTAACCACCCCGAACCGTTCCCTCCCCATGAGACCCTGGGGTGGCAGTTGGGGGCGGGGCTAAACACAGGGAGCCCCAAGATTCCTTCCTAGGCAACCACCAATCAGACGCCAGAGCCAGCACCCCAAAGAGTCCTTAGCAACCAACAGACCAGCAGACGGCCATCTTGCCCTGCAACCTGGTCGCAATGGCGTGGTTCCTGAGGTCCACTCTTAATCCCAGAACCCTTTACGCCCAAGGTAGGGACTGATCCCCGGAGCCTGGAGATGCTCTTGAAAGCGAGAGCAGAGGTGATGGCCAGCAATGGCTCTTGTCTCTCTTTCAGGCTCCATCAACCTCTCTCAACCACCCTTGCCTGCTGCCCGGGCTCACCCAGCGGGGATCGCAACCCCTGCACTCCCAACAGGTATGGCATCCCCATCCGCTCTGGCACCCCGTCACCTCCAGCATCCCCCATACCTGGTCACCTTCAGCGAAACCCTGAAACGAGGGTTCAGCAATCCTGTGCAACTGTCCCTTCCCTCGCCTCGGTGCTGCACGCCCAGGAAACAAAATTTACAGAGAATTCCCCAAAGAATTGGGGACGCTTCTGCTATTTTATCTACTGTAAGTGAATTTCCTCCCTAATCCGCAACCCAGTCCCACGGGCACAGCATTTCACCCTGTGGGGAGTGCCCCAGCCCCAAGCTGGTGCAGAGCCGGGGGAGCCCAGCCGTGAGAGCCGGCTCAGCAGGTGACTCCGGAGAGTCCCCCCGGCAGAGCACAGCTCCCACTCCCCTCTGCAGTCCTGCAGATGCCTCCATGTGGGTGCCTTTCCAACCCCAGATCCGTCTTATTCAGTGGAAGGACTCCAACGTGCCTCCACCAGACCCCCCCGGCTCAGTTGCAGTGCTGGGTCCCAGCAAGGTGCTGCCCCGCGGGACCCCTGGGGCTGTGGGGTTCCTCTGGCCGGGGCAGCCCCTGGGACACCGCCGGGCCCCGCAAAATGGCCTTGCGAGATCCCGGGCACTACAAGACTCACGGTGCTGCCATGTGCTTTTCCAGGAGTGCAGGAGTTGGAGAGGCTATTTTCCAGCCTAAGCCTCTCCGAAAGACCTGTCCCTGCTGGGCCAGCCCAGGGCGTAAAGAACAAGGATTCCGTGGCCACCTCCCACCACCATGCTGCTCCCCACATCCCGCCTGCAAGAAATTCCAGAAGCGCCTGCAAGAACATCTGCAAAAATAACATCACGGCACTGTCATGGCTGATGGGGCAACTCTCCCTGGATGACAACACCTCCCAGAGCGCCGGTGCCATTATGAAGACCGTTGCGATGAGGCCCCATCAGCCACAGCGGGATGTGGGGAAGCACCACCAAACAGCACAGCCGGCCACAGCGAGAAAGGGGGGGCAAAAACGTAAATCCATGAGTCCAGCCCCCCCTATTAAGCGAAGAGCTGTAGAATAGATAGATGAAGAAGAATGAGGCAGGGTGGTTGAGGGGGGAATGGTAGTTTTGGGTGGGTGGGAGGGTGAATTTAAGTTTTTCTGTAGACTTTATAGTTTTGTATAATTGTTAGGTATGTATTAATTGTAGTAATAGTGTATTAGTATTAGCTTATAAGATAATAGTAATATTAATGTTTATATAGGGAGTGTAAGTTTTTTTTTAATACCTGTTATTTCAGTGTTTGAAAAAAATAAAAAACAAAAATTGAGTTACTCTGTCAGCTGTACATGTCTTCCTTCCTGTCATTCTGAACGTTCCTGGTTATTCTTGTTTTGATTTCTTTACTCTTTTGATTACATCTATTGAATATTTCATCATTTATTCCCAGTCTTGTTCCCCCCAGGAAGAACTTTCAAACATGTTTCCACAGGTGGGGTGAGGGGACACCCTCTGTAGCATCAGCGAGAAGCCTTCAAGCAGTTTGGGATATCCAGATGTTTTGAAGGATCTCTTGCCTGTACAGGAAAATGGGAGTCCTAATTTGGACAGATAACTGATTTATTTAGATTTGGGTGGTACTTACAGCCCTGTATATCCAATACAGATCCACATATGCAGCGTAGCAGAAACAGCTGTAAGGTATCCATAACATTTAGCTCATATATAAAATGCTCCCTAGTTCATAAGCTGTCACCTCCTTCAACTTTCCCGATGATAACACCTGTGTTCAGAAGGTAGTTAAGGAATGGAGATACTTATGGACTGACTGGTGGCGAAAGAAAGGAAAGAGTCCACAACCTCGTGCTCATGGAGGCAGAAGAGCCGTTCAGGTAAAGGTCACTGCTATTTCCGTGGCACTTCAGGAAGAGGTGCGCTCTCTTTTCTCCTCTCACAGACTTTTCCTACCAGCTAGTACAGAGTTGTCCTAAAGAAGGGAAAGTCTCCTTTCCAATGTATGTTTATACAGACAGAACTGTAGAAATGGGAGCATATGGATTATGTAGGAGTGGAGAATATTCCCAATTTATAGTGGAGTGGCAGGAACAAGAGGGCCTAACTATATTTTTCCTGTGCTGGGATTCTCGAAGCTCCTGCATTTCTACCAGGCTGTTCCTTGGTGTCATGACATAACTTCCTTGGTGGCCAAGCTGTTCCATACTGGGGGTCTGTATCTTTTGTACCTGTAATTCCTGTTCTGCTCTTCTCCGTCAGCTTTCTCATGGTGCGTTTTCCAGCAGTACGCTAAGGTGACTGTGTGACCTTTTTATGGCAGCTGATAGTATTCAAAGTGAAGCTGAAGCTTCAGAGAACGAGGAGTCATTTTGCTCCTGGTCTCTCTGAGTTGAGGCTCAGCATCTGGAGGCTTAAACATCCTGGTGTTAATGCAGCTGCATGGGGCTTAAAACCATTCTGCCATTCTATAAACAGGCGTTAAGGCTTTTGCATGATTGTTGTATGTTGCTGAAGTGTCTACAGGTCACTCTCCTTTTGGCCAGGATAAAGAATTGCATGCTGTACAGTGGAAGCACTTGGAGCTCCATTGGGTTGTTCTAGCAGTATTATGAGAATATGTGCAATTTGGGTTTAAAAGAGCCATTAAGAATGTTTTTCTTGTTTTCCATGTTTGTATTTCTCCTGATCCTTATCTTGATTTAAATAAGGCTGTGCTGCTTAAACATGTTTGCAATATCTAAGTATTCCCTACCTTCCCATAAGTGCATGGTGGTGTTGGACTGACTTGATGGTCTTATAGAGGCTTTTCTCAATCTTAATGATTCTTTTATTCTAAGTGAAGCTCATCTGATGGTGAATATATGAGAGTATAACATTTCAACAAGACTCATCTTTCTACGCCATCTAAAAAGCAACAAACCCTGAACTTGTCTACAAGTGAGTGACGTGTGATCATTATAAGAAGGAGTTTTGGGCATCTGTGTGCTTGTCCGGTCATACGAAAGGCATCCAGAAACTACATTATACATCACATGCATAAAATAAAAGTCCCCATAGCTTAAGTTGATTTGTCATAGCATTCAACTCTTTATTGAGGTGTAATTTTGGATTTCCTCAAAGTAAATACAAAACCACTGTTTGAAATGAATGGAAACCTTTTTTTTTAAATTAGTGTTGACCTTTAGTAAGATGTTCAAGTGCATACAAGTAGAATTAATAAATTATTTGTTATAGTCTTCAGTAACAAAGTGAGAGGGAGGGAAAAGAAGAAAAAAGGGAAGTCTCATGTGTCACATGTGTTCCTTGTGTCACAGCTCTAGAGGATTTTTTTCCAGCACACCTAACAGCAAGTTCTATTCAACCACGTTAACTTAAATCAGCATTTATTGTTATTTTGCTGCTACATACCAGTATGACAGGAAGAGTCATGTTTCCATGGATACTTCTGATAGAATAGTAAAAAGCTCATAAGAAGTGCAGTCAACTTGTCATTTTCTCTTCCAGAACAAGCCAACCTTCCCAGGCTACCAGACACCTCACAGTCATGCCTTAGCAGCTAACACTTCTTCCATCTTCCTTTTATCTGCACACATCCAGGGTGGAATGGCAGGGAAGGCGCTGCTCCATGGAGGAAGTAAATAATGCCTGAGGATACTGAGGGAGCTTAAGAAAACTCATTAAATTTTGCGACTTAAGGAATTATTTCTTAATTCTGTGACTGCTCTGCATCTTCTCTGGAGGGTTATGGGGTGGAATGGAGAGACTAAATCTTAATTTCATCTCAAGGGTTTTACCATGCTTGCATGGGAGAACATCTCCACAAGTAGTTTAGTGGCTCCCATGCAGGTAGTCTGCAGCTATAACTGTACTATATCCCCAAAAATATGACAAATCTTTGCATAATTTCTTCATCCTGATCAGAACTGTTTGAACGGTCAGTGAGTTTTCATGCTTAACCACACTGCTGCTTTAGTCCTGCTCTGATGTGACTCTCCGGTACAGCCTGTCACAGCTCAGTTACAGCCAATGGGCACCTGAAGGGCTCAGCGGAGAGGATTTGTATCAAGCTTTCCCATCTCAGGTCAGGGCATGGGAGTGGGAGTCAGGCCCTTAGGAGAGGGCAGCAATTTCCAAGCAGGGATTGCAGCAATCGCAACCCTAATTGTTGAGATAAACAGTGATAAAATTGTTTTACTGTGAAGAGAAATGCTCAGCAGTGAATGCAGGTAGGCCTAAAGGAAAACCTGCCTATTTAAGGCAAAATTCTATAATTAAGGACTAGGCACTTAAATGCTACTCTTGTCAGACTTGATTGTGCTCATGCTGTTTGCCTGAAAACATAAAAAAGCTTCCGTTTTTCCCCTCATGTTCAGCTAACTGACTTTGATCTGGAGCTTTCTATGGGGATTTTGGTTGGTTTGTTTTAGGGAAGTGTTTTACAGCTTAATATGCGTCTTAAGAAAGTAATAATATATATATATATGCACCAAAAAATAGGAGAGTATTGTTTACAGATTTTCTTAGACTAAGGCTGTAGAGTCAATTTGTCTAGTGCTGCATACACTTCAAGTGAGATCAAATATTAATGTATAACAAATTCAAAGACCTTGGATAGGAGAATTATATTAAAAAGTATTAGACATGCAGAAATCTTAAGAAATACCATATTTTCACTCTTTTAATTAAAAGTTTTCCATTTCTTAGCTCAAATTTATTGGCAGCCGTGCTAAATCAATAATTAGTCCGAGCTCGGCAAGCAGAAGCAAGGTGATTACGTATGCCCTTTTACAAATAACCATACACAGAAAAGACAAATAAGAAAACAATCAAACTGTTATTGCAAAATTTCAAGCAAAATTCCAAGATAGTTTGAGTACTAGTTGTCACACAGGTTCTTGCAAATTTGGCTAAATACACTGATAGTGTAGGAATACCATTACCTATTTTAGAGAGGGAAAGGAGTCAACTATCTCCTTTTGCAAAACACAGCACAAGCTTTTGCTTGTCAGAGCAGAAAGACACCCACAGATGCCTGCATGTATGTAGTAACCACTATAGCAACTGTCCTAATTTTACTTTCATTCCTTGGAAATAATGGTAATAAAACACGGAATCATGAAATGATGGCATGTACTATATTCAGCTATTTTGAAGGTATGTGTGTTGATAGAGAGAAATGTCTAGAAATACACTTAACGAAGCAGACTATTAACATGTCTTGCTGTCAAATATTAAAATTCTAAATGCTGAAGCTTACGCGAGACTTTGCACAAATGACTTGGAGAAGAATAAGAACACAGCTGCTGGAAAAAAATATAATGCATTTTATTTCAGGTTGTTTTACAAATTCAATTGGCAAATCTTTATTTGTTGAAAAAAACCTGCAACGGAGGCAAAGCTATGGGTAGAACTCAATTATCCCAATTTCATGTCCATTGCTGTGTGAAGCAGACTATAGTATTATGTAGATATCATATCACCACAGCAGTGCAGAGAATGCCAACTTTTTAATGTATTTTTATGTATGTGTGTATACATAGATGCATACAGATATACAAATGCACATGTATATATAGTTTTATTGAACTGAAGCACCATTTTAGATAACCGGAATAGTGCTTTGATGTGTTTTTGGAGTCTGTACAACTAAACTGTATTTCTGTGTCTTTAATTTAAAAGACTGGCCAGACACACAGAGTTCCCAAATCATAATAATATAACTCTGAAATACAGTATGATAAATAGCACCGTAAATAATGGAGGAAATAGAAAGCCACAGACATCAGTACTCTATTTTAAGGATAATTGTTTTGAGGCAGTTAACCTTGCAGACCTCAGTGATGCAAGATGAGTGCAAGTACAGTTCTGAGGCAGCAGTACTGGTTGAGCAGGAGCAGAAGGGACAAGTGACTTACCGGAGGCACTGCTTTACCTCTTACTCACTTTTCTCTCTCCCTTCAAAGAAAGATTTCACTTAAACACTGAAAACAGGGTAGGCATACATTTTCCCATTTTTTCTCCTTCTTTTCCCGCTCCATCTCCCCTTTCCTTGCCCTCCAATGGAGAGTTTGTCTGCCTTTGGAAATACTCCTTAATTTAACTAAACACTTAACAAATCCGTTAAGCTACCTCAGGGCAAAACATTCTTACCAAGATAGGAAGTGAAGTATTTCAAGAGACCGATATTGCCTAATATTTCATATCCACATGTACAAACACAATCAGCATAAACAGATACGCAGAATTAAGGCATCCAGCTTATTACTGCCCTTGATTGAAACCTGACAAATTAACAATACTACTTTGTGAGATAATGGGTTTGTAGTGATTGATTCCCAACTCAGTCTTCCACAAATGTGCTTTTACAAACCCTGTAAGAATCCACTTGCTCTGAACGGTGAAGCCCTGGAGACTTGCATGCGTGGCAAAGAAAGGTGTGTGAGTGACAAATGTGTGTAAACTGTGTGGAAGAGTTTTTAGCAGCGTCTTCTTCAGGAGCGTACAGTATATTTAAAAGTAGCATTTCAGGTGAGGCACATAGCAGAACTATTCAGAATCCCACGGCTAATCCAAATTTGACAGCCTTTCAGAGGAAGTCTGATATGCCATTATCTCAATTTCTTTAAGAATTAAAAAAACTTCTAGCAGCACGTTAAAATATGGTATCGCATCACAGAACGGTGTTAGAATACTAGCTCAAAACACACTGATACATCATCTTCATGTTTAATCAGCTAAACAAATTACACAGCTTCCCAAACACAATGCCTAACTAACTTCAGTAACAAGAAAAAAAAGTATATCCCATCTACTGTAATGCTGGAATTATAGTTTAAACATCAGAGTTAAGTGAAACCTGCTAACATAACTAATGGAGAAGTGTATTTAAGTAAATTTAACTTCATTGTTAACCTTGCTTTTAGCAGGTTAGACTTCCAGTTCAAATTATTTTTTTAAGAATTAGCAAATATATTTCCACTGTCCGAAACTGCGGTGATTGTGATATGGTTGCCAAGCCACTCTCTGTGATATTGGAAAAGTCATGGCATTCAGGGGAAGTCCCTGTTGACTGGGAGAAAGACAAGATTGTTTCTGTATTTGAAAAAGGAAGAAAGGAGGAGCCTGGGAATTACCGACCAGTCAGCCTCACCTCTGTGCTTGGGAAGATCATGGAATTATGAAGAAGTTATGCTAAAGAAGCTTAGAAGCAGTGCTATAGCACATGGAGGACAAGGAGGTGATGTGAGACAGCCAGCACGGCTTCACAACGGGCAAGTCCTGCCTGACCAACCCAGGGGCTCTCTGCCACGGGGTGCCCACATCAGTGCTCCTGGGAAAGGCAAAGGATGCAGTGATCTGTCTGAACATCTGTAAAGCTGTAGACATGGTCCCACAGAACATCCTTCTCTCTAAATTGGAGAGAGACAGGGATTTGATGGGTGGACTGTTCAGCAGATAAGGAATAGGTTGGGTGGTCGCATCCAGAGAGTAGTGGTCGACAGCTCGATATCCAGATGGAGATCCACGACAAATAGTGTCCCTTGGGGGTCTGTACTGGGACAAGTGCTGTTTAATATTTTCATCAATGCTATAGACAGTGAGATGGAGTACACCCTCACCAAGGTGGTGTTTCTTAACTGACAAAGGCTCAGCCCAGCACCTTCTGTGCAGTTACTGTGTGCTCTCCTCAGCCTCAACTAATACTTTTAGCTTCTGAATCTAATTGCTGTTAAAAGACGAGAGTTGCCTGGTCATGCGGTCCAGCTGTGATCCAGGGAGTATTCCAATGGGGCTCACCAACAATCTGTTGTTGGTCAAAGATCTCATTGCTTCGAGGAGTGCCCTTGAGAGGCATCTCAGTGTGAAGGGGAGATCCTAAAAGGCTAATGTGGATGAACGTAATGAAAAAGGAAAAAAGAAGAGTAGTTTCCTGCCACCTGGAGATTGCTGCAGTACAGAGGGGAAATGCATTCAGAAGTGTGAAAAGCACCATCCCATGCACACTCATTTTGTGAAAATTTAAAAAAGTTAATCTTAAATTGATGCTAAAATGACTGCAACATAAATGCCACGATAACCAACTAGACAGATATATAGAACATTTTTTTTCTTCTTTTTCTTTCTATGGGAGCATTTTGCCTTATTACTTTCATTCATAAATATCAGTTTTCACTTGTTCATGAACACTCCATTCAAATTTTAGGAGAAATAGCTAGCCAAATAGTCATGTGTGAATCACTGAATGGTAACAGAGAAACAACGCTTATCTTTCTACATCTTCTGTCCATTCCCATCCCTAAACTTAGTTTTCTGCTAGTAGAAGTAAAAGAAAGATGTACCAGTAGTAATGGCTGCAGAGCTCAACTGGAGATACAAAGAATGACACAAGGAACTGTCTGGCAGGGGACAGAGCTACGAGTCAACCTCTATTCAGTCACCTCATTGCTGGGTGCATTGCAGCTTTTCTTTTGAGAAATATGGAATCTTGCAATGGGGAATACATCCAACAGCTATTCTTGATAGAATCACAGAATAGGTAGGGTTGGAGGGGACCTTAAAGATCATCCAGTTCCAACCCCCCTGCCACGGGCAGGGACATCTCCCACTGGATCAGGCTGCTCAAGGCCCCATCCAACCTGGCCTTGAACACCTCCAGGGATGGGGCAGCCACAACTTCCCTGGGCAACCTGTGCCAGTGCCTCACCACTCCCATAGTGAAGAACTTCTTCCTAATGTCTAATCTAAATCTGCCCTTCTCTGGTTTATACCTGTTGTTATTATTATCAATAGTTATTGATGAATAATGTTGGCTAGAAGGGATACGATTTTTTGTCATAGCAATGAAGTGGGTCACAAAAAGCCCATGCAAAGAAGGTCAGCATTAAAGCACAGCGTGCAATGTGGCATCTACACACGTCACTATGCAACTTTCAAAGTCCCACTCTTAACCACAATTGGTTCCATGGAAAAGTCATTTATTTGAACTCTGCATGAGGTAGGGAGATTTGGCTCCAAGTACACTGGCAATTCAATAAAACCCTCTTGAAAAAGCACTCTACAGTATAATTCACTAGAAAAACTGACTCCTCATTCTGGCCTAAGCTGAGAAAAAACAGTGAGTGCTTATCATGGTATATAGTACTATATATTATGGCCATTTGAGACATTTAGGAATTCTCTGTCTAAACCAGAAACTGAAATGCTCAGACAGAACTTCAAAGGTGATGGTGTATCACTAAACCCACTGATACTGAGCTTCCTAAAGACCTGGTTAAAGATACGTGTCAGCTCCTGCAGATGTTAAATATATAATATGCAGTTATGAAATCAAGTATTCAGAACCACCGGCTCCTACATTTTCACCTGATTTTGTGGTTATAGTCCTTTTTTAACATCATCACTAAAAAGACACCAGGAGAAACCAACCATTTCTCTGACATTTCTGGTTTCATCTTTCTGAAGTTGTATTCTATGTCTTTCCCAGAAGGCAGATGCCTCAGAATTTAAGGCAGCATATTGTTTCATAGTTTTAAATAAGCTATTGAGAGACTGGTAAAGCAAGATGCACACTTCAAATAGAGCTCATTATTTTAGCCATGGTACCCAGTATTAGGCTGGCCTACGTCAAGGAGACGAGACTGGGGAAATAAATTCAGTGGCAAAAAAAACAACAACAGCATGATTTTTTAATTAAAATCTTTATGTACAAGATCGAATATTTAACCATAGAATGTCCTATAAAAGCTAGGAATAACTTTAACAATTGGCATGTACCAACAAAATGCAAACTACTACTTTGTGTTCCTTAGTTTGCTCATTCCCCTAAGAAAGACCACAACTTATAACATTCCACATGAAGTAGTCAAATCCTCTCCAACCAATTTTCCTGTATGTTCTTTGACCTTTAGTGCTTTTGTACTAAACGACCATTAACATCTGATGGTTCAGGACTTTCCTATGGTAATTCCTTAGTTTGGGCTTGATTTTGTCATAAATTTTAAAAGAAAGGAGAGGCTTTGCCGTTCGTACACCAGGCATGTTTGGCAACTGTCTGTCACGCAAAAATGTTAATTGCACAATCTGGTATAGCACTGTAAGTGGCAAGGTGAAGCCCACCCAGAAGTTAATTTAATACCAGAATACATGAGTAAGAATATAAGGTATATGATAGTTATCTTCTGTTCTGTTGTTTGCTGTGTTCTGGAGAAGATGTCTTCCTTTACCAAAGTCTACCACTGTAGACTTTGTAGTCTTTGTAGTCTATCACTGTATTGACCTTTAAACTCTTCCAAGCCATCATGGACGTTTCCCCACTCACATCCAGCCCGATTGTGGAAACCTTCTGAGGCAAGTAAATAGTAGGTACCTTGGTAACCAGGGTGGCTTTTGTATAGCAGGAGACAGAACTTGCGTACTCATTCCATTTTTCCATTCCATCAATTTAAATATACTTGCACTAAGGGTAATTACAATGTCTTAAAAACAAAGAATTACTAATTCCACTCCATTAAAAAGTGACATTTTGTGCCTTGAACTCACTGTTTTTCTTGTGAAGCAAGTGAGAAAACGAAACTAATGTAAAAATGCAATAAACTGAGCTCCATTGGGTAGTTCTTTGATCTCCTGTGTACTTTGCCTGTTTGTAACTTTGAAGCCTATCTACAGGGCACAGAGATAAATATTGCTTATGAAACGTGTGCTTCTAGTTTAGATTTGATATCCCTGCATACTTTTATCCAGTTGGAAAGTGCTTTCTGAAGTTACTTTGCTCAAGTTTCTACAGATTAAAGTTTTCTAAACACCATTTTCCCATTATATGCAGAATAGTACCTTGCAGGACTTCAGGTACTCATGCTGCATTTCAGTCTAAGCTCTTGCCAGAAGCAGACAGGGCGGAACAACACCCAAAGTCTAATACATGCTTTAGATTCTGTGTACCTACGTGTTCTTTACTTAGAAAAACAGTACCATGTGGCATCCAATGAAGTAGCAAACTCAGTCCCAAACACAGCAATTGGCAGGATTATGTCATATATCAGACTCGTTAACAGTTTAATTGTATCTGTCTTGTGATGAGAGCAGAGCAACTTTTTCAAAGATCTGAAGCTATCTAATTAAAGGAAGAGGGGAAAGACGCAAAAGAAAAATTAGGAAACAGATAAATTTTGAAGTAAGGTCTTAAAAAAACAAAAAAGACAAAACAATCTAGGGAGAAGCCCAATGATGTTTATATGTATACCTTTGTTAAACTATGTATTAAAACCTCATCACTTTTTGCCTTAACTTATTAACTTCTTTATAGAAACAAAGATTGTGGAAGTTAACATAACTTAATTCTGAACAAGGTGATACCACTTATATTTTCCATACATCCTTGCAGTGAAGCTTCCAAATCCAACTGACCTGTTATTAATGACAGAAGGTAATTCTGTGTATGTGATCTGTGTTGGTTGGGTTTTTTCCTCCATTCCTAGTCATTCTCTCTTTTGGACATTTATTCTCCTCAGCCACATACCAGCTATACATCTTGTTGCTCAAAAGCAGCAGGTGGTGATGAATAAACACTGCTACATAATTTCCTTGGAAAAAGGCATAGCTCTGTACTAGTCATCTGCACAAAAATCCCATTGTAAATAGCATCTAAGCAAGTGACAGATGTTTTAGCGTTAACTAGACTACCAGGGTAGCATTTTGTCCCTTCCCCATCCTATCCCTTCAGTTTAGCTTTTTCTAGGCTGTACTAACACAAACACAGCTCCAAATGTCACTGTAATTGCCAGTCAATTCTTCTCTCTCCCTTTTCCATTCATTCTGTCCGTGGGTGTCCTGTTCCACCCCCAACACACATCCCCTCCCCAGTAGATGAATAATTCCCAGACAGATTTTTGCAAAGAACACATTTCCTTGATAATCTTTGAACCTGTACAGAAAATGTTTGCTACTTTGTAAAAACAAAGAAAGTAACCATTAGTGTGTCTTCCATACCTATAAATGTATTCAACGTATATATTTAAAAGATCTTATGCAATACAGCATCTCAACTTCAGCACGTTCCAATGGCCAAACACTAAGACATTGAATATGAAAAGCCAATTGAACCAATTATTCCAGAATTTGGCAAGCTTAAAATTGTAGTAGAGAATAATCTATTACAATAGACCTTAAAAACTAGGTATCACTGTAACATATATTTAGAAACATGCATGGACTCAAACAGAGTCCCATCCCAGAGGCGATACATTTCACATCAAAACTTCATCTTTCATGTGAATGCTCACAGCCAGAAACCAGAAGACAGTAATTCCTAATACACGAACATAAAAACATCTTTTAAGTAAGACTGGTATGGAGTACTCTTTGGATAGTTGCTTGTGCTATATCAGCAGACTATTCAGGGATCCCCATGCAGGAATCCTAGACAGGTTAGTTCCAGTTAATGGCTTCCTTTCTCAGGCTTGCTGTTAATGTTCAAATTAACAGACACTTGAAAATCTGTTTGATCTTGGGTTTGATTTTGTTTTTTTTTTAAAAAAGAACTATTTAAAATCTGATATTCTGCAGAATTAGTTCCATTAAAGGTTGCATAAGAAAAAAAATCATTACATTAGTATCGAAATTTACTTTCAATGTATTTGTTTAATTATTCTTATGCTATGTCAAGGAGTAGCATATGTGTACTCCCACTATAATTCTTATATAATAATTTTAATGATTTCAATGTTTGAGCTTTCTTATTGATATCCATTCCATGTTTTCAGGAAGAGTAGAATTCCAAGCTGCCCCCAGCAAGTGCAGGGCTGTTGCAGTCAGCGCTAGAGTGGCACTGTGGGTTAAAACCACAGCAGGGCTGAGAGGCAGATAGGAGGGATGGGGTTGGGGCAGATGAGAGTTGGGTAGGTAGTATTAAAATTCTTCATTAGGTTGTTCTACAGTTATTTAGTCTCTTGGATCATATTAATATTCTATTAGTATTAGCTTACATGTTAATAGAAATATTAATGTTATTAGGGAGCATATAATATTTTTATTTAATGTCTGAATGTTTCCTGTACTTGGATTTTTTTAACAATAATAAACATTTTTAAGTGCATATGTAACATGTACGTGTCTTCCTGCATGGTCTTCTCAGCTTTGCTGGTGGAGGAAGATTTAGCAGGGAAAGGGGTGATATGATGTTTGTATGCTGTCGAAAAGAGCAGAGAGGTGGGTAACATGAGTTAAGAGGAAGCTAATTAAAGGCTATCCCTTCACTGCATCTATGTTTTTTATAATCCACCAAAGTTATTACTTTTCTACTCTGGTTTATTCATTGAAGATGCTTTGTAGAACTATCTTGAAGATGAGAGGAAGAGGTCTGAGATAAATGAGGTGGCAGTGTAAGAATTGCCTCCCTTAGGTACCAGGTTCTTCTCAGCTTTGTGGCTTCTGTGTGAATTCATTCAGTGGGCACAGAAATCCTTTTTTCCACACACATACATTCAGGGATGCGTATGATACAGTGGATATCGTCCCCTTTGGGAAGTACTTGTGTAGGTTTTGGTAATAGTGTCCGTTCTGTTTAGAGAGGCATGATGGAATGGAGATGTGTTGGGAAGTTGTGTTTATTTCCATACTCTAACTTTACTCACTGCATTATGGTCAGGAAAGAGTTTAGCCCCAGCAGTCTCCTTAGTGATGCTGGGAACTGTCTGAAGATTCGACAGAGTTCTGAGGACAGGACAAGTACAGGAGGGACACAATTTTCCTGCAGATGTAGTATTTGTCCCTCAGGCACATGAACTGCGCTATTTGGCTTCCTGTCATCTGCCAAGTAGCTGAGGGTGCGCTCAATCCCACTGTCATTGCTGAAGATATTATATAGCACTGGTGCCATGGCAGAGCTTGAAGGGACACCACTTGTCCCCGATCTCCATCCAGACGTTGAACTGCTCACCACTAGCTGCTGGATGCAACCATCCAACCAATTCATAACCACCCCGAGCCATTCCCTCCCCATGAGACCCTGGGGTGGCAGTTGGGGGCGGGGCTAAACACAGGGAGCCCCAAGACTCCTTCCTAGGCGACCACCAATCAGACGCCAGAGCCAGCACCCCAAAGAGTCCTTAGCAACCAACAGACCAGCAGACGGCCATCTTGCCCTGCAACCTGGTCGCAATGGCGTGGTTCCTGAGGTCCACTCTTAATCCCAGAACCCTTTACCCCCAAGGTAGGGACTGATCCCTGGAGCCTGGAGATGCTCTTGAAAGCGAGAGCAGAGGTGACGGCCAGCAATGGCTCCTGTCTCTCTTTCAGGCTCCATCAACCTCTCTCAACCACCCTTGCCTGCTGCCCGGGCTCGCCCAGCGGGGATCACAACCCCTGCACTCCCAACAGGTATGGCATCCCCATCCGCTCTGGCACCCCGTCACCTCCAGCATCCCCCATACCTGGTCACCTTCAGTATCCCCAGCACCCCTGGCATTTTGGACACGAGGGTTCAGCATTCCTGTGCAACTGTCCCTTCCCTCGCCTCGGTGGTGCACGCCCAGGAAACACAATTTACAGAGAATTCCCCAAAGAATTGGGGGCGCTTCTGCTATTTTATCTGCTGTAAGCGAATTTCCTCCCTGATCCGCAACCCCGTCCCACGGGCACAGCATTTCACCCTGTGGGGAGTGCCCCAGCCCCAAGCAGGTGCAGAGCCGGGGGAGCCCAGCCGTGAGAGCCGGCTCAGCAGGTGACTCCGGAGAGTCCCCCCGGCAGAGCACAGCTCCCACTCCCCTCTGCAGTCCTGCAGATGCCTCCATGTGGGTGCCTTTCCAACCCCAGATCCGTCTTATTCCGTGAAAGAACACCAATGTTCCTCCACCAGACCCCCCCGGCTCAGCTGCAGTGCTGGGTCCCGGCAAGGTGCTGCCCCGCGGGACCCCTGGGTCTGTGGGGTTCCTCTGACCGGGGCAGCCCCTGGGACACCGCCGGGCCCCGCAAAATGGCCTTACGAGATCCCAGGCACTACAAGACTGACGGTGCTGCCATGTGCTTTTCCAGGAGTGCAGGAGTTGGAGAGGCTATTTTCCAGCCTAAGCCTCTCCGAAAGACCTGTCCCTGCTGGGCCAGCCCAGGGCTTGAACAACAAGGATTCGTCGGCCACATCCCAACACCATGCTGCTCCCCACATCCCGCCTGCAAGAGATTCCAGAAGCGCCTGCAAGAACATCTGCAAAAATGACATCACGGCACTGTCACGGCTGATGGGGCAACTCTCCCTGGATGACAACACCTCCCAGAGCGCCGGTGCCATTATGAAGACCGTTGCGATGAGGCCCCATCAGCCACAGCGGGATGTGGGGAAGCACCACCAAACAGCACAGCCGGCCACAGCGAGAAAGGGGGGGCAAAAACGTAAATCCATGAGTCCAGCCCCCCCTATTAAGCGAAGAGCTGTAGAATAGATAGATGAAGAAGAATGAGGCAGGGTGGTTGAGGGGGGAATGGTAGTTTTGGGTGGTTGGGAGGGTGAATTTAAGTTTTTCTGTTAACTTTATAGTTTTGTATAATTGTTAGGTATGTATTAATTGTAGTAATAGTGTATTAGTATTTGCTTATAAGATAATAGTAATATTAATGTTTATATAGGGAGTGTAAGTTGGGTTTTTTTAAATAACTGTTATTTCAGTGTTTGAAAAAAAAAAAAAATTGAGTTACTCTGTCAGCTGTACATGTCTTCCTTCCTGTCATTCTGAACGTTGCTGGTTATTCTTGTTTTGATTTCTTTACTATTTTGATTACGTCTATTGAATATTTCATCATTTATTCCCAGTCTTGTTCCCCCCAGGAAGAACTTTCAAACATGTTTCCACAGGTGGGGTGAGGGGACACCCTCTGTAGCATCAGCGAGAAGCCTTCAAGCAGTTTGGGATATCCAGATGTTTTGAAGGATCTCTTGCCTGTACAGGAAAATGGGAGTCCTAATTTGCACAGCTAACTGAGTTATTTAGATTTGGGTGGTACTTACAGCCCTGTATATCCAATACAGATCCACATATGCAGCGTAGCAGAAACAGCTGTACGTTATCCATAACTTTGAGCTCATATATAAAATGCTCCATAGTTCATAAACTGTCACCTCCTTCAGCTGTCCCGATTGGTAACACCTGTGTTCAGAAGGTAATTAAGGAATGGAGATACTTATGGCGAAAAGAAAGGAAAGAGTCCACAACCTCGTGCTCATGGAGGCAGAAGAGCCCTTCAGGTAAAGTTCACTGCTATTTCCATGGCACTTCAGGAAGAGGTGCGCTCTCATTTCTCCTCTCACAGACCTTTCCTATCAGCTAGAACAGAGTTGTCCTAAAGAAGGGAAAGTCTCATTTCCAATGTATGTTTACACAGACAGAACTGTAGCAATGGGAGCATATGGATTATGTAGGATTGGAGAATATTCCCAGTTTACAGCAGAGTGGCAGGAACAAGAGGGCCTAACTATATTTTTCCTGTGCTGGGATTCTTGAAGCTCCTGCATTTCTACCAGGCTGTTCCTTGGTGTCATGACATAACTTCCTTGGTGGCCAACAAGCTGTTCCATACTGGGAGTCTGTATCTTTTGTATCTATAAGTCTTGTTATGCTCTTCTCCCTCAGCATCTGGAGGCTTAAACATCCCGGTGTTAATGCAGCTGCATGGGGCTTAAAACCACTCTGCCATTCTATAAACAGGCGTTAAGGCTTTTGCATGATTGTTGTATGTTGCTGAAGTGTCTACAGGTCACTCTCCTTTTGGCCAGGATAAAGAATTGCATGCTGTACAGTGGAAGCACTTGGAGCTCCATTGGGCTGTTCTAGCAGTATTATGACAATATGAGCAATTTGGGTTTAAAAGTTTTTGATAGTCTCACTATAAAGAAAACATCTGTTTTATTAACACTGGTTGCTGCAATTGAAGACTAATTAATTTGACATGTCATTGGAACGGTGCAAAACCTGTGTGCAGAATTACTACAGGAAGCCTGAGTAACTAAATATCGCTAAGAGCTATGGTTTTGCATGTCCAGATATACATGGTCAATGAGTAGCCTGCGGACTGGCACTAAACATAGGAGGTCTGATTAGTGCCTGAGACTTTATGATTTGTTGTTGTTTCTTAACTGACCAAGGCTCAGCCCAGCACCTTCTCTGGAGTTTAGCCTGGAGAGGAGTATACTCTGGGGAGAACTTATAGCGAACTTCCAGTATGTGAAGGGGCTACAAGAAACCTGGGGAGGGACATATTCCAAGGGCATGTAGTGAGGACATGAGGGAGATTGGCTTTAAATTGGAAGGGGGAAGATTTAGATTAGGCATTAGGAAGAAATTCTTCACAATGCGGGTGGTGAGGCACTGGCACAGGTTGCTCAGGGAGGTTGTGGCTGCCCCATCCCTGGAGGTGTTCAAGGCCGGGTTGGATGAGGCCTTGAGCAGCCAGGTCTGGTAGGAGGTGTTACTGCTCCTGACGGGGGTCGGGGGGTGGAATTAGGTGATCTTTAAAGTCTCTTCCAAACCCAAACCATTCTAAGATTTAGGATACGGACGCTGGAGGTGGGTCAAGTAGGTGCCAAGGAACAGGTCATCCCACCACTGCACCTGGAAAGGAATCATTTGAGCAAAGCAATGATTCACAAGTTATTATTTCAATTAGCTATTCATCACCCAGTTCCTAATCAGCTTGAAATTAAGAGCAGAAGCAGCTTCCAAAATGGTATTTTGAAACATGGATGTCATCTCTGAGAGCCCTTTATCACCTGAAACCACTGATAAGCCCTTCAGAGCCATTAAGAATGTTTTTCTTGTTTTCCATGTTTGTATTTCTCCTGATCCTTATCTTGATTTAAATAAGGCTGTGCTGCTTAAACATGTTTGCAATATCAAAGTATTCCCTACCTTCCCATAAGTGCATGGTGGTGTTGGACTGACTTGATGGTCTTATAGAGGCCTTTTTCAACCTTAATGATTCTTTTATTCTAAGTGAAGCTCATCAGATGGTGAATATATGAGAGTATAACATTTCAACAAGACTCATCTTTCTACGCCATCTAAAAAGCAACACACCCTGAACTTGTCTACAAGTGGGTGAATTGTGATCATTATAGGAAGGAGTTTGGGGCATCTGTGTGCTTGTCCGGTCATACGAAAGGCATCCAGAAACTAAATTATACATCACGTGCATAAAATAAAAGTTTCCACAGCTTTAGTTGGTTTGTTATAGCATTCAACTCTTTATTGAGGTGTAACTCTGGATTTCCTCAAAGTAAATAGAAAACCACTGTTTGAAATGAATGGAAACCCTTTTTTAAATTAGTATTGACCTTTAGTAAGATGTTCAAGTGCATACAAGTAGAATTAATAAATTATTTGTTATATTCTTCTGTAACAAAGTAAGAGGGAGGGAAAAGAAGAAAATTAAAAGGCAAGTCAAAAAATTAAAAAGATTATATTATATTATATATTTCAGACTCTTCTTCCTTGTGTGACAAGTCTAGGGTTTTTTTTCCAGCACACCTAACAGCAAGTTCTATTCAACCACCATCAGCATTTACTGTTATTTTGCTGCTACGTACCAGTATGAGGGGAACAGTCATGTTATCATGGATACTTATCATAGAATAGTAAACAGGTCATAAAAAATGCAGTCAATTTGTAATACAAGTAGTCTGCAGCTGTAACAGTACTATATCCCCAAAAATATCACATTATCATTCTTTGCATAATTTCTTCATCCTGATCAGAACTGATTGAACGGTTAGTGAGTTTTCATGCTTTCCCACACTGCTGCCTTAGTCCTGCTCTGATGTGACTCTCCGGTACAGCCTGTCACAGCTCAGTTTCAGCCAATGAGCACCTCAAGGGCTCAGCGGAGAGAATTTGTATCAAGCTTTCCCATCTCGGGTCAGGGCATGGGAGTGGGAAATACCATATTTTAACTCTTTTAATTAAAAGTTTTCCATTTCTTAGCTCAAATTTATTGACAGTCTTACTAAATAAATAAATACTCCAAGCTCGGCAAGCAGAAGCAAGGTGATTATGTATGCCCTTTTACAAATGACCATACACAGAAAAGACAAATAAGAAAACAATCAAACTATTCTTGCAAAATTTCAAGACATTTTGAGTACTAGTTGTCACACAGGTTCTTGCACGTTTGGCTAAATACACTGATAGTGTAGGAATACCATTGCCTACTTCAGAGAGGGATAGGAGTCAACTATCTCCTTTTGCAAAATACAGCACAAGCTTTTGCTTGTCAGAGCAGAAAGACATCCACTTATGCCTGCATGTATGTAGTAACCACTATAGCAACTATCCTAATTTTATTTTCATTCCTTGGAAATAATGCTAATAAAACACGGGATCATGAAACGATTGCGTATACTATATTCGGATATTTTGAAGGTATGTGTGTTGATAGAGAGAAATGTCTAGTAACACACTTAACGAAGCAGATTATTAACATGTCTTGCCATCGAATATTAAAATTCTAAATGCTGAAGCTTTCACAAGACTTTGCACAAATGACTTAGAGAAGAATAAGAGTACAGCTGCTGGAAAATATATAATGCGTTTTATTTCAGGGTGCTTTACAAATGCAATGAGTAAATCTTTATTTGTTGAAAAAAACCTACAACAGAGGCAAAGCTATGGGTAGAACTCAATTATCCCAATTTCATGTCCATTGCTCTGTGAAGCAGACGATATTACAATGTAGATAACATATCACCACAGCAGTGCAGAGAATGCCAACTTTTTAATGTATTTTTATGTGTGTGTGTGTGTATACATAGAAGCATACATATATACAAATGCACACGTATGTATAGTTTTATTGAACTGAAGCACCATTTTAGATAACCGGAATAGTGTTTTGATGTGCTTTTGGGGTCTGTACTAGTTAAACTAGTTAACCTTGCAGACCTCAGTGATGCAAGATGAGTGCAAGTAGAGTTCTGAGGCAGCAGTACTGGTTGAGCAGGAGCAGAAGGGACAAGTGACTTACCGGAGACACTGCTTTACCTCTTACTCACTTTTCTCTCTCCCTTCAAAGAAAGATTTCACTTAAACACTGAAAACAGGGATGGCATTCCTTTTTCTATTTTTTCTCCTGCTTCTTACACTCCATCTTCCCATTCCTTCCTCTGCAATGAAGAGTTTGTCTGCCTTTGGAAATTCTCCTTAATTTAACTAAACTCTTAACAAATCTGTTAAGCTACCTCAGGGCAAAACATTCTTACCAAGATAGGAAGGCAAAACACAAATCTCAGGGTGAAGTTTCAAGATACCGATATTGCCTAATATTTCATATCCACATGTACAAACACAATCAGCATAAACACATACACAGAATTAAGGCATGCAGCTTATTACTGCCCTTGATTTACACCTGACACATTAACAATACCACTTTGTGAGATAATGGGTTTGGAATGACTGATTCCCAACTCAGTCTTCCACAAAGGTGCTTTTACAAACCCTGTAAGAATCCACTCACTCTGAACGGTGAAGCCCTGGAGACTTGCATGCGTGGCAAAGAAAGGTGTGTGAGTGACAAAAGTGTGTAAACTGTGTGGAAGAGTTTTTAGCAGCGTCTTCTTCAGGATTGTACAGTATATTTAAAAGTAGCATTTCAGGTGAGGCACATAGCAGAACTATTCAGAATCACACAGTTAATCACACAGTTAAAAGTCTGATATGCCATTATCTAAATTTATTTAAGAATTAAAAAAAAATTCTAGCGGCAAGTTTAAATACGGTATCGCATGAAAGAACGGTGTTAGAATACTAGCTCAAAACACACTGATACATTATCTTCATGTGTCATCAGCTAAAACAATTACACAGCTTCCCAAGGACAATGCCTAACTAATTTCAATAACAAGAAAAAAAAGAAAAAATATATCCCATCTACTGTAATGCTGGAATTATAGTTTAAACATCAGAGTTAAGTGAAAGCTGCTACGAAGGTCCCTTGGAAGGTCATTTCAACTTTGTCAAAGATTTTCAAGGTAACCCCTTGTAAATCTAAAAACAAGCCAATTCAGTAGTAAGTTCATTAAACTAATGAAGAAGTGTATTTAAGTAAATTTAACTTCATTGTTCACCTTGCTTTTAGCAGGTTAGACTTCCACTTCAAATTATTATTGGAAGCATGAGCAAATATATGCAGCCCACATAGATTTGCTGTTAAAGTACAGAGAAATTAGCAATTTCATGAGCATGTGATAACAGAAAAAAGGAAAAAAAGTTATTTAATGATATGAATCATCTCTTATTCCCACTGTCCGAAAACTGCAGTGATTGTGATATGGTTGCCAAGTCACTCTCCATGGTAGTGGAAAAGTCATGGCATTCAGGGGAAGTCCATGTTGACTGCGAGAAAGACAACATTGTGCTTGTTGTCGACAAGAGAAGAAAAGAGGACCCTGAGAACTACTGACCTGTCAGCCTCACCTCTGTGCTTGGGAAGATCATGGAACTATGAAGAAGTTATGCTAAAGAAGCTTAGAAGCAGTGCTAAAGCACATGGAGGACAAGAAGGTGATGTGAGACAGCCAGCACGGCTTCACAAAGGGCAAGTCCTGCCTGACCAAGCCAGTGGCTTTCTGTGATGGGGTGCCCACATCAGTGCTCCTGGGAAAGGCAAAGGATGTAGTGATCTGTCTGAACATCTGTAAAGCCGTAGACATGGTCCCACACACATCCTTCTCTCTAAATTGGAGAGAGACAGGGATTTGATGGGTGGACTGTTCAGCAGATAAGGAATAGGTCGGGTGGTTGCATCCAGAGAGTAGTAGTCGACAGCTCGTTGCCCAGATGGAGATCCACGACAAATAATGTCCCTCGGGGGTCTATACTGGGAGAAGTGCTGTTTAATATTTTCATCAATGCTATAGACAGTGAGACGGAGTACACCCTCACCAAGGTGGTGTTTCTCAACTGACCAAGGCTCAGCCCAGCACCTTCTGTGCAGTTACTGTGTGCTCTCCTCAGCCTCAACTAATACTTTTAGCTTCTGAATCTAATTGCTGTTAAAAGACGAGAGTTGCCTGGTCATGCAGTCCAGCTGTGATCCAGGGAGGATTCCAATGGGGCTCACCAGCAATCTGTTGTTGGTCAAAGATCTCATTGCTTTGAGGAGCGCCCGTGAGAGGCATCTCAGTGTGGAGGGCGGATGAGTTGCCCTGCAGCCACACTGCCCAGCAGGGCAAGCTCAAAGAAGGCTCACTTAGGTTGTCCTATTTATGGGATGAAAGCAGCTGACTTCAGTCAAATTATATACGAAGCTCTTTATTGGTGTTCTCTGTGTGGCCCGGCTGGAATACTGGTTTGGGTTTTGATTATTCTTTTTTTCCACACACAGACTTATGGGGATGCGTATGGTACACTGGATGAAGTATTATCCTTTTTTGGAAGTACTTCTGTAGGCTTTAGTAATAGTGTTGGTTCTGTTTACAGGGGCATGGTGGGATGGAGATGTGTTGGCACTTTGTGTTTGTTTCTCAGACTTGGTCTAATTTTACTCACTGCATTATAGTTGGGAAAGAGTTTGCTTCCAGCAGTCATCTTTGCGAGTCTGGAGCTGTTAGAGGGTTAGAGGGACAGAACGAGTTAAGGAGAGAGATAATTTTCCAGCAGAGATATTACATTTCTCTCAGGAATGTTGAATGCAGCATTCAGCTATTTTCTGCAAGGCAGCTGAGGGTGCACTCAGTCCCACTGTCACTGCTCAAAATAAGAAGTACAGAAAAAGTACTGGTCCTTATATAGACCATGAAAGGACACCACTTGTGCACTGGTCTCCATCCAGACTTTGAGCTGTTTACCACTAGCTCCTTGATGAAAGCATCGAACCACTTCCTTATACACCCTGAAGCCTTTCCCTCCACATGGGAAGAAACAGTGGTGGGGCTGTTCTTTGGGGTGGGGCATAACACAGGGAGCACCAACATTTCCTCCTAGAAGATTCCTCCCAAAAAGGCCGGAGCCAGCAACCCCACAGAACCTTTAGCCACCACCAGACTGAACAAACCTGCAGCTCCCACTGCACAGACTGAACATGGCCTGGGTGCTTCACCATTCTGTCCATCCCAAAAGCTCCTACTCCTAATGTAGGGGATGACCGTGACCCCTGCAGCTGGAGATACTCTTGAGGGCAAGAGCAGAGGTGACAGGCAGCAATGGCTTCTGTCTGTGTTTCAGGCTCCATCAACCTGTGCACAGTGCCCGGGCAGGCACAGCCCTTGCCTGCAGCCTGGACTCTCCCAGCATGGGTGGTACCCCCATCTGCTCTGGCATCCCATCACTTTCTGCATCCCTGATACCCAGGCACCTTCAGCATCCCCTGACTCCCTGGCTGCATAAACACAACGAACAGAGAATTTTCCAAAGACTTTTGTCAGCTCTCCTGTTTGACCTCCTATAAGCGAGTCTCCATCATGATCGGCAGCCCTGTCTGATGGGCACAGCAGTCCGCACTGTGGGGAGTGCCCCAGCCCCAAGCTGGTGCAGAGCTGGGGGAGCCCAGCTATGAGAGCCGGCTCGACGTGTGACCGTGGAGAGTCCCCTCAGCACAGCACTGTTCCCACTCCACTCTACAGGCCTGCAGATGCCTCCATGCCTTTTCATGCCCCGGATCTGCTCTAAGCAGACGATGAGCACTGACATGCCACCACCAGCCACCACCAGGCTCATCCACAGCACAAGGTCTGATCGAGCCCCCCAGCCCATGCAGCCCCTGGGACACCACAGGGCCAACCACAGTGCCCCATAATAGTGCCCTCTGGAGATACCAGACATTCCATTCTTCCCAGTGCTGCTGCAGGCCATTCTGGGGTTCCAGGAGATGGAGAGGCAATTTCCCCAGCTCACCTTCTCCAAAATGACTGTCCCCATGGGGCCATCTCTGGGCTGCACAATCTCCCCAGGCAGCAACATTTTCAGCCGATGTGCTGCAACCCACACCCAAGCCAACACGCACCCGGAATGCAGCAGGAGAGCCGTCTCTGAGAGTGACATCAAATTGGTCTCTCTATGCATGGAGCTGCTCAGCATCAATGACAGCATCCCACAGAGCTCCAGTGCAGTCCTGAGCTGCGAGCAGTTGGTCATCAATGGGATGGGGCCCCAGGAGTCAAGACAGCACGTGGGGATGGACCTTCCAGCGCCCCAGCATTGCATGCCCCAAAAACGCAGAAGCACCAATCCACTGCAACCCTTCCCAGCAAGCGCCGGGCAGTCAGAGTCAGCACTGGAGTGGGAATGTGGGGTTAAACCCAGAACAGGAATGAGAGGGAGATGAGGGAGATGGGGATGAGGTGGATGGAGTGTGGTGGTAGAGCTTGGCAGGGTGAGTTAAATTTTTCAGAACGCCTTTTTGCTTCTGTTCTACAGTGTTGTTTCTCTCTTGGGATTCTAATAATGTTCTATTAATATTGGATTAAAAGTTTTTTGAAATATTAAAAAATTAAGATATTTTGAGTGCATTTTTGTCACAAAGGGGTTCAGCAATGCTGTGTGAGCATCCTTCCCTCGCCTGGGTGATGCATGGGTGATGCATGCCGAGGAAATAAAACCGACAGAATGTACCGTAGACTTTGGGTCACCTCTCCTGTTTGGCTTTCTGACCCCCAGATTAGTCTTATCCTGTGGAGGAACACCAACATGCCTCCACCAGCCACCACCACCAGGCTTGTTTGCAGTGCTGGGTCTCATGGAGGCACTGCCCTGCGGGACCCTGGGGCTGCATGGCCTCCCCACAGCGCCCTCGGAAGATACCAGGCACTACAACTCTCCCAGTGCTGCCACAGGCTATGCCAGGGTACAAGGAGATGGAGAGGCAACTTGACCGCCTCAGCCTCTGCAAAGTGGCCACCCCTGCTGGGACATCCCTGGACAGAAATATCTCCCAGAGCAGCAACACTGCCCCAGCAAGCAGTATCTTTAACCACCCTTCTGCGCAGCACATCCCTGTTGTCCAGGACCTGGGTAACTCCCGCAGAAACATCTCACACAGGGACATCAAGGTGCTCTCACTATGCCTGGAGTGGCTGACCCTCAGTGACACAGTCCTCCAGGGCGCCAGTGCAGCCCTGAGCCAAGAGCATTTGAACACCATTGGGATTGGGACCTCAGGAGATGGCAGACGTGGGGAGGGACCTGCCACCACATCAGCCTGGCATGCCCAAAACCAGGAAGAGTAGCATTCCAACCCACCACCAGCAAGCGGAGACTGTTGCAGACAGTGCTAGGGTGGCAATGTGAGGTTAAAACCACAGCAGGGATGAGAGATCCCTGGCAGATAGGAGGGACCGGGCTGGGGGGGGATGGGAGGGCGTGATAGAGTTGGATGGGTAGCATTAGAATTTTTCTTTAGGTTATTCTACAGTTATTTAGTCTCTTGGATCATATTAATATTCTATTAGTATTAGCTTACATGTTAATGGAAATACTAATGTTATTAGGGAGGATATATTTTTTTTGTTTAATGTCTAAATGATTCCTGAACTTGGATTTTTTAAAAAATATTAAAAAAAATTAACCGCATATGTAAAATGTACGTGTCTTCCTGCATGCTCTCCTCAGCTTTGCTGGTGGAGGAAGATTTAGTAGGGAAAGGGGTGATATGATGTTTGTATGCTGTCGAAAAGAACGGAGAGGTGGGTAACATGAGTTAAGAGGAGATAAACAAGTTAAAAGACTGTCTCCTCATTACACCTATGTTTTTTAAAATCCACCAGAGTTATTAGTTTTCTCCTCTGGTTTACTCGTTAAAGATGCTTTGTAGAACTCCCTTGAAGATGAGAAGAAGAGGTGCGAGATGAGTGAGGTTGCAGTGTAAGAATTGCCTCCCTTAGGTACCAGGTTCTTCTCAACTTTGTGGCTTGTGTGTAAATTCATTCAGTGGGCACTGAAATCCTGGTTTGTTTTTCAATTATTCTTTTTTCCACACACATACATTAAGAAATGTGTATGATACAGTGGATATAGTCCCCTTTGGGAAGTACTTGTGTCGGTTTTGGTAATAGTGTCAGTTCTGTTTAGAGAGGCATGATGGAATGGAGATGTGTTGGGAAGTTGTATTTCTTTTTATACTCTAACTTTATTCACTGCATTATGGTCAGGAAAGAGTTTAGTCCCAGCAGTCGCCTTAGTGATGCTGGGAACTGTCTGAAGATTCGACAGAGTTCTGAGGACAGGACAAGTACAGGAGGGACATAATTTTCCAGGAGATGTAGTATTAGTCCCTCAGGCACATGAACTGCGCTATTTGGCTTCCTGTCATCTGCCAAGTAGCTGAGGGTGCGCTCGATCCCACTGTCATTGCTGAAGATATTATATAGCACTGGTGCCATGGCAGAGCTTGAAGGGATACCACTTGTCCCCGATCTCCATCCAGACATTGAACTGCTCACCACTAGCTGCTGGATGCAACCATCCAACCAATTCATAACCACCCTGAGCCGTCCCCTCCCCATGAGACCCTGGGGTGGCAGTTGGGGGCGGGGCTAAACACAGGGAGCCCCAAGATTCCTTCCTAGGTGACCACCAATCAGACGCCAGAGCCAGCACCCCAAAGAGTCCTTAGCAACCAACAGACCAGCAGACGGCCATCTTGCCCTGCAACCTGGTCGCAATGGCGTGGTTCCTGAGGTCCACTCTTAATCCCAGAACCCTTTACGCCCAAGGTAGGGACTGATCCCCGGAGCCTGGAGATGCTCTTGAAAGCGAGAGCAGAGGTGACGGCCAGCAATGGCTCTTGTCTCTCTTTCAGGCTCCATCAACCTCTCTCAACCACCCTTGCCTGCTGCCCGGGCTCGCCCAGCGGGGATCGCAACCCCTGCACTCCCAACAGGTATGGCATCCCCATCCGCTCTGGCACCCCGTCACCTCCAGCATCCCCCATACCTGGTCACCTTCAGCGAAACCCTGAAACGAGGGTTCAGCAATCCTGTGCAACTGTCCCTTCCCTCGCCTCGGTGCTGCACGCCCAGGAAACAAAATTTACAGAGAATTCCCCAAAGAATTGGGGACGCTTCTGCTATTTTATCTACTGTAAGTGAATTTCCTCCCTAATCCGCAACCCAGTCCCACGGGCACAGCATTTCACCCTGTGGGGAGTGCCCCAGCCCCAAGCTGGTGCAGAGCCGGGGGAGCCCAGCCGTGAGAGCCGGCTCAGCAGGTGACTCCGGAGAGTCCCCCCGGCAGAGCACAGCTCCCACTCCCCTCTGCAGTCCTGCAGATGCCTCCATGTGGGTGCCTTTTCAACCCCAGATCCGTCTTATTCAGTGGAAGGACTCCAACGTGCCTCCACCAGACCCCCCCGGCTCAGCTGCAGTGCTGGGTCCCGGCAAGGTGCTGCCCCGCGGGACCCCTGGGGCTGTGGGGTTCCTCTGGCCGGGGCAGCCCCTGGGACACTGCCGGGTCCCGCAAAATGGCCTTACGAGATCCCGGGCACTACAAGACTCACGGTGCTGCCATGTGCTTTTCCAGGGGTGCAGGAGTTGGAGAGGCTATTTTCCAGCCTAAGCCTCTCCGAAAGACCTGTCCCTGCTGGGCCAGCCCAGGGCTTGAACAACAAGGATTCGTCGGCCACATCCCAACACCATGCTGCTCCCCACATCCCGCCTGCAAGAAATTCCAGAAGCACCTGCAAGAACATCTGCGACAATGACATCACGGCACTGTCACGGCTGATGGGGCAACTCTCCCTGGATGACAACACCTCCCAGAGCGCCGGTGCCATTATGAAGACCGTTGCGATGAGGCCCCATCAGCCACAGCGGGATGTGGGGAAGCACCACCAAACAGCACAGCCGGCCACAGCGAGAAAGGGGGGGCAAAAACGTAAATCCATGAGTCCAGCCCCCCCTATTAAGCGAAGAGCTGTAGAATAGATAGATGAAGAAGAATGAGGCAGGGTGGTTGAGGGGGGAATGGTAGTTTTGGGTGGGTGGGAGGGTGAATTTAAGTTTTTCTGTAGACTTTATAGTTTTGTATAATTGTTAGGTATGTATTAATTGTAGTAATAGTGTATTAGTATTAGCTTATAAGATAATAGTAATATTAATGTTTATATAGGGAGTGTAAGTTGGGTTTTTTTTAATACCTGTTATTTCAGTGTTTGAAAAAAATAAAAAAAAAAAATTGAGTTACTCTGTCAGCTGTACATGTCTTCCTTCCTGTCATTCTGAACGTTGCTGGTTATTCTTGTTTTGATTTCTTTACTCTTTTGATTACATCTATTGAATATTTCATCATTTATTCCCAGTCTTGTTCCCCCCAGGAAGAACTTTCAAACATGTTTCCACAGGTGGGGTGAGGGGACACCCTCTGTAGCATCAGCGAGAAGCCTTCAAGCAGTTTGGGATATCCAGATGTTTTGAAGGATCTATTGCCTGTACAGGAAAATGGGAGTCCTAATTTGGACAGATAACTGATTTATTTAGATTTGGGTGGTACTTACAGCCCTGTATATCCAATACAGATCCACATATGCAGCGTATCAGAAACAGCTGTAAGGTATCCATAACATTTAGCTCATATATAAAATGCTCCCTAGTTCATAAGCTGTCACCTCCTTCAACTTTCCCGATGATAACACCTGTGTTCAGAAGGTAGTTAAGGAATGGAGATACTTATGGACTGTCTGGTGGCGAAAAGAAAGGAAAGAGTCCACAACCTCGTGCTCATGGAGGCAGAAGAGCCGTTCAGGTAAAGGTCACTGCTATTTCCATGGCACTTCAGGAAGAGGTGCGCTCTCTTTTCTCCTCTCACAGACTTTTCCTACCAGCTAGCACAGAGTTGTCCTAAAGAAGGGAAAGTCTCCTTTCCAATGTATGTTTACACAGACAGAACTGTAGAAATGGGAGCATATGGATTATGTAGGAGTGGAGAATATTCCCAATTTATAGCGGAGTGGCAGGAACAAGAGGGCCTAACTATATTTTTCCTGTGCTGGGATTCTCGAAGCTCCTGCATTTCTACCAGGCTGTTCCTTGGTGTCATGACATAACTTCCTTGGTGGCCAAGCTGTTCCATACTGGGGGTCTGTATCTTTTGTACCTGTAATTCCTGTTCTGCTCTTCTCCGTCAGCTTTCTCATGGTGCGTTTTCCAGCAGTACGCTAAGGTGACTGTGTGACCTTTTTATGGCAGCTGATAGTATTCAAAGTGAAGCTGAAGCTTCAGAGAACGAGGAGTCATTTTGCTCCTGGTCTCTCTGAGTTGAGGCTCAGCATCTGGAGGCTTAAACATCCCGGTGTTAATGCAGCTGCATGGGGCTTAAAACCATTCTGCCATTCTATAAACAGGCGTTAAGGCTTTTGCATGATTGTTGTATGTTGCTGAAGTGTCTACAGGTCACTCTCCTTTTGGCCAGGATAAAGAATTGCATGCTGTACAGTGGAAGCACTTGGAGCTGCATTGGGTTGTTCTAGCAGTATTATGAGAATATGTGCAATTTGGGTTTAAAAGAGCCATTAAGAATGTTTTTCTTGTTTTCCATGTTTGTATTTCTCCTGATCCTTATCTTGATTTAAATAAGGCTGTGCTGCTTAAACATGTTTTCAATATCTAAGTATTCCCTACCTTCCCATAAGTGCATGGTGGTGTTGGACTGACTTGATGGTCTTATAGAGGCTTTTCTCAATCTTAATGATTCTTTTATTCTAAGTGAAGCTCATCTGATGGTGAATATATGAGAGTATAACATTTCAACAAGACTCATCTTTCTACGCCATCTAAAAAGCAACAAACCCTGAACTTGTCTACAAGTGAGTGACGTGTGATCATTATAAGAAGGAGTTTTGGGCATCTGTGTGCTTGTCCGGTCATACGAAAGGCATCCAGAAACTACATTATACATCACATGCATAAAATAAAAGTCCCCATAGCTTAAGTTGATTTGTCATAGCATTCAACTCTTTATTGAGGTGTAATTTTGGATTTCCTCAAAGTAAATACAAAACCACTGTTTGAAATGAATGGAAACCTTTTTTTTAAATTAGTGTTGACCTTTAGTAAGATGTTCAAGTGCATACAAGTAGAATTAATAAATTATTTGTTATAGTCTTTAGTAACAAAGTGAGAGGGAGGGAAAAGAAGAAAAAAGGGAAGTCTCATGTGTCACATGCGTTCCTTGTGTCACAGCTCTAGAGGGTTTTTTTCCAGCACACCTAACAGCAAGTTCTATCCAACCACGTTAACTTAAATCAGCATTTATTGTTATTTTGCTGCTACATACCAGTATGACAGAAAGAGTCATGTTTCCATGGATACTTCTGATAGAATAGTAAAAAGGTCATAAGAAGTGCAGTCAACTTGTCATTTTCTCTTCCAGAACAAGCCAACCTTCCCAGGCTACCAGACACCTCACAGTCATGCCTTAGCAGCTAACACTTCTTCCATCTTCCTTTTATCTGCACACATCCAGGGTGGAATGGCAGGGAAGGCGCTGCTCCATGGAGGAAGTAAATAATGCCTGAGGATACTGAGGGAGCTTAAGAAAACTCATTAAATTTTGCGACTTAAGGAATTATTTCTTAATTCTGTGACTGCTCTGCATCTTCTCTGGAGGGTTATGGGGTGGAATGGAGAGACTAAATCTTAATTTCATCTCAAGGGTTTTACCATGCTTGCATGGGAGAACATCTCCACAAGTAGTTTAGTGGCTCCCATGCAGGTAGTCTGCAGCTATAACTGTACTATATCCCCAAAAATATCACATTATCATTCTTTGCATAATTTCTTCATCCTGATCAGATTTGATTGAATGGTTAGTGAGTTTTCATGCTTACCCACACTGCTGCTTTAGTCCTGCTCTGATGTGACTCTCCGGTACAGCCTGTCACAGCTCAGTTTCGGCCAATGGGCACCTGAAGGGCTCAGCGGAGAGGATTTGTATCAAGCTTTCCCATCTCAGGTCAGGGCATGGGAGTGGGAGTCAGGCCCTTAGGAGAGGGCAGCAATTTCCAAGCAGGGATTGCAGCAATCGCAACCCTAATTGTTGAGATACACAGTGATAAAATTGTTTTACTGTGAAGAGAAATGCTCAGCAGTGAATGCAGGTAGGCCTAAAGGAAAACCTGCCTATTTAAGGCAAAATTCTATAATTAAGGACTAGGCACTTAAATGCTACTCTTGTCAGACTTGATTGTGCTCATGCTGTTTGCCTGAAAACATAAAAAAGCTTCCGTTTTTCCCCTCATGTTCAGCTAACTGACTTTGATCTGGAGCTTTCTATGGGGATTTTGGTTGGTTTGTTTTAGGGAAGTGTTTTACAGCGTAATATGCGTCTTAAGAAAGTAATAATATATATATATATGCACCAAAAAATAGGAGAGTATTGTTTACAGATTTTCTTAGACTAAGGCTGTAGAGTCAATTTCTTTAGTGCTGCATACACTTCAAGTGAGATCAAATATTAATGTATAACAAATTCAAAGACCTTGGATAGGAGAATTATATTAAAAAGTATTAGACATGCAGAAATCTTAAGAAATACCATATTTTCACTCTTTTAATTAAAAGTTTTCCATTTCTTAGCTCAAATTTATTGGCAGCCATGCTAAATCAATAATTAGTCCGACCTCGACAAGCAGAAGCAAGGTGATTACGTATGCCCTTTTACAAATAACCATACACAGAAAAGACAAATAAGAAAACAATCAAACTGTTATTGCAAAATTCCAAGCAAAATTCCAAGATAGTTTGAGTACTAGTTGTCACACAGGTTCTTGCAAATTTGGCTAAATACACTGATAGTGTAGGAATACCATTACCTACTTTAGAGAGGGAAAGGAGTCAACTATCTCCTTTTGCAAAACACAGCACAAGCTTTTGCTTGTCAGAGCAGAAAGACACCCACAGATGCCTGCATGTATGTAGTAACCACTATAGCAACTGTCCTAATTTTACTTTCATTCCTTGTTAATAATGGTAATAAAACACGGAATCATGAAATGATCGCATATACTATATTCAGCTATTTTGACGGTATGTGTGTTGATAGAGAGAAATGTCTAGAAATACACTTAACGAAGCAGACTATTAACATGTCTTGCTGTCGAATATTAAAATTCTAAATGCTGAAGCTTTCACGAGACTTTGCACAAATGACTTGGAGAAGAATAAGAACACAGCTGCTGGAAAAAAATATAATGCATTTTATTTCAGGTTGTTTTACAAATTCAATTGGCAAATCTTTATTTGTTGAAAAAAACCTGCAACGGAGGCAAAGCTATGGGTAGAACTCAATTATCCCAATTTCATGTCCATTGCTGTGTGAAGCAGACTATAGTATTATGTAGATATCATATCACCACAGCAGTGCAGAGAATGCCAACTTTTTAATGTATTTTTATGTATGTGTGTATACATAGATGCATACAGATATACAAATGCACATGTATATATAGTTTTATTGAACTGAAGCACCATTTTAGATAACCGGAATAGTGCTTTGATGTGTTTTTGGAGTCTGTACAACTAAACTGTATTTCTGTGTCTTTAATTTAAAAGACTGGCCAGACACACAGAGTTCCCAAATCATAATAATATAACTCTGAAATACAGTATGATAAATAGCACCGTAAATAATGGAGGAAATAGAAAGCCACAGACATCAGTACTCTATTTTAAGGATAATTGTTTTGAGGCAGTTAACCTTGCAGACCTCAGTGATGCAAGATGAGTGCAAGTACAGTTCTGAGGCAGCAGTACTGGTTGAGCAGGAGCAGAAGGGACAAGTGACTTACCGGAGGCACTGCTTTACCTCTTACTCACTTTTCTCTCTCCCTTCAAAGAAAGATTTCACTTAAACACTGAAAACAGGGTAGGCATACATTTTCCCATTTTTTCTCCTTCTTTTCCCACTCCATCTTCCCATTCCTTGCCCTCCAATGGAGAGTTTGTCTGCCTTTGGAAATACTCCTTAATTTAACTAAACTCTTAACAAATCTGTTAAGCTACCTCAGGGCAAAATATTCTTACCAAGATAGGGAGTGAAGTATTTCAAGAGACCGATATTGCCTAATATTTCATATCCACATGTACAAACACAATCAGCATAAACAGATACGCAGAATTAAGGCATCCAGCTTATTACTGCTCTTGATTGAAACCTGACAAATAAACAATACTACTTTGTGAGATAATGGGTTTGTAGTGATTGATTCCCAACTCAGTCTTCCACAAATGTGCTTTTACAAACCCTGTAAGAATCCACTTGCTCTGAACGGTGAAGCCCTGGAGACTTGCATGCGTGGCAAAGAAAGGTGTGTGAGTGACAAATGTGTATAAACTGTGTGGAAGAGTTTTTAGCAGCGTCTTCTTCAGGAGCGTACAGTATATTTAAAAGTAGCATTTCAGGTGAGGCACATAGCAGAACTATTCAGAATCCCACGGCTAATCCAAATTTGACAGCCTTTCAGAGGAAGTCTGATATGCCATTATCTCAATTTCTTTAAGAATTAAAAAAAATTCTAGCAGCACATTAAAATATGGTATCGCATCACAGAACGGTGTTAGAATACTAGCTCAAAACACACTGATACATCATCTTCATGTTTAATCAGCTAAACAAATTACACAGCTTCCCAAACACAATGCCTAACTAACTTCAGTAACAAGAAAAAAAAGTATATCCCATCTACTGTAATGCTGGAATTATAGTTTAAACATCAGAGTTAAGTGAAACCTGCTAACATAACTAATGGAGAAGTGTATTTAAGTAAATTTAACTTCATTGTTAACCTTGCTTTTAGCAGGTTAGACTTCCAGTTCAAATTATTTTTTTAAGAATTAGCAAATATATTTCCACTGTCCGAAACTGCGGTGATTGTGATATGGTTGCCAAGCCACTCTCTGTGATATTGGAAAAGTCATGGCATTCAGGGGAAGTCCCTGTTGACTGGGAGAAAGACAAGATTGTTTCTGTATTTGAAAAAGGAAGAAAGGAGGACCCTGGGAATTACCGACCAGTCAGCCTCACCTCTGTGCTTGGGAAGATCATGGAATTATGAAGAAGTTATGCTAAAGAAGCTTAGAAGCAGTGCTATAGCACATGGAGGACAAGGAGGTGATGTGAGACAGCCAGCACGGCTTCACAACGGGCAAGTCCTGCCTGACCAACCCAGGGGCTCTCTGCCACGGGGTGCCCACATCAGTGCTCCTGGGAAAGGCAAAGGATGCAGTGATCTGTCTGAACATCTGTAAAGCTGTAGACATGGTCCCACAGAACATCCTTCTCTCTAAATTGGAGAGAGACAGGGATTTGATGGGTGGACTGTTCAGCAGATAAGGAATAGGTTGGATGGTCGCATCCAGAGAGTAGTGGTCGACAGCTCGATATCCAGATGGAGATCCACGACAAATAGTGTCCCTTGGGGGTCTGTACTGGGACAAGTGCTGTTTAATATTTTCATCAATGCTATAGACAGTGAGATGGAGTACACCCTCACCAAGGTGGTGTTTCTTAACTGACCGAGGCTCAGCCCAGCACCTTCTGTGCAGTTACTGTGTGCTCTCCTCAGCCTCAACTAATACTTTTAGCTTCTGAATCTAATTGCTGTTAAAGAGGAGAGTTGCCTGGTCATGCGGTCCAGCTGTGATCCAGGGAGGATTCCAATGGGGCTCACCAGCAATCTGTTGTTGGTCAAAGATCTCATAGCTTCGAGGAGTGCCCTTGAGAGGCATCTCAGTGTGAAGGGGAGATCCTAAAAGGCTAATGTGGAGGAACGTAATGAAAAAGGAAAAAAGAAGAGTAGTTTCCTGCCACCTGGAGATTGCTGCAGTACAGAGGGGAAATGCATTCAGTAGTGTGAAAAGCACCATCCCATGCACACTCATTTTGTGAAAATTTAAAAAAGTTAATCAATCTTAAATTGATGCTAAAATGACTGCAACATAAATGCCACGATAACCAACTAGACAGATATATAGAACATTTTTTTTCTTCTTTTTCTTTCTATGGGAGCATTTTGCCTTATTACTTTCATTCATAAATATAAGTTTTCACTTGTTCATGAACACTCCATTCAAATTTTAGGAGAAATAGCTAGCCAAATAGTCATGTGTGAATCACTGAATGGTAACAGAGAAACAACGCTTATCTTTCTACATCTTCTGTCCATTCCCATCCCTAAACTTAGTTTTCTGCTAGTAGAAGTAAAAGAAAGATGTACCAGTAGTAATGGCTGCAGAGCTCAACTGGAGATACAAAGAATGACACAAGGAGCTGTCTGGCAGGGGACAGAGCTACGAGTCAACCTCTATTCAGTCACCTCATTGCTGGGTGCATCGCAGCTTTTCTTTTGAGAAATATGGAATCTTGCAATGGGGAATACATCCAACAGCTATTCTTGATAGAATCACAGAATAGGTAGGGTTGGAAGGGACCTTAAAGATCATCCAGTTCCAACCCCCCTGCCACGGGCAGGGACATCTCCCACTGGATCAGGCTGCTCAAGGCCCCATCCAACCTGGCCTTGAACACCTCCAGGGATGGGGCATCCACAACTTCCCTGGGCAACCTGTGCCAGTGCCTCACCACTCCCATAGTGAAGAACTTCTTCCTAATGTCTAATCTAAATCTGCCCTTCTCTGGTTTATACCTGTTGTTATTATTATCAATGGTTATTGATGAATAACGTTGGCTAGAAGGGATACGATTTTTTGTCATAGCAATGAAGTGGGTCACAAAAAGCCCATGCAAAGAAGGTCAGCATTAAAGCACAGCGTGCAATGTGGCATCTACACACGTCACTATGCAACTTTCAAAGTCCCACTCTTAACCACAACTGGTTCCATGGAAAAGTCATTTATTTGAACTCTGCATGAGGTAGGAAGATTTGGCTCCAAGTACACTGGCAATTCAATAAAACCCTCTTGAAAAAGCACTCTACAGTATAATTCACTAGAAAAACTGACTCCTCATTCTGGCCTAAGCTGAGAAAAAACAGTGAGTGCTTATCATGGTATATAGTACTATATATTATGGCCATTTGAGACATTTAGGAATTCTCTGTCTAAACCAGAAACTGAAATGCTCAGACAGAACTTCAAAGGTGATGGTGTATCACTAAACCCACTGATACTGAGCTTCCTAAAGACCTGGTTAAAGATACGTGTCAGCTCCTGCAGATGTTAAATATATAATATGCAGTTATGAAATCATGTATTCAGAACCACCGGCTCCTACATTTTCAACTGATTTTGTGGTTATAGTCCTTTTTTAACATCATCACTAAAAAGACAATAGGAGAAACCAACCATTTCTCTGACATTTCTGGTTTCATCTTTCTGAAGTTGTATTCTATGTCTTTCCCAGAAGGCAGATGCCTCAGAATTTAAGGCAGCATATTGTTTCATAGTTTTAAATAAGCTATTGAGAGACTGGTAAAGCAAGATGCACACTTCAAATAGAGCTCATTATTTTAGCCATGGTACCCAGTATTAGGCTGGCCTACGTCAAGGAGACGAGACTGGGGAAATAAATTCAGTGGCAAAAAAAACAACAACAGCATGATTTTTTAATTAAAATCTTTATGTACAAGATCGAATATTTAACCATAGAATGTCCTATAAAAGCTAGGAATAACTTTAACAATTGGCATGTACCAACAAAATGCAAACTACTACTTTGTGTTCCTTAGTTTGCTCATTCCCCTAAGAAAGACCACAACTTATAACATTCCACATGAAGTAGTCAAATCCTCTCCAACCAATTTTCCTGTATGTTCTTTGACCTTTAGTGCTTTTGTACTAAACGACCATTAACATCTGATGGTTCAGGACTTTCCTATGGTAATTCCTTAGTTTGGGCTTGATTTTGTCATAAATTTTAAAAGAAAGGAGAGGCTTTGCCGTTCGTACACCAGGCATGTTTGGCAACTGTCTGTCACGCAAAAATGTTAATTGCACAATCTGGTATAGCACTGTAAGTGGCAAGGTGAAGCCCACCCAGAAGTTAATTTAATACCAGAATACATGAGTAAGAATATAAGGTATATGATAGTTATCTTCTGTTCTGTTGTTTGCTGTGTTCTGGAGAAGATGTCTTCCTTTACCAAAGTCTACCACTGTAGACTTTGTAGTCTTTGTAGTCTATCACTGTATTGACCTTTAAACTCTTCCAAGCCATCATGGACGTTTCCCCACTCACATCCAGCCCGATTGTGGAAACCTTCTGAGGCAAGTAAATAGTAGGTACCTTGGTAACCAGGGTGGCTTTTGTATAGCAGGAGACAGAACTTGCGTACTCATTCCATTTTTCCATTCCATCAATTTAAATATACTTGCACTAAGGGTAATTACAATGTCTTAAAAACAAAGAATTACTAATTCCACTCCATTAAAAAGTGACATTTTGTGCCTTAAACTCACTGTTTTTCTTGTGAAGCAAGTGAGAAAACTAAACTAATGTAAAAATGCAATAAACTGAGCTCCATTGGGTAGTTCTTTGATCTCCTGTATACTTTGCCTGTTTGTAACTTTGAAGCCTATCTACAGGGCACAGAGATAAATATTGCTTATGAAACGTGTGCTTCTAGTTTAGATTTGATATCCCTGCATACTTTTATCCAGTTGGAAAGTGCTTTCTGAAGTTACTTTGCTCAAGTTTCTACAGATTAAAGTTTTCTAAACACCATTTTCCCATTATATGCAGAATAGTACCTTGCAGGACTTCAGGTACTCATGCTGCATTTCAGTCTAAGCTCTTGCCAGAAGCAGACAGGGCGGAACAACACCCAAAGTCTAATACATGCTTTAGATTCTGTGTACCTACGTGTTCTTTACTTAGAAAAACAGCACCATGTGGCATCCAATGAAGTAGCAAACTCAGTCCCAAACACAGCAATTGGCAGGATTATGTCATATATCAGACTCGCTAACAGTTTAATTGTATCTGTCTTGTGATGAGAGCAGAGCAACTTTTTCAAAGATCTGAAGCTATCTAATTAAAGGAAGAGGGGAAAGACGCAAAAGAAAAATTAGGAAACAGATAAATTTTGAAGTAAGGTCTTAAAAAAACAAAAAAGACAAAACAATCTAGGGAGAAGCCCAATGATGTTTATATGTATACCTTTGTTAAACTATGTATTAAAACCTCATCACTTTTTGCCTTAACTTATTAACTTCTTTATAGAAACAAAGATTGTGGAAGTTAACATAACTTAATTCTGAACAAGGTGATACCACTTATATTTTCCATACATCCTTGCAGTGAAGCTCCCAAATCCAACTGATCTGTTATTAATGACAGAAGGTAATTCTGTGTATGTGATCTGTGTTGGGGTGGGTTTTTTCCTCCATTCCTAGTCATTCTCTCTTTTGGACATTTATTCTCCTCAGCCACATACCAGCTATACATCTTGTTGCTCAAAAGCAGCAGGTGGTGATGAATAAACACTGCTACGTAATTTCCTTGGAAAAAGGCATAGCTCTGTACTAGTCATCTGCACAAAAATCCCATTGTAAATAGCATCTAAGCAAGTGACAGATGTTTTAGCGTTAACTAGACTACCAGGGTAGCATTTTGTCCCTTCCCCATCCTATCCCTTCAGTTTAGCTTTTTCTAGGCTGTACTAACACAAACACAGCTCCAAATGTCACTGTAATTGCCAGTCAATTCTTCTCTCTCCCTTTTCCATTCATTCTGTCCGTGGGTGTCCTGTTCCACCCCCAACACACATCCCCTCCCCAGTAGATGAATAATTCCCAGACAGATTTTTGCAAAGAACACATTTCCTTGATAATCTTTGAACCTGTACAGAAAATGTTTGCTACTTTGTAAAAACAAAGAAAGTAAACATTAGTGTGTCTTCCATACCTATACATATATTCAACATATAACTCTAAAAGATCTTATGCAATACAGCATCTCAACTTCAGCACGTTCCAATGGCCAAACACTAAGACATTGAATATGAAAAGCCAATTGAACCAATTATTCCAGAATTTGGCAAGCTTAAAATTGTAGTAGAGAATAATCTATTACAATAGACCTTAAAAACTAGGTATTACTGTAACATATATTTAGAAACATGCATGGACTCAAACAGAGTCCCATCCCAGAGGCGATACATTTCACATCAAAACTTCATCTTTCATGTGAATGCTCACAGCCAGAAACCAGAAGACAGTAATTCCTAATACACGAACATAAAAACATCTTTTAAGTAAGACTGGTATGGAGTACTCTTTGGATAGTTGCTTGTGCTATATCAGCAGACTATTCAGGGATCCCCATGCAGGAATCCTAGACAGGTTAGTTCCAGTTAATGGCTTCCTTTCTCAGGCTTGCTGTTAATGTTCAAATAACAGACACTTGAAAATCTGTTTGATCTTGGGTTTGATTTTGGTTTTTTTTTAAAAAAGAACTATTTAAAATCTGATATTCTGCAGAATTAGTTCCATTAAAGGTTGCATAAGAAAAAAAATCATTACATTAGTATCGAAATTTACTTTCAATGTATTTGTTTAATTATTCTTATGCTATGTCAAGGAGTAGCATATGTGTACTCCCACTATAATTCTTATATAATAATTTTAATGATTTCAATGTTTGAGCTTTCTTATTGATATCCATTCCATGTTTTCAGGAAGAGTAGCATTCCAAGCTGCCCCCAGCAAGTGCAGGGCTGTTGCAGTCAGCGCTAGAGTGGCACTGTGGGTTAAAACCACAGCAGGGCTGAGAGGCAGATAGGAGGGATGGGGTTGGGGCAGATGAGAGTTGGGTAGGTAGTATTAAAATTCTTCATTAGGTTGTTCTACAGTTATTTAGTCTCTTGGATCATATTAATATTCTATTAGTATTAGCTTACATGTTAATAGAAATATTAATGTTATTAGGGAGCATATAATATTTTTATTTAATGTCTGAATGTTTCCTGTACTTGGATTTTTTTAACAATAATAAACATTTTTAAGTGCATATGTAACATGTACGTGTCTTCCTGCATGGTCTTCTCAGCTTTGCTGGTGGAGGAAGATTTAGCAGGGAAAGGGGTGATATGATGTTTGTATGCTGTCGAAAAGAGCGGAGAGGTGAGTAACATGAGTTAAGAGGAAGCTAATTAAAGGCTATCCCTTCACTGCATCTATGTTTTTTATAATCCACCAAAGTTATTACTTTTCTACTCTGGTTTATTCATTGAATATGCTTTGTAGAACTATCTTGAAGATGAGAGGAAGAGGTCTGAGATAAATGAGGTGGCAGTGTAAGAATTGCCTCCCTTAGGTACCAGGTTCTTCTCAGCTTTGTGGCTTCTGTGTGAATTCATTCAGTGGGCACAGAAATCCTTTTTTCCACACACATACATTCAGGGATGCGTATGATACAGTGGATATCGTCCCCTTTGGGAAGTACTTGTGTAGGTTTTGGTAATAGTGTCCGTTCTGTTTAGAGAGGCATGATGGAATGGAGATGTGTTGGGAAGTTGTGTTTATTTCCATACTCTAACTTTACTCACTGCATTATGGTCAGGAAAGAGTTTAGTCCCAGCAGTCTCCTTAGTGATGCTGGGAACTGTCTGAAGATTCGACAGAGTTCTGAGGACAGGACAAGTACAGGAGGGACACAATTTTCCTGCAGATGTAGTATTTGTCCCTCAGGCACATGAACTGCGCTATTTGGCTTCCTGTCATCTGCCAAGTAGCTGAGGGTGCGCTCAATCCCACTGTCATTGCTGAAGATATTATATAGCACTGGTGCCATGGCAGAGCTTGAAGGGACACCACTTGTCCCCGATCTCCATCCAGACATTGAACTGCTCACCACTAGCTGCTGGATGCAACCATCCAACCAATTCATAACCACCCTGAGCCATTCCCTCCCCATGAGACCCTGGGGTGGCAGTTGGGGGCGGGGCTAAACACAGGGAGCCCCAAGACTCCTTCCTAGGCGACCACCAATCAGACGCCAGAGACAGCACCCCAAAGAGTCCTTAGCAACCAACAGACCAGCAGACGGCCATCTTGCCCTGCAACCTGGTCGCAATGGCGTGGTTCCTGAGGTCCACTCTTAATCCCAGAACCCTTTACCCCCAAGGTAGGGACTGATCCCTGGAGCCTGGAGATGCTCTTGAAAGCGAGAGCAGAGGTGACGGCCAGCAATGTCTCCTGTCTCTCTTTCAGGCTCCATCAACCTCTCTCAACCACCCTTGCCTGCTGCCCGGGCTCGCCCAGCGGGGATCGCAACCCCTGCACTCCCAACAGGTATGGCATCCCCATCCGCTCTGGCACCCCATCACCTCCAGCATCCCCCATACCTGGTCACCTTCAGTATCCCCAGCACCCCTGGCATTTTGGACACGAGGGTTCAGCATTCCTGTGCAACTGTCCCTTCCCTCGCCTCGGTGGTGCACGCCCAGGAAACACAATTTACAGAGAATTCCCCAAAGAATTGGGGGCGCTTCTGCTATTTTATCTGCTGTAAGCGAGTTTCCTCCCTGATCCGCAACCCCGTCCCACGGGCACAGCATTTCACCCTGTGGGGAGTGCCCCAGCCCCAAGCAGGTGCAGAGCCGGGGGAGCCCAGCCGTGAGAGCCGGCTCAGCAGGTGACTCCGGAGAGTCCCCCCGGCAGAGCACAGCTCCCACTCCCCTCTGCAGTCCTGCAGATGCCTCCATGTGGGTGCCTTTCCAACCCCAGATCCGTCTTATTCAGTGGAAGGACACCAATGTTCCTCCACCAGACCCCCCCGGCTCAGCTGCAGTGCTGGGTCCCGGCAAGGTGCTGCCCCGCGGGACCCCTGGGGCTGTGGGGTTCCTCTGGCCGGGGCAGCCCCTGGAACACCGCCGGGCCCCGCAAAATGGCCTTACGAGATCCCAGGCACTACAAGACTGACGGTGCTGCCATGTGCTTTTCCAGGAGTGCAGGAGTTGGAGAGGCTATTTTCCAGCCTAAGCCTCTCCGAAAGACCTGTCCCTGCTGGGCCAGCCCAGGGCTTGAACAACAAGGATTCGTCGGCCACATCCCAACACCATGCTGCTCCCCACATCCCGCCTGCAAGAGATTCCAGAAGCGCCTGCAAGAACATCTGCAAAAATGACATCACGGCACTGTCACGGCTGATGGGGCAACTCTCCCTGGATGACAACACCTCCCAGAGTGCCGGTGCCATTATGAAGACCATTGCGATGAGGCCCCATCAGCCACAGCGGGATGTGGGGAAGCACCACCAAACAGCACAGCCGGCCACAGCGAGAAAGGGGGGGCAAAAACGTAAATCCATGAGTCCAGCCCCCCCCTATTAAGCGAAGAGCTGTAGAATAGATAGATGAAGAAGAATGAGGCAGGGTGGTTGAGGGGGGAATGGTAGTTTTGGGTGGTTGGGAGGGTGAATTTAAGTTTTTCTGTTAACTTTATAGTTTTGTATAATTGTTAGGTATGTATTAATTGTAGTAATAGTGTATTAGTATTTGCTTATAAGATAATAGTAATATTAATGTTTATATAGGGAGTGTAAGTTGGGTTTTTTTAAATAACTGTTATTTCAGTGTTTGAAAAAAAAAAAAAAAATTGAGTTACTCTGTCAGCTGTACATGTCTTCCTTCCTGTCATTCTGAACGTTGCTGGTTATTCTTGTTTTGATTTCTTTACTATTTTGATTACGTCTATTGAATATTTCATCATTTATTCCCAGTCTTGTTCCCCCCAGGAAGAACTTTCAAACATGTTTCCACAGGTGGGGTGAGGGGACACCCTCTGTAGCATCAGCGAGAAGCCTTCAAGCAGTTTGGGATATCCAGATGTTTTGAAGGATCTCTTGCCTGTACAGGAAAATGGGAGTCCTAATTTGCACAGCTAACTGATTTATTTAGATTTGGGTGGTACTTACAGCCCTGTATATCCAATACAGATCCACATATGCAGCGTAGCAGAAACAGCTGTACGTTATCCATAACTTTCAGCTCATATATAAAATGCTCCATAGTTCATAAACTGTCACCTCCTTCAGCTGTCCCGATTGGTAACACCTGTGTTCAGAAGGTAATTAAGGAATGGAGATACTTATGGCGAAAAGAAAGGAAAGAGTCCACAACCTCGTGCTCATGGAGGCAGAAGAGCCCTTCAGGTAAAGTTCACTGCTATTTCCATGGCACTTCAGGAAGAGGTGCGCTCTCATTTCTCCTCTCACAGACCTTTCCTATCAGCTAGAACAGAGTTGTCCTAAAGAAGGGAAAGTCTCATTTCCAATGTATGTTTACACAGACAGAACTGTTGCAATGGGAGCATATGGATTATGTAGGATTGGAGAATATTCCCAGTTTACAGCAGAGTGGCAGGAACAAGAGGGCCTAACTATATTTTTCCTGTGCTGGGATTCTTGAAGCTCCTGCATTTCTACCAGGCTGTTCCTTGGTGTCATGACATAACTTCCTTGGTGGCCAACAAGCTGTTCCATACTGGGAGTCTGTATCT
This sequence comes from Cuculus canorus, assembly GCF_017976375.1. Lineage (NCBI taxonomy): Eukaryota > Metazoa > Chordata > Aves > Cuculiformes > Cuculidae > Cuculus > Cuculus canorus. Next base: position 12,070,164 of record NC_071405.1, read on the forward strand.
TTTGTATCTATAAGTCTTGTTATGCTCTTCTCCCTCAGCATCTGGAGGCTTAAACATCCCGGTGTTAATGCAGCTGCATGGGGCTTAAAACCACTCTGCCATTCTATAAACAGGCGTTAAGGCTTTTGCATGATTGTTGTATGTTGCTGAAGTGTCTACAGGTCACTCTCCTTTTGGCCAGGATAAAGAATTGCATGCTGTACAGTGGAAGCACTTGGAGCTCCATTGGGCTGTTCTAGCAGTATTATGACAATATGAGCAATTTGGGTTTAAAAGTTTTTGATAGTCTCACTATAAAGAAAACATCTTTTTTATTAACACTGGTTGCTGCAATTGAAGACTAATTAATTTGACATGTCATTGGAACGGTGCAAAACCTGTGTGCAGAATTACTACAGGAAGCCTGAGTAACTAAATATCGCTAGGAGCTATGGTTTTGCATGTCCAGATATACATGGTCAATGAGTAGCCTGCGGACTGGCACTAAATATAGGAGGTCTGATTAGTGCCTGAGACTTTATGATTTGTTGTTGTTTCTTAACTGACCAAGGCTCAGCCCAGCACCTTCTCTGGAGTTTAGCCTGGAGAGGAGTATACTCTGGGGAGAACTTATAGCGAACTTCCAGTATGTGAAGGGGCTACAAGAAACCTGGGGAGGGACATATTCCAAGGGCATGTAGTGAGGACATGAGGGAGATTGGCTTTAAATTGGAAGGGGGAAGATTTAGATTAGGCATTAGGAAGAAATTCTTCACAATGCGGGTGGTGAGGCACTGGCACAGGTTGCTCAGGGAGGTTGTGGCTGCCCCATCCCTGGAGGTGTTCAAGGCCGGGTTGGATGAGGCCTTGAGCAGCCAGGTCTGGTAGGAGGTGTTACTGCTCCTGACGGGGGTCGGGGGGTGGAATTAGGTGATCTTTAAAGTCTCTTCCAAACCCAAACCATTCTAAGATTTAGGATACGGACGCTGGAGGTGGGTCAAGTAGGTGCCAAGGAACAGGTCATCCCACCACTGCACCTGGAAAGGAATCATTTGAGCAAAGCAATGATTCACAAGTTATTATTTCAATTAGCTATTCATCACCCAGTTCCTAATCAGCTTGAAATTAAGAGCAGAAGCAGCTTCCAAAATGGTATTTTGAAACATGGATGTCATCTCTGAGAGCCCTTTATCACCTGAAACTACTGATAAGCCCTTCAGAGCCATTAAGAATGTTTTTCTTGTTTTCCATGTTTATATTTCTCTTGATCCTTATCTTGATTTAAATAAGGCTGTGCTGCTTAAAGATGTTTTCAATATCAGAGTATTCCCTACCTTGCCAGAAGTGCATGGTGGTGTTGGACTGACTTGATGGTCTTATAGAGGCTTTTCTCAATCTTAATGATTCTTTTATTCTAAGTGAAGCTCATCAGATGGTGAATATATGAGAGTATAACATTTCAACAAGACTCATCTTTCTACGCCATCTAAAAAGCAACACACCCTGAACTTGTCTACAAGTGGGTGAATTGTGATCATTATAGGAAGGAGTTTGGGGCATCTGTGTGCTTGTCCGGTCATACGAAAGGCATCCAGAAACTAAATTATACATCACGTGCATAAAATAAAAGTTTCCACAGCTTTAGTTGGTTTGTTATAGCATTCAACTCTTTATTGAGGTGTAACTCTGGATTTCCTCAAAGTAAATAGAAAACCACTGTTTGAAATGAATGGAAACCCTTTTTTAAATTAGTATTGACCTTTAGTAAGATGTTCAAGTGCATACAAGTAGAATTAATAAATTATTTGTTATATTCTTCTGTAACAAAGTAAGAGGGAGGGAAAAGAAGAAAATTAAAAGGCAAGTCAAAAAATTAAAAAGATTATATTATATATTTCAGACTCTTCTTCCTTGTGTGACAAGTCTAGGGTTTTTTTTCCAGCACACCTAACAGCAAGTTCTATTCAACCACCATCAGCATTTACTGTTATTTTGCTGCTACGTACCAGTATGAGGGGAACAGTCATGTTATCATGGATACTTATCATAGAATAGTAAACAGGTCATAAAAAATGCAGTCAATTTGTAATACAAGTAGTCTGCAGCTGTAACAGTACTATATCCCCAAAAATATCACATTATCATTCTTTGCATAATTTCTTCATCCTGATCAGAACTGATTGAACGGTTAGTGAGTTTTCATGCTTTCCCACACTGCTGCCTTAGTCCTGCTCTGATGTGACTCTCCGGTACAGCCTGTCACAGCTCAGTTTCAGCCAATGAGCACCTCAAGGGCTCAGCGGAGAGAATTTGTATCAAGCTTTCCCATCTCGGGTCAGGGCATGGGAGTGGGAAATACCATATTTTAACTCTTTTAATTAAAAGTTTTCCATTTCTTAGCTCAAATTTATTGACAGTCTTACTAAATAAATAAATACTCCAAGCTCGGCAAGCAGAAGCAAGGTGATTATGTATGCCCTTTTACAAATGACCATACACAGAAAAGACAAATAAGAAAACAATCAAACTATTCTTGCAAAATTTCAAGACATTTTGAGTACTAGTTGTCACACAGGTTCTTGCACGTTTGGCTAAATACACTGATAGTGTAGGAATACCATTGCCTACTTCAGAGAGGGATAGGAGTCAACTATCTCCTTTTGCAAAATACAGCACAAGCTTTTGCTTGTCAGAGCAGAAAGACATCCACTTATGCCTGCATGTATGTAGTAACCACTATAGCAACTATCCTAATTTTATTTTCATTCCTTGGAAATAATGCTAATAAAACACGGGATCATGAAACGATTGCGTATACTATATTCGGATATTTTGAAGGTATGTGTGTTGATAGAGAGAAATGTCTAGTAACACACTTAACGAAGCAGACTATTAACATGTCTTGCCATCGAATATTAAAATTCTAAATGCTGAAGCTTTCACAAGACTTTGCACAAATGACTTTATTGAACTGAAGCACCATTTTAGATAACCGGAATAGTGTTTTGATGTGCTTTTGGGGTCTGTACTAGTTAAACTAGTTAACCTTGCAGACCTCAGTGATGCAAGATGAGTGCAAGTAGAGTTCTGAGGCAGCAGTACTGGTTGAGCAGGAGCAGAAGGGACAAGTGACTTACCGGAGACACTGCTTTACCTCTTACTCACTTTTCTCTCTCCCTTCAAAGAAAGATTTCACTTAAACACTGAAAACAGGGATGGCATTCCTTTTCCTATTTTTTCGCCTGCTTCTTACACTCCATCTTCCCATTCCTTCCTCTGCAATGGAGAGTTTGTCTGCCTTTGGAAATACTCCTTAATTTAACTAAACACTTAACAAATCCGTTAAGCTACCTCAGGGCAAAACATTCTTACCAAGATAGGAAGGCAAAACACAAATCTCAGGGTGAAGTTTCAAGATACCAATATTGCCTAATATTTCATATCCACATGTACAAACACAATCAGCATAAACACATGCACAGAATTAAGGCATGCAGCTTATTACTGCCCTTGATTTACACCTGACACATTAACAATACCACTTTGTGAGATAATGGGTTTGGAATGACTGATTCCCAACTCAGTCTTCCACAAATGTGCTTTTACAAACCCTGTAAGAATCCACTTGCTCTGAACGGTGAAGCCCTGGAGGCTTGCATGCGTGGCAAAGAAAGGTGTGTGAGTGACAAATGTGTGTAAACTGTGTGGAAGAGTTTTTAGCAGCGTCTCCTTCAGGAGTGTACATTATATTTAAAAGTAGCATTTCAGGTGAGGCACATAGCAGAACTATTCAGAATCACACAGTTAATCACACAGTTAAAAGTCTGATATGCCATTATCTAAATTTATTTAAGAATTAACAAAAAAATTCTAGCGGCAAGTTTAAATACGGTATTGCATGAAAGAACGGTGTTAGAATACTAGCTCAAAATACACTGATACATTATCTTCATGTGTCATCAGCTAAAACAATTACACAGCTTCCCAAGGACAATGCCTAACTAACTTCAGGAACAAGAAAAAAAAAGAAAAAATATATCCCAGCTACTGTAATGCTGGAATTATAGTTTAAACATCAGAGTTAAGTGAAAGCTGCTACGAAGGTCCCTTGGAAGGTCATTTCAACTTTGTCAAAGATTTTCAAGGTAACCCCTTGTAAATCTAAAAACAAGCCAATTCAGTAGTAAGTTCATTAAACTAATGAAGAAGTGTATTTAAGTAAATTTAACTTCATTGTTCACCTTGCTTTTAGCAGGTTAGACTTCCACTTCAAATTATTATTGGAAGCATTAGCAAATATATGCAGCCCACATAGATTTGCTGTTAAAGTACAGAGAAATTAGCAATTTCATGAGCATGTGATAACAGAAAAAAGAAAAAAAAGTTATTTAATGATATGAATCATCTCTTATTCCCACTGTCCGAAAACTGCAGTGATTGTGATATGGTTGCCAAGTCACTCTCCATGATAGTGTAAAAGTCATGGCATTCAGGGGAAGTCCCTGTTGACTGCGAGAAAGACAACATTGTGCCTGTTTTCGACAAGAGAAGAAAAGAGGACCCTGAGAACTACCGACCTGTCAGCCTCACCTCTGTGCTTGGGAAGATCATGGAACTATGAAGAAGTTGTGCTAAAGAAGCTTAGAAGCAGTGCTATAGCACATGGAGGACAAGGAGGTGATGTGAGACAGCCAGCACGGCTTCACAAAGGGCAAGTCCTGCCTGACCAAGCCAGTGGCTTTCTGCGATGGGGTGCCCACATCAGTGCTCTTGGGAAAGGCAAAGGATGTAGTGATCTGTCTGAACATCTGTAAAGCCGTAGACACGGTCCCACAGAACATCCTTCTCTCTAAATTGGAGAGAGACAGGGATTTGATGGGTGGACTGTTCAGCAGATAAGGAATAGGTCGGGTGGTTGCATCCAGAGAGTAGTAGTCGACAGCTTGTTGTCCAGATGGAGATCCACGACAAATAATGTCCCTCGGGGGTCTATACTGGGAGAAGTGCTGTTTAATATTTTCATCAATGCTATAGACAGTGAGACGGAGTACACCCTCACCAAGGTGGTGTTTCTTAACTGACCAAGGCTCAGCCCAGCACCTTCTGTGCAGTTACTGTGTGCTCTCCGCAGCCTCAACTAATACTTTTAGCTTCTGAATCTAATTGCTGCTAAAGAGGAGAGTTGCCTGGTCATGCGGTCCAGCTGTGATCCAGGGAGGATTCCAATGGGGCTCACCAGCAATCTATTGTTGGTCAAAGATCTCATTGTTGTTAAAGAGGAGCGCCCGTGAGAGGCATCTCAGTGTGGAGGGGAGATGAGTTGCCCTGCAGCCACACTGCCCAGCAGGGCAACCTCTAAGAAGGCTCACTTAGGTTGTCTTATTTATGGGATGAAAGCAGCTGACTTCAGTCAAATTATATACAAGGCTCTTTATTGGTGTTCTCTGTGTGGCCCGGCTGGAATACTGGTTTGGGTTTTGATTATTCTTTTTTTCCACACACAGACTTATGGGGATGCGTATGGTACACTGGATGAAGTATTATCCTTTTTTGGAAGTACTTCTGTAGGCTTTAGTAATAGTGTTGGTTCTGTTTACAGGGGCATGGTGGGATGGAGATGTGTTGGCACTTTGTGTTTGTTTCTCAGACTTGGTCTAATTTTACTCACTGCATTATAGTTGGGAAAGAGTTTGCTTCCAGCAGTCATCTTTGTGAGTCTGGAGCTGTTAGAGGGTTAGAGGGACAGAACGAGTTAAGGAGAGAGATAATTTTCCAGCAGAGATATTACATTTCTCTCAGGAATGTTGAATGCAGCATTCAGCTATTTTCTGCAAGGCAGCTGAGGGTGCACTCAGTCCCACTGTCACTGCTCAAAATAAGAAGTACAGAAAAAGTACTGGTCCTTATATAGACCATGAAAGGACACCACTTGTGCACTGGTCTCCATCCAGACTTTGAGCTGTTTACCACTAGCTCCTTGATGAAAGCATCGAACCACTTCCTTATACACCCTGAAGCCTTTCCCTCCACATGGGAAGAAACAGTGGTGGGGCTGTTCTTTGGGGTGGGGCATAACACAGGGAGCACCAACATTTCCTCCTAGAAGATTCCTCCCAAAAAGGCCGGAGCCAGCAACCCCACAGAACCTTTAGCCACCACCAGACTGAACAAACCTGCAGCTCCCACTGCACAGACTGAACATGGCCTGGGTGCTTCACCATTCTGTCCATCCCAAAAGCTCCTACTCCTAATGTAGGGGATGACCGTGACCCCTGCAGCTGGAGATACTCTTGAGGGCAAGAGCAGAGGTGACAGGCAGCAATGGCTTCTGTCTGTGTTTCAGGCTCCATCAACCTGTGCACAGTGCCCGGGCAGGCACAGCCCTTGCCTGCAGCCTGGACTCTCCCAGCATGGGTGGTACCCCCATCTGCTCTGGCATCCCATCACTTTCTGCATCCCTGATACCCAGGCACCTTCAGCATCCCCTGACTCCCTGGCTGCATAAACACAACGAACAGAGAATTTTCCAAAGACTTTTGTCAGCTCTCCTGTTTGACCTCCTATAAGCGAGTCTCCATCATGATCGGCAGCCCTGTCTGATGGGCACAGCAGTCCGCACTGTGGGGAGTGCCCCAGCCCCAAGCTGGTGCAGAGCTGGGGGAGCCCAGCTATGAGAGCCGGCTCGACGTGTGACCGTGGAGAGTCCCCTCAGCACAGCACTGTTCCCACTCCACTCTACAGGCCTGCAGATGCCTCCATGCCTTTTCATGCCCCGGATCTGCTCTAAGCAGACGATGAGCACTGACATGCCACCACCAGCCACCACCAGGCTCATCCACAGCACAAGGTCTGATCGAGCCCCCCAGCCCATGCAGCCCCTGGGACACCACAGGGCCAACCACAGTGCCCCATAATAGTGCCCTCTGGAGATACCAGACATTCCATTCTTCCCAGTGCTGCTGCAGGCCATTCTGGGGTTCCAGGAGATGGAGAGGCAATTTCCCCAGCTCACCTTCTCCAAAATGACTGTCCCCATGGGGCCATCTCTGGGCTGCACAATCTCCCCAGGCAGCAACATTTTCAGCCGATGTGCTGCAACCCACACCCAAGCCAACACGCACCCGGAATGCAGCAGGAGAGCCATCTCTGAGAGTGACATCAAATTGGTCTCTCTATGCATGGAGCTGCTCAGCATCAATGACAGCATCCCACAGAGCTCCAGTGCAGTCCTGAGCTGCGAGCAGTTGGTCAACAATGGGATGGGGCCCCAGGAGTCATGGCAGCACGTGGGGATGGACCTTCCAGCGCCCCAGCATTGCATGCCCCAAAAACGCAGAAGCACCAATCCACTGCAACCCTTCCCAGCAAGCGCCGGGCAGTCAGAGTCAGCACTGGAGTGGGAATGTGGGGTTAAACCCAGAACAGGAATGAGAGGGAGATGAGGGAGATGGGGATGAGGTGGATGGAGTGTGGTGGTAGAGCTTGGCAGGGTGAGTTAAATTTTTCAGAACGCCTTTTTGCTTCTGTTCTACAGTGTTGTTTCTCTCTTGGGATTCTAATAATGTTCTATTAATATTGGATTAAAAGTTTTTTGAAATATTAAAAAATTAAGATATTTTGAGTGCATTTTTGTCACAAAGGGGTTCAGCAATGCTGTGTGAGCATCCTTCCCTCGCCTGGGTGATGCATGGGTGATGCATGCCGAGGAAATAAAACCGACAGAATGTACCGTAGACTTTGGGTCACCTCTCCTGTTTGGCTTTCTGACCCCCAGATTAGTCTTATCCTGTGGAGGAACACCAACATGCCTCCACCAGCCACCACCACCAGGCTTGTTTGCAGTGCTGGGTCTCATGGAGGCACTGCCCTGTGGGACCCCTGGGGCTGCATGGCCTCCCCACAGCGCCCTCGGAAGATACCAGGCACTACAACTCTCCCAGTGCTGCCACAGGCTATGCCAGGGTACAAGGAGATGGAGAGGCAACTTGACCGCCTCAGCCTCTGCAAAGTGGCCACCCCTGCTGGGACATCCCTGGACAGAAATATCTCCCAGAGCAGCAACACTGCCCCAGCAAGCAGTATCTTTAACCACCCTTCTGCGCAGCATATCCCTGTTGTCCAGGACCTGGGTAACTCCCGCAGAAACATCTCACACAGGGACATCAAGGTGCTCTCACTATGCCTGGAGTGGCTGACCCTCAGTGACACAGTCCTCCAGGGCGCCAGTGCAGCCCTGAGCCAAGAGCATTTGAACACCATTGGGATTGGGACCTCAGGAGATGGCAGACGTGGGGAGGGACCTGCCACCACATCAGCCTGGCATGCCCAAAACCAGGAAGAGTAGCATTCCAACCCACCACCAGCAAGCGGAGGCTGTTGCAGACAGTGCTAGGGTGGCAATGTGAGGTTAAAACCACAGCAGGGATGACAGATCCCTGGCAGATAGGAGGGACCGGGCTGGGGGGGGATGGGAGGGCGTGATAGAGTTGGATGGGTAGCATTAGAATTTTTCTTTAGGTTATTCTACAGTTATTTAGTCTCTTGGATCATATTAATATTCTATTAGTATTAGCTTACATGTTAATGGAAATACTAATGTTATTAGGGAGGATATATTTTTTTTGTTTAATGTCTAAATGATTCCTGAACTTGGATTTTTTAAAAAATATTAAAAAAAATTAACCGCATATGTAAAATGTACGTGTCTTCCTGCATGCTCTCCTCAGCTTTGCTGGTGGAGGAAGATTTAGTAGAGAAAGGGGTGATATGATGTTTGTATGCTGTCGAAAAGAACGGAGAGGTGGGTAACATGTGTTAACAGGAGAGGAAGCAAATTAAAGAGTGTGTCTCCAATGCATCTGTGTTTTTTAAAATCCACCAGAGTTATTAGTTTTCTCCTCTGGTTTACTCGTTAAAGATGCTTTGTAGAACTCCCTTGAAGATGAGAAGAAGAGGTGCGAGATGAGTGAGGTTGCAGTGTAAGAATTGCCTCCCTTAGGTACCAGGTTCTTCTCAACTTTGTGGCTTGTGTGTAAATTCATTCAGTGGGCACTGAAATCCTGGTTTGTTTTTCAATTATTCGTTTTTCCACACACATACATTCAGAAATGTGTATGATACAGTGGATATAGTCCCCTTTGGGAAGTACTTGTGTCGGTTTTGGTAATAGTGTCAGTTCTGTTTAGAGAGGCATGATGGAATGGAGATGTGTTGGGAAGTTGTGTTTATTTTCATACTCCAATTTTACCCACTGCATTATGGTCAGGAAAGAGTTTAGTCCCAGCAGTCGCCTTAGTGATGCTGGGAACTGTCTGAAGATTCGACAGAGTTCTGAGGACAGGACAAGTACAGGAGGGACATAATTTTCCAGGAGATGTAGTATTTGTCCCTCAGGCACATGAACTGCGCTATTTGGCTTCCTGTCATCTGCCAAGTAGCTGAGGGTGCGCTCGATCCCACTGTCATTGCTGAAGATATTATATAGCACTGGTGCCATGGCAGAGCTTGAAGGGACACCACTTGTCCCCGATCTCCATCCAGACATTGAACTGCTCACCACTAGCTGCTGGATGCAACCATCCAACCAATTCATAACCACCCCGAGCCGTCCCCTCCCCATGAGACCCTGGGGTGGCAGTTGGGGGCGGGGCTAAACACAGGGAGCCCCAAGATTCCTTCCTAGGCAACCACCAATCAGACGCCAGAGCCAGCACCCCAAAGAGTCCTTAGCAACCAACAGACCAGCAGACGGCCATCTTGCCCTGCAACCTGGTCGCAATGGCGTGGTTCCTGAGGTCCACTCTTAATCCCAGAACCCTTTACGCCCAAGGTAGGGACTGATCCCCGGAGCCTGGAGATGCTCTTGAAAGCGAGAGCAGAGGTGACGGCCAGCAATGGCTCTTGTCTCTCTTTCAGGCTCCATCAACCTCTCTCAACCACCCTTGCCTGCTGCCCGGGCTCGCCCAGCGGGGATCGCAACCCCTGCACTCCCAACAGGTATGGCATCCCCATCCGCTCTGGCACCCCGTCACCTCCAGCATCCCCCATACCTGGTCACCTTCAGCGAAACCCTGAAACGAGGGTTCAGCAATCCTGTGCAACTGTCCCTTCCCTCGCCTCGGTGCTGCACGCCCAGGAAACAAAATTTACAGAGAATTCCCCAAAGAATTGGGGGCGCTTCTGCTATTTTATCTACTGTAAGTGAATTTCCTCCCTAATCCGCAACCCAGTCCCACGGGCACAGCATTTCACCCTGTGGGGAGTGCCCCAGCCCCAAGCTGGTGCAGAGCCGGGGGAGCCCAGCCATGAGAGCCGGCTCAGCAGGTGACTCCGGAGAGTCCCCCAGGCAGAGCACAGCTCCCACTCCCCTCTGCAGTCCTGCAGATGCCTCCATGTGGGTGCCTTTCCAACCCCAGATCCGTCTTATTCAGTGGAAGGACACCAATGTTCCTCCACCAGACCCCCCCGGCTCAGCTGCAGTGCTGGGTCCCGGCAAGGTGCTGCCCCGCGGGACCCCTGGGGCTGTGGGGTTCCTCTGGCCGGGGCAGCCCCTGGGACACTGCCGGGTCCCGCAAAATGGCCTTACGAGATCCCGGGCACTACAAGACTCACGGTGCTGCCATGTGCTTTTCCAGGAGTGCAGGAGTTGGAGAGGCTATTTTCCAGCCTAAGCCTCTCCGAAAGACCTGTCCCTGCTGGGCCAGCCCAGGGCGTAAAGAACAAGGATTCCGTGGCCACCTCCCACCACCATGCTGCTCCCCACATCCCACCTGCAAGAAATTCCAGAAGCGCCTGCAAGAACATCTGCAAAAATAACATCACGGCACTGTCACGGCTGATGGGGCAACTCTCCCTGGATGACAACACCTCCCAGAGCGCCGGTGCCATTATGAAGACCGTTGCGATGAGGCCCCATCAGCCACAGCGGGATGTGGGGAAGCACCACCAAACAGCACAGCCGGCCACAGCGAGAAAGGGGGGGCAAAAACGTAAATCCATGAGTCCAGCCCCCCCTATTAAGCGAAGAGCTGTAGAATAGATAGATGAAGAAGAATGAGGCAGGGTGGTTGAGGGGGGAATGGTAGTTTTGGGTGGGTGGGAGGGTGAATTTAAGTTTTTCTGTAGACTTTATAGTTTTGTATAATTGTTAGGTATGTATTAATTGTAGTAATAGTGTATTAGTATTAGCTTATAAGATAATAGTAATATTAATGTTTATATAGGGAGTGTAAGTTTTTTTTAATACCTGTTATTTCAGTGTTTGAAAAAAATAAAAAAAAAAAATTGAGTTACTCTGTCAGCTGTACATGTCTTCCTTCCTGTCATTCTGAACTTTGCTGGTTATTCTTGTTTTGATTTCTTTACTCTTTTGATTACATCTATTGAATATTTCATCATTTATTCCCAGTCTTGTTCCCCCCAGGAAGAACTTTCAAACATGTTTCCACAGGTGGGGTGAGGGGACACCCTCTGTAGCATCAGCGAGAAGCCTTCAAGCAGTTTGGGATATCCAGATGTTTTGAAGGATCTATTGCCTGTACAGGAAAATGGGAGTCCTAATTTGGACAGATAACTGATTTATTTAGATTTGGGTGGTACTTACAGCCCTGTATATCCAATACAGATCCACATATGCAGCGTATCAGAAACAGCTGTAAGGTATCCATAACATTTAGCTCATATATAAAATGCTCCATAGTTCATAAGCTGTCACCTCCTTCAACTTTCCCGATGATAACACCTGTGTTCAGAAGGTAGTTAAGGAATGGAGATACTTATGGACTGTCTGGTGGCGAAAAGAAAGGAAAGAGTCCACAACCTCGTGCTCATGGAGGCAGAAGAGCCGTTCAGGTAAAGGTCACTGCTATTTCCATGGCACTTCAGGAAGAGGTGCGCTCTCTTTTCTCCTCTCACAGACTTTTCCTACCAGCTAGCACAGAGTTGTCCTAAAGAAGGGAAAGTCTCCTTTCCAATGTATGTTTACACAGACAGAACTGTAGAAATGGGAGCATATGGATTATGTAGGAGTGGAGAATATTCCCAATTTATAGCGGAGTGGCAGGAACAAGAGGGCCTAACTATATTTTTCCTGTGCTGGGATTCTCGAAGCTCCTGCATTTCTACCAGGCTGTTCCTTGGTGTCATGACATAACTTCCTTGGTGGCCAAGCTGTTCCATACTGGGGGTCTGTATCTTTTGTACCTGTAATTCCTGTTCTGCTCTTCTCCGTCAGCTTTCTCATGGTGCGTTTTCCAGCAGTACGCTAAGGTGACTGTGTGACCTTTTTATGGCAGCTGATAGTATTCAAAGTGAAGCTGAAGCTTCAGAGAACGAGGAGTCATTTTGCTCCTGGTCTCTCTGAGTTGAGGCTCAGCATCTGGAGGCTTAAACATCCCGGTGTTAATGCAGCTGCATGGGGCTTAAAACCATTCTGCCATTCTATAAACAGGCGTTAAGGCTTTTGCATGATTGTTGTATGTTGCTGAAGTGTCTACAGGTCACTCTCCTTTTGGCCAGGATAAAGAATTGCATGCTGTACAGTGGAAGCACTTGGAGCTGCATTGGGTTGTTCTAGCAGTATTATGAGAATATGTGCAATTTGGGTTTAAAAGAGCCATTAAGAATGTTTTTCTTGTTTTCCATGTTTGTATTTCTCCTGATCCTTATCTTGATTTAAATAAGGCTGTGCTGCTTAAACATGTTTTCAATATCTAAGTATTCCCTACCTTCCCATAAGTGCATGGTGGTGTTGGACTGACTTGATGGTCTTATAGAGGCTTTTCTCAATCTTAATGATTCTTTTATTCTAAGTGAAGCTCATCTGATGGTGAATATATGAGAGTATAACATTTCAACAAGACTCATCTTTCTACGCCATCTAAAAAACAACAAACCCTGAACTTGTCTACAAGTGAGTGACGTGTGATCATTATAAGAAGGAGTTTTGGGCATCTGTGTGCTTGTCCGGTCATACGAAAGGCATCCAGAAACTACATTATACATCACATGCATAAAATAAAAGTCCCCATAGCTTAAGTTGATTTGTCATAGCATTCAACTCTTTATTGAGGTGTAATTTTGGATTTCCTCAAAGTAAATACAAAACCACTGTTTGAAATGAATGGAAACCTTTTTTTTTAAATTAGTGTTGACCTTTAGTAAGATGTTCAAGTGCATACAAGTAGAATTAATAAATTATTTGTTATAGTCTTTAGTAACAAAGTGAGAGGGAGGGAAAAGAAGAAAAAAGGGAAGTCTCATGTGTCACATGCGTTCCTTGTGTCACAGCTCTAGAGGGTTTTTTTCCAGCACACCTAACAGCAAGTTCTATTCAACCACGTTAACTTAAATCAGCATTTATTGTTATTTTGCTGCTACATACCAGTATGACAGAAAGAGTCATGTTTCCATGGATACTTCTGATAGAATAGTAAAAAGGTCATAAGAAGTGCAGTCAACTTGTCATTTTCTCTTCCAGAACAAGCCAACCTTCCCAGGCTACCAGACACCTCACAGTCATGCCTTAGCAGCTAACACTTCTTCCATCTTCCTTTTATCTGCACACATCCAGGGTGGAATGGCAGGGAAGGCGCTGCTCCATGGAGGAAGTAAATAATGCCTGAGGATACTGAGGGAGCTTAAGAAAACTCATTAAATTTTGTGACTTAAGGAATTATTTCTTAATTCTGTGACTGCTCTGCATCTTCTCTGGAGGGTTATGGGGTGGAATGGAGAGACTAAATCTTAATTTCATCTCAAGGGTTTTACCATGCTTGCATGGGAGAACATCTCCACAAGTAGTTTAGTGGCTCCCATGCAGGTAGTCTGCAGCTATAACTGTACTATATCCCCAAAAATATCACATTATCATTCTTTGCATAATTTCTTCATCCTGATCAGATTTGATTGAATGGTTAGTGAGTTTTCATGCTTACCCACACTGCTGCTTTAGTCCTGCTCTGATGTGACTCTCCGGTACAGCCCGTCACAGCTCAGTTTCGGCCAATGGGCACCTGAAGGGCTCAGCGGAGAGGATTTGTATCAAGCTTTCCCATCTCAGGTCAGGGCATGGGAGTGGGAGTCAGGCCCTTAGGAGAGGGCAGCAATTTCCAAGCAGGGATTGCAGCAATCGCAACCCTAATTGTTGAGATACACAGTGATAAAATTGTTTTACTGTGAAGAGAAATGCTCAGCAGTGAATGCAGGTAGGCCTAAAGGAAAACCTGCCTATTTAAGGCAAAATTCTATAATTAAGGACTAGGCACTTAAATGCTACTCTTGTCAGACTTGATTGTGCTCATGCTGTTTGCCTGAAAACATAAAAAAGCTTCCGTTTTTCCCCTCATGTTCAGCTAACTGACTTTGATCTGGAGCTTTCTATGGGGATTTTGGTTGGTTTGTTTTAGGGAAGTGTTTTACAGCGTAATATGCGTCTTAAGAAAGTAATAATATATATATATATGCACCAAAAAATAGGAGAGTATTGTTTACAGATTTTCTTAGACTAAGGCTGTAGAGTCAATTTCTTTAGTGCTGCATACACTTCAAGTGAGATCAAATATTAATGTATAACAAATTCAAAGACCTTGGATAGGAGAATTATATTAAAAAGTATTAGACATGCAGAAATCTTAAGAAATACCATATTTTCACTCTTTTAATTAAAAGTTTTCCATTTCTTAGCTCAAATTTATTGGCAGCCGTGCTAAATCAATAATTAGTCCGACCTCGACAAGCAGAAGCAAGGTGATTACGTATGCCCTTTTACAAATAACCATACACAGAAAAGACAAATAAGAAAACAATCAAACTGTTATTGCAAAATTCCAAGCAAAATTCCAAGATAGTTTGAGTACTAGTTGTCACACAGGTTCTTGCAAATTTGGCTAAATACACTGATAGTGTAGGAATACCATTACCTACTTTAGACAGGGAAAGGAGTCAACTATCTCCTTTTGCAAAACACAGCACAAGCTTTTGCTTGTCAGAGCAGAAAGACACCCACAGATGCCTGCATGTATGTAGTAACCACTATAGCAACTGTCCTAATTTTACTTTCATTCCTTGTTAATAATGGTAATAAAACACGGAATCATGAAATGATCGCATATACTATATTCAGCTATTTTGACGGTATGTGTGTTGATAGAGAGAAATGTCTAGAAATACACTTAACGAAGCAGACTATTAACATGTCTTGCTGTCGAATATTAAAATTCTAAATGCTGAAGCTTTCACGAGACTTTGCACAAATGACTTGGAGAAGAATAAGAACACAGCTGCTGGAAAAAAATATAATGCATTTTATTTCAGGTTGTTTTACAAATTCAATTGGCAAATCTTTATTTGTTGAAAAAAACCTGCAACGGAGGCAAAGCTATGGGTAGAACTCAATTATCCCAATTTCATGTCCATTGCTGTGTGAAGCAGACTATATTATTATGTAGATATCATATCACCACAGCAGTGCAGAGAATGCCAACTTTTTAATGTATTTTTATGTGTGTGTGTATACATAGATGCATACAGATATACAAATGCACACGTATATATAGTTTTATGGAACTGAAGCACCATTTTAGATAACCGGAATAGTGCTTTGATGTGTTTTTGGAGTCTGTACAACTAAACTGTATTTCTGTGTCTGTAAAAGACTGGCCAGACACACAGAGTTCCCAAATCATAATAATATAACTCTGAAATACAGTATGATAAATAGCACCGTAAATAATGGAGGAAATAGAAAGCCACAGACATCAGTACTCTATTTTAAGGATAATTGTTTTGAGGCAGTTAACCTTGCAGACCTCAGTGATGCAAGATGAGTGCAAGTACAGTTCTGAGGCAGCAGTACTGGTTGAGCAGGAGCAGAAGGGACAAGTGACTTACCGGAGGCACTGCTTTACCTCTTACTCACTTTTCTCTCTCCCTTCAAAGAAAGATTTCACTTAAACACTGAAAACAGGGTAGGCATACATTTTCCCATTTTTTCTCCTTCTTTTCCCGCTCCATCTCCCCTTTCCTTGCCCTCCAATGGAGAGTTTGTCTGCCTTTGGAAATACTCCTTAATTTAACTAAACACTTAACAAATCCGTTAAGCTACCTCAGGGCAAAACATTCTTACCAAGATAGGAAGTGAAGTATTTCAAGAGACCGATATTGCCTAATATTTCATATCCACATGTACAAACACAATCAGCATAAACACATGCACAGAATTAAGGCATGCAGCTTATTACTGCTCTTGATTGAAACCTGACAAATTAACAATACTACTTTGTGAGATAATGGGTTTGTAGTGATTGATTCCCAACTCAGTCTTCCACAAATGTGCTTTTACAAACCCTGTAAGAATCCACTTGCTCTGAACGGTGAAGCCCTGGAGACTTGCATGCGTGGCAAAGAAAGGTGTGTGAGTGACAAATGTGTGTAAACTGTGTGGAAGAGTTTTTAGCAGCATCTTCTTCAGGAGTGTACAGTATATTTAAAAGTAGCATTTCAGGTGAGGCACATAGCAGAACTATTCAGAATCCCACGGCTAATCCAAATTTGACAGCCTTTCAGAGGAAGTCTGATATGCCATTATCTCAATTTCTTTAAGAATTAAAAAAAATTCTAGCAGCACGTTAAAATATGGTATCGCATCACAGAACGGTGTTAGAATACTAGCTCAAAACACACTGATACATCATCTTCATGTTTAATCAGCTAAACAAATTACACAGCTTCCCAAACACAATGCCTAACTAACTTCAGTAACAAGAAAAAAAAGTATATCCCATCTACTGTAATGCTGGAATTATAGTTTAAACATCAGAGTTAAGTGAAACCTGCTAACATAACTAATGGAGAAGTGTATTTAAGTAAATTTAACTTCATTGTTAACCTTGCTTTTAGCAGGTTAGACTTCCAGTTCAAATTATTTTTTTAAGAATTAGCAAATATATTTCCACTGTCCGAAACTGCAGTGATTGTGATATGGTTGCCAAGCCACTCTCTGTGATATTGGAAAAGTCATGGCATTCAGGGGAAGTCCCTGTTGACTGGGAGAAAGACAAGATTGTTTCTGTATTTGAAAAAGGAAGAAAGGAGGACCCTGGGAATTACCGACCAGTCAGCCTCACCTCTGTGCTTGGGAAGATCATGGAACTATGAAGAAGTTGTGCTAAAGAAGCTTAGAAGCAATGCTATAGCACATGGAGGACAAGGAGGTGATGTGAGACAGCCAGCACGGCTTCACAAAGGGCAAGTCCTGCCTGACCAACCCAGGGGCTCTCTGCCATGGGGTGCCCACATCAGTGCTCTTGGGAAAGGCAAAGGATGTAGTGATCTGTCTGAAGGTCTGTAAAGCCGTAGACATGGTCCCACAGAACATCCTTCTCTCTAAATTGGAGAGAGACAGGGATTTGATGGGTGGACTGTTCAGCAGATAAGGAATAGGTTGGATGGTCGCATCCAGAGAGTAGTGGTCAACAGCTCGATGTCCAGATGGAGATCCACGACAAATAATGTCCCTCGGGGGTCTATACTGGGAGAAGTGCTGTTTAATATTTTCACCAATGCTATAGACAGTGAGATGGAGTACACCCTCACCAAGGTGGTGTTTCTTAACTGACCAAGGCTCAGCCCAGCACCTTCTGTGCAGTTACTGTGTGCTCTCCGCAGCCTCAACTAATACTTTTAGCTTCTGAATCTAATTGCTGCTAAAGAGGAGAGTTGCCTGGTCATGCGGTCCAGCTGTGATCCAGGGAGGATTCCAATGGGGCTCACCAGCAATCTGTTGTTGGTCAAAGATCTCATTGCTTCGAGGAGTGCCCTTGAGAGGCATCTCAGTGTGAAGGGGAGATCCTAAAAGGCTAATGTGGATGAACGTAATGAAAAAGGAGAAAAGAAGAGTAGTTTCCTGCCACCTGGAGATTGCTGCAGTACAGAGGGGAAATGCATTCAGAAGTGTGAAAAGCACCATCCCATGCACACTCATTTTGTGAAAATTTAAACAAAGTTAATCAATCTTAAATTGATGCTACAATGGCTGCAACATAAATGCCGTGATAACCAACTAGACAGATATATAGAACATTTTTTTCTTCTTTTTCTTTCTATGGGAGCATTTTGCCTTATTACTTTCATTCATAAATATCAGTTTTCACTCGTTCATGAACACTCTATTCAAATTTTAGGAGAAATAGCTAGCCAAATAGTCATGTGTGAATCACTGAATGGTAACAGAGAAACAACGCTTATCTTTCTACATCTTCTGTCCATTCCCATCTCTAAACTTAGTTTTCTGCTAGTAGAAGTAAAAGAAAGATGTACCAGTAGTAATGGCTGCAGAGCTCAACTGGAGATACAAAGAATGACACAAGGAACTGTCTGGCAGGGGACAGAGCTACGAGTCAACCTCTATTCAGTCACCTCATGGCTGGGTGCATCGCAGCTTTTCTTTTGAGAAATATGGAATCTTGCAATGGGGAATACATCCAACAGCTATTCTTGATAGAATCACAGAATAGGTAGGGTTGGAAGGGACCTTAAAGATCATCTAGTTCCAACCCCCCTGCCACGGGCAGGGACATCTCCCACTGGATCAGGCTGCTCAAGGCCCCATCCAACCTGGCCTTGAACACCTCCAGGGATGGGGCAGCCACAACTTCCCTGGGCAACCTGTGCCAGTGCCTCACCACTCCCATAGTGAAGAACTTCTTCCTAATGTCTAATCTAAATCTGCCCTTGTCTAGTTTATACCTGTTGTTATTATTATCAATGGTTATTGATGAATAACGTTGGCTAGAAGGGATACGATTTTTTGTCATAGCAATGAAGTGGGTCACAAAAAGCCCATGCAAAGAAGGTCAGCATTAAAGCACAGCGTGCAACGTGGCATCTACACACGTCACTATGCAACTTTCAAAGTCCCACTCTTAACCACAATTGGTTCCATGGAAAAGTCATTTATTTGAACTCTGCATGAGGTAGGAAGATTTGGCTCCAAGTACACTGGCAATTCAATAAAACCCTCTTGAAAAAGCACTCTACAGTATAATTCACTAGAAAAACTGACTCCTCATTCTGGCCTAAGCTGAGAAAAAACAGTGAGTGCTTATCATGGTATACAGTACTATATATTTAGGCCATTTGAGACATTTGGAAAATCTCTGTCTAAAACAGAAACTGAAATGCTCAGACAGAACTTCAAAGGTGATGGTGTATCACTAAACCCACTGATACTGAGCTTCCTAAAGACCTGGTTAAAGATACGTGTCAGCTTCTGCAGATGTTAAATATATAATATGCAGTTATGAAATCAAGTATTTAGAACCAGAGGCTCCTCCATTTTCAACTGATTTTGTGGTTATAGTCCTTTTTTTAACATCATCACTAAAAAGACACCAGGAGAAACCAACCATTTCTCTGACATTTCTGGTTTCATCTTTCTGAAGTTGTATTCTATGTCTTTCCCAGAAGGCAGATGCCTCAGAATTTAAGGCAGCATATTGTTTCATAGTTTTAAATAAGCTATTGAGAGACTGGTAAAGCAAGATGCACACTTCAAATAGAGCTCATTATTTTAGCCATGGTACCCAGTATTAGGCTGGCCTACGTCAAGGAGACGAGACTGGGGAAATAAATTCAGTGGCAAAAAAAACAACAACAGCATGATTTTTTAATTAAAATCTTTATGTACAAGATCGAATATTTAACCATAGAATGTCCTATAAAAGCTAGGAATAACTTTAACAATTGGCATGTACCAACAAAATGCAAACTACTACTTTGTGTTCCTTAGTTTGCTCATTCCCCTAAGAAAGACCACAACTTATAACATTCCACATGAAGTAGTCAAATCCTCTCCAACCAATTTTCCTGTATGTTCTTTGACCTTTAGTGCTTTTGTACTAAACGACCATTAACATCTGATGGTTCAGGACTTTCCTATGGTAATTCCTTAGTTTGGGCTTGATTTTGTCATAAATTTTAAAAGAAAGGAGAGGCTTTGCCGTTCGTACACCAGGCATGTTTGGCAACTGTCTGTCACGCAAAAATGTTAATTGCACAATCTGGTATAGCACTGTAAGTGGCAAGGTGAAGCCCACCCAGAAGTTAATTTAATACCAGAATACATGAGTAAGAATATAAGGTATATGATAGTTATCTTCTGTTCTGTTGTTTGCTGTGTTCTGGAGAAGATGTCTTCCTTTACCAAAGTCTACCACTGTAGACTTTGTAGTCTTTGTAGTCTATCACTGTATTGACCTTTAAACTCTTCCAAGCCATCATGGACGTTTCCCCACTCACATCCAGCCCGATTGTGGAAACCTTCTGAGGCAAGTAAATAGTAGGTACCTTGGTAACCAGGGTGGCTTTTGTATAGCAGGAGACAGAACTTGCGTACTCATTCCATTTTTCCATTCCATCAATTTAAATATACTTGCACTAAGGGTAATTACAATGTCTTAAAAACAAAGAATTACTAATTCCACTCCATTAAAAAGTGACATTTTGTGCCTTAAACTCACTGTTTTTCTTGTGAAGCAAGTGAGAAAACTAAACTAATGTAAAAATGCAATAAACTGAGCTCCATTGGGTAGTTCTTTGATCTCCTGTATACTTTGCCTGTTTGTAACTTTGAAGACTATCTACAGGGCACAGAGATAAATATTGCTTATGAAACGTGTGCTTCTAGTTTAGATTTGATATCCCTGCATACATTTATCCAGTTGGAAAGTGCTTTCTGAAGTTACTTTGCTCAAGTTTCTACAGATTGAAGTTTTCTAAACACCATTTTCCCATTATATGCAGAATAGTACCTTGCAGGACTTCAGGTACTCATGCTGCATTTCAATCTAAGCTCTTGCCAGAAGCAGACAGGGCGGAACAACACCCAAAGTCTAATACATGCTTTAGATTCTGTGTACCTACGTGTACTTTACTTAGAAAAACAGTACCATGTGGCATCCAATGAAGTAGCAAACTCAGTCCCAAACACAGCAATTGGTGGGATTATGTTATATATCAGACTCGTTAACAGTTTAATTGTATTTGTCTTGTGATGAGAGCACAGCAACTTTTTCAAAGATCTGAAGCTATCTAATTAAAGGAAGAGGGGAAAGACACAAAAGAAAAATTAGGAAACAGATAAATTTTGAAGTAAGGTCTTAATAAAAAAAAAAGACAAAACAATCTAGAGAGAAGCCCAATGATGTTTATATGTATACCTTTGTTAAACTATGTATTAAAACCTTGTCAATTTTTGCCTTAAATTATTAACCTGTTTATAGCGGTATTCCATGCAGGAATCCTAGACAGGTTAGTTCCAGTTAATGGCTTACTTCCTCACGCTTGCTATTAATGTTCAAATAACAGACACTTGAAAAACTGTTTGATTTTGTGGTTTTTTTTAAAGTATTCTTTAAAATCTGATATTCTACAGAATTAGTTCCATTTAAGGTTGTAGAAGAAAAAAAATTACATTAGTATTGAAATTTACTTTCAATGTATTTGTTTAATTATTCTTATGCTATGTCAAGGAGTAGCATATGTGTACTCCCACTATAATTCTTATATAATAATTTTAATGATTTAAATGTTTGAGCTTTCTTATTGATATCCATTCCTTGTTTTCAGGAAGAGTAACATTCCAAGCCGCCCCCAGCAAGTGCAGGCCTGTTGCAGTCAGCGCTACAGTGGCACTGTGGGTTAAAACCACAGCAGGGCTGAGAGGGAGATAGGAGGGATGGGGTTGGGGCGGATGAGAGGGGGTGGTAGAGTTGGATGGGTAGTAGTAAAATTTTTCATTAGGTTGTTCTACAGTTATTTAGTCTCTTGGATCATATTAATATTCTATTAGTATTAGCTTACATGTTAATGGAAATATTAATGTTAGTAGGGAGGATACAATATTTTTATTTAATGTCTGAATGTTTCCTGTAGTCTTTTAAGTGCATCTGTAACATGTACGTGTCTTCCTGCATGGTCTTCTCAGCTTTGCTGGTGGAGGAAGATTTAGCAGGGAAAGGGGTGATATGATGTTTGTATGCTGTCGAAAAGAGTGGAGAGGGGATTAACATGAGTTAAGAGGAGAGGAAGAAAATTAAAGACTATCTCTTCATTACATCTATGTTTTTTAAAATCCACCAGAGTTATTAGTTTTCTTCTCTGGTTATTCATTGAAGATGCTTTGTAGGACTATCTTGAAGATGAGAAGAAGAGGTGCGAGATGAATGAGGTGGCAGTGTAAGAATTGCCTCCCTTAGGTACCAGGTTCTTCTCAACTTTGCGGCTTGTGTGTGAATTCATTCAGTGGGCACAGAAATCCTTTTTTCCACACACATACATTCAGGGGTGCGTATGATTCAGTGGATGAAATATAGTCCCCTTTGGGAAGTACTTGTGTAGGTTTTGGTAATAGTGTCAGTTCTGTTTAGAGAGGCATGATGGAATGGAGATGTGTTGGGAAGTTGTGTTTATTTCATACTCGAATTTTACCCACTGCATTATGGTCAGGAAAGAGTTTAGTCCCAGCAGTCGCCTTAGTGATGCTGGGAACTGTCTGAAGGTTCGACAGAGTTCTGAGGACAGGACAAGTACAGGAGGGACACAATTTCCCAGGAGATGTAGTATTTATCCCTCAGGCACATGAACTGCGCTATTTGGCTTCCTGTCATCTGCCAAGTAGCTGAGGGTGCGCTCAATCCCACTGTCATTGCTGAAGATATTATATAGCACTGGTGCCATGGCAGAGCTTGAAGGGACACCACTTGTCCCCGATCTCCATCCAGACATTGAACTGCTCACCACTAGCTGCTGGATGCAATCATCCAACCAATTCATAACCACCCCGAACCGTCCCCTCCCCATGAGACACTGGTGTGGCAGCTAGGGGCAGGGCTGAGCGCAGGGAGCCCCAAGATTCCTTCCTAGGCGACCACCAATCAGACGCCAGAGCCAGCACCCCAAAGAGACCTTAGCAACCAACAGACCAATAGACGGCCATCTTGCCCTGCACTCTGCTCACGATGGCATGGTTCCTGAGTTCCCACCTTAATCCCAGAACCATTTACCCCCAAGGTAGGGACTGATCCCCAGAGCCTGGAGATGCTCTTGAAAGTGAGAGCAGAGGTGACGGCCAGCAATGGCTCCTGTCTCTCTTTCAGGCTCCATCAATCTGTTGAGACCACCCTTGCCTGCTGCCCGGGCTCGCCCAGCGGAGGTCACAACCCAGGCACTCCCAACAGGTATGGCATCCCCATCCGCTCTGGCACCCCATCACCTCCAGCATCCCCCATACCTGGTCACCTTCAGCATCCCCAGCACCCCTGGCATTTTGGACACGAGGGTTCAGCAATCCTGTGCAACTGTCCCTTCCCTCACCTTGGTGGTGCACAGCCAGGAAACACAATTTACAGAGAATTCCCCAAAGAATTGGGGGCGCTTCTGCTATTTTATCTGCTGTAAGCGAGTTTCCTCCCTGATCTGCAACCCCATCCCACGGGCACAGCATTTCAGCCTGTGGGGAGTGCCCCAGTCCCAAGCAGGTGCAGAGCCGGGGGAGCCCAGCCATGAGAGCCGGCTCAGCAGGTGACTCCGGATCGTCCCCCCGGCATAGCACAGCTCCCACTCCCTTCTGCAGTCCTGCAGATGCCTCCATGTGGGTGCCTTTCCAACCCCCAGATCTGTCTAATTCAGTGGAAGAACAGCAACGTGCCTCCACCAAACCCCACCAGGTTCAGCTGCAGTGCTGGGTCCCGGCAAGGTGCTGCCCCGCGGGACCCCTGGGGCTGTGGGGTTCCTCTGGCCGGGGCAGCCACTGGGACACCGCCGGGCCCCGCAAAATGGCCTTGCGAGATCCCAGGCACTACAAGACTCACAGTGTTGCCATGTGCTTTTCCAGGGGTGCAGGAGTTGGAGAGGCTATTTTCCCATCTAAGACTCTCCGAAAGACCTGTCCCTGCTGGGCCAGCCCAGGGCTTGAAGAAGAAGGAGTCATCGCTCATCTCTCATCACCACGCTGCTCCCCATATCCCAGCTGCCAGACATACCAGAAGCGCCCACAATAACATCTCCAAGAATGACATCACAGCACTGTCACGGCTGATGGGGTGACTTTGGCTGGATGATACCATCTCCCAGAGCACCAGTGCGGGCCCAAGCCCATCGAGATGAGGCCCCATCAGCCACAGCGGAATGTGCGGAAGTGACTGACAACGACACGGCTGGCCATGGCAAAAAAAAGGGGGGGCAAAAACGTAAATCCGGCAGTCCAAACCCCCTCTGAAGCAAAGGGCTTTGGAATAGAGCCCTGGGGTGGGAAAACAGAGTTAAGGAACCAATGATGAGAGAGATAAGGCAGGGTGGTTGGGGGGGAGTGGTAGTTTTGGGTGGTTGGGAGGATGAAGTTGAAGTTTTTCTGTACATTTTTGCTTCTGTGTATTTGTTAGGTATGTTTTATGGATTATAGTAATAGTGCATTAGCATTAGCTTATATCATAATGGAAATATTAATGTCCCAAGCCATGCGATTACGAAGAACATCGGGATAAGGCCCCATCAGCCACAGCGGGATGTGGGGAAGCATCAGCCAACGACACAGCCATCCATGGCAAAAAAGCGGGGGCAAAAGCGCAAATCCATCAGTCCAGCTTCCCCCGGAAGCGAAGGGCCATCGAATAGAGACATAGGGAGGAATAAGGCAGGGTGGTTGGGGAAGAATGGTAGATTTAGGTGGAAGGGTAAAGGTAAACTTTTTCTGTAGTTCCGTATAATTGTTCTGTTATGTAGTTCTGTATAATTGTTAGGTATGTTCTCAGTAATATAGTAATAGTCTATTAGTATTATCTTATAGGATAATAGTAATATTAATGTTTGTATAGGGATTGTAAGGTTTTTTTTAATAGCTGTTATTTCATTGTATGAAAAAAAATAAAAAAAAAATCAGTTACTGTGTCAGATGTACATGTCCTCTTGCGTTTTATTCTGAACTTTGCTGGTTATTCTTGTTTTGATTTGTTTGCTCATTTTGATTACGTCTATTGAATATTTCATCATTTATTCCCAGTCTTGTTCCCCCCAGGAAGAACTTTCATGTTTCCACAGATGGGGTGAGGGGACACCATCTGTAGCATCAGCGAGAAGCCTTCAAGCAGTTTGGGATATCCAGATGTTTTGAAGGATCTCTTGCCTGTACAGGAAAATGGGAGTCCTAATTTGGACAGCTAACTGATTTCTTTAGATTTGGGTGGTACTTACAGCCCTGTATATCCAATAAAGATCCACACGTGCAGTGCAGCAGAAACAGCTGTATGGTATCCATAACTTTGAGCTCATATATAAAATGCTCCCTAGTTCATAAGCTGTCACCTCCTTCAACTGTCCTGATTGGTAACACCTGTATTCAGAAGGTAATTAAGGAATGGAGGTACTTATGGATTGACTGGTGGTGAAAGAAAGGAAAGAGTCCACAACCTCGTGCTCATGGAGGCAGAAGAGCCCTTCAGGTAAAGTTCACTGCTATTTCCATGGCACTTCAGGAAGAGGTGCGCTCTCTTTTCTCCTCTCACAGACCTTTCCTACCAGCTAGCACAGAGTTGTCATAAAGAAGGGAAAGTCTCCCTTCCAATGTATGTTTACACAGACAGAACTTTAGAAAAGGCATGGTGAAAAAGGGGGGTCAAAAGTGTAAATCCAGCAGTCCACCCCCACCTATTATGTGTAGCGCTGTGGAATATAGCTCTGGGGTGGGGAAATAAGAGTTAATGAGACCAGGGATGTGAGAGAGAGGGAAGAATAAGGCAGGGTGGTTCAGGGGAGAGTGGTATGGTGGGTGGGAGGAAGTAAAGCTTTTCTGTAGATTTTGTCCTTCTATATAACTGTTAGGTATGTTTTAGGGATTGTACAAGTAGTCTATCAGTACTAGTTTATACGATAATAGAAATATTTATGTTTGTGAGAGGGTATAAGTTTTTTCTTAATGGCTTATAACTGTCACTGTCATGCTGCAAAGAGGAGTGTTGGGCCATCTTTCCCATGGATTTGCCAGAAAGAAGGGAATGAAAAAAGGAAAGCAATACCACAAAACTCGCACCCCAACTCTTGTCTTCTGCTGGTTAGAAACCTGGATCGACAGCCTCACTTTATGTGCCTGTGAAAAGATAATAACAGGAAGCAGAAACTACTTGTTTATGTCTGAAAGACAATTTCATCTTCAATTTCAAAGGAGGGAGAGGAAAGGTGCTGCCCCTGAAACACTCCAGAGTACTGTGGAACAAATATTCTGGTTCAGGTTATTTTTTAATGCTTGTTATTTTATTGTTTGAAAAATAATAATAAAAAAAGATTGAGTTACTGTGTGAGATGTATGTGTCTTCCTGCATGTTATTCTGAGCTTTGCTGATTATTCTTGTTTTGATTTCTTTACTCTTTTGATTACAACTATTGAATATTTCATCATTTATTGAACATTGATGAGCAGTTGAGATGATCATTGCTCTCTTACAGTTAGCAGTAAGGCCTTCTCCTTTGAGTTAGTTTCAGACCTAACAATTATGAGTTTATAAAGTTTTGCCATGCAGATTTTGATCTCCATTTGATCTCAACGCTAAATGTGCCAGACATGTGCTTCTGTTGAATAGTCTTCTGGAATACGTTTCCTATTCTCTACAAATAGTCTGTCACCTGCTGTGACAATTTTTATACCACCAATTAATACACCTTCTTAAATCATTAATGAATCCATCTTTGCCCTCTAAGTCCTATTCTAAAGTATTTTTCCCATGCTGTAACCAACTGTTCAGTTTTTAAAAGTCTTTTTCTATTAGCTAGTTTTTGATCCATCAATGTTACCCATCATTCACATAAACTGAATTTAATATTTTTCCCTGTAAATCCACTTAGAGGGATTTCACCAAACACTTTCAAAATATCTTTTATCTTCTACTTTATCAACTTAATTTTTTTGTTGGTTTTCAGTGTTTTTGTTTTTTTTTTTTTTTTTTTAATGGAGATACTTGCTTATTGCTGTGGTTGAGCAATATACAAAATAGCCTCGGAAAGAGGGGTAACATCAAGATGAATTCTCCACCTACTTATCCTGAGGCTGAAAAAACAACGTTTAAAAGAACTCAAAAGCTAAGGCTGAGACAGACCCCAATGACTGTGTTCTCTGACTTGACTGCAAGAGAGGCTGGAGAAAGAGAGAAGTCTGCTTCTCTCTTCAAAGTACTGCTTCTGGGGATCATCTTCCTTTTTATCTGACCCTCAAGCACCCGGGTCCTTGAGTCAAATACAAGAAAAGGTCACATAGGTTAAAATTCCTGGTCTTCCTCCCATATAAAATTTCAGCCTTTAATCCTGGCAGGAATTATCATATCAGGATTTGCAAATGCCTTCCTACAAATGCAAGACAAACACACACACCCCACAATTATAAATAATTTCTAAATTTCTAATACTGGAAAACCCATAAAATTAATTGAAAACACATGTGCAGTGACTACCAGCACTGCTGGTTATTTAGCTTCACCAGACAAGATTCCAGTAGCATAAGTCACGTCCTTATTCATGAGACACAGCTACTCAGTGAAAGAAGTGTAGGATGAATTTGGCCCTGACATTTCTGTAACCTTGATTCTCTGTCCACCTTAAGTCATCAAGGATGGGAAAAGATATTTTCTTGATTATTCTAGGAATTCTTAGACCAAATCATAAAGTAATTTTCCTATTCTTGCATACAGAGACAAAAGATCAGTAATTCACAGTATGTTAATTACAAGGTGGACTTATGTTTACAGAGAAAGATATGCAGCATTTTTTAACTAGGTAGGCTTCTTTTATTAACTTAGTGTTGTCATTAGTTCAACATGCTTCATCTACAAGATATTATAGAGAATTTAATCGGTTATTATTTTCATCGGTTGGTTATTATTTCTGGTAGGCTCACACATTTACAGGCTTGTTTGATCCTTGTCAAGCAGTACAAATATAAGCATTATGCATTTTATTAGATTTAATGATTAGGTATTTGTTTTTCAAGCACAGACTGGCAGATGGCAGACAATGTTATGTATTTAAGGTATTCAAAGTAAAACTTTGATCACCATTTGATGGCTCTTGCTTATAACTGTCACTGTCATCCAGCAAAGAGGAGTGTTGGGCCACCTTTCCCATGGATTTGCCAGAAAGAAGGCAATGAAAAAAGGAAAACAATATCACAAAACCCCCACCCCAACTCTTGTCTTCTGCTGGTTAGAAACTTAGATAGACAGCCTCACTTTATGTGCCTGTGAAAAGATAATAACAGGAAGCAGAAACTACTCGTTTATATCTGAAAGACCATTTCATCTTCAATTCCAAAGAGGGGAGAGGAAAGGTGCTGCCCCTGAAACACTCCAGAGTACTGTGGAACAAATATTCTGGTTCAGTTTTTTGATGCCTGCAGCAGGGAAGGGAGACAGAGTGCTATGTGCAGTTGGTGAATGCAGTTAAAGCACATGTTTACAGTATCTGTAATCGAGGGAGCCTGGACCAGCACAGTGCTTGGCCTTACAAGAAAACTTCAGGAAAATGTTTCAATCTTTTGTTGTTACCATCCTGTTGCACTCCATTGTATTAATGCTGCAAAGTAGCTGGCTTCACATTATACCTGAAAATCTACAGTCCTAATCCAGAACAGACTTTCTGAGGGCTGAAGAGTCTCATAGAAGCTATGCTTGTGCTAGGACTTTGCTGGCACTCCAGAGGATTTGAGTGCTCCTATCATTCTCAAATTTAGGTTGAGGGCTGCAAGTACCTCAAAGGCCACTTGAAAACTTCAACCTTAATTTCTTTCAACTGCTTGAGAAAGGAGAAAATTCTTCATGGTAGTATTTCAGTAGCTTTAACCAAAAATGAAAATGTTTTGTGAAGATTTTGTAGATATAACTTTCAGTAAGGTCTTCTTATTAAACAAATGATCTCAGTTGAGGGGGGTTTATGACCACAATGGTAACAAAGGAGTCTTGTATTTCTTAGACAGAAAGCTACTAAAAATGAAAAGATGGCAGAAGGCAGCCATAAGAACATAAGCCTAATGAAATTCATGGAGAATTTATACTCAAAACCCAAAGGAAACTTGCAAGGGGGAAGAAGCCTCTATAGAAAATTAGTATTTGATCTCTAGTTTTCCGATGTTTGGCTTTGCTCTCAAAGATGCTTTCTGCAACCTGTTCATAAAGTTAAGCACAGAGAACATCAGACTAAGTTTGTTGATACTATTCCATTAATTTACTTCATCCTCAATTTGGATTTTCTTACAGGATTGAAAGGCTTTGTGCGTGCACTTCATTGGCTTCTCTGATATCCGGTGGAGAACAGCTACTGTGAGCCAGAATTATAATAAATGTGCATCTCATCATTGATTTAGTCTGTATTACACAACTACACAGCCAAAAAGAATACAATAACCTAACATTCATTCTATGGAGGATATGACTAAAGCACCAAATAAACAAAGAACCCCTGAAACATAGCTTTCTGAGATGTCTTTCCTTCTAAATTCCTATATGGAAAACAAGTGGGCTTCACAAAGGTAGACAGAAAGCAATTCCTAACTTATTTGTGACTTATGTATTTCATACTACATTTTTTTTCCTAAAGTAATGTGGATTCTGACAGCCAATCTATTTCTTTCATTGCTGCATGAACAACAATGATTTGCTGTCATGCTTCAGTTTCAGTACATTATCATTTTCATGTCTTTTATTTCATCTTCATTAATTTTCCAGTCCTTT
Organism: Cuculus canorus; assembly: GCF_017976375.1. Lineage (NCBI taxonomy): Eukaryota > Metazoa > Chordata > Aves > Cuculiformes > Cuculidae > Cuculus > Cuculus canorus. The sequence continues at coordinate 12,099,905 of NC_071405.1, forward strand.
AATACCTAGGGATATATTTTTCCTTTGTACTTTATCATTCTCAGACGTCTTGTGTAAAAAAAGCTAATAATTTCCAAATTCTTTGGTTAATGAAGACCAAGAATGCATCTGGTCTCCTGAAGTTAATTCATAAAATCTTTGGCAAATAGTTTTACAAAATTACAATTCTAAGATCAATGAATGATAACAATTACTTTGATTAATCATAGAATCATAGAATCACCAGGTTGGACAGGACCCACTGGATCATGGAGTCCAACCATTCCTAACCCTCCCTAAACCATGCCCCTAAGCACTTCATCCACCCCTTCCTTAAACACCTCCAGGGAAGGTGACTCGACCACCTCCCTGGGCAGCCTGTTCCAGTGCCTGATGACTCTTTCCACGAAAAATTTTTTTCTGATATCCAGCCTGAACCTCCCCTGGCGGTGCATGAGGCCTGTCCTCTGTTACTTCAGAGAAGAGGCCAGCTCCCTCCTCTCCACAACGTCCTTTCAGGTAGTTGTAGAGAGTAATAAGGTCTCCCCTCAGCCTCCTCTTCTCCAGGCTAAACAACCCCAGCTCTCTCAGCTGCTCCTCGTAAGACTTGTTCTCCAGCCCCGTCACCAGCTTCATTGCTCTTCTCTGGACACGCTCCAGAGCCTCAATATCCTTCTTGTGGTCAGGGGCCCAGAACTGAACACAGTATTAAAGGTGCGGTCCGCTGGAAGATGATGGAAAGGGGTTTGGAAAGGACATCCGCCAGCTCCTTCAATACTCTTCGGTGGATCCCATCCAGCCCCAGTGACTTGTGGGTGTCCAGCTGGGCAAGCAAGTCTCTATCTTCCTCCTCTTGGATCACGGGAGCCTCATTCTGCTCCTCTAACTCCTCGGTTTCTACACAGGGGGAACAACTTTCCTTGTTATTGAAGACTGAGGCAAAGAAGGCATTAAGTACCTCAGCCTTGTCCTTATCCCCTGTCACTGTTGTTCCTTCTGCACCCAATAGGGACTGAATATTCTCCCTAGTCCTCCTTTTCTTGTTAATATATTTTTAGAAAGATTTTTTATTATCTTTCACAGATTTAGCCAATTTGATTTCTAGTTGGGCCTTAGCCCTCCTGATTTTTTTCCTGCACAATCTCACTTTCTCCCTGTAGTCCACCCAAGATGCCTGTCCCTTCCTCCAAAGCTCATAGACATTCTTCTTCTTTTTGATGCATCTCAAGATCTCCCTGCTCAATCAAGCTGGCTTTTTCTCTCTCCAGCTCCTTTTCCGGAACACAGGGATGGCTTGCTCTTGAGCTGCTAGGATTTCCTTTTTGAAGAGCGCCCAGCCCTCATGGGCTCCCTTGCCCTGAAGGACTGTGTCCCATGGGACTGTGCCAACCAACCTTCTGAACAGTCCAAAGTCTGCCCTCTGGAAGTTTAATGTGACTGTTTTGCTAATCCCCTTCTTTATCCCACCTCACACTGAAAACCCTATCATCTCATGATCGCTTAGTCCCAGGCGTACTCCAACTGTCACATCCCCCACAGGGCCTTCTCTATTCACAAACAGTAGGTCGAGGAGAGCACCCTCCCTTGTTGGTTCACTAACCAGTTGTGTGAGGAAGTTGTCTTCCACGCACTCCAGGAACCTCCTAGACTGCTTCCTTTCTGCTGTATTGTACTCCCAGCAGATATCCAGAAGATTGAAGTCACCCACAAGGACAAGAGGTAGAGATCTAGAGACTATCCACAGCTGTTTATAGAAGAGCTCATCAGCTGCTTCTTCTTGGCTGGGTGATCTGTAACAGACTCCCATCACAATGACTGCCTTCTTGTGGGCTCCTCTGATTTTAACCCATAGGCACTCAGTCCTTTCCTCACCATAATCCAGCTCAAAGGTATCAAAGCACTCTTTAACATAGAGGGCAAACCCGCCTCCTTTTCTACCCTTCCTGTCCCGCCTGAAGAGTTTATACCCGCCCCCCCATAGCTGTACTCCAGTTATGAGTCATCCCACCATGTTTCTGTGATGGCAATGACATCGTAGTCACCTTGCCCTGGAACAGCTTCCAGCTCCTCCTTCTTATTGCCCATGCTGCTTGTATTGCTGTAAATGCACTTCAGCTGGGCTGACGAACCTTCAGCCCTCATAAAGGGAATAGAGTTCATTCCCTATTGACTGGTCCTTGGAATAACTAACTCCACAGTGCCAGTTTCAATCTTGCTGTCCCCAGCTGTACTTGACCCCACTTGCTCTGCGGTGGTATACTGGCGGTCCTCTCCAGCACACCATATCTCAGTTGCTGGAGTCCCACTTCCAGGCTCATTCCCAACTAGACTGGTCTCTTCCCCCTCCCCCTCCACATCTAGTTTAAAGGTTTATTTAAGAGCCTAACTATAGTTTTAGAAAGTACTTTAGTCCCCCTAGGAGACAAGCGTGTCCCATCCCTAGTAAGAAAGCCTGGGGGTGTATGGTTCATTCCATGATCAAAGAATCACTCTCCTCACACCGAGCTTGGAGCCAGGCATTAATCAGCTGTTTGTCCTTGACCTCCTGTTCCTTATTCCTTAGTGTTGGGATGGAACTGAACACCACTTGTACTCCAGAGCCCTCCATCATTCTCCCTAGAGCCCTGAAGTCTCTCTTGACGGCTTTCAGCTTTCTGCGCTGTAAGTCATCACTGCCTATTCGAAATACTAGCAGGGGGTAATAATCTCTCCTTCACCAAGGAAGGAAGTTTTCCAGGGACATCCTTCACTGATGCCCCCGGTAAGCAGCAGACCTCCGTGTGGAGTGGGTCTGGTCTGTAGATGGGTCCCTCCGCTCCTTTTAGAAGGGAATCCCCTAAGACAATCACTCTCCTCTTTTTATAGACAGAGGATATTTTTAAGGTCCTCTAAGGATGCCGGAGCATAGGGAAAGTTTCTAGGCTGTGGGAGCCATCTTCTTCATCCTTGGGGATAGGATCCACCTGCAGTGCTTCATATTTGTTCTTGAGGGTGTTCTTGGGGCTTTGTTGTCTGGGTGGGGGAGCAGGTTTCCTGCGCCGGGCAGGAACTTGCTGCCATTCCCCATCCCTTGTTCCCCCAGCCTTGCAGTTTGTAGGATGGAGCTGCTTAGCCACACTGGCTGCAGCAGCCTGCTGAGTTTGGGAGAGGGCACTGCTCCAGCGATCTATTTCCCTCTCACATTCCCTGATGGTCCTTAACCTATTTACTTCCTCCCTCAGCTCTGCCACCATGTGAAGGGGTTCCCCCACGCGAGCACAGCTCCCACAAGTGTAGCGGTACCAGAGGCGTGAGCCGGTGTGGGAGAGGGGCACTGCCTACAGCCCGGGCTCTGGGGAGCTGCACGGACCCACTGAGGCTCTGCCTGGGTGGCAACACCCATCCTGCTCGCTGCAGCACCCGGAGCAGTTTTAATCTTCTGCTCGGTAGCCACCACGGTCCACGGCCCTGTCTGGCCAACCTCCAGCCCCGCCATGAGCCCCTCCGCGCTCGAACTGCCCCTTTATACTAACACTCCGCACTCCCTATAGCGGTGCTCCCGGGGGGCCGTTTAAATCTCCCGCGGTATCCGCCGGGACCGCCCCCTCCCGTCAGGCTCCGCGCGGGACCGTCCGCTGCCGCGTGTCAGGAGCCGAGCGCCGCCCGCCGCGCTCCCGCTTGGCATTTCCCGGGCTTTTCCCGCCTCAGGGGAGTGCCGCACCGCCTCAGATGGCCACCGCACCGCCTCAGATGGCCACCGCACCGCAGCACCCACCGTCCTGCCGCTGAATGTTGCCGAAAAAATAAAGCACTTCCTGCTGCAGCTATCGTTTAATTCAGAAACTTACTGATATGTTATCGGTGTATGAAACCATAGCGTAGATTTATTTTATTTAGACGTTGCAGTGCAATTTATAGCCATTCCCCCATGTCTTATCACTACAAGCCTTTGTAAACAGCGCCTCCCCAGCTTTCTTGTAGCCCCTTCAGGTACTGGAAGGTCACTATAAGGTCTCCTCGGAACCTTCTTTCCTCCAGGCTGAACAACCGCAGCTCTCTGAGCCTGTCCACGAATGGGAGATGCTCCAGGCCTTGGATCATCTTTGTAGTCTCCTCTGGACCCACTACACCAGTTCCATCTCCCTCTTATGTTGAGCATTCCAGGACTGGACACAGTATTCCAATTAAGGTGTCACAAGAGAGGAATAGAGGGGCAGAATCACCTCCCTCCACCTGCTGGCCACACTTCTGTTCCTTCTGAATTATAATGCTGCAATAAAGAAGGAAATCTCCAATTGTGAATTAAATACTGATAGTATTTTCCTTGTAAAATGATACTTTAATGGGTTCTAATTGGCTTTATTTAACAGTGTATTTCACTATTGATTACTCTTAACGCTGCTGTGTTGATGCAGAGAGACATGATAAGCGGCTTCCCTTCCAATAGCAGTTTGTTCAAGTTAGTAATGAATTTTCCTAATGTGCAGTCCAGAGCAATTAAGGAACACGCTCTTGACTGCTCCAGCAGTTGTCAATCTCTTGCAAGCAGCTAAGACAAAAGCTGAATAAATCACCAGAACTATCTGCAAACTGAATTGTTCCCCAGTATTCAAGATGGATATTTGGAAGATCAGTTAAACCTGAGTTATTATCCTGAAAACAAATAGACATTACTGGTTCAATTATCATGGATCCTAAAACACCACAGAGAAATTTCTTTGCTCTGAGTAAGCTCTTCCTCTTTCTCTATCTACATATCCCTCTTGTGAGGGAGTAATCCCAGTCATCAGGTAAAATGTAAGATGAAAAAGATAAAAAATCACTGGACTATGATCAGCCAAAGGAAATCACCAGCATTTAGAGACCTGTAGAAGCAGTTATTACTCAGGATATTCATATTACAAAAAGTAGGAGATAACCTAAAGTAACAGAGTGGGCCTGGATATTTTGAAATTTATCATCGCCTTCTAAAAAAAAAGGTGGGGAGCATAGGGAATTGTTTGAAAGAGCTTCCTTGCTAAGGGAGCACTCACTGCATGCCAATATTTCCTTAAACTTTGTTTCGGTATCTTATTTTTGTTGAAGGTATCATTCAGGATCAAATTGAAGTCGTGCCAACAAAACCACTTTGAAGCTCTGTTCATGCACTTTACCTGCCATGGGAATGAGATCAAACCACTGATGACTACAAACCCGAAATCTATAATTTACAACAGCGTGAACCGTATGTGACAATGCTAACTTCCCATCCAAAGGTCATAAGCTTTCCACAACTTAAAGCTCTGCGAACTGTAATTGGAAGGTACAGTAGTGAGCTTTCCACAAGACAAAAAATGGGTAAAAATGGAATGCTAGTTTCAATGCATACTCTTTACCTCATAGCCTTAATCCATTGACTGTGTCCACAGAGAAGGAAGGAAAATGTAGAACACTTGTGTTTCAGTTACAGCATTTTGTATCCTTTAGTTCATGTAACTAGGTGGCAGATCTTGAATAAAAGTACCAGATGACCAATTCACAATGAAACCAAGGATAAGCCTGGTTTGAGAGAAGTGAGGTTGACACAAAAAATCTAAAACTTTCTTCATGTGTGTCAAGTTTTCAGGAAAGAGACTGTTTTTTATGTCAGAACTGTTAACTGTTATATACCCCAACGGTATATATATCAGTCAGCTAGAAACTAAAGATGAAGTACTGTAAAAAGGTACAGACATGAAGTGCACGAATCATTATCAGGATGGCGATTTCCAACTCCAAAATTTTACAGTTGGAGGCATTCACATGAAGACCCCCAGTGCACTCAATTGATGTGACTAAGTCACTGGACGCATGCATCATCAGATGCATCATTAAACGTAGTGTGGTTGACTCACCCGATGTGTAAGTGGCAAAGTCAAATGTAATAGGGATGAGGATTAATTCAAATTGCTGGGCAGTATCTTGGCATCCTTAGAATCTGTGCAGAGTCAATTCCTTCTGAGAGTTAATTCAACAGAGACTCAGTAGATGTGATTTCTTGAGACAGAGAATAGCAAAGCATTTCCTTCCTGTACATCTTTGAGCAAGCCTTGCTTTACATTTAATTTCTTTCAAAGCAGATTTCTTTATAGAACATTGAGATCTATGCATTAAAAATAGTGTAATTTTTCCACTCCGGTCATCCTCTTTTACTCATACTTCTGAGAAATATTATTATAGCACACTTCAGTACAGCTGGCTTCAAAATAAATTTCACATCCCTAATATGACAGTAAGAATTTAAATGTCTTTCCTTCACTGTTGCAGTCCATGACAAACATTTTCCAATGAACCAGAAACAAGTTATAAATTTCTATTGACAATTTTTCATAAAGTGTGAACAAGTTGTGTCTTTTATTTAAAGCTAATTAAATTAATTTAGTTAAAACCCCAATAAACTATAAAGGCAAAATTGATGCGTGCAATAATGTGGAAAGAAAGAAAAAGGTCAGCCTCTCCGCTTCCCTCAAAAACAGCCCTTGTGCTGTTCATCAACTCATCTGTTGTATACTATGTCACTTGATCAGGGAGCACCTAGATCAACTTTGTGCTTTTATCTGATTCTACAATGCACAGATACAACATTAATGACTTTTGCATCAATTCAGAGGGAGTATTTTTTTCTGTTGTTAAAAAACCTGAAGTTTCTTCTCACTGTGGAGAAATGTCTGTTTTGCTAATGGTGTTTTAAGATCAGAACTTGTTGAGTAATGTCAATCAAAGAAGTGTATAGAGGTCTACATTCTGTTAAAGCTGAACACAAACTTTTCTATTAATAGGAAACGTAACTACTAACATTCTGTACATAGTGTTTAAAGTGTAAATCAAGTTAAATATGTATAGTTAAATGGACACTACCTGGTGTTTACTAATTTCCCCCACAGCAACCTTAGTGTGAAACACAGCAGATGGCAACTAATAACTCTTGCAAAATTGCTACAAATCACTTCATTACTCTGTCTCATTAAAAAAAAAAATAAATATTTGTTTTCCTTCATTCGAATCCAAAGGTAGTTTCACTCCTCCTTCACTTCTGCAATGACTATACTAACGGACTTTTCATGGATTTCAATGACTCCTACACTTCCATGAATTGCTCTTTTCAGTAATATAGGGACTGGGGCTTGTTTTCATTTTTCGTTAAACGATGTAATCCAACATACAAAACAAGTCATGAGGGCATAATAATTCCACAGAAATGTAGGTCATCCCTGCTTCTGACAATGATTGGAAGCAGACATCTGAAGAAGGACGGACCACTTGAGAACTTCCCCAAGTGAAGTGCAAGCCACTGCAAGCTGGGAAGATGACTTCCTAGGTCTTTACGCAACCCTCACTGGATTTCTCTTTCTCTGTGACTTTCCCAGGCCTTTGGACACAGACTTTCATCTTGTATGGGTCAACTTTCCAACAAGACAGATATTGCTCACTCTTCCATTTAGTTCTGCTGCAGTCATCTATTGCAAGACTGACTCATGACTATCCAAGAAAAGCACAGCAGTGAGGCACAAGGCCCACCTTACGCTTCTTTCAGTTATAGTCAAGACTGTTCCTTCCCATTATTTGAGACCCTTTTGTCCCTCAGCTTTGCTTCATTTCTGTTGACAGAAGCCCCTTTGGTGTTACTGTTCCCTAATAAGCATCAAGATACTATTGAAAGCAAACGTATACAGCCCTGTATAATAAATTTCGTCTGGTTTCTTTTGAGTACCTTGCTCTGCATTCTGTAGCTACTGTAGCAGCAAATGTGTACTTTGGCAAAACCACTCTTAGAGTTTCACAGTTTTAGTCATTCCTCCCTTACTACACAGTGCAGTTTCAAGAGGATGATATTTATTTCTCTTACAGCTAATTTGAGAAAGCATTTCAGTCAGCAAGAAGGAATTTTTAGATTGCCAGGTTTTGTTCCACTTGAACGTTAATATAGTACCTTATATTGAGTTATACAGATTATGAGAGCATAATTTTAGAGGCTTTTTTAAGACAGAGTCAATAACAAATGTTAAGTAGAGTACATCACACCAAATCTATGTACCACAGCAAAAAAATCATAGGATCTAAAGCTCCTACACAGTGCCAGATTCCTGGTGTAATAGATACATGGGGAAAAGGAAAACACAACACCCCCTGACAGAGAGCATTAATGAAAATGTAATACAGGTAGTAAGCCACTGTGAAGATAAGTTAGAGGGTATAATCCTGCTGCAACTGTTTAGAAAAGACTGGAAAAACATTTTTATAACAGAAAACATGCACAGAACCAACCCACACTCTATGCTGGGAACAAATAGTTCTGAGATGTGGCTTGTTTAGCAACCCAAGTATATCAACTGGGAATTTGTCTGGTATCAGCTTGTTCGGGGTTCTCCAGTACATCACTTACCCTCTAGAGCTCTGCCTATCCGTCTGTGAAGTGAATGCATCACTTAGTTCTGCTTTCCTTGTTCAACCGCATTGGTGCATAGTTGTTGATGTGTTGGAGAAAAAATAAAAGTATTTTTTTAAGAAATCAAGAGATTGATTGAAATCAAGAGAGAAATCAAGATATTGCTTGAAACACCACTTTACCTTATGCTCTAAGCACCTTTCTGTCATTTCTTTTTTTTGACTGTGTCAGTAATGTTGTTCATAATATTCATGCATTAATGATGCACCATGAAGTAGTAGCTCTCAAATTCCTTTCAATAGTATTGGACATTATTTCTTTACAAATTAAAAAAAAAAAAAAAAGAAAGAAAAGGAAACACTCTACATTGGTCCTGCATTATTTTAAGTTAACCCAACAGGCTGAATAGTGTTCAGTAGAGTGAATGATCACCTTACCAGATCCCGGGCACTACAAGACTCACGGTGCTGCCATGTGCTTTTCCAGGGGTGCAGAAGTGGGAGAGGCTGTTTTTCCACCTAAGCCTCTCCGAAAGACCTGTCCCTGCTGGGCCAGCCCAGGGCGTGAACAACAACAAGGATTCATCGGCCACCTCCCACCACCACGCTGCTCCTCACATCCCGCCTGCCAGACATTGCGCCAACGCCCGCAAAACCACCTACAAAGACATCAGGGCGCTATCACGGCTGATGGGGCAACTTTCGCTAGATGACACCTCCCAGAGTGCCAGTGCGGGACGAAGCCATGCGATTAGGAACACCATCGGGATGAGGCCCCATCAGCCACAGTGGGATGTGGGGAAGCACCAGCCAACGACACAACCGGCCATGGCGAAAACAGGGGGGCAGAAACGCAAATCCATGAGATCAGCCCCCCCTATTAAGCGAAGGGCCATGGAATAGAGAGACAGAGAAGAATAAGGCAGGGCGTTTTGGGGATAATGTTGCATTTGGATGGGTGGGAGGGTGGAGGTAAACATTTTCTGAAGATTTTGTGGTTCTGTATAATTGTTAGGTGTGTTCTATGTATTATAGTAATAGTCTATTAGTATTATCATATAGGATAAATAGATATATTAATGTTTGTATGGGGAGTTTAAGTTCTTTTTTAATAGCTGTTATTTCATTGTTTGAAAAAAAATTAAAAAAAATTGAGTTGCTGTGTCAGATGTACGTGTTTTCCTTCCTGTCATTCTGAGCTTTGCTGGTTATTGGTGTTTTGATTTCTTTGCTCTTTTGATTACGTCTATTGAATATCTCATCATTTATTCCCAGTCTTGTGCCCCCCAGGAAGAACTTTCAAACATGTTTCCACAAATGGGGCAAGGGGACACCCTCTGTAGCATCAGCGAGAAGCCTTCAAGCAGTTTGGGACATCCAGATATTTTGCAGGATCCACTGCCTGTACAGGGAAGTGAGAGTCCTAATTCGGACATCTAAGTGATTTATTTAGATTTGCATGGCACTTACAGCCTTGTATATCCAATACAGATCCACATATGCAGCGTAGCAGAAACAGCTGTACGTTATCCATAACTTTGAGCTCATATATAAAATGCTCCATAGTTCATAAGCTGTCACCTCCTTCAGCTGTCCCGATTGGTAACACCTGTGTTCAGAAGGTAATTAAGGAATGGAGATACTTATGGACTGACTGGTGGTGAAAGAAAGGAAGAGTCTACAACCTCGTGCTCATGGAGGCAGAAGAGCCCTTCAGGTAAAGGTCACTGCTATTTCCATGGCACTTCAGGAAGAGGTGCCCTCTCTTTTCTCCTCTCACAGACCTTTCTTACCAGCTAGTACAGAGTAACAAGGTAACCCCTTGTAAATCTAAGAACCAGCCAATTCAGTAGTAAGTTCATTAAACTTATGAAGAAGTGTATTTAAGTAAATTTAACTTCATTGTTAACCTTGCTTTTAGCAGGTTAGACTTCCAGTTCAAATTACTATTTGAAGCATGAGCAAATATATGCAGCCCACATAGATTTGCTGTTAAAGTACAGAGAAATTAGCAATTTCATGAGCATGTGATAACAGAAAAAAGAATTGTTTTATTTGATTCCATGAAACATCTCTTCTTTCCACTGCCCAAAACTGCAGTGATTGTGATATAGTTGTCAAGCCACTTTCAGTGATATTGTAAAAGTCATGGCATTCAGGGGAAGTCCATGTTGACTGCGAGAAAGACAACATTGTGCCTGTTTTCGACAAGGGAAGAAAAGAGGACCCTGAGAACTACCGACCTGTCAGCCTCACCTCTGTGCTTGGGAAGATCATGGAACTATGAAGAAGTTGTGCTGAAGAAGTTGTGCTCAAGAAGCTTAGAAGCAATGCTATAGCACATGGAGGACAAGGAGGTGATGTGAGACAGCCAGCACGGCTTCACAAAGGGGAGGTCCTGCCTGACCAACCCAGTGGCTTTCTGCGATGGGGTGCCCACATCAGTGCTCTTGGGAAAGGCAAAGGATGTAGTGATCTGTCTGAACATCTGTAAAGCTGTAGACATGGTCCCACACAACATCCTTCTCTCTAAATTGGAGAGAGACAGGGATTTGATGGGTGGACTGTTCAGCAGATCAGGAATAGGTTGGATGGTTGCATCCAGAGCGTAGTGGTCAACAGCTCGATGTCCAGATGGAGATCCACGACAAATAATGTCCCTCGGGGGTCTGTACTGGGACAAGTGCTGTTTAATATTTTCATCAATGCTATAGACAGTGAGACGGAGTACACCCTCACCAAGGTGGTGTTTCTTAACTGACCAAGGCTCAGCCCAGCACCTTCTGTGCAGTTACTGTGTGTTCTCATCAGCCTCAACTAATACTTTTAGCTTCTTAATCTAATTGCTATTAAAGAGGAGAGTTGCCTGGTCATGCGGTCCAGCTGTGATCCAGGAAGGATTCCAATGGGACTTACCAGCAATCTGTTGTTGGTCAAAGATCTCATTGCTTTGAGGAGCGCCCTTGAGAGGTTTCCCAGCGTGAAGGGGAGATCTCTCACCATGCAGCCACACTGCCCAGCAGGGCAAGCTCAAAGAAGGCTCACTTAGGTTGTCCTGTTTATGGGATAACAGTGGTTGACACAGTCAAATTGCATATGAGGCTCCCTAATTGTTTTCATTGTGTGGCCCGGCCTGTGGTCAGGCCTTTCCTTCCTTTGGAGCCTGAACCAATCTGATAGTGGATTGGTAAAGGGGTCAGAGGGAACACATTGGTCACGTATAAACATATGCCTTCCCTTCTGCATGAAGAATCCCGCATAACTTTTCTGATAAATGCGGGAACGTATGGCTTTAACCAATAATTTGATTTCCTTGATGAGAATTTCCTAATATTTTGAACTGTTTTCTGTGCTAGCCTATTAAAAACCTGATTTTTGAAAGGCTGGCAGAAGCACAGTTCTAATTCAAAATTTATTAGATATGACAAGCATTAAGATTATACTATCAAGATCATATCAAAATGTCATTAATACAGAGCTGATTGGAACTCAGTGAAAATTGCTACATTATATCAATAGTGAGATTGTCACAGTAATATTACGTTATAATTGCATAGTTAAAAAATCTTGCAGATCTATGCAGTATAATGGAACAACTGCACTTTTGCTAAAAAACAGAGTAAGTACAGTCTGAAGCAGTTATGTCAGACTAACATGTCACTACGTTGATTTTTTCATATTAATTGTATGTATAGTTGGTGCGTGTCTCATTAATGGTCTGAAACATACAGTCCATAGAAATGCATGGCAACAAACAGAGTGAAGTGTCAGTCAAGAAGACCAAACAAGTATGACCAGGACATTTGTCCTGTCTACCTGAAAAACTTCAGGTATTAACTCGCTGCCTTCATCTCCCCGTGCGGTGCGGGTAATCACAGTAGGAAAACAGCATGTGTACTTCTCCACAGCCATCTGTGATCCTACCTACAGTGGAAACTGAAATATGCAGTGAAAACTAAGCTCAGAGCTGAGAGGCCGAGCTCGAGAAAACCCTTTATGGTTCCACTAACTTCAGATAAAGCACTGTTTTATATTTTTCTCAAAACTTGGCCTAAAAGGGTTTCATAACACATGACAATTATGTCATATTCTCTTTACTAATCAGCAGTTTCAAATTAAAGCCAGGATGTATACCAAACCAGACACCTAGGTGGCAAATACTTGTTGTAGTTAAAAAGTACTAGTACAAAAAATTGAACAGTCTTAGGGTTTGGTTTTTTTTTAATTGGAAACAACATTAGATTTTTCAGGAATATTAAAACAGTGCAATTTTTCCACAGCACCAAAACAAAAGGGAAAAAAATGCTATTTCAATAATGAGGAAAGAGGGCAATTTTACTATGGCACTGAATAACCACAACATTTTCCAGTTTGTTCCAGCATTAATCACTACCAAAAGCAGTAAAACAAGAAAGTTGTAGTAGTCCTAATTTTTTATTTGACTTACGAGAAATTCTTCTCATATTTAAGCAAAAGAAAACAACCAGGATTTCCAAGCAGTGCCATAGCATAAGATTTCTTGTTCTGTTCTCCTTTTCACAACATTGCTGGATTTCATAGAATGCAGCATTTTATCTTAATTAATTTTATCATCATCTGGGGAGGTATAGATCCAGTATCAAATAGAACTTGGTTCCATAAACGGATTTCAGCAAAGCCCAGAGACTAAAATTGCCATCCTTAAGTTCTCTGTTTTTCCGGCTCACCTTGCCACCAAAGAGACATGGGAGTTTTGAACATGCTTCCAAACCACATTCCCCTAATTCTTTCTTTTAGATGGAGTAGAATATGAAATTATTTTCATGTAAATACAAAGTGCATTTGTGTAATAAATGCTATAAATTTAAAAAAATTAATAAACCTGCTTTTTAGCTGAAAAACCTAAAAGGCTAATGTGGATGAACATAATGAAAAAAGGAAAAAAGAAGAGTCGTTTCCTGCCACCTGGAGATTGCTGCAGGACAGAGGGGAAATGGATTCAGAAGTGTGAAAAGCACCATCCCATGCACACTCATTTTGTGAAAATTTAAACAAACAAAGTTAATCAATCTTAAATTGATGCTAAAATGACTGCAACATAAACCCCACGATAACCAACTAGACAGATATATAGATCATTTTTTTCTTCTTTTTCTTTCTATGGGAGCATTTTGCCTTATTACTTTCATTCATAAATATGAGTTTTTATTCGTTTATGAACTCTCCATTCAAATTTTAGGAGAAATAGCTAGCCAAATAGTCATGTGTGAATCACTGAATGGTAACAGAGAAACAACGCTTATCTTTCTACATCTTCTGTCCATTCCCATCTCTAAACGTAGTTTTCTGCTAGTAGAAGTAAAAGAAAGATGTACCAGTAGTAATGGCTGCAGAGCTCAACTGGAGATACAAGGAATGACACAAGGAACTGTCTGGCAGGGGACAGAGCTACGAGTCAACCTCTATTCAGTCACCTCATGGCTGGGTGCATCGCAGCCTTTCTTTTGAGAAATATGGAATCTTGCAATGGGGAATACATCCAACAGCTATTCTTGATAGAATCACAGAATAGGTAGGGTTGGAAGGGACCTTAAAGATCATCCAGTTCCAACCCCCCTGCCACGGGCAGGGACATCTCCCACTGGATCAGGCTGCTCAAGGCCCCATCCAGCCTGGCCTTGAACACCTCCAGGGATGGGGCATCCACAACTTCCCTGGGCAACCTGTGCCAGTGCCTCACCACTCTCATAGTGAAGAACTTCTTCCTAATGTCTAATCTAAATCTGCCCTTCTCTGGTTTATACCCATTGTTATTATGTTATTATGTTATGTTATGTTATGTTATGGGATACGATTTTTTTGTCATAGCAATGAAGTGGGTGACAAAAAGCCCATGCAAAGAAGGTCAGCATTAAAGCACAGCGTGCAACGTGGCATCTACACGCATCACTATGCAACTTTCAAAGTCCCACTCTTAACCACAATTGGTTCTGTGGAAAAGTCATTTATGTGAACTCTGCATGAGACAGGAAGATTTGGCTCCAAGTACACTGGCAATTCAATAAAACCCTCTTGACAAAAGCACTCTACAGTATAATTCACTACAAAAAACTAACTCCTCCTAAGCTGAGAAAAAACAGTGAGTTCTTATCATGGTATAGAGTACTATATATTAAGGCCATTTGAGACATTTAGGAAATCTCTGTCTAAAACAGAAACTAAAACGCTCAGACAGAACTTCAAAGGTGATGGTGTATCACTAAACCCACTGATACTGAGCTTCCTAAAGACCTGCTTAAACATACATGTCAGCTTGTACAGATGTTAAGTATATAATATGCAGTTATGAAATCATTTATTCAGAATCACCAACAAAATGCAAACTACTACTTTGTGTTCTTTAGTTTGCTCATTCCCCTAAGAAAGACCACAACTTATAACATTCCACATGAAGTAGTCAAATCCTCTCCAACCAATTTTCCTGTATGTTCCTTGACCTTTAGTGCTTTTGTACTAAATGACCATTAACATCTGATGGTTCAGGACTTTCCTATGGTAATTCCTTAGTTTGGGCTTGATTTTGTCATAAATTTTGAAAGACAGGAGGGGCTTTGCCGTTCGTACACCAGGCATGTTTGGCAACTGTCTGTCACGCAAAAATGTTAATTGCACAATCTGGTATAGCACTGTAAGTGGCAAGGTGAAGCCCACCCAGAAGTTAATTTAATACCAGAATACACGAGTAAGAATATAAGATATATGATAGTTATCTTCTGTTCTGTTGTTTGCTGTGTTCTGGAGAAGATGTCTTCCTTTACCAAAGTCTACCAAATATCACTGTATTGACCTTTAAACTCTTTCAAGCCATCATGGACGTTTCCCCACTCACATCCTTCCACAGAGGAGCTACTCAGCCTGCTTTAGTATTGTTAATACTAGTGAACAAAAGTCTTCAAACCATATTTTTACAGTTACAAATAAAATTCAATATGCAATGCTATGTTATCGTTTCTCCCCAGCTTTGGGCAAACCTTTAGAACCTTGGTTTCTGTAGGCTTGACTGAGCCTGATTGTAGAAACCTTCTGAGGCAAGTAAATAGTAGGTACCTTGGTAACCAGGGTGGCTTTTATATAGCAGGAGACAGAACTTGCGTACTCATTCCATTTTTCCATTCCATCAATTTAAATATACTTGCACTAAGGGTAATTACAATGTCTTAAAAACAAAACAGGTCAACCCTGCTATTATATTATTCCGCTTTAGAGAATCACTAATTCCACTCTATTAAAAAGTGACATTTTGTGCCTTAAACTCACTGTTTTTCTTATGAAGCAAGGGAGAAAACTAAACTAATGTAAAAATGCAATAAACTGAGCTCCATTGGGTAGTTCTTTGATCTCCTGTGTACTTTGCCTGTTTGTAACTTTAAA
This sequence comes from Cuculus canorus, assembly GCF_017976375.1. Classification (NCBI taxonomy): domain Eukaryota; kingdom Metazoa; phylum Chordata; class Aves; order Cuculiformes; family Cuculidae; genus Cuculus; species Cuculus canorus. Next base: position 12,115,676 of record NC_071405.1, read on the forward strand.
GCCTATCTACAGGGCACAGAGATAAATATTGCTTATGAAACGTGTGCTTCTAGCTTAGATTTGATATCCCTGCATACTTTTATCCAGTTGGAAAGTGCTTTCTGAAGTTACTTTGCTCAAGTTTCTACAGATTAAAGTTTTCTAAACACCATTTTCCCATTGTATGCAGAATAGTACCTTGCAGGACTTCAGGTACTCATGCTGCATTTCAGTCTAAGCTCTTGCCAGAAGCAGACAGGGCGGAACAACACCCAAAGTCTAATACATGCTTTAGATTCTGTGTACCTACGTGTACTTTACTTAGAAAAACAGTACCATGGGGCATCCAATGAAGTAGCAAACTCAGTCCCAAACACAGCAATTGGCGGAATTATGTCATATATCAGACTCGTTAACAGTTTAATTGTATCTGTCTTGTGATGAGAGCACAGCAACTTTTTCAAAGATCTGAAGCTATCTAATTAAAGGAAGAGGGGAAAGACACAAAAGAAAAATTAGGAAACAGATAAATTTTGAAGTAAGGTCTTAAAAAACCAAAAAAGACAAAACAATCTAGGGAGAAGCCCAATGATGTTTATATGTATACCTTTGTTAAACTATGTATTAAAACCTCGTCACTTTTTGCCTTAACTTATTAACCTCTTTGTAGAAATGGAGATTGTGGAAGTTAACATGACTTAATTCTGAACAAGGTGATACCACTTATATTTTCCATACATCCTTGCAGTGAAGCTCCCAAATCCAACTGATCTGTTATTGATGACAGAAGGTAATTCTGTGTATGTGATCTGTGTTGGGGTGGGTTTTTTCCTCCATTCCTAGTCATTCTCTCTTTTGGACATTTATTTTCCTTAGCCACATACCAGCTATACATCTTGCTGCTCAAAAAGCAGCAGGTGGTGATGAATAAACACTGCTGCAGTAATTTCCTTGGAAAAAGGCATAGCTCTGTACTAGTCATCTGCACAAAAATCCCATTGTAAATAGCATCTAAGCAAGTGACAGATGTTTTAGCGTTAACTAGACTGTCCAGGGTAGCATTTTGTCCCTTCCCTGTCCTATCCCTTCAGTTTAGCTTTTTCTAGGCTGTACTAACACAAACACAGCTCCAAATGTCACTGTAATTGCCAGTCAATTCTTCTCTCCTCCTCTTCCATTCATTCCATGTCCGTTGGTGTCCTGTTCCACCCCCAACACACATCCCTTCCCCAGTAGATGAATAATTCCCAGACAGATTTTTGGCAAAGAACACATTTCCTTGATAAATCTTTGAACATGTACAGAAAATATTTGCTACTTTGTAAAAACAAAGAAAGTCAACCATTAGTGTGTCTTCCATAGCTATAAATATATTCAACATATAAATCTAAAAGATCTTATGCAATACAGCATCTCAGCTTCAGCACGTTCCAATGGCCAAACACTAGACATTGAATATGAAAAGACAATTGTACCAATTATTCCAGAATTTGGCAAGCTTAAAATTGTAGTAGAGAATAATCTATTACAATAGACCTTAAAAACTAGGTATCACTGTAACATATATTTAGAAACATGCTTGGAATCAGAGTCCCGTCCCAGAGGCGATACACTTCACATCAAAACTTCATCTTTCATGTGAATGCTCACAGCCAGAAACCAGAAGACAGTAATTCCTAATACACGAACATAAAAACATCTTTTAAGTAAGACTGGTATGGAGTAATCTTTGGATAGTTGCTTGTGCTCTATCAGCAGACTATTCAGGGATCCCCACTGCAGGAATCCTAGACAGGTTAGTTCCAGTTAATGGCTTCCTTTCTCAGGCTCTGCTGTCTAATGTTCAAATTAACAGACACTTGAAAATCTGTTGGATTTGGGTTTGTTTTTGGTTTTTTTTAAAGAATTCTTTAAAATCTGATATTCTGCAGAATTAAGTTCTATTAAAAAAAGGTTGTATAAGAAAAAAAATCATTACATTAGTATCAAAATTTACTTTCAATGTATTTGTTTAGTTATTCTTACGCTATGTCAAGGAGTAGCATATGTGTACTCCCACTATAATTCTTATATAATAATTTTAATGATTTCAATGTTTGAGCTTTCTTATTGATATCCATTCCTTGTTTTCAGGAAGAGTAGCATTCCAAGCCGCCCCCGGCAAGTGCAGGGCTGTTGCAGTCAGTGCTAGAGTGGCACTGTGAGTTAAAACCACAGCAGGGCTGAGAGGCAGATAGGAGGGATGGGGCAGATGGGGCAGATGGGAGTTGGGTGGGTAGTATTAAAATTTTTCATTAGGTTGTTCTACAGTTATTTAGTCTCTTGGATCATATTAATATTCTATTAGTATTAGCTTACATATTAATAGAAATATTAATGTTAGAAAGGAGGATATAATATTTTTATTTAATGTCTGAATGTTTCCTGTACTTGGATTTTTTTAACAATAATAAACATTTTTAAGTGCATATGTAACATGTACGTGTCTTCCTGCATGGCCTTCTCAGCTTTGCTGGTGGAGGAAGATTTAGCAGGGAAAGGGGTGATATGATGTTTGTATGCTGTCGAAAAGAGCGGAGAGGTGAGTAACATGAGTTAAGAGGAAGCAAATTAAAGGCTATCTCTTCACTGCATCTATGTTTTTTATAATCCACCAAAGTTATTACTTTTTTGTTCTGGTTTATTCATTGAAGATGCTTTGTAGAACTATCTTGAAGATGAGAAGAAGAGGTCTGAGATAAATGAGGTGGCAGTGTAAGAATTGCCTCCCTTAGGTACCAGGTTCTTCTCAACTTTGTGGCTTGTGTGTGAATTCATTCAGTGGACACAGAAATCTTTTTTCCCACACACATACATTCAGGGATGCGTAGGATTCAGTGGATGAAATATTGTCCCCTTTGGGAAGTACTTGTGTGGGGTTTGGTAATAGTGTCCGTTCTGTTTAGAGAGGCATGATGGAATGGAGATGTGTTGGGAAGTTGTGTTTCTTTTCATACTCTAACTTTACTCACTGCATTATGGTCAGGAAAGAGTTTAGCCCCAGCAGTCTCCTTAGTGATGCTGGGAACTGTCTGAGGGTTCGACAGAGTTCTGAGGACAGGACAAGTACAGGAGGGACACAGTTTTCCAGCAGATGTAGTATTTGTCCCTCAGGCACATGAACTGCGCTATTTGGCTTCCTGTCATCTGCCAAGAAGCTGAGGGTGCGCTCCATCCCAGTGTCATTGCTGAAGATATTATATAGCACTGGTGCCATGGCAGAGCTTGAAGGGACACCACTTGTTCCTGATCTCCATCCAGACATTGAACTGCTCACCACCAGCTGCTGGATGCAACGATTCAACCAATTCATAACCACCCTAGCCGTTCCCTCCCCATGAGACCCTGGGGTGGCAGTTGGGGGCGGGGCTAAACACAGGGAGCCCCAAGATTCCTTCCTAGGCAACCACCAATCAGACGCCAGAGCCAGCACCCCAAAGAGTCCTTAGCAACCAACAGACCAGCAGACGGCCATCTTGCCCTGCAACCTGGTCGCAATGGCGTGGTTCCTGAGGTCCACTCTTAATCCCAGAACCCTTTACCCCCAAGGTAGGACTGATCCCTGGAGCCTGGAGATGCTCTTGAAAGCGAGAGCAGAGGTGATGGCCAGCAATGGCTCCTGTCTCTCTTTCAGGCTCCATCAACCTCTCTCAACCACCCTTGCCTGCTGCCCGGGCTCGCCCAGCGGGGATCGCAACCCCTGCACTCCCAACAGGTATAGCATCCCCATCCGCTCTGGCACCCCGTCACCTCCAGCATCCCCCATACCTGGTCACCTGCAGCATCCCCAGCACCCCTGGCATTTTGGACATGAGGGTTCAGCAATCCTCTGCAACTGTCCCTTCCCTCGCCTCGGTGGTGTACGCCCAGGAAACACAATTTACAGAGAATTCCCCAAAGAATTGGGGGCACTTCTGCTATTTTATCTGCTGTAAGCGAGTTTCCTCCCTGATCCGCAACCCCGTCCCACGGGCACAGCATTTCACCCTGTGGGGAGTGCCCCAGCCCCAAGCAGGTGCAGAGCCGGGGGAGCCCAGCCGTGAGAGCCGGCTCAGCAGGTGACTCCGGAGAGTCCCCCCGGCAGAGCACAGCTCCCACTCCCCTCTGCAGTCCTGCAGATGCCTCCATGTGGGTGCCTTTCCAACCCCAGATCAATCTTATTCAGTGGAAGGACACCAATGTTCCTCCACCAGACCCCCCCGGCTCAGCTGCAGTGCTGGGTCCCGGCAAGGTGCTGCCCCGCGGGACCCCTGGGGCTGTGGGGTTCCTCTGGCCGGGGCAGCCCCTGGGACACCGCCGGGCCCCGCAAAATGGCCTTACGAGATCCCAGGCACTACAAGACTCACGGTGCTGCCATGTGCTTTTCCAGGGGTGCAGGAGTTGGAGAGGCTATTTTCCAGCTTAAGCCTCTCCGAAAGACCTGTCCCTGCTGGGCCAGCCCAGGGCATCGTCAACAAGGATTCCGTGGCCACCTCCCACCACCATGCTGCTCCCCACATCCCGCCTGCCAGACGTTTCACAAGTGCCCACCAGAACATCTCCAGGAATGACATCACGGAACTGTCACGGCTGATGGGGCGACTATCGCTGGATGATAACATCTCCCAGACTGCCAGTGCGGGCCCAAGCCATGCCTTTTTAAACACCATCGAGATGAGGCCCCATCAGCCACAGCGGGATGTGGGGAAGCACCTGCTGACAGCGCAGCCGGCCATGGCGAGAAAGGGGGGGCAAAAACGTAAAACCAGCAGTCCAGCCCCCCCTGTGAAGCGAAGGGCTTTGGAACAGAGCCCTGGGGTGGGAAAGCACAGTTAAGAAAGCAAAGATGAGAGAGATAAGGCGGGGGGGGGGGGGGGGGGGGGGGGGGGGGGGGGGAGTGGTAGTTTTGAGTGGGTGGAGGGTAAAGTTGAAGTTTTTGTGTAGATTTTTTGCTTCTGTGTAGTTGTTAGGTTGTTTTAGGGATTGTAGTAGTATTGTATTACTATTAGCTTATATGATAATAGAAATATTGTTTGCTTAGAGAGTGTAAGTTTTTTTTTTAACAGCTGTTATTTCATTGTTTGAAAAAAAATAAAAAAAAATTCAGTTACCGTATCAGCTGTACATGTCTTCCTTCCTGTCATTCTGAACGTTGCTGGTTATTCTTGTTTTGATTTCTTTGCTCATTTTGATTACGTCTATTGAATATTTCATCATTTATTCCCAGTCTTGTCCCCTCCAGGGAAGAACTTTCAAACATGTTTCCACAAATGGGGTAAGGGGACACCCTCTGTAGCATCAACGAGAACCCTTTAAACAGTTTGGGATATCCAGATGTTTTGAAGGATCTACTGCCTGTACAGGCAAATGGGAGTCCTAATTTGCACAGCTAACTGATTTATTTAGATTTGGGTGGTACTTACAGCCCTGTATATCCAATACAGATCCACATATGCAGCGTAGCAGAAACAGCTGTACGGTATCCACAACTTTGAGCTCATATATAAAATGCTCCATAGTTCATAAGCTGTCACCTCCTTCAACTGTCCTGATTGGTAACACCTGTATTCAGAAGGTAATTAAGGAATGGAGGTACTTATGGACTGACTGGTGGTGAAAGAAAGGAAAGAGTCCACAACCTCGTGCTCATGGAGGCAGAAGAGCCCTTCAGGTAAAGTTCACTGCTATTTCCATGGCACTTCAGGAAGAGGTGTGCTCTCTTTTCTCCTCTCACAGACCTTTCCTACCAGCTAGAACAGTGTTGTCCTAAAGAAGGGAAAGTCTCCTTTCCGATGTATGTTTACATAGACAAAACTGTAGAAATGGCATGGTGAAAAAGGGAGGCAAAAGTGTAAATCCAGCAGTCCAGCACCACCTTATATGCGTAGGGCCGTGGAATATAGCTCTGGGGTGGGGAAATAGAGTTAATGAGACCAGGGATGTGAGAGAGAGGGAAGAATAAGGCAGGGTGGTTCAGGGGAGAGTGGTACGGTGGGTGGGAGGAAGTAAAGGTTTTCTATAGATTTTGTCCTTCTATATAACTGTTAGGTATGTTTTAGGGATTGTACAAGTAGTCTATCAGTACTAGTTTATACGATAATAGAAATATTTATGTTTGTGAGAGGGTATAAGTTTTTTCTTAATGGCTTATAACTGTCACTGTCATGCTGCAAAGAGGAGTGTTGGGCCATCTTTCCCATGGCTTTGCCAGAAAGAAGGGAATGAAAAAAGGAAAGCAATACCACAAAACTCCCACCCCAACTCTTGTCTTCTGCTGGTTAGAAACCTGGATAGACAACCTCACTCTACATGGCTGTGAAAAGACAATAACAGGAAGCAGAAACTACTTGTTTATGTCTGAAAGACAATTTCATCTTCAATTTCAAAGGAGGGAGAGGAAAGGTGCTGCCCCTGAAACACTCCAGAGTACTGTGGAACAAATATTCTGGTTCAGGTTATTTTTTAATGCTTGTTATTTTATTGTTTGAAAAGTAATTAAAAAAATTGAGTTACTGTGTAAGATGTATGTGTCTTCCTGCATGTTATTCTGAGCTTTGCTGATTATTCTTGTTTTGATTTCTTTACTCTTTTGATTACAACTATTGAATATTTCATCATTTATTGAACATTGATGAGCAGTTGAGATGATCATTGCTCTCTTACAGTAGCAGTAAGGCCTTCTCCTTTGAGTTAGTTTCAGACCTAACAATTATGAGTTTATAAAGTTTTGCCATGCAGATTTTGATCTCCATTTGTCAACGCTAAATGTGCCAGACATGTGCTTCTGTTGAATATTCTTCTGGAATACGTTTCCTATTCTCTCCAAATAGTCAAATAGACAGAATGCTATGATCATCACTTTCTTACAGTGGCAGTAAGCCCTTCTCCTGTGAGTTAGTTCAGACTTATCAATTTTTATACCATCAAATTAATACACCTTCTTAAATCATTAATGAATCCATCTTTGCCCTCTAAGTCCTATTCTAAAGTATTTTTTCCCATGCTGTAACCAACTGTTCAGTTTTTAAGCCTTTTTCTGTTAGCTAGTTTTTGATCCATCAATGTTACCCGTCATTCACATAAAGTGAATTTAATTTTTCTTCCCTGTAAATCCACTTAGAGGGATTTCACCAAACACTTTCAAAATATCTTTTATCTTCTACTTTATCAACTTGATTTTTTTTTGTTGGTTTTCAGTGTTTTTTTTTTTTTTTTTAAATGGAGATACTTGCTTAATGCTGTGGTTGAGCAATATACAAAATGGCCTCGGACAGAGGGGTAATGTCAAGATGAATTCTCCACCTCCTTATCCTGAGGCTGAAACAACAATGTTTGAAAACTCAAAAGCTAAGGCTGAGACAGACCCCAATGACTGTATTCTCTGACTTGACTGCAAGAGAGGCTGGAGAAAGAGAGAAATCTGCTTCTCTCTTCAAAGTACTGCTTCTGGGGATCATCTTTCTTTTTATCTGACCCTCAAGCACCCAGGTCCTTGAGTCAAATACAAGAAAAGGTCACATAGGTTAAAATTCCTGGTCTTCTTCCCATATAAAATTTCAGCCTTTAATCCTGGCAGGAATTATCATATCAGGATTTGCAAATGCCTTCCTACAAATGCAAGACAAACACAGACACACCACAATTATAAATAATTTCTAAATTTCTAATACTGGAAAACCCATAAAATTAATTGAAAACACATGTGCAGTGACTACCAGCACTGCTGGTTATTTAGCTTCACCAGACAAGATTCCAGTAGCATAAGTCACGTCCTTATTCATGAGACACAGCTACTCAGTGAAAGAAGTGTAGGATGAATTTGGCCCTGACATTTCTGTAACCTTGATTCTCTGTCCACCTTAAGTCATCAAGGATGGGAAAAGATATTTTCTTGATTATTCTAGGAATTCTTAGACCAAATCATAAAGTAATTTTCCTATTCTTGCATACAGAGACAAAAGATCAGTAATTCACAGCATGTTAATTACAAGGTGGACTTATGTTTACAGAGAAAGATATGCAGCATTTTTTAACTAGGTAGGCTTCTTTTATTAACTTAGTGTTTTCATTAGTTCAATATGCTTCATCTACAAGATATTATAGAGAATTTAATCGGTTATTATTTTCATTGGTTGGTTATTATTTCTGGTAGGCTCACACATTTACAGGCTTGTTTGATCCTTGTCAAACAATACAAATATAAGCATTATGCATTTTATCAGATTTAATGATTAGGTATTTGTTTTTCAAGCACAGACTGGCAGATGGCAGACAATGTTATGTATTTAAGGTATTCATAGTAAAACTTTGATCACCGTTTGATGGCTCTTGCTTATAACTGTCCCTGTCATCCAGCAAAGAGGAGTGTTGGGCCACCTTTCCCATGGATTTGCCAGAAAGAAGGCAAAAAAAAAAGGAAAACAATATCACAAAATCCCCACCCCAACTCTTGTCTTCTGCTGGTTAGAAACTTAGATAGACAGCCTCACTTTATGTGCCTGTGAAAAGATAATAACAGGAAGCAGAAACTACTCGTTTATATCTGAAAGACCATTTCATCTTCAATTCCAAAGAGGGGAGAGGAAAGGTGCTGCCCCTGAAACACTCCAGAGTACTTTGGCCCAAAATTTCTGGTTCAGTTTTTTGATACCTGCAGCAGGGAAGGGAGACAGAGTGCTATGTGCAGTTGGTGAATGCAGTTAAAGCACATGTTTACAGTATCTGTAATCGAGGGAGCCTGGACCAGCACAGTGCTTGGCCTTACAAGAAAACTTCAGGAAAATGTTTCAGTCTTTTATTGTTACCATCCTGTTGCACTCCATTGTACTAATGCTGCAAAGTAGCTGGCTTCACATTATACCTGAAAATCTACAGTCCTAATCCAGAACAGACTTTCTGAGGGCTGAAGAGTCTCATAGAAGCTATGCTTGTGCTAGGACTTTGCTGGCACTCCAGAGGATTTGAGTGCTCCAATCATTCTAAAAGTTAGGTTGAGGGATGCAAGTACCTCAAAGGTCACTTGAAAACTTCAACCTTAATTTCTTGAGAACTTAATTTCTTTAACTGCTTGAGAAAGGAGAAAATTCTTCATGGTAGTATTTCAGTAGCTTTAACCAAAAATGAAAATGTTTTGTGAAGATTTTGTAGATATAACTTTCAGTAAAGTCTTCTTATTAAACAAATGATCTCAGTTGAGGGGGTTTTATGACCACAACGGTTAACAAAGGAGTCTTGTATTTCTTAGACAGAAAGCTACTAAAAAGGAAAAGATGGCAGAAGGCAGCCATAAGAACATAAGCCTAATGAAATTAATGGAGAATTTATGCTCAAAACCCAAAGGAAACTTGCAAGGGGGAAGAAGCCTCTATAGAAAATTAGTATTTGATCTCTAGTTTTCCG